>NC_089228.1:41005942-41605942 GCF_963924675.1 Phocoena phocoena | reverse complement strand
GACAACCCTCAGAATGGGAGTAAATATTTGCAAATGAAGTAAGTGACAAAGGATTAATCTCCAAAATATACAAGCAGCTCATGCAGCTCAATATCAAAAAAACAAACAACCCAGTCCAAAAATGGGCAGAAGACCTAAATAGACATTTCTCCAGAGAATATATACAGATTGCCAATAAACACATGAAAAGATGCTCAACATCACTAATCATTAGAGAAATGCAAATCAAAACAACAATGAGGTATCACCTCACACTGGTCAGAGTGGCCATCATCAAAAAATCTACAAACAATAAATTCTGTAGAGGGTGTGGAGAAAAGGGAACCCTCTTGCACTGTTGGTGGGAATGTAAATTGATACAACCACTATGGAGAACAGTATGGAGGTTCCTTAAAAAATTAAAAATAGAACTACCATATGACCTAGCAATCCCACTGCTGGGCATATACCCTGAGAAAACCATAATTCAAGAAGACACATGCACCCCAATGTTCACTGCAGCACTATTTACAATAGCCAGGTCATGGAAGCAACCTAATTGTCCATCGACAGACAAATGGACAAAGAAGATGTGGTACATATATACAATGGGATATTAGTCAGCCATAAAAAGGAACGAAATTGGGTCATTTGTAGAGACGTGGATGGACCTAGAGACTGTCATACAGAGTAAGTCAGAAAGAGGAAAACAAATATCGTATAATAACGCATATATGTGGAATCTAGAAAAACGGTACAGATGAACCAGTTTGCAAGGCAGAAATAGAGACACAGATGTAGAGAACAAATGTATGGACACCAAGGGGGGAAAGTGGTGGTGGTGGTGGGGGGTGTTGGGATGAATTGGGAGATTGGCATTGACATATATACACTAATGTACATAAAATAGATAACTAGGGCTTCCCTGGTGGCACAGTGGTTGAGAGTCTGCCTGCCGATGCAGGGGACACGGGTTCGTGCCCCGGTCTGGGAAGATCCCACATGCCGCGGAGCGGCTGGGCCCGTGACCCATGGCCACTGAGCCGCAAAAAAAAAAAAAAGATAACTAATAAGAAACTGCTGTGTAAAAAAAAAACACTAAAATTCAAAAAAAAAAGGACAATCATTGATACTTGCAATAGTGACTTTGAATCATCAGGAAAAGATAAGATTATGCTTATGACTTACTGCTTAAGAGGGCATAAAATTGTATTCTGCATTAAAGATGTTTCAAATGGCTGATTTTAAAGAAGTTTTGTTCATTTATATGGAGAAATTTTAGTTATCAGAAAATTACAGACAATACAGCATACTTTTTTTGTTGTTGTTGGTTTTTGGTTTTTTTTTTTTTTTTTTGGTACACGAGCCTCTCACTGCTGTGGCCTCTCCCGCTGCAGAGCACAGGCCCTGGACGCGCAGGACCAGTGGCCATGGCTGACAGGCCCAGCCGCTCTGCAGCACTTGGGATCCTCCCGGACCGGGGCACGTACCCGTGTCCCCTGCATCGGCAGGCGGACTCTCAACCACTGCACCACCAGGGAAGCCCAATACAGCACACTTTTTCACAACCAACCCGAAGTTTTCCATGACTTAAGCAGTGCCTGTGCAGGAACCAGAAGTTCAGTTTCACAAACATTTGGATTGAGCTCCTATAATGGGCCCGATCCTTGAGTCACACAGATGGGGTCTGGTTTGGGTACTCAGTCCAGGTACGTTCTTTTTTTCAGATCTGTTACTACTTTAAGGCAGCAATGGCCAGGCCATGTGAGCACAATGAGCTGAAAAGGCCAAGCACGTTTGTCATTTCCTCTAATTTGCGTTTACCATTTTTAAAAAACATTTATTTCATTTAATTTATTTTTGGCTGCAGTGGGTCTTCGTTGCTGCACGTGGGCTTTTCTCTAGTTGTGGCGAGTGGGGGCTACTCTTTGTTGCGGTGCACAGGCTTCTCATTGCGGTGGCTTCTCTGGTTGTGGAGCATGGCTCTAGGTGCACGGGCTTCAGTAGTTGTGACACACAGGCTCAGTGGCTGTGGCTTGTGGGCTCTAGAGCACAGGCTCTGTAGTTGTGGTGCAGAGGCTTAGGTGCTCCGTGGCATGTGGGATCTTCCTGGACCAGGGATCGAATTCATGTCCCCTGCTTTGGCAGGTGGATTCTTAACCACTGTACCACCAGGGAAGTCCCTTGAGTTTACCATTTGATGAGTGAGTACTGACAGCATGTATGGAATGTCCATTGCATTTTCTCTTCTGGTCATTGTGCGTCCACATGTCCACATGCTACTGATGCCTCACAAATATCCACTTATCCTAACCTGGACGTGGCCTGCTGAAGATTGTGTCTCTTCATCTGTGGGCCTTTCTTGGCTACTGGCACATGCAGAACCCAGGCACAAGAAGTGCTGAGGTTTATCATCCCAGGAGCTACCCTTGACCTGATAAGTAAGGAGGTGGTGGGTCATGCCCTAGCCTCCTCACTCCAAGGTGGGACTGAGCGTGGTGGTCCACACTAGTTACCTGCTCATCAACATATATCCTCTATTGGCTTTCTTCCCTTTTCTGTGTCATGCCCCCAAGCCCTCACCATGCTTCCTGGGATCACCTCCCAAGTAAGCTCCTTAAAACAAAATCCTTGTCTCAAGGTCTTATCTTAGGGGAGCCCAGCTAAAACAGAAGTGACCCTAGAAAACAGTCCCTGGTTGAGATAGTGGACTTGGATGCCAGCCATTTGACAACAGGATCCCACTGCTGATGGTAAGTGTGGTGGTGATAATCTCTGGTGCTCTGCTGGGTCACAGTTACCAAAACTCCCACCTGGGATGGACTGGGATAAAGGAAGAGGATGACAGGCCATGATTAGCCAAGTGTCACCTCAGGAAATGCAGCGACAACTAGAATGCCCCATGGCAGCATTTAAAGAGACCCATCCATGTCTCCTACATGCAGCAGAGAGAAGGTGCTGAGAATTAGGCCCAAGATTGCATTATAAGAGTGGTGCATCCCCAATGTTCATTGCAGCACTATTTACAATAACCAAGACATGCAAGAAGCCTAAATGTCCATCAAGAGATGAATGGATAAAGATGTGGTACATATATACAACGGAATATTATTCAGCCATAAAAAAGAACAAAATAATGCTATTTGCAGCAACATGGAGGGACCTAGAGATAAGCAGATGATGTAAGTCAGACAGAGTAAGACAAATATCATATGATATCATTCATATGTGGATTCTAATTTAAAAAAATGATACAAATGGGGCTTCCCTGGTGGCACAGTGGTTGAGAGTCCACCTGCCAATGCGGGGGACATGGGTTCGTGCCCCGGTCCGGGAGGATCCCAGATGCCGTGGAGCGGCTGAGCCCGTGAGCCATGGCCGCTGAGCCTGCACGTCCGGAGCCTGTGCTCTGCAACGGGAGAGGCCACAACAGTGAGAGGGCCGCGTAGCGCAAAAAAAAAAAAAAAAAAAAAAAAAGATACAAATGAAACTTATTTACAAAATAGAAACAGCCTTACACAGATATCGAAAACAAGTTTATGGTTAGCAAATGGGAAACGTTGTGGGGAGGGATAAATCAGGACCTTGGGATTAAAATACACACACTACTATATATAAGAAAGGACCTATTGTATAGCACAGGGAACTCTACTCAATATTCTGTGATAACCTATATGAGAAAAGAATCTGAAAAAGAAAGAATATATGTATAACTGAACCACTTTGCTGTACACCTGAAACTAACACAACATTGTAAATCAACTATAATCCAATAAAATTTTTTTAAAAATACGAATTAAAAAAAAAAAGTGGTGCAGTTACAAAGGGAACCAAATTCTCATGCTTGGAAAGACTCTTGCTCAGGTCAGAGCTCTGACTGGGAAGGAATGGGTCTCTGAGACATGAGTTGGGCCCATTTGGGTAGATGCCCTCAAGAACCTGGACACTCCAGACTCCCCTGAACCCTTGGGTGAGTCTAGCAAGTGGCTCACTCCTCCTTGCTAGAGGAGAACATTCTCTCCTTACCTGGAAATCATTCAAAGGCCTCTCTTCAGAGAGAAGATTGGCAAGATAACCTTTGTCCTCCCCAAGATCTGCCCCCACTTACTCCTAAACCAATAAATAGGGGTGAGAATCAGTATGGTCTGTGTACAGAAATATTGTCCTGCTTGGAGAGGGAACAAATTATTGCCCAAAAGAGCTGAAGAACCTGGCTAATATGGACCGGCAGGAACTGGAAGAGCATGTATGGGCGTGGATCTTGAGGATGATGGAGTGGGAGGTAGAACAGAAGCTGGATAAGGAAGAGTTTATTGATAAGGGGGCCCATTTCTGTGACTTAGGATTTGGCACCTTGGCAAGGACACTTGAAGCCACTCCTAATACATTGCTGCAACGGCTCCTTGGAGCTCAAAGATGATGGCGTACCAAAATGAGTTGGAGATTCCATAACTTCATTGGCAGAGTACTGAGGAGGGATCAGAAGGCTCAGAGGGACAGCATGCTAGAATGGATATAGGACACGAAAGCCCACCCACAGGCAGAGGGTAATTCCCTTCACCGAAACAGTAAAGAATGCAACATTAGCACTGTTGAGAACTTAGTGGCTGCTGTCCTATTGGCTGAAGTTGAGAGTAGGAGATGCTGGTACATAACTGGGCTCCCTAGGGTCAATGGATAGGATTCCACAGTAAGAGTCTAATGGCAGCACTTAACCATTTGAGAGAAAAATGAATGCAGTAGCCTAATGGGCTGCAAGGCCAGAATAGCAACCAGGGGGCTGAGGATCAGTAGCTAATAGATTATGATGTTCCTAGAGATGAGATGAATGGGCAGTCAATGAAGTTATTTTTTGCATTATAAAGCCAAACAAACAGCTGATGAGTAAAAAATTGATGTCAGTCACCATAATGGAAAAATCATGATCTCTCCTACAGTTCCCATACCTGAGTCAGTTCTCAGTTCCAGAGCTCATCAAAATTGGAGGTGAGATGGGTCCTCTGAGGAGGAACCTTACAGTGCTATGGCAATCATATTTAAGAAATATGCCCTCCAATCTTTCCCAAAGAGCCCTGTGGCTATTTATCAGAGTAACTAACCACTGGGAAAGTGGAATATACACATCTTTTGAGCGCAGCTGAACATAGGACCTGAGCTGACATACTTAGGGGATCCAAAACACCATGACAGCCCCTGTTAGAATGGGGCTATACAGGAGCCAGACAAAAACAAAGTGCTAGCTCAAGTCCATCTCAAAGTGGATCCAATGAGTCTGTGGATCCATCCTGTGGTTACTTCCCTGGTTCCTGAGTAGATAAGTGGGTTGAGCGTACTTAACTGATAAGACCCTCACATTTGTTTCCTGACCTGAGGAGTAGAACCATAATAGTAGAAAAGGCTTATTTTATGCTCAAAATGCCCCCCCCCCAGCCTATCACCCCTCCTGGCCAAAATGAGAGGCAACACAATGTCCCAAGTGTAACGACAGTGATCCCCATGATATCCCGCTGAATAGTTCCTGCAAACAACAACAAACCCCCAAACAAAACCCACCAAGATAAAATGAAACACAAATGGATAATGGAAGATGACAGAGGACTAATGCAAAGCAAAAAGTAGCTTCAAAGAGCAGCTGCTGTGCTGGAAGTGGTACCTCTACTAGAACAAATCAGCACATGGGAATATAGCTCTGACCATTTATTGGGTCATTCAGAAGGCTTCCAGTTTTCAGTACACAGAGTCAGAGAGGGCTCTGTAGCCCTCTGTGCTTCAGACTACAGCACAGAATGTGCCCTTCCCTTTGGGCTACATGTCCTAAAAGTTCCACAGTGCAAGAGGCAGCTGAGGTGAAGGGACTGACAAGCCCCCAATATGACAGTTGTGGTGCAGAAACTTCTAGGTTTCTGGAGCAAGGCAGCAAAGAACTATTCACTTTGAAAAGCAGGTCCTGGCACGCTACTAGGCCTTTGTAGAGACTGAGTCATCCACCATGAGCTAAATATTGTCAGAACCACTAAATCATACGGTCAAGCAGGTACATCATCAATCCATAATAAAATAAAAATGCTATGCTCAGGATTGGGCCAAGAAGGTCCAGAGGGCACACTCAAACTGCACAGATGGTCTAGACTCCCATGTCATTACACTAATACCTCTCCTTTAGCTCACACATATGGCGAGAGAAGAAAAAAAAAAAAGCCCAGGTTTGGTAAATGAATGGGTCAGCTCAATGGCTGGGGATAAGCCCCAAATGGCTTGCTACTGATGTATAATTCCACTCAGTGACTGAAAGACAGTTTGGGTGGAAATTCCCCCAGTGGGCAGAACTTCAAGCTGTACACTTAATCAACCTGGTATGGAGGGAGAAGAGGTCAGATGTAAGAATATGTATGGACTTTTAAAAAAAATATATATTTATTTATTTATTTTTGGCCGCATTGGGTCTTTGTTGCTGCGCACGGTCTTTCTCTAGTTGCAGCGAATGGGGTTACTCTTCGTTGCGGTGTGCAGGCTTCTCATTGTGGTGGCTTCTCTTGTTGCGGAGCACGGGCTCTAGGCACATGGGCTTCAGAAGTTGTGGCATGCGGGCTCAGTAGTTGTGGCTCATAGGATCTAGAGCACAGGCTCAGTAGTTGTGGTGCATGGGCTTAGTTGCTCCACGGCATGTGGGATCTTCCCGGACCAGGGCTCGAATCCGTGTGCCCTGCATTAGCAGATGGATTCCTAACCACTGTGCCACCAGGGAAGCCCCTATATATGGACTTTTGAAGGTGGTGAATGGTTTGACTGGAGGCCAGGATCCCAGAAGGATCAAGTTTGGAAGACTGAAAATGAGGAGGTCTGGGAAAGAGGCATATGGATAGATTCACGGTAAAGAGCACAGAGAGTGTGGGGATGGATTTTTTTTTTTTTAAGATTTAATTTTTTAGAACAGTTTTACGTTCATAGCAAAACTGAGTGAAAGGTACAGGTACCCATATACTCCCTGTCCCCACACACGAATAGCCTCCTTCACCAGATAATAACATCCCCTACCAGAGTTGAACATTTGTTACAACTGATGAACCTACATTGACACATCATCACCCAAAGTCCACAGTTTATCTTAGGGCTCACTCTTGGTGTTGTACATTTTATGGGTTTGAACCAATGTATAATGACATGTACCCATCATTATAGTATCATGCAGAGTACTTTCACCAGCCCCCCCATCCTTTGTGTTCCACCTATTCATCCCTCCCTATACCCCCAACCCCTGGAAACCACTGATATTTTTACTGTCTCTATAGTTTTGTCTTTTCCAAAATGTCATTTAGGTGGAATCATATAGTATCTTTTCAGATTGGCTTCTTTCACTTAGAATGCATTTCATGGCTTAATAGCTCATTTTTTAACATTGTCTGGATGTACCATAGTTTATGCATTCACCTATTGAAGGACATGATGGTTGTTTCCAAATTTTGGCAAATGTGAACAAAGCTGCTATAAATATCCACGTGTAGGCTTTTGTGTACACATACATTTTCAACTCCTTTGGGTAAATATCAAGGAGCACAATTATTGGATCATATGGCAAGTTTGTTTAGTTTTGTAAGGAACTGCTGCAATGTCTTCCAAAGTGGCTGTACCATTTTGCATTCCTACCAGCAGTGGATGAGAGTTCCTGTTGCTCCACATTTTTGCCAGCATTTGGGGTTGCCAGTGTTCTGAATTTTGGCCATTCTAATAGATGTGTAGTGGTTTCTCACTATTGTTTTACTTTTCACTTCCCTGATGACATATGATGTAGAGCATCTTTTCATCTGCTTGTCAGCTGTATATCTTTTTGGTGAGGTGTTTAAGATCTTTGGCCCATTTTTAAATCACGTTGTTTTCTTATTGGTGAGTTTTAAGTCTTCTTTGTACATTCTGGATAACAGTCCTTTATTAGATGTGTCTTCTAAAAATATTTTCTCCAGTTTGTGGCTTATCATCTCATTCTTTTGACACTGTCTTTTGCAGAGCAGAGGTTTTTAATTTTAATGAAGTCCAGATTCTCAATTCTTTCTTTCATGGATTGGTGTTGCATCTAAAAAGTCATCGCCATACCCAAGGCCATCTAGGTTTCCTCCTATGTTATCTTCTAGGAGTTTGACAGTTTTGCATTTTATATTAGGTCTGTGATCCATTTTGAATTAATTTCTGTAAAAGGTGTTAGGTCTGTGTCAAGATTCATTTTGTTGCATGTGGATGGCCAGTTGTTCTAGCATCCCTTGTTGCAAAAACTATCTTCACTCCATTGTACGATCTTTGCTCCTCTGTCAAAGACCAGTTAACGATATTCATGTGGGTCTATTTCTGGACTCTCTATTCTGTTCCATTGATCTATCTGTCTGTTCTTTCACCAATACCACACCATCCTGATTACTATAGCTTTATAGTAAGTTTTAATGTCAGTCCTCCAACTTTTTTGTTCTTCAATATTGTGTTGGCTATTCTGAGTCTTTTGCCTCTCCATACAAACTTTAGAATCATTTTTGTAGACAAAATGATCTACTAAATCATGTCTACAAAATAACTTGCTAGGATTTTGACTGGGATTGCATTAAATCTATAGATCAAGTTGGGAGTAAATGGCATCTTGACAATACTGAGTCTTCCTATCCATGACTATGAAATATCACTCCATTTAATTTAGTTCTTCATTGATTTCTTTCATCAGAGTTTTGCAGTTTTCCTCATATAGATCTTTTACATCTTTTGTTAGATTTATACCTAAGTATTTCATTTTGGGGTAAAGTATATGGTATTGTGTTTTGAATTTCAAATTCTACTTGTTCATTATTGGTATACAAAGAATAAGATTGATTTTTGTATATTAACTGTGTATTTTGCAACCCTGTTATAATCATTTACTAGTTCCAGGAGGTTTCTGTTGTTGTTATTGATGATTCTTTCCATATTTTCTAGATAGTCATATCATCTGTGTACAAATACAGTTTTATTTCTTCCTTCCCAATCTGAATACCTTTTATTTCCTTTTGTCTTACTGCATTAGCTAGAATTTCCAATACAATATTGAAAAGGAACAGTGAGAGGAGACACCCTTTCCTTGTATCTGATCTTAGTAGGAAAGCTTCAAGTTTCTCACTATTAAGTATGAGGGATGGATCTTTTTATCTCTTGTCAATACCCATCAGAGAACATCCATTGTAGAAGATGCTGAACTACTATGTGAACAGAATGACTTGTCCACAGATGTCAGCCAGCCTCTGTCCTCAGCTGCTTCAGTGTCTGGATAATGAACCCATAAATGAAGTAGTCATATTGATAGGGTTGGAGGCTCTGTATGGGCCCCCTCTCTACAATGCTCATTTAGTTACTGCTACTGCTGAATGTCCAAACTATTAGCAGTAGAAATTTGTGCTGAATCCCTTATATAGTGTTATCACTCTAAGAGAACAATCAGCCAATTTGATACAAGTTGATTATGTTGGACCTCTTCCACTCTGGGACGGGCAGTGATTCATCTTTATTGGAACTTACATGTATTTCAAACATGGGTTTGCCTTACCTGTCAACCATGCCTCTGCCAATACCACTACTGAGGGCTCACAGGGGTTCCTGCATAATGTTGTCTCAAACCAAGGACCCACAGAAAGGGACTAAAGTCAAAGAAGTATGACAATGGGCACAGGGACACAAGGTCTACTGGTCCTATCATATACTACATCACTTGGAAATTGCCAGATTATTAAATGTTGGAATTACTTGATAGCAGATGATGCCCCACGGGGCTGAGGTGTAGTCCTCCATGATATGGTATATATATTGAACCAACAACCAGATCACATAATTCTGGGAACCAAGAGGTGCAAACACTGTGGGTCCTCTCACCATCATTTTGTTACTCACTTGGGGATTTTGTGCTTCATGATTCCACAGCTTTAGACACTGGGGATTAATGTTTCTAGACACAGTAAGGGTTCTACTTGACCCAAAGTTATGATTGCTGCCTGCTCATTTGGGGGCTCTTCAAGTCTATGGACTAGAAGGCAAAGAAAGGAGTTACCATACTGGCAAAGGATAACTGACCCTAATTATCATGAGGAGCTTGGGTTGTTGCTACGCAATGAGGCAGGAGGAAGTTCTTCTGGACTCAGGATTCATAGGTGTGCTTCTTGGTGATACTTGGGGATAGTAATAAATGGGAAATTTCACAAATAGCAGCACAACAAGAGCAAAATAATCATGGGCTCAGACCCCTAAAAGAGGAAGGTCTGGCTCACTAAGCAAGCAATTCTGACAAGAAATGTTGGCTGAGGGCGAGGGGGAATCTAGTACAGGTAGTGGAAGAATGTGGAGATGTTTGCCTGTGTCTCAGGGGGTCCCCAGCAGGACTGAGCCCCAGCTGTATTAGTGGTGACTCTCTCAATTTGTCTCAAGTCTTCAGTCTCCCACAGGACTTCCTGGAATCACTTCCCAAATAAACCACCTACACCCAAATCCTTATCCCAAAGTCTGCATTTGGGAGAACCCCAGTAAGACCCTTTTCAACAGTAATATCATGAGGTCTTTGACAAACACCTTGCTGAAATCCTCATATACCACATCTCTCTCTCCTAAAAGACAAACGAGTTTAGTCTGCTATGATTTCTTGCTAAGGAAACCCATGCTGGCTCCTGGGGATTATAAGTTTCTTTTCTAAGTACTCATGAAAATCCATTTAATAAGTTATAATTTGATAGTAGGCATATTGCTACTTTTTAAAAATTATATTTTCAAAGTCTAATTTGGCTTTGTTTAACATTGGTGGATTTTTATCTGGAAAATACTGAAACTTTTTTTCTATGTGGTGTTGAAAATCATTTTCTTTAAATATTGCCTAAATACTATTATTTCATCTAGATACTAAATATTTTGCTGAGATGGTTTTTATTCTGAAAGACTTGCTTACATGAGAGAAATCATGTGTTGAATTTATAATGCCAAAGCTTTATGTGTTAAGTATTTACACGTAAGCAAAGGGAAATCATTAAAGCCAATTTTTTTGGCAATCCAATATATCTAAAAGCACCAAGCATTTAAAGATGTAAACATCTCTTCAGAAATCGGTTGCATTTCTTTACACTAACAATGAAATATCAGAAAGGAAATGTTAGAAAACAGTACCTTTTAAAATTGCATCAAAAAAGAATACCTAGGAATAAACCCAACCAAGGAGGTGAAAGATTTATGAAAACATTATAACATTATAAAACATTAATAAAGGAAATTAAAGAGGATTCAAAGAAATGGAAAGATATCCCATGCTCTTGGACTGGAAGAATTAATACTGTTAAAATGGCAATACTACCCAAAGCAATCTACAGATTTAATGTGATCCCTAACAAATTATCCATGACATTTTTCACAGAACTAGAACAAATAATCCAAAAATTTATGTGGAACCATAAAAGACCCAGAACTGCCAAAGCAATCCTGAGGAAGAAAAAACAAAAGCAGGGGACATAACTCTCCTGGACTTCAGACAATACTACAAAGCTACAGTAATCAAAGCAGTGTGGTACTGGTACAAAAACACATATAGATCAATGGAACAGAAAAGAGAGCACAGAAATAAACCCACACACCTATGGTCAATTAGTCTTTGACAAAGGAGGCAAGAATATAAAATGGGAAAAATCCCTTCAGCAAGTGGTGCTGGGAAAGTTGGACAGCTGCATGTAAATCAATGTACTTAGAACATACCCTCACACCACGCACAAAAATAAACTCAAAATGGCTCAATGACTTAAACAAAAGACATGACACCATAAAACTCCTAGAAGAGAGCATCGGCAAAACACTCTCTGACATAAACTGTATGTTTTCTTAGGTCAGTCTCCCAAGGCAATAGAAATAAAAACAAAAATAAGCAAATGGGACCTAATCAAACTTACAAGCTTTTGCATAGCAAAGGAAACCATAAAAACAAACAAAAAGACAACCTACAGAATGGGAGAAAATATTTGCAAATGATGCGACTGACAAGGGTTTAATCTCCAAAATATATAAACCATTCATACAACTCAACAAAACAACAACAAAAAAACCCAATCCAAAAACGGGCAGAAGACCTAAATAGACATTTCTCTAAAGAAGACATACAGATGGCCAGTAGGCACATGTAAAGATGCTCAACATCACTATTTCTTAGAGAAATGCAAATCAAAACTACAATGAGGTACCACGTCACACTGGTCAGAATGGCCATCATTAAAAAGTCTAAAAATAACAAATGCTGGAGAGGGTGTGGGGAAAAGGGAACCCTCCTACACTGTTGGTGGGAATGTAAGTTGGTGCAGCCACTATGGAAAATGGTGTGGAGGTTCCTCAGAAAACTAAAAATAGAATTACCGTATGATCAGCAATCCCACTCCTGGGTATATACCCAGACAAAACTATAATTCAAAAAGATACATGCATTCCTATGCTCATAGCAGCACTATTCACAATAGCCAAGACATGGAAACAACCTAAATGTCCATCGACAGAGGAATAGATAAAGAATATGTGGTACATATATACAATGGAATACTACTCAGCCATAGAAAAGAACGAAATAATGCCATGTACAGTAACATGGATGCAAATAGAGATTATCATACTAAGTGAAGTAAGTCAAACAGAGAAAGACAAACACCATATGATATCACTTATATGTGGAATCTAAAGTATGGCACAAATGAACCTACCTATAAAACAGGAACAGACTTGCAGACATAGAGAGCAGACTTGTGATTGCCAAGGGGGAGTGGGGGAGGGAAAGGGATGGACTAAAGTTTGGGGTGAGTAGATGCAAACTATTACATTTAGAATGGATAAACGACAAGGTCCTACTGTATAGCACAGGGAACTACACCCAGTCTCCTGAGATAAACCATAATGGAAAAGAATATAAAAAAGAATGTGTGTATGTGTGTGGTTGAGCCACTTTGCTCTACAGCAGAAATTAGCATAACATTGTAGATCAACTACACTTCAATAAAAAAATAAAGATGTAAACATCTCTATTAACCCTTTTCAACTCATCAGAATGGAAATAACAAATAGCAAAGGTTTTATAAAATAGGATAACAAATTCAATGTAGAGCAATATTTTCCGTATGAGTTATATAAAATATAAACAAATGATGATTAAACATTAATATGACTCAAATGTAATACATAATGAGAAAAAATGAACACTTAAATATTGAACAGAAGAAATTAATAACAAAAACCCTTTACAGTTTACTTTTGTCAATAAAGGGTCTGAGTCATAATTTAGCAGGAGCCTTGAATATTTAAGCTAAACTAAAGCTGCATTATAACAGCCACAGTGCACAGTCTATACAGCTTAGCACACTGAAAGTTCAATCAGGGCTTGAGGCAACTTCCTTACACACCCAAAATACAGCAACTAAAAAGGCTTTCTTTCTTGGTTAAATGAGATAAATCTTAAGACTAGGAAACATTCAATAAATAAAAATTTAACATTGCATTTTGCTAGGCACATGAGTTAACACACACACACACACACACACACACACACACACACACACAGAGTGACAAAAACAGGCACAGAAAGTATTTATATGTGGAAGAATCATCATGTTAATTTATGTCAAAGAATATCATGTTTGTTTATCTTAATGCAGGGTCTAGTTAGGTTTTAAGGTTTCATAAATACTTTTGAATTACTGAACTGCATGTATAGAATATTTAAAAGTTGCTACCGAAAAAAAAAGAAAACCAAGTTGAAATTCTACCTAGCAACATAGGTTTCTCAACATAACTTCCTTCCCTATGGACATCAAACTAAGAAACATGTAGAGAGAAAATAAATGGTTTTTGAAAGATACACAAGCCATTTAAAGAGGTCTGTTTCTGAATTACACAGAATATTCTGGTCTAAAAAAAATGGAATAGTTTTCAGAGAGAGAATCAATTTTTGCCTAAAGAAATATGGGATGAGACTGGAACCCTCAGTGAAAGCTCTAAAAGGACACAGAACCCAATGAGTGACCTGAATAGTGAGGGATGGGTGAGAAACAACTATGCAGTAAGTGCTGGCTTGTTAGTGGATCTTTTCCCCTCCCTTCTCTCATTCATTCACCTTTTTAAGACTGCCTTCTGTGTCCTTTTGGGGGGAAATTATCTTACCCTTCATCATTTGTTCCTTCAGTACTTTAATATAAAACCTACAAGAAAAACAACAAATTCAAGGCTAGTATTAAGAGCTGGAATAAAGATATCAAGAAGCCTTATCCTTGGATCAGTAAACTCTTCTTGGTAAATAAAATCTTCATTTGTGGAAGTGGGATGACCTTTCTTAGCAGATGGCATTCATTTAAGGTGTGACACTCTGCTTTTGGAAGTGGGAATAATTACTTTCTAAATAATGTAATAAAAGTAAGTACTTTCCTTCTGAGGCATTATTGCTTTATGGACTTTATTTTGTTTATCCTTAGAGTATATTGTTTGTTGCATTACACAAATGCAGATATAATACCTAACTTCTAATGATTTACCCAAAATCATACAAGAAAAAGCAGGACTAATGGAAATGTAATCAAAACCTCTTGAAAATGCAGTTACTGTAGATGCACATAAATAAATAAACTATAATCAAAAGTTGAATCTGAGGTCTGGTAACTGATTTTATGTTAGATAGAGGTCTTTTAAAAATTGTTCTTGGGTCTTCCCTGGTGGCGCAGTGGTTAAGAATCCTCCTGCCAATGCAGGAGGATTCTTAACCGCTGCAGGATTGAACACAGGTTCGATCCCTGGTCCGGGAAGATCCCACATGCCATGAAGCAACTAAGCCCATGCGCCACAACTACTGAGCCTGTGCTCTAGAGCCCGTGAGCCACAACTACTGAAGCCCGCGTGCCTAGAGCCCGTGCTCCACAACAAGAGAAGCCACCGCAATGAGAAGCCCACTCACCGCAACAAAAACCCAATGCAGCCATAAATAAATAAATTTATATATTAAAAAAAAAGTGTTCTCATTTAACATAACTTAAAAGAATATTCTGGAAACTGAAGTATAAAGGTTACATTTATTCTGAATCCAGATACTTTCTCAACTGCATAAGTACAGGATGGCTCTGCCTTCTCCATTAGTAATACAGACTCATAAGTTATGCTGCAAAAAATGTCTGACCCTCCTCAGCATTTAGCTAGAGAGACCAAAGGAGTTAACTGAAACCTCATGTTCACTGTTAATTGTCATTATAATTGGTAAAATTGATGCCTATAATAGATGGTATTCACATTTTCAATAAATTCATATTTTTTTGAGGATCACATATAGAAAACAAATTAGATTTCATGTTAAAAAATAAGGTTTATTTGTAAAGCTATCTTTAATAATTCTGTATTTTTCCTGGGGAATGCACAAGTACAGACAATGCTAGCTTTAACATTTATTGAGAAGGCGTGCTCTTTACACTAATGCAAAAGGATAAGCCTCTTCTTTACTATAAAGAATTCTCACTGCATTTGAACTAAGATTCTGGAGCACTCAGCAGAGAGGAGTTTGGGATGACAGGCCAGAATCAGTCAGTAGGTTTTCTCCTCAATTAGGTAACTGAAATAGGAACTCTAGTTCTAAATATCAGAAGCAAAGTCTAAATATTAGAAAACAACAAACTGCTTCAAATACATGCCTGAGGTGAGAAACAGCTTGTACTTTCATGTAGTGGCCGCTTCCAGATGAAATCTTCTTCAGTTTTTAATCTTCAGGTTCATATCTGGAAAGAGATATATATTCAATTAACAGCATAATGTCATGATACTTTTTGCCGTTGTTGTTGTTGTTACCAAATAAGTTTACTTGAAACACCTCCAGTGACTAAACCAGTAATGTTGCATTTTTCACTTAAAATCACTGCTACGGTAGAAGTCAGATACATTCAAGGCATGATGAGGGTGACTCGGGATTCCTGCCACAGGTGGAGAATGGACCAGATAACTGCTGAGATACCTTCAGGTTCCAAGTTTCTACATGTGGCATCTAGATCTGTGATAGCTTAGTAGATTAGGGATTCGGCGGTAATTATGGTAATTATCTAATCGATGGCCTGATGGACACAAACAGCTGATATGGCTTTGTGAGTACAGGGTTAACAGACCCTCTTCTCTAAGGAAAAATATGATCTGGGATTCACTTTCTAGCTCTGGTACCCTGGAACCCTGCTAAAGGTAAAATGTCAGCTGAATTTCCAGGCAGAGCCACTGATGACAGAAATGACCCTGATTAGAAGACTCCATCTGGACCAGGAGAACTGTGAACAAGTATACATCCATGGCGGAAACCACGGCTTCGGCTTCCCTACAGTTGAGTCCCTCCCTCCCGGACATGTCCCTGCCTGGGCACCACGTGGCTGGACCAAAGACACTGGTCCTATATAGGGCATGGAACTTCTAAGCCACGCTGGCTCTGGCACCCACGCATGGACTCATTTTCTAGCACCTAAATTGTCATGTGAGAGCACAGTATGATCAGGTTGTGGGCTGCAGCAAGGACACCACTGAAGAGAAATGCCCAATGCTGCCCTATGTGCTTGCTGTGGTTTCTGCCCAATATCCTGCTAAGAGAATCCACGGCCAGAGTAGCCTAGTGTAGCCCTGTGTGAGGCTAAAGGTTCGGCTGAACCTGAAAAGAAACGCTGGTGGGTGTTACAGATGAGGCCTGGCCAAAACCCCTCTGCCTTCCTCAGACACAGCCTTCTGGACTGAATGACAGAGCAACTCCCCACCGGCCTGACCTCTCCAGACACAAGGTTAGACTTAATGAAGGACAGACATCAACCCAGCAGGGAGACAATCTGAGAGACAGGATCGGTATGTCTTACTTCGCCAGTCTTTTCCTCAGGTCTTTGATTTGGTCATTCTTCTTGGTGAGAATCTCTTTCATGTTTCGATAAGCTGCTGTTTGTTGGAATTTTTTCTCTAATTCCTGCATAGTGAAAAATGTCCGCCCATTAATAAGAAATAGTTAAGGAAAGAAATAACATATCTGATGAAAATATATATTTTGCCCTAATTTTACTAATATTGTGCTTATTTTATTTTCTAATTTTTACTATTTATTTATTTTTGCAGTACGCGGGCCTCTCACTGTTGTGGCCTCTCCCGTTGCGGAGCAAAGGCTCCGGATGCGCAGGCTCAGCGGCCATGGCTCACGGGCCCAGCCACTCCGCGGCATGTGGGATCTTCCTGGACTGGGGCACGAACCCATGTCTCCTGCATCGGCAGGCGGACTCTCAACCACTGCGCCACCAGGGAAGCCCTATTTTCTAATTTTAAAAAATATATACTTATATAAAATTAAGACTATTCAAACTTTAAAAATACATTCTTTCAAATGGGAAGCTAATAAAATAGTAACATTTCCCAAGTACAATATTAGAAAATAACTCAAACATACTATGCCATAGACATGGGAAATCTATTTGAAAAAGTAAATTCATTTTCAGGTAAAATAAGCATGCTCTTTTTTCCAAATCCCAAAATACTGCCAGTATTTGAAGAGGAGGATTTTAAATTTAATTACATTTTAGCTCCCA
This sequence comes from Phocoena phocoena, assembly GCF_963924675.1. Taxonomy (NCBI): domain Eukaryota; kingdom Metazoa; phylum Chordata; class Mammalia; order Artiodactyla; family Phocoenidae; genus Phocoena; species Phocoena phocoena. Next base: position 41,588,387 of record NC_089228.1, on the reverse strand, counting down.
TATTCTTAAGAGTCTAACCCCTAAAGCGAAAAAACCAGTTCTCCACATATTTCATATAAATTAAGAAAAAGGTACAGAACCCTTGAGAAAAAAGCCACTCATCCCTCTGCCAGACTGTAAGAGGGCTGATCAGGAAGAGCAAAATGGGTGCTCAGGGTGCCGGCTGTACGCCACCCTCAGTGGAGTATTTACCATAGAACAGAAGGAGTGTAGGTTTTTATTATCACAGATATTTTAGTGCCAAAGATGGAAGAATCTCAGTGTCCCCAAACGATAAATCTTTAGAACACAAATTGCCTAATACCTTGACAAAAAATGAAGTGAATATGTAGTTGTCCAACGTTTCCCTTAGTTACACTGCATTCATCACTTAATCGGATATAAACAGACAAATCTGACCTTTTCAGCCATGCTCAGCTGCTCCTGCACCCTGAGCAGGTCATGCTTGGCTGTCGCTAGATTCTCCTCCAGGGACTTCTGGTTTTCTGTCTGGTCATTAAGTGTCTTCTGAAACTCACTCTTTAAAGCAGCAACTGTGTTTTCCAAGTCACTCAAGTCTTGGGTCTTTATAAAATCCTATGAAAGATACATATACTCACATGATTTCATGCTGACATCCTAAATAGCAACTGCTTTAGATTCAGCATCACAGGTGACGGAAACAGATGATGATGTGTCTTGTGTGTGCATGTCAGCATCCCCCGCCAGCCTTCTCTGCCACTGCAGCCCAGTCAGGGTCACCAGCACACCCAGTTCACCCTCAGCACCCAGTGCACTGTGTCCTGAGCACAGCAGACACTCAGTGGTCACTGATTTCCAAGTATGTAAAATATGATTTATGAACTGCTGGAATTCCAAAAGAGGAACAAGAGAGGTGGGATCCTAAATTTGACAAGATTGTGTTTCCCCGAGTTGGGGTGGCAAATAGGCTTCATTTTTGAAAAGTTAAGGTAAAAAAATCCTGGTGAAGAATTTTTAATGATACAGATGGAAAAATAATAAAATTAATACAATTTATACAAAAAATGTAACAGACATGTTTTACAATATTATGAGAGCCTAATTAATGCTTACTGATTATATGGCTTGCTAAATTTACAAGATTTTAAGTTTTTTACATTAATTTGATATGCACATATTTGTATACTTCATCAGTGTAATATAAGCAGCTGGATCTTCTACCTGGATCATGTTTTTAACTAGATAAAATTTATAAAGACAAAAGTTATATTAATGACAGGAAAATGGTCTATAATTGCTAACTATGAAGACGAAGCACTACTATCAACAAAAGAAGAATTCCTTACTTAGTTTTGAAATCTGGTTTTTAAAAAGATTTTATTTCACTGCATCTAGTGAAGGCCTGTACGCATTTTGCTTTTGCCAAATCTTAAAAGCAAAATTTGAGCAAAACCTTCAATGGCTTTTAAAACAAATTCATCATCCGAAAATGTTGGTAACTGGTTTACTTTTGAGAAACTAAAGCTGTTCTGGAGTATTTAGCTGTTTTATGGTCCTTGGTATATAATGATTGAAATTTATGGTCCTTGGTATATAATGATTGAAAATCATATATATTTCCTTTTTTTTTAGCCATATAAGACGCATCCTTTTATTTAAAAAATACCTACAGACTGGGCTTCCCTGGTGGCGCAGTAGTTGAGAGTCCGCCTGCCAATGCAGGGGACACGGGTTCATGCCCTGGTCTGGGAAGATCCCACATGCCGCAGAGCGGCTGGGCCCGTGAGCCATGGCTGCTGAGCCTGTGCATCTGGAGCCTGTGCTCCGCAACGGGAGGGGCCACAACAGTGAGAGGCCCGCATACCGCAAAAAACAAAACAAAACAAAAAACCTACAGATAAAATAATGTAATGTCTGAGACTGGCTTCAAAAAAACATGGGGGGGAACTTCCCCAGTGGCGCAGTGGTTAAGAATCTGCCTGCCAATGCAGGGGACACGGGTTCGAGCCCTGGTCCGGGAAGATCCCACATGCTGCGGAACAACTAAGCTCGTGCACCGCAACTACTGAGCCTGCGCTCTGGAGCCCGCAAGCCACAACTACTGAGCCCATGAGACATGACTACTGAGCCCGTGAGCCACAACTACTGAGCCTGCGTGCCACAGCTACTGAAGCCTGCGCGCCTAGAGCCCATGCTCCGCAACGAGAAGCCACCACAATGAGAAGCCCACGCTTGCTGCAACTAGAGAAAGCCTGTGCACAGCAATGAAGACCCAACGCAGCCAAAAAATTAATTAATTAAAAAAACCCAAAAAACATAGGGAAAGGGAGAAGAAAGTAGAGGTAAATATGAAACCAGACTGGCCATGTCTTGATGACTGACTGGTAAAGCAGAGTGATGAGTACCTGGGGTGCATTACACTATTCTCTCTACTCTTGTATATGTTTGAAATTTTCCATAGAAAAAGTATAACCAAAGTCTAATGAAGTAAGTTTGGAGATTGTTTAGTAGACATTTACAATGGCACTACAACCACTAGAAAAGCCACTGCTGCAATGAAAATTCACTCCAATGGTCCTGCTGACAGGATCCTATTACAGCATCTAATCTCAACGGAAAGGCCAAAGGAGGCAGAACTGAGCACACGATGACTTCCAGGGCAGAGTGATACTCAGTCATTCCATTCAGACAAGCTTGGAGAACTTCACTGGATTTCACTGTATTACAGAAGCACAGCTAGATATAGGCGGATTAGAAGATGCATGACGAGTAAATTCATTCTGTTTTGTCACACTCACCGAAGGGAAACTTAAGTAATAATAAGTTCTGTATAATAATAACTAAAAACTCTTCCTTTCTTCCCGTTGTAATTGAAAGGGCAAAGTGAAAGGGAGAAGAATTTTTAAAAAATAAATTTAAGCATATCTCATATGCCAATGGGCTCTGGGATATGTGAAGTACATGAGCTGTGTATCTGCCCCCACTGCCCTCAACAGGCGCTCACCTGGCCTTTCCTGGACAAGTTTGTCTCGATGCAGAACTACCGTGGTGGCCTCCCTCTCAGGGACTGGCTGGCTGTGGGGCATAATACTGATAGTAGCTAAGACTTAATATAAGTTTATAACTTGATCATCTAGAAAATGTGAAAATGCTAAAACTGATTTCACCTTCTGGGTTCCTTGATCAAGCTGTAAATCTTGCAGTGCTCTTTCTAGTTTTGACTTCTCATCCAATGTATTTGTTGCCTATAATCAAGATTAAACAAAATACATTCAGTATTTAGTCTGTAAGTAACTCTTTCAATAATTTTGTTAAAGTATTTCTCGGTTACCTGTGTTTCAAGGGTCTTCAGCCTTGACTTTAATTTCTCATTCTCTTCTTGAAGTCTTAAAATTTCCTTTGTGAGTAAATTCAAGTTTTATTATGTTAGCCAAAGTATTTTTAATCCTTTGTTTCACTTAAAAATTTAATTTTTATATTAAATTACATAAAAGCTCAAAAGTCTGCATGCCCTGGTTACTGGTAGTATTCCAGTTTTACCCAGCCCACCAGCCTCAACACGTATGAGTCATCTCTGGCTCTAAGACTTCTAGTTTCTTCTTTCACAGTCTCTCAGGCTTTTTGCAGCCAAGTCCCTCTCCCCTGCCATCTCTCACCTAGCTGATCCTGCAACCCTTGGGTTTGTTCTCAGCCTACACTGTGCACCACTTGCTGCTTATCCTCAAGACACAGTCTTCATCATTCCATACCCTGTGCCCAGCCCCTAAGTGGTTCCAACTGAGCTGAGGTCCAAGGGCCTTGCTCATCAGCAGCTCCGTCACAAGCATCACCTGTCAGTGCAGTCTCACTTCTTACTATACCCCAGCACACGCAGCATCGCCCAGCTGGAGAGCCTGCACTCTGCTCCAAGGCATGCCAGCCTCCTCTCTGCCTCTGACTGCTGCCCACTCTGTTCCTCTGCTGGCCATACCATTTCTCTTCCCTCTGACAATTCAATCTGCTACACCTTTCAGCCCAGCTCAGGCACCACCTTACCCAAGAGCCTGTCCTCAACTACTCTTACCCACATGGAAATGTGTCTTCTCTGCCATCCTGTGGCACCTTTGGCACCAGGTTAGTGGCAACTGTGGCACACAGGTTAGCATTCTGCTGTCTCTGTTCCTAGAATATTAGTTATCCCTTCCCAACGAGACTACAAGGTTTTTAAGGGCAAAAGGCCAGGTATTACTTTTCTTTTTATGTAACAATATCTAGCATAATGTTGAGAACACAAGAGTCACGAAAAATAGTTGTATATCAGTAATTAATCTTTATAAACCTCTTAATTAAAAAATCTCTTCACTGTTATCACAGCTCATAAACTTCAAATGTCCATCAATAAACACTTTCCAAAATTCTATGCTCTTCACTTCATTATGAAAAGATGCAATCAAGAGCTGCTTCAGACTCTCTGGGAGTTAAGTGTGTCCTCTTCTGGCCCACCAGGTACCATTCAGTACAACTACTGCGATGGGCTAATTACCCTCAGTGGACCAAAGCCTGAATCAACACCTTCCACCCAGTCTCTCTACCCTAGAGCTGGGCAGGCAGTGAGCATACATCCTTAGAGAGTTTGCCATTTCTTAAAATGATGGCAACATTACCTTGTTTAGGAGTTCTGCTGTTCCACCTTCGTTAAGTGGAGCAAGTTTTGGCTTTATGTTATCTATGATGGGCTGAAACAAAACAAAGAAACCAAACTGAAATCACCACTGAATAAAACACGTGTAATCACTGAACTCTTGTACTTTCTAAGTGGAAGACACTGTGTAAACATATTCACTGAGATATCAGCTAGATTTTCATTGGTTTGGATCTCTGCTACGTCCTAGTGCTTAGGATAGTGCCTGGCCCACAGTGCCCAATGCAAATTAGAGATAAAAACAAAACCCATCCTCCTTGTATCTTTAAAAAAAAAAAACAAAAAACAGATGGAAGAGAAAGGAGGGAGGGAAGGTACTCAAAGCCAAAGCCGATAAAGATCCTAGTATCTAGAGACTGGGATTTTAAACTGTGGGAGCTAAACGGAGATTTCTGCATGAACCCCAGAAAAATTGTAATAATGATGAGGATTTAGGTAAACTACATTATGGATGAGTAACTTGACACAAACATTCTGGCAGTTTAGCAATATGTATTAAAACAAAACAATTCATGCCCTCTGACCTAGAAATTTCTTAGCTAGAAATATGTTCCAAAGGAATAATTAGAAGATTGTTTTGTACGTGTATGTTCATGGATTGATCTTGGCAGTGTTTTACCATGTAACACCACAGAGGATTTATGGTGCATCTACACAGTGGAATGCCAAGTGGTCACTACAGGTAATGAGAATGATTAAAGAGACAAGCAGGTAACTACTAGTACTGTCTCCACTTGACAGATGCGGGGAACGAGGCTCAGCCATCTCAGGTAACCTGCTCAAGGTCGCACAGCTGAGGAGTGACAGTGCCAGGATGCATGACCCCAACGCCTGTGCTCCGCATCATCCGAGTGAAGAGCTTGCATGGCAGGGAGGCGGGTGGACTGCAGGGATGTTGTGTGCATGCGCATGCGTGTGTGAGGTAGTAGACAAAAACAAGTTTTTCACAGTTACTTGCAAAACTTATCTTTTTTTCTCCTAAAGATCTGAGAGGCAAGCTTGGAATTCTGCTCCTGAGTTGAATGCTTTTCCTTGAGAGTTCTCACTTTAATCTCTGAATGCTCTGAGCAACTTGAGGATTTTAAACACTGGCTATTAAGGTATGGACTTATAAGGACCAAAAATTACCTTTTTATTTGAAGATGTAAATTCTGCCTTTTCAAATTCTGCAACTTGTTCCAATAATTCTCTTGAAGACAAAAACAAATAGGAAAAAATATTTGTTTAGAATAGATTTGTATCATACACACAAGAAGAATAAAAGCAGGACTTCCCTGGTGGTCCAGCAGTTAAGACTCTGTGTTCCCAATGCGGGGGGCCCAGATTCGATCCCCGGTCAGGGAACTAGAGCCTGCACGCTGCAACTAAAAAAAGATCCCGCACACCACAACAAAGATCCCGCGTGCCACAACTAAGACCTGGCACAGCCAAATAACTAAATAAATAAAATTTAGAAAGAAAAAAAAGAAGAAGAATAAAAGCACTGGTACCAATCTATTACACGCCAGAAACAATAGAGCAAGATGAACAAAACTTCACCACATCAAAAATATTTAGTTACTAATGGTCGAGAACCTAAGTTCCATGCACTCAAATTTGAATCTCCATAGCACCTACTATTTTGCACCTACGGAGTGTACAATATAATCGCTAGAACTAAATTACAATGTTAATACAACTATGTCTGAAATTTGTAGTCAACACTGTATTTTTGAGGTGCTAAAGGGAAATTGCTCTATAATATACATTGTTAGCTAGTAGAGGTTCAAGGAAAACTGAGTTTTAATAGAGTAGCCTCGGAAAAATAAAATTAGTTCACATCTACTGGAAAAGAGTATGGTAAATTCTCAAGGAAGACAGATGGTTTGGGGGATCCACCTGAACATTTCCTTTTATTTGCAAAGGTACCTGGGGGCTGACTATACAAAAGCTTACAGAGTGAATGGCAGTAACTACTCTCCTAAGCTTCTTAATAGGTCAGTTTCTCAAAGTTTTCTCACCAGTTATCTACTGGCAGTTGGTGAAGCTAAATGGTTTCCTTCCCTACCCGAGGCCACAGCACTGTCCGCAAGCCGCGCTGCACCTGTGCTTAGCAAACGGCCCCTGGGCTCGGTATCAGTCTTTCCAGATCTCTGGCATGACTTTTCTTAGACTGAGTTTCAATTTCATTGATTTTACCATATTTTTTAAAAATTAATGAGCTTTTTGATATAGTTCAGATAATGAAACTTTTTTTACTTTCCCTATTTTAAAGATCAGTATATAATTTTAATGCAATTATTTAGAAATAAACTTCCAATACTACTATGTGTGATTTGATGGTATTTGAATTAACTTTTCAACTGTTTCATAATCTTTTTTTCTTAGTTGACCTATCTCTGAAGACTTGTTATAATACTGATCAGGCTAACCAGAGATACCATATGGAATAATTACTTATAGCCTTAAGAGCAATCTCATAAATCTCAGAGGCCTTTATAACACCTAGGAATAGTGGAAACAGGGCATTTTGAAGAGGATGCTGAGCAGCACCTAAGAGATCACTTAGTAACTGGATGCTCTGCTGTTACCTTACCCAAATTTTCTCACACACCAGGCCCAAGCAAAGCAGCAAAGATATTCACTAACTTTTTTTTTTTTTTTTTTGCGGTACGCGGGCCTCTCACCGTTGTGGCCTCTCCTGTTGCAGAGCACAGGCTCTGGACGCGCAGGCTCAGCAGCCATGGCTCACGGGCCCAGCCGCTCCGCGGCATGTGGGATCTTCCCAGACCGGGGCATGAACCCACGTACCCTGCGTCGGCAGGCGGACTCTCAACCACTGTGCCACCAGGGAAGCCCTCATTAACTTTTAAGTTCATGCTTGGGCCTCTATTGTCATAACTGTGGATACAAATTTTAGTACCTGTTTTCAAGTTCAGAGATGTCTGTCTGTAGCTTGAGGTACCACTTCTCAGCCTGTGAGAAAAGCTGCCGCAGAAGTAGCACATTGGTGTAGGCCGTGTTGATGAGCTCAGACTCCACCTCGCTGTGGACCACGGCCTGTAACCCATTCAGGACTTCAGAGACTTCATCTATGGTGAAGGTCTCCTCCACCAGCCTGAAAAACAACCACAATCCAAAACCTCTGGATAAACAACAACAACTATTTACAAAGTAAAACAAAAGTAAGAAACCCACATCATGTCACCTGAGGCAGCGGCCCTCAACCTTTTGTGGAAGACAACTGTTCCATGGACATGGGGGTGGGGATGGGGGGATGGTTTCAGGATGATTCAAGCTCATTACATTTATTGTGCCCTTTATTTCTATTATTATTACATTGCAATGTATAATGAAATAAATATACAACTCACCATAATGCGGAATCAGTGGGAGCCCTGAGCTTGTTTGCCCTTGCCACTCACTGATAGGGTTTTTTTTTTTTTTTTGCGGTATGCGGGCCTCTCACTGCCGCAGCCTCTCCCGCCGCGGAGCACAGGCTCCGGACGCGCAGGCGCAGCGGCCACGGCTCACGAGCCCAGCTGCTCCGTGGCATGTGGGATCTTCCCGGACCGGGTCACGAACCCGCGTCCCCTGCATCGGCAGGCGGACTCTCAACGACTGCGCCACCAGGGAAGCCCTCTGATAGGGTTTTGATATGAGTCTGCAAGCAATTGATTTATTATGGTCCCTGTGCAGTCAAATCTCTCTGCTAATGATAATCTGTATTTGCAGCTGCTCCCCAGCGCTAGCATCACTGCCTCAGCTCCACCTCAGATCATCAGGCATTAAATTCTCATAAGCACAACCTAGATCCCTCGCGTGCACAGTTCACAGTAGGGTTTGCGCTCCTATGAGAATCTAATGCCGCTGCTGATCTGACAGGAGGCGGAGCTCAGGCAGTAATGCGAGCGAAGGGGAGCGGCTGTAAATACAGAGGAAGCTTCACTTGCTCGCCTGCCTGCCTGCCCGCCGCTCACCTCCAGCTGTCCGGCCCGGTTCCTAACAGGACATGGACTGGTACCAGTCCATGGCCCAGGGGTTGGGGACCCCTGATCTAAGGGTTTACAGAGTTTAGCGAAAGTCCCTCTGGAAATTATCTTCTTTATTAATAAAACAGTTTGAAAATAATTTAAGCTCAATTAATTTTTGATGTCTATTTAAATGATTAAACTGGTTCGCTCTTCAAATGTGCACATCCTTTAATACAAGTATGTGCTCAGAAACATTCCCCGAACTATCTACTTTTTTCTTTAGCTTTTCAGTGAAAATCTTTAATCTCCCCTAAAATTAGTTTTATCACATTTAATTATTTCATAAGTCACCTGAGAGGTGTAATTTCTCCTTTCTTTATATCATTTGTCTAGCATTTCGATGACTGAATGACCATTCACATGTTAGTAAATGCCTATAAGAAAATCAATGGTAATTATATATTGCTTCTCTTAGCATTCTTGAGACCCAAAAGAAAAAAATCCTAATTTAATTAAAGCTCCATTAAAACAAACATCATCATCAAAAGGATTAAAGATCGACTCTTCCACAGAGAACGTTTGTGTTGGAAGGGAACTCTTGAGCCATTTTCTTCAATTCCCTCACTTCACAGATGGAACACAGGCTCAGAAGGTGGCGGTGACTTGCCCATGGTCCCAACTCCACAATCATTTCCAACAATCTCAGGAACATGCCCAACAGCTGAATCCTTGAGAAAGCTTCCACGCATGCCTCCTACGATCAATGACAGTTTTATAGTAACACAGTCTCCTCCACTCCCTGCCTCCAGCCTCAAACTGTTTTATCCCTCAGATGCTCAGCAGATGAAGAGCTACAGCCCCGACCTCAAGTCATCTTCTCCATCATTCCAAAAGGACATAACGAAGGGAGTTACACCAAACTTTATTTGATTTACCATTCTTTAATGTTTCATTTACCCAGCAGAATTTAACCACCCTAAAAAAACCAAAACTTTATTTTTGATGTAAGTCCTTATTAAATATATTAACAATCTTTCTATATTCTTTAATAGAACAAAGCAAATCTGCTTAAAAATGTTTTTTTTTTTTTTTTTTTTGAGCAACCCAAGTTCTTTATTATGAACAGCAGTTAAGGTACTCCAGTGCATAAAGTAAATAATGGGTACCTTCTCTGGCTGTCTCATAGACTCACCAATCAGATTGCTGCTTACCTCTGCTGTGGGTTAGGAAGCCAGATTATCAGATTAGAATAATGGATCGAACAGGTAACAGTCTACAGCTGAGGGTCTCTGCTATTGAGTGAAGTTAATGACTTTATCACAGCTACAGATCACTTGGAGACCTTTTTCATTTATGTCTTGACATTTAAGTGTGCCAAAATCTGATCCCCAAGTAATCTGATGTCTCTTTATTATTCAGTCCTTTTGGTTGGCTTCCCTATTATCCTCTATTACTAAATTTTCTATGGACTTTTATTATCTTCCACTATTGGTCCAACTAAACTAATTATCATCTCTTGCTACAAATCAACTAATAATTTTGGTACTAGTCAGCAAGCTTTTCATGGTTTCCTGCTGTTTTCTCTTCTTCTAATTCTTCAATATAAACTACATAGGTGTTTTCTTGCTAACTGCCATGTCTTATGGCTCTAATCTTTTAATTAATAACTCAAGTAATTAAGGTTCTGGAATCTTTAATACAGCAAGCCAATCATTAACCCACAAGCACTTCACAGTTTCCTGACTGCCCTTCTGAAACTCTGCAATCCCTCAATTATCATTATATGCATGTTTAGTAACAGACTGCTCCCACCACAATCTGATTTCTTGAGTATCACATATCCATAAGGCTTAGTGTAGCTGCTCTCAATGAATAATTGATCATGATATCCTGGCAATGGTTTGTAAGGCCTCTCTGCTACAGCACCCCCATACTGGCCACCAGAAGGGACCCATGTTCCTTCCCACTGGGTTTCCTTAGAATTCTCTGATACCTGCTCTCCTTGAGGTCTTGGAAGCAGGAATCTACAGTTTTGAGTCTCAAGCCTCTTTTTGAACGAGCAAAACGCATGTAATTAATAACTTCATTTTGATGGTGCTCATTCAGACCCAACTCTGCCTGAAAAAAAGAATTTAATTGTTAGTCTTGAAGATATAATAAAGGAACCAACAATGAAAACATACAGGTTATCCTGTGGTGGAGACTGGCAGATGTCCACTAAATTCTGTTCTTCCCATCTTCCCAGACACATGGCTGCCCAACTAGAAAACACTCCCCAGCCCTCCGTGAAGTCAGGTGTGGCCACATGACTACTTCTCAGCAATGGATGTGAGAAGAATAAGAGCTACTTCTAAAGCCTGGGACTTAAGACATGGGGCACACCTTTGCCACACCCTATTTCTCTGAAACCTGGGGGTGGTGACTCCGCTGAACCATGCGGACAGCACAGTGCCCTGGGGGCTGGGGGAACAGCAAGCTGAAAGGGGCTGGTATCCCTGGAACGACTTTGTGGAGCAGCACTGACCTCATACCTAACTATGATGAGCAGTGAGAGGGCTGTTAAGCATGAGATAAATAAACTTCTGTATTCTTTTTTTTTTAATCTTTATTGAATTTGTTACAATATTAGTTCTTTTTTTTATAAATTTATTTATTTTTGGCTGCATTAGGTCTTTGTTGCTGCGCTCAGGCTTTCTCTAGCTGCGGCGAGCGGGGGCTACTCTTTGTTGCGGTGCGCAGGCTTCTCATTGCGGTGGCTTCTCTTGTTGCGAAGCACGGGCTCTAGGCATGCGGGCTCAGTAGTTGCGGCTCGTGGGCTTAGTTGCTCTGCGGCATGTGGGATCTTCCCAGACCAGGGCTCGAACCCGTGTCCCTCGCATTGGCAGGCAGATTCTTAACCACTGTGCCACCAGGGAAGCCCAAACTTCTGTATTCTTTAAGGTACTGGGTTTTTTTCTTTCTTTCTTTTTTTAATCTATTACAGAAACTTAACCTTATCCCATCTCACACAGCTTTAAAAAATATATTTGGTTTTGAAATAGCCACTAATTGGTCTTGATTTTAAACCGGATGAGAGCTTGACCACTGTAAGCTAGAAATTAATAAAGCTTTTTCATTTTATAGCTATACTGAAAATTAAAGAAGGAAATTATAAAAGTGAACCTCTAATGCAGGGGACTGCATAAGTCAGGATTATCTTATTGTAAGAATAACCTGTCCATGGGAGACAAAGGTCTAACTCTCATTCTCAGCACAGTGCTGGGCTGCATTGTGGAGGCCAGCACCAAGGTCACTGGGCATGAATGACCTCCTTCACCCCCCAAGCCCCGCACCATGGCTTTGCTGCATCTACATACATCCTTACCTTCTCTCGGCAGTTTCCATTCCCTGAGAACAGAAGTCTACAAGGGCCATGACCTTGTCCCTCTGGTTCCCTGAGTATCCCTGGGACGACTCATAGTGCGTGGCACACAACAGACATGTGCCTGACAAGTGAACTGAAAGAGTTCCTCCTTCTGAAGGCCATCATGGCCTTAATGCGTTCTCTTTCAAGCTCCTGGGGGACTTTATTTAACCAATTACTCCCCGTCTCAACTCTCTATACGTTTCTTCTTCCCCTCGGACCATAGAGAAGACTGTGAACATAAATCTCACTCATGGTAAAAAAATACAAAACCAGAAATTCCCTCCAGCTACTGCTGCATTTCTCTACTTCCCTTCTACTCTTGCTGTCTCCATTCTATATGCTGTTCAAACTGCCTTTGCGAAGCTCACCAGCAACTTCTTAGTAACAAATCCAACTACCGTGGCCGATGCTTTTCTGTCCACTGACCTGCTCCATTCTTTGGCTGCTAACCCCACCTCTCTTCTTGATCTCATCTGTAGGCTCCTCTTGGGCTTGCCTCTTAAGTAGCTGTACTTCCCAGGGCCCTGCCTGGGGACCCTTACTCTTGTCATTCTATATCCTCTCCTTGATGACATGATCTATCTCAAGATGTCAACTGTTATCTATATGCATCTGACTCTCAAATATAACAGGCTGGCCTACAGACATGTACCCCCAACCACATGATGAATGGCTCTAACAAGTCTTCTTCTCCCTCACATTGTTCTTAATATTTCTACAATTCAAGATGCTAAAGTTCAATAATTTAAGAATTACCCAAGGCATTATGATGTTCTCTAATGGTCATTTATCTAGTAGACTAATGTTTCAGAACAACTAGTTGAGGTATTTTGACCACTGTAAACCAACACATATGAGATATGTACTTACCTTAAATTTCATGACTTTACCTTATTTATTAAAATGGTAACTAAGATCTTGCCTTAGAGCTAGACAAAGTAAATGGAAAGACGCTTCTTACGTTTTGGTTTATAATGATTATTAGCCAACTCCCTGAACTAATGTCGAACATTAGAAATAATAATAGTAATGATGATAACAGCTAAAAGTCATTGAGGGGTTACAATGTGCCAGGCATTACCTCATTTAATCCTCAGTACAACCCTATGATAAAGGTAGTATAAACCTGCTTTACAGGGACTTCCCTGGTGGTCCAGTGGGTAGGACCCCATGCTCCCAATGCAGGGAGCCTGGGTTTGATTCATGGTCGGGGAACTATATCCTGCACGCCACAACTAAGACCCAGAGCAGCCAAAATAAATAAATAATAAATTAATTATGTTTTTAAAAAAAAACCCTACTTTACAGATAGAAAAGTGAGATACAGAGAAGAAAGATTTTCTATGCTACTGAAATAGGTAAGTGGGAGAGCAGGGATCTGAACCAGGCAGTCTAACTCCACAGCCCCCACTCAACTTGGCTATTTCAAATCCTTTTTGGAAAATGTCAGAGTTTAAATAAATAAAAGAAAACAAACATGTTATAGTTGCATATGCACCTGAGTTGTGACTCACAACAAGACAGATCTCCAACAGGCATTTGAAAAAAGAACTGAATACCTACATTAGAAAAGATGTTATCTCTTATAGTCGCATAAGTATGGGCAAGAATATCCTACAATTGGAAATAACTCAAAACAATGTCACATCTTGCTAAAAACAATCCCATAAACAAATTTTCAATTATTCTTCCTTGTTTATAGTCTTAAGTTCATAAGGCCTCCATACTCCCCAAACTCTTTCTCTAACCCCGTTTCCCAGAATTCTACCATAAGGACACTCTACTTCAGTCAGACTAGTCTGCTCATCAGAAGCATGATTTAACATTTCCTGCTTATACTTTCACTCTCATTACCCCAATCTTTGACTAAAAGTACCTCCCCATTCTTATTCAAGAATCTGAACCAACCCAGTGGTGTGCTGGTAAATGCTTAACAACAGGCTTTTGGGTGGGGGGGTATGAAACTGATTTGTGGCCCTTGCTGATTTCTGTGGTATAAAAACTCCCAGCAAGGCTGATTTCAAGCTACCAAGGTAATGTCACTGAATGCAGAGATGAGAAGAAATGCACACGATTGGCTCTCACCAGCCAGTGCGACCATGCTCCAGGAAATCACCAAATTCCTACCCATCCTTCAAGACCAAACCTGTTTTACCTACTCTGTGAAGCCTCCCAATATGCCCTCAGTAACTCTAGTTATGCCTTCCTCCAAAAATTAGCACATATCAACTCTGCTACTCATTTGGCAACACCACAGACTAATTACTACCTTGTACTATTAGCAGTCTTTTTTTCCAGATGTTGCTCCTTCAAGTAGACTGTAAGCTCCTGAGGGCCTGAATCATTTCTTATACCACACAGCTCCTCATACAGTGCCTTGTGCAGAGTAAGTGGCCAATTCAAATCTGTTAATTATTTTCTCTTCAGTCAAGAAAAGTCTTGACTGTCCCAAGACCAAGAAGAAAAAATTACAAAAACTGAGGATGAACTTTAAGACAAAAGACAGAAAAGTTACTCTAAAATGGATGGAGTTAAGAAAGGGAGCAGGAATAAGCAGCTGAGGGGGAATCGGGAAGATGGCGGAAGAGTAAGACGCGGAGATCACCTTCCTCCCCACAGATACACCAGAAATACATCTACACGTGGAACAGCTCCTACAGAACACCTACTGAACGCTGGCATTAGATCTCAGACCTCCCAAAAGGCAAGAAACTCCCCAGGTACCTGGGTAGGGCAAAAGAAAAAAGAATAAACCGAGACAAAAGAATATGTACAGGACCTGCACCAGTGGGAGGGAGCTGTGAAGGAGGAAAGGTTTCCACACACCAGGAAGCCCCTTCGTGGGCGGAGACTGCGGGTGGCGGAGGGGGAAAGCTTCGGAGCTGCGAAGGAGAGCACAGCAACAGGTAGGCGGAGGGCAAAGCGGAGAGATTCCCACACAGGTGCCGACCGGCACTCACCAGCCCGAGAGGCTTGTCTGCTCCCCTGCTGGGGTAGGCAGGGCTGGGAGCTGAGGCTCGGGCTTCGGTCGGAGCGCCGGGAGAGGACTGGGGTTGGCGGCGTGAACACAGCCTGCAGGGGGTTGTTAGTGCACCACGGCTAGCCGGGAGGGAGTCCGGGGAAAAGTCTGGACCTGCCAAAGAGGCAAGAGACTTTTTCTTCCCTCTTTGTTTCCTGGTGCGCGAGGAGAGGGGATTAAGGGCGCTGCTTAAAGGACCTCCAGAGACGGGCGCGAGCCGCGTCTAACAGCGCGGACCCCAGAGACGGGCATGAGACGCTAAGGCTGCTGCTGCCGCCACCAAGAAGCCTGTGTGTGAGCACAGGTCACTCTCCACACCTCCCTTCTGGGGAGCCTGTGCAGCCCACCACTGCCAGGGTTCCGGGATCCAGGGACAACTTCCCCGGGAGAACGCACGGCGCGCCTCAGGCTGGTACAACGTCACGCCGGCCTCTGCCGCCGCAGGCTCACCCCGCATCGTGCCCCTCCCTCCCCCCGGCCTGAGTGAGCCAGAGCGCCCGAATCAGCTGCTCCCTTAACCCCGTCCTGTCTGAGCAAAGAGCAGACGCCCTCTGGCGACCTACACGCAGAGGCGGGGCCAAATCCAAAACTGAGCCCTGGGAGCTGTGCGAACAAAGAAGAGAAAGGGAAATCTCTCCCAGCAGCCTCAGGAGCAGAGGATTAAATCTCCACAATCAACTCGATGTACGCTGCATCTGTGGAATACCTGAATAGACAACGAATCATCCCAAATTGAGGAGGTGGACTTTGAGAGCAAGATTTATTATCTTTTCCTTTTCCTATTTTTGTGTGTATGCTTCTATGTGAGATTCTGTCTGCATAGCTTTGCTTTCATTTGTCCTAGGGTTCTAACCGTCCATTTTTTTTCTTAAAAAATTTCTTTTTCTTAATAATAATTTTTTAATAACTTTATTTTATTTTATCCTCTTTCCTCTTTCTTTCTTTCTTTTCTTCCTTCCTTCCTTTCATTCTTTCTTTCCTTCTTTCTACTTTTTCTCCCTTTTATTCTGAGCCGTGTGGATGAAAGGCTCTTGGTGCTGCAGCCAGGAGTCAGTGCTGTGCCTCTGGGGTGGGAGAGCCACCTTCAGGACACTGCTCCACAAGAGACCTCCCAGCTCCACATAATATCAAATGGCGAAAAATCTCCCAGAGATCTCCATCTCAACACCAGCACCCAGCTTCACTCAACAACCAGCAAGCTACAGTGCTGGACACCCTATGCCAAACGACTAGCAAGACAGGAACACAACCCCACCCATTAGCAGAGAGGCTGCCTAAAATCATAATAAGTCCACAGACATCCCAAAACACACCACCAGACGTGGACCTGCCCACCAGAAAGACAAGATCCAGCCTCATCCACCAGAACACAGGCTCTAGTCCCCTCCACCAGGAAGCCTACACAACCCACTGAACCAACCTTAGCCACTGGGGACAGACACCGAAAACAACGGGAACTACGAACCTGCAGCCTGCAAAAAGGAGACCCCAAACACAGTAAGATAAGCAAAATGAGTAGACAGAAACACACACAGCAGACGAAGGAGCAAGATAAAAACCCACCAGACCTAACAAATGAACAGGAAATAGGCAGTCTACCTGAAAAAGAATTCAGAATAATGATAGTAAAGATGATCCAAAATCTTGGAAATAGAATAGACAAAATGCAAGAAACATTTAACAAGGACCTAGAAGAACTAAAGATGAAACAAGCAATGATGAAAAACATAATGAATGCAATTAAAAATACTCTAGATGGGATCAATAGCAGAATAACTGAGGCAGAAGAACGGATAAGTGACCTGGAAGATAAAATAGTGGAAATAACTAATGCAGAGCAGAATAAAGAAAAAAGAATGAAAAGGTCTCAGAGACCTCTGGGACAACATTAAACGCACCAACATTCGAATTATAGGGGTTCCAGAAGAAGAAGGGAAAAAAACAGGGACTGAGAAAATATTTGAAGAGATTATAGTTGAAACTTCCCTAATATGGGAAAGGAAATAGGTAATCAAGTCCAGGAGACACAGAGAGTCCCATACAGGATAAATCCAAGGAGAAACACGCCAAGACACATATTAATGAAACTGTCAAAAATTAAATACAAAGAAAACATATTAAAAGCAGCAAGGGAAAGACAATAAATAACACACAAGGGAATCCCCATAAGGTTAACAGCTGATCTTTCAGCAGAAACTCTGCAAGCCAGAAGGGACTGGCAGGACATATTTAAAGTGATGAAGGAGAAAAACCTACAACCAACATTACTCTACCCAGGAAGGATCTCATTCAGATTTGATGGAGAAATTAAAACCTTTACAGACAAGCAAAAGCTGAGAGAGTTCAGCACCACCAAACCAGCTTTACAACAAATGTTAAAGGAACTTCTCTAGGCAAGAAACACAAGAGAAGGAAAAGACCTACAATAACAAACCCAAAACAATTAAGAAAATGGGACTAGGAACATACATATCGATAATTACCTTAAATGTAAATGGATTAAATGCTCCCACCAAAAGACACAGACTGGCTAAATGGATACAAAAACAAGACCCATATATATGCTGTCTACGAGAGACCCACTTCAAACCTAGGGACACATACAGACTGAAAGTAAGGGGATGGAAAAAGATATTCCATGCAAATGGAAACCAAAAGAAAGCTGGAGTAGTAATTCTCATATCAGATAAAATAGACTTTAAAATAAAGACTATTAGAAGAGACAAAGAAGGAAACTACATAATGATCAAGGGATCGATCAAGAAGAAGATATAACAATTCTAAGTATTTATGCACCCAACATAGGAGCACCTCAATACATAAGGCAAATACTAACAGCCATAAAAGGGGAAATCGACAGTAACACATTCATAGTAGGGGACTTTAACACCCCACTTTCACCAATGGACAGATCATCCAAAATGAAAATAAATAAGGAAACACAAGCTTTAAATGATACATCAAACAAGATGGACTTAATTGATATTTATAGGACATTCCATCCAAAAACAACAGAATACACATTTTTCTCAAGTGCTCATAGAACATTCTCCAGGATAGATCATATCTTGGGTCACAAATCAAGCCTTGGTAAATTTAAGAAAATTGAAATTGTATCAAGTATCTTTTCCGACCACAACACTATGAGACTAGATATCAATTATAGGAAAAGATCTGTAAAAAATACAAACACATGGAGGCTAAACAATACACTACTAAATAACGAAGTGATCACTGAAGAAATCAAAGAGGAAATCAAAAAGTACCTAGAAACAAATGACAATGGAGATACGACGACCCAAAACCTATGGGATGCAGCAAAAGCAGTTCTAAGAGGGAAGTTTATAGCAATACAATCCTACCTTAAGAAACAGGAAACATCTCGAATAAACAACCTAACCTTGCACCTAAAGCAATTAGAGAAAGAAGAACAAAAAAACCCCAATGTTAGCAGAAGGAAAGAAATCATAAAGATCAGATCGGAAATAAATGAAAAAGAAATGAAGGAAACGATAGCAAAGATCAATAGAACTAAAAGCTGGTTCTTTGAGAAGATAAACAAAATTGATAAACCAGACTCATCAAGAAAAAAAGGGAGAAGACTCAAATCAATAAAATTAGAAATGAAAAAGGAGAAGTAACAACTGACACTGCAGAAATACAAAAGATCATAAGAGATTACTACAAGCAACTCTATGCCAATAAAATGGACAACCTGGAAGAAATGGACAAATTCTTAGAAATGCACAACCTGCCAAGACTGAATCAGGAAGAAATAGAAAGTACAAACAGACCAATCACAAGTACTGAAATTGAAACTGTGATTAAAAATCTTCCAACAAAGCCCAGGACCAGATGGCTTCACAGGCAAATTCTGTCAAACATTTAGAGAAGAGCTAACACCTATCCTTCTCAAACTCTTCCAAAATATAGCAGAGGGAGGAACACTCCCAAACTCATTCTACGAGGCCACCATCACCCTGATACCAAAACCAGACAAGGATGTCACAAAGAAAGAAAACTACAGGCCAATATCTCTGATGAACATAGATGCAAAAATCCTCAACAAAATACTAGCAAACAGAATCCAACAGCACATTAAAAGGATCATACACCATGATCAAGTGGGGTTTATTCCAGGAATGCAAGGATTCTTCAATATACGCAAATCAATCAACATGATATGCCATATTAACAAATTGAAGGAGAAAAACCATATGATCATCTCAATAGATGCAGAGAAAGCTTTTGACAAAATTCAACACCCATTTATGATAAAAACCCTGCAGAAAGTAGGCATAGAGGGAACTTTCCTCAACATAATACAGGCCATATATGACAAACCCACAGCCAACATTGTCCTCAATGGTGAAAAACTGAAAGCATTTCCACTAAGATCAGGAACAAGACAAGGTTGCCCACTCTCACCACTCTTATTCAACATAGTTTTGGAAGTTTCAGCCACAGCAATCAGAGAAGAAAAGGAAATAAAAGGAATCCAAATCGGAAAAGAAGAAGTAAAGCTGTCACTGTTTGCAGATGACATGATACTATACATAGAGAATCCTAAAGATGCTACCAGAAAACTACTAGAGCTAATCAATGAATTTGGTAAAGTAGCAGGATACAAAATTAATATACAGAAATCTCTGGCACTCCTATACACTAATGATGAAAAATCTGAAAGTGAAATCAAGAAAACAATCCCATTTACCATTGCAACAAAAAGAATAAAATATCTAGGAATAAACCTACCTAAGGAGACAAAAGACCTGTATGCAGAAAATTATAAGGCACTGATGAAAGAAATTAAAGATGATACAAATAGACGGAGAGATATACCATGTTCTTGGATTGGAAGAATCAACATTGTGAAAATGACTCTACTACCCAAAGCAATCTACAGATTCAATGCAATCCCTATCAAACTACCACTGGCATTTTTCACAGAACTAGAACAAAAAATTTCACAACTTGTATGGAAACACAAAAGACCCCGAATAGCCAAAGCAATCTTGAGATTGAAAAATAGAGCTGGAGGAATCAGGTTCCCCGACTTCAGACTATACTACAAAGCTACAGTAATCAAGACAGTATGGTACTGGCACATAAACAGAAATATAGATCAATGGAACAGGATAGAAAGCCCAAAGATAAACCCGCACACATATGGTCACCTTATCTTTGATAAAGGAGGCAGGAATGTACAGTGGAGAAAGGACAGCCTCTTCAATAAGTGGTGCTGGGAAAACTGGACAGGTACATGTAAATGTATGAGATTAGATCGCTCCCTAACACCATACACAAAAATAAGCTCAAAATGGATTAAAGACCTAAATGTAAGGCCAGAAACTATCAAACTCTTGAAGGGCTATGTTCTACTTTGGTAGAAATAGGACTGAATTGATGCCCTGCCATTAGGCCGTAGCGCTGCTAGGATTGCATCGATCTTCCTGTTTGTACTGTTTGTAACTATGGCCCCATCTTAAGTATTCCTAATTGAAAAACAAAGCCTCAGGAAACCGAAACTTAACCAGCCGCTCTCGCTTCTGTAACTATGCTTGCTGAACCCCCTTTTGCAACCATCCAACCAATCAGACGGTGACTAGTGTCTTTGTTTAAAAGTTAACCAATCAGTGACTAGTGTCTTTGTTTAAAAGTTAGCCAAGGGCTTCCCTGGTGGCGCAGTGGTTGAGAGTCCGCCTGCCGATGCAGGGGACACGGGTTCGTGCCCCGGTCCAGGAAGATCCCACATGTCATGGAGCGGCTGGGCCCGTGAGCCATGGCCGCTGAGCCTGCGCGTCCGGAGCCTGTGCTCCGCAACGGGAGAGGCCACGACAGTGAGAGGCCCGTGTACCACAAAAAAAAAAAAAAAAAAGTTAGCCAATCAGTACTCCCCACCCCTGAAGGTCGCAAGCTTGTTTGTACCTGTCTATAAAAGAGCTGTACTAAACTCCATCGGGACCTCTTAGCGTCACCGGCAACGAGTGCGCGGAGGTCCAGGTTCGAACCTGCAATAAATGACCCTTGCCGTTTGGCTTTGACTCTTGTCTCTGGTGGTCTTGTGGAGGGGTCTCGTGACCGTGGGCATTTCACTCTTAGAGGAAAACATAGGCAGAACACTCTATGACATAAATCACAGCAAGATCCTTTTTGACCCACCTCCCAGAGAAATGGAAATAAAAACAAAAATAAACAAATGGGACCTAATGAAACTTCAAAGCTTTTGCACAGCAAAGGATACCATAAACAAGACAAAAAGACAATCCTCAGAATGGGAGAAAATATTTGCAAATGAAGCAACTGACAAAGGATTCATCTCCAAAATTTACAAGCAGCTCATGCAGCTCAATAACAAAAAAACAAACAACCCAATCCAAAAATGGGCAGAAGACCTAAATAGACATTTCTCCAAAGAAGATATACACATGAAAGAATGCTCAACATCACACATGAAAGAATGCTCAACATCATTAATCATTAGAGAAATGCAAATCAAAACTACAATGAGATATCATCTCACACCAGTCAGAATGGCCATCATCAAAAAATCTAGAAACAATAAATGCTGGAGAGGGTGTGGAGAAAAGGAAACAGTCTTGCACTGCTGGTGGGAATGTGAATTGGTTCAGCCACTATGGAGAACAGTATGGAGGTTCCTTAAAAAACTACAAATAGAACTACCATATGACCCAGCAATCCCACTACTGGGCATATACCCTGAGAAAACCAAAATTCAAAAAGAGTCATGTACCAAAATGTTCACTGCAGCTCTATTTACAACAGCCAGGAGATGGAAACAACCTAAGTGCCCATCATCGGATGAATGGATAAAGAAGATGTGGCACATATATACAATGGAATATTACTCAGCCATAAAAAGAAACAAAATTAAGCTATTTGTAATGAGGTGGATGGACCTACAGTCTGTCATACAGAGTGAAGTAAGTCCAAAAGAGAAAGACAAATACCGTATGCTAACACATATATATGGAATTTAAGAAAAAAAAATGTCATGGAGAACCTAGGGGTAAGACGGGAATAAAGACACAGATCTAGTAGAGAATGGACTTGAGGATATGGGGAGAGGGAAGGGTAAGCTGTGACAAAGCGAGAGAGTGGCATGGACATATATACACTACCAAACGTAAAATAGATAGCTATTGGGAAGCAGCCGCATAGCACAGAGAGATCACCTCGGTGCTTTGTGACCACCTAGAGGGGTGGGATGGGGGGTGGGATAGGGAGGGTGGGAGGGAGGGAGATGCAAGCGGGAAGAGACGTGGGAACAAATGTATATGTATAACTGATTCACTTTGTTATAAAGCAGAAACTAGCACACCATTGTAAATCAATTATACTCCAATAAAGATGTAAAAAGAAAAAGAAAGAAGCAGCTGAGTTCAGTAGGAGAAATAGCATTAGCCCGGGAAACAGCACTCATAAACATTTGCTTCCCCATATGCACATATGTACACTATACGTACACGAATCACATCATTAGAGAGAAAACAGAATGGGTTGATGTGTGGTGTAAGTAGAGAAAGCACTGGATTAGAAACCAAATGTAAGCCTAGCTATGAAACTTTCTGTTAGCAAATCACTTAACCTCATTGACACCAGTTGTCAGCTGTTAAATCAGAGAAGATATGATGATCAGCTGTAAAATATGTAGAAATAGTGGGAGGTATCCAAATAGGGAAATTAGAATTTGTTTGAATTTTGTTGCAAAAAGATTCTACTAAAAAAAAAAAGAGCTAAAACACAGAGCAAGAATCCTACCAGAGCACTGCCAAGCTAGTGTCCTGAAATTGTGCCATAAAGTGAGGGGAGAGTGGTGAAGGTGCCAGAAATGGTTCCCTATTCCTGACCATACTCCAAAGTCCATATACAGCTTTACCATGAGAAGTATAAGGATGAAAATGTAATGATAAAAATGAACACAACCTAATAAAACCTATTATATACTGAATGCTTAATATTTTAACAGGTATTGGGCTATCTGTTCTATATGCATTATCTCATTTATCATTTTAACAACCGAAGTATACTTATTATCTGCAATTTACTAATGAAGAAACTGAGCCTGACTCCAAAACCTCAGTCGTTAAGCAAATTGATAGAAAGGAATTACAGAAGATAGAATGGGAGCAAACGTCAACCTTCTTGTGACATCACCATCATTTTTTCAACTTGTTTCTGGTATTTTAGGGAAATCAAGAGAATGAGAGGGACAAGCTCAAGCAGGGTAGGGAACGGTCTGTTTTGTTCACAGCTGTACCCTCAGCTGCAAGAGAGTGCTTGGGACATAGCGTGGGCTAAATAGGAATTCTGGTTGCTGAGGTATTTTAGTAGCCCATTCCAGAGGTGCCCCCAACCCTGGAGTTATCTTTTTTTCTCAACACTTCAGTACTGTGCCTTCTTCTAAAAACGGTTGCTATTTAAGTTGGCATTCTATATACGCTGGCGTGATTAATGGGATATGCTCTAGCATACAGGAAAACGTGCCTTCTTTTGAACAGGTCAAAACACAAGAAATGTCACTCAAGTTTTCACAGCTATAAAATAGGGGCTGGAACTCTTACAGTCACTCTCACATCAGGAAGTTGTATTCAATCACATTCTTCCTCCTCGGCTCGTTAACATAATGCTGCCAAAGTGTGTGTGTGTTTGTGTGTGTGTGTGTGTGTCTGCGAGCGCGCGCGCGCGCGTGTGTGTGTGTATCTGTGTCTGCGAGCGCATAAACTTGGAGTTTTTAGAATCGAATGAGAATCCCGCTTTGAGCCTTCTGCTGGCAGCCGGTTCCCTCCAGCTCTCTTCGTCAGCCACCTGTGAAGAGTGACTTGCCCCGGGCACCTCAGGCAGGGGCGAGGAATGAAGCGACGCGGCGGAGCGCGGCAGCTAGGAGAGGGCTCCACCTAGGATTATCCCGGAAGGGCTTCGGCCGAGGCTAACAGAGCCTCTCGCACCCGGCGCAGCCTCGCCTCCTCAGGGAGGCTCAGGGCCGGACTCAGACCCGTTGCAGGCCAGGGTATCACCCCGGGGCCCCGGCTCTGCATCTCTCCTCGGCGCGGGCCGGCGTTACCCCGCCGGCTACTCACCATGGCGACGGACAGGAGTCAGCGATCTGGAAAAGCGGGAGGGGCCAGGCGCAGCTTCGTCAGGCCCGGCGTCTCCAAGGTAAGTTGGACCGCAGAGGACGCGAAGGGAGGGCGGCTTGTTTAGAAGCCTCCGGTTGCTAATGGCAACCTATGCACGTGACCCTGGAATGATGCACTGTTATTGGTCCTCAAGATCACGCGACAGGAAGTGCCTTGTGACCGGCCGACAGCCGCATGCGCATTTGCTCCCACAGCCGGGAAGTCCCTCCTTTTAGTGCCACGCCGACTTTGGGGGAGGCCGCCGTTGCCAATGGTAACGGAAGTGGAGCGTCCGCCTGACTCCCCACCGCACCCGGGAATCGCGGGGCATCTGGGTCTGCTTTGCTGCTCAGGGCTTGTCCTGCACTTCCTGTGACCTGGCGGCCCCGAGGGCCGTGGCCTCGACCGTTGACACCCGACCTTCTAACGGTCTCGTGGGGCGTCCCAGACTTATTTCTCTTCTCTCCCAAGTGTTCCTACTTGGCCGAGATAGGCCAACAGCACCAGTGCTGCCAGGTTCCTGGATAGAGCTTTGAACGACTCACTCCCCACCGCTCCCATTTTTTCCCCTCTTATATTCTTGGTAAAAATGTCTAATATAGCACCTTTTTCCTTAAAAAAAAAAAAATTGCGAACGGAATTAGTGAAAGAGCAGTGAATTTCAAACTATTATGCCTAGATCATCAGGGGAGCGTGTTGTACAAATGCTTCCCTGGCCTAACCCCCAGAAATCCTGAATCACTCTGGGTTTGGAATCAGCCTCTTTTACCGACCCTCCAGGATTGATCATGGATCACTCTTTAAGAAACACTGTCCTTGGGACTTCCCTGGTGGCTCAGTGGTTAAGAATCCGCCTGCCAATGCAGGGGACATGGGTTCAATCTGTGGTCCTGGAAGGTCCCACGTGCCACGGAGCAACTAAGCCCATGCGCCACAACTACCGAGCCTGCGCTCTAGAGCCGGCAAGCCACAACTACTGAGCCCATAGGCCACAACTACTGAAGCCTGTGCACCTGGAGCCCATGCTCCACAACAAGTGAAGCCACCGCAATGAGAAGCCCACGCACCGCAATGAAGAGTAGCCCCCGCGCTCGCCACAACTAGAGAAAGCCCGCGCACAGCAACAAAGACCCAGTGCAGCCCCAAATAAATTTATATAAAAAAAGAAACACTGCCCTAGAAGAAGCAGAGGTGTAGGAAGAGATGCATTATTGCAAATACTGGCGGGGGGGTGGAGGGGGGATGGGGGGGTGGAGGGGGGATGGGGGTGGAGGAGGGGGATGGGGTGGAGGAGGGGGATGGGGGTGGAGGGGGGGGATGGAGGTGTTGGGCTGGGTGGGTGAAAGGCAATGAATATGGGCCTAGGCCATTCAGTGGGCATTTCAGAGGCTCAGAAGACAGAAACACGAGCAGATACAATCACTGGGGAGGCTAAAAAGTGAGCCCCTCATGATAGACATTGAAATGAGAAGGAGCACAGAGCCGGGAGCTTTCTGAGAATCTGGGAGGCTCAAAACTGAGGAGAGGATATTTGGCATTATCCCTGCTCAGGAGAAGATAAGCTAATTTAGATAATGCTTATGGGGCTTATGTTGATTTTGGCTACTACACAATGCAATTTAAAATGGATCACAATTGAAAAAAATATATATCGCAATTGAAACCTAAACACCTAGACAAGATTTTAGAGACCTGGTTCCACTTGGTTAATTTATGGATGAAGAGACTGAGAGCCAAGGTCACATGTCCAAGACTTCAGAGGGCTAGGTGGGGGCATCTGAAGCTTGAGTCAGTGATGAAACTAATACAAATATGTTTTTAAGAGCAAAACCAGAAAGCAGGTGTGAACTATTCTGGTACAGTGCATGTTAAATCATATTCTGGTTTCAAGAATTTCATTTTTCTTTTCATTTATCACCACATTCATTTTATTTAATATAAATTATATACTAAATTATGGACAAAGCTTAGTAATTGTCCCAAGAACTGAGCTCAATACTTTTTTAACTGGACACTTTAACTGCTAGAATAAAGTGGCAGCAGATAAATTCTGTAGAATAAAGCTAACTTATGAAGGGATGATGTCTTTAGAAAAAGAGGTGTGGCAATGAAAACATTTACTAGTTAAACGGTCAATACGGTAAAATGGAATTAATTTAAATGGATAATTTTCAATTCAGACAAAGTAAGAGCTAGAAGGAAATAATACTTTCAGATGAGGAAAGGCAGCTCAGAAAAGTAAACTGTCTTGGCCAGAGAAGCAGCAGAACCAGGTCTGGAATCCAAATCTCATGACTTACTGGCAAGCGTTTCTTGACCATTTAGTTCCAACCAAATAAAGGTGACGGGTCTTTCTCTTCCCCTCTGTAAGTAAGGCCTCTCACCCTCTGTTTAGGGGAGCTTATGGGTGTTCCATTACTTGAAAAGCAGGGGTTGAAAGAGCAGTTTTCCAATTTGGATGGGGCTTCGCAAAATCTTGGGGCACAGTCAAGAGTCCTTTGCTTGGATGACCCAGGAACGATATGCAGCCAGTTGCCCGTGGAAGGATCTCAATCCTCAGGGACATGAACAGCTGACAAGGCTCTCCTATGTGTAAACGGAGCACTCCCAGGCATGGAGGGATGGCCTGGTGGCAGTGGCTTGGGTATGCCCCACTTCACTGGCCTCTCAGTAGTATCTGGGCAGAATCTCTGTCTCCCTGCAGGGTCTAAAGGGCAGGTTCTCAGCCTCCCATTATGACTCCCTCCAAGCTCAGTTAAATTTCTGCTTTACCATGCCATCCCTTACATTTCTGTTCAATGAGTGCTGGTCTAATTTGATAATAATAGTTGCCATTATTTAGTGCCTACAATAGGCTAGACATATTCCATTTCAATAGTTAATCCTCAAAATCTTTGGTTCTTTTCTTACTGCAGTAGGTATTCATTGAATTCACATAGAGAAAGGTCACTTTACTAGGTGCTGTGGATGCAAAGTAAAGAAGGAATTTCATAAACACTTTTATGACATTTAAATGAACAAAGTTGTTCACCAGTCTGCATTTCTAAGGAAACTTAAGTGCATTTTCCTGCTGGCAAACTCCTGTGCTTATTACTAAGTGTTATTAATGCAGGGGAACCAAAGCAGTGGCTGGATAATGCAAGTATTTCATTGGCGAATATGTTTGGGGCTTGGTGATTCTTTGTTATGCAAAGCTACATCAGCTGGTTATTTTAACTTAAAATTCTATTTTAATCTAAAATCTTCTGTACCAAGGATGTTATAATATCACTGTTAGCCCATCTACCCAGCTGAGTTGAATGTTGGTACATAAGCTGTCTAAATAGTGTCAGCAAATATGAACATGTATTTTGGTCTTAAAGTGATGAATTTGGCTCAGGAAAAGACTGAGCCCATGCTTTGGGATGTTTACTAGCTTGAGTTGATTACCAAAGCAAACAGTTCAAGCTGTGAGGAAGAACATCTCCACCCTACTTTAGCAGTGAGCTTCTCAGCCTCATTCTATTTTTTTTTTAATCACTGTGACAATTTAAAAAATGTGTTTGTGTGTGTGCATACATGTGTATGTCCATTTGGAAGGATTGCATTATGGGAGGCGTACAAACAAGGCCATTATATACCTTTTAGCATAGTTCAATACCAATAAAATGAAGATCAACTCTGTCTTTTTAGATTACTACAAAATGAGACTTTTATGAGTTTATAAATTACTAGTCTTAACACCGCGGCCACCAATTTCAGGGTGTTTAAAACCTAGACTAGGCAAAAGGAGGAACGGGAAGTTGATCGTGGTCTTCTTAGCAGCATTGACACATTGCTCCTTTCGCCACTATTTACAGAGTCCCTTTGTGTGCAAGGTTCTCTGGCCAAGATAGAATCTGAGGGACGAAGTGGAGGGATTTAGGAAGCCCCAGATTCCCCTACTCTATAAATCTTGGGTAAGGTTGGGGGACTAAGGTGAGGCTTTACTTAAGTAAAAAGGAGGAAATAATAAAGAAAATGATTAAGTAAAAACTAATACAGGTAGTACACAAAAAAAGTCTTGAAGATTATATGGGAAAGGAATGTTTGACGTTTGAGAAACACTGAACTGAGAGTAGGCAGGAAATGGTTAGGGGAAAATCATTTCGGGGGAGTGGATTATCTTGAAGAAGGAGCAGAGCCTTCAGCGTATGGCTTTGTACATGTAATACTACCAGGGTCCTCTGCAACTCCCTGCACCCTGCCCCATTACAACTGAGAAAGTAGCCAACATGTCAGAGAAGGGAAGAACACAGGATTCAAAGAGTCTTTACAGGAGCTATGGCATTTGATTGGGTCTCTAGTGGGCAAGAGGCTATTTTCAGTTATTCTATTTGCTCCTTCAGTCAGTTGGTTTCAAGATGCAGAGTGACCCGCAGAGTATTAGAGGGTGCTAACAAATTAGTGAAATCAGTATCACATGCTTTAAAGGAGGTCAGGCAAGGAAGTGGTTCACCATAAAGTACTACAACTCCCTTTAAGACTGTGTGGATGACGATAATTTCTTAGCCCAAATGATAGATTAGTTTCAGTGATAAATCCCCAAAATTAAAACACCCCACAGGAAACAAACACCAAAAACATCAAAAACTGAAGACCACCTAAAAAAAAATGTTAGGAATTGGTTGTGAGGAATACCTCCTTGTGAGGTACAAGAAAAACGTATTGTAACTATGGTGATATGCACCAAATCGTTATTCCACACCCTCCTGTGCACGTATACATTTGAGTTAGACCCCCAAGCTCAACCTTTGTGTTCAGCGACTGTTCATGGAAAGCCCCATACAAAACAGACATTGTGGGGAAGGCAACAATGAGCAAGATGGGATCTGTCCCTTTCAAACGTGGCCTTATAATCAAGTCAAGGGAAAATGCAAGCTTGCAAAACGATCTCAGAGCAGACAGTAAGTGGAATGGGAGTTCAGAGAAGAGAAAGGTCACCTCTCTTGAAGGTAGAAAGGAGAAGTTCAGGAGAGTCTTTCAGAAGGCAGTGGAATTTGGGCTAGGCTTCAAAAGGTGTGTGGAAGAGTTGTGGGTCGGCATGATGATTGCGGGAGAGAAGGCTGTCCTGCACAAAGAACCAGAATTTTCATCAGGTGAGGCAGAAGAACTGTCCAGAGACGTACTTTTAAATTTGTTATTATTTCAAGGGTCAAACTACAAAAAGAGATACACAACGATGGAGTATCTATTCCAGTATCTTATTCAGGAATGTGGGCCTTCCTAGATCTGTGATCTTTGCTGAATGTTTACCTGGACTATTGTCAATGGAAAGATGTTCACCAATTGCATCCCATCTTAGAAAATGGAAAACAGACTCAAATTTGCTCAGGAAGTTTTGCCTACAGAGATGGGGCTGTGCAGTCCTTTTATAAAGTCTGAATGTCCTAGTGCAAACTGTGTTCATGGATGGAGGTTTTCTCAACGGGATAGGTAAATAGAAGGCAAAAGGAAATGTCATTCTTGGTTGGTCTATACTTGTTTGTCTTTCCCACTACTACATTTCAAGCTCCTTGCAGGATGGAATCTTTATTGCATGATCAACCTGAGCCCCCCAGCAAGGGCTCGGCTATAATATCTCTGAGCAGTGCTTGCAGAATTGAAATGAAATTTAGCAGGAACATCTCAACAAACATTCGTGAGTTCCTGCTGGGTTCCAGGCACTGTATGTTTGGCGGGGGACGTGGTTGGCCCTGGGCATGCTGCCTCTTAGAAAACGTATCGTGTATTATCAAACATCCAGCTATCCCTATTTGCTATATTAAATGTAATGGTGAGTTTGGTTTATATAATTTTTATAATCATGAGTCTTTGAGAATGAATTATTTAGTTCTTGTGATTTAACACTTAAATTTTTATATAAACTACAAATTGAATTCTAGTTGATCAGTTGACTTAATGTTACATTTTGAAGATATCCCATAAAACTAGTACTAATTTAGATTTTGTGCTTTTCTTTTCATATCATGGACTCACACCATTTTATTATATATTATATTTTATTATATATCATATTATATATCATATATTATACATATTATATAATATCTGCAGTATTTTATTTCAGATCTCACATATTTTACAGGCCTTAGGCTCTGTGTCTTAAATGCCTATTGGATGTTGGGAGAGCAAAGAGGATTGAAACAAGTCCCTGCTCTCCAGGCTCCTGTGTAGCAGGAGAGATAGACCCATTAGAAGGTCACGTTCATATAATGTGGTCACCTTTTGGGAAACGAGGTAAGGGGCACTTAGTTCAATCTAGGACTTCAAGGAAA
Source organism: Phocoena phocoena (assembly GCF_963924675.1). Taxonomy (NCBI): domain Eukaryota; kingdom Metazoa; phylum Chordata; class Mammalia; order Artiodactyla; family Phocoenidae; genus Phocoena; species Phocoena phocoena. The sequence continues at coordinate 41,557,931 of NC_089228.1, read as the reverse complement.
CCACTGAGGAAGATCCCTGAATTGAATCTTGAGGGATTGGCAAGAGTTAGCCTGGGAAAGCAAGGCAGAAAGGATAGAGGGAACGCAACAAAACCTGAAACAGTCCAGCGTGTGAATTCCTAACAAAGCTTAAATAATAGGTTAGCCTCTACTTTTAGGAATTAATGCTGCCAAAAATATCATTGCTTTGCTAAAAATATTGGTGAATAAGTCATGAGTAGAAAAACAAATTACCTTCACAGGGAAAAAAAAAAACCCAACACACTAAAAACCAAAGGGATATAAAGATAAGTTATATCTCTACAACTGTTATTGTCTAAAAGGGAGCAGAGCGGGAAGTCTGGGGTACTAGTGCTATGGTAATATTCTGTTTCATGATCTGGGTGCAAGTTATGTGTTTTTAGTTTGTGAAAATTAATGAGCTATACCCTTACATATATAACTTCAATAAAGAGTTTGAAAATTTAAATGCCTATACATGTATGTATGTATTTGTGTACAGATACTTCAATTAAAGGGTTTTTTAAATGCTCAAAAAAAAAAAACAAGGTAGGTTATATATATGGTTAACTGCTATGATTGAGGCTAAGACACCTATCAAAGGCACTGGTGATAACCTAAGGGGAGGATGTCTTTCCAGAACTGGAGTGTATTTATCTGACTTGCACTCGGTCAGCCTGCAAAGACTCCCCAGCACCATCAGGTACAGTGGAAGAGAAGTGCGGTAGGGGCAGCTTTATTAAATCATCCACGAACAAATCGGTGGAGACTAACTCTGAACATCTAATACTCACAGAATCAATAGCTTCACTGAACAGAATTGGACTTTAATGGTCCCTAATTGTTCTTATCTGATATAATTTGGTCTTATTTTAAAATAGCAAGACGTGAGCATAAGTCAGAAGACAACACAAACTTTAAGGACAGAAACAGTTTCTCATTTTAAGAGATTTAAAGTGTGAATTTCTATATTTGATTTTGTGTGTGAGAAACCATTAAAACCACGGAGTTGGCTTTTTTCCTAGGATCTCTGTATCCACATAAGAAGGTTCTGTCTGTGTGTTGAGAGATTGTCCGTATGCCCAATGTATTTTTCAGTTAGAATTTACAATATTGTGAAGATTTGTATCTTTAAAATGGATTTTTTTTTTTTTTTTGCGGTACGCGGGCCTCTCACTGCTGTGGCCGCTCCCGTTGTGGAGCACAGGCTCCGGACGCGCAGGCTCAGCGGCCATGGCTCACGGGCCTAGCCGCTCCGCGGCACGTGGGATCTTCCCAGACCGGGGCACGAACCCGTGTCCCCTGCCTCGGCAGGCGGACTCTCAACCACTGCGCCACCAGGGAAGCCCAAAATGGATATGTATTTTTAAATTCTCTATGATGTGAGTCATTATAGCTGTCATTTTTTGCACACTGAACTGTGTTTCAGTAACAAATGCTTCATGTTCAAAATGTGATATTTAGTTTAATCCTCAAAGCAACCCCAGAAGATAAATACTTCCTTCTTCCCACTACTGCGACCCTCAACACACAAACCCTTGTAAGGACTGGTAGGCTGTGCCTCCTTCACAGTCACCTACTGACCAGTTCTTGTCTCTAGTTACCCACTGCCACCTGTCTTCCATCATCACACCAACCTCCAGATCATTCATGACTTCAAGCACCCTTGAGGCCTATCACATCTGGTTCCAGCCTATCCTGCCATCCCAGAGGATGACCCGGCTAGCGCCCCTTTGTCCTGGCTCTGCCTGATGCTCTCTGGCAACCTTGAGCTCTATTTCACTGTAGCACCTACTCTGTTCCCCACATCCCATCGTAGCCCGAAGCTGCTCCACTGCCGTGCTGACAACTCAGAAGTGACTCTCTGATCATCACCAGCTATCTGAGTTGCTCCAACGCCTGCACTTTCCTTAAACCTTGCCTCTCACCTGACTGTGAGCTAACTGTGATCTTGTGAACCTTCTATTTTCTTCTGCTCTAGCATCCCTTCTCCTTGACTCACTTCTCCTGGTCCCACTTCTAGACCTCCAGGTCATCACTCCACCAGGAGAAGCTTCTATTTCTCACCAGTTAACTGTTACAACACCAACTTGACCAACCTTCAATCCTCCCAGCCATCCATTTTCTTGTTATTGTTCTTGCTCCAAAACCAGAGAATTCACATAAATAACTGTATTTACTTCATAAAATCTTCTGAGCTTTTTTTTTTTCAATTTCCTCTGGCCTTTACAGCTGCTTAGACATATTCTGGCTCAGCTCCTGTCCCACATCACCCAAGTGGCTGTCGCCTAAAGTTTCCTAGTCCTTCAGCATCATCCCTCTCCCTTCTCTTCAATCCCCACAGATGATCCCCTTCTGCTTTTCCAGAAGGGTAAGCTCCCCTGATGTCCCTGCATTTATGCTCACATTTTCTTCATCAGTAAGTGAGGAAATATTAAAGATTATCAACACTTGGCATTGCCTAGAGCATAAGGAAAACACATTCTTTAAAACTTTGGTAGGAGGATAAAGGGCATAGTGGGTCTTTTTTAGGAGGACAAACTGGAAATTAGTATCAAAACTGAAAACGCACATGCCCTCTGACCCAGTGATTTGTCTTCACTTCTAAGAATTGATTCAAGAAAAAACAAGAGTGCAAAGATGTATGTACAGAGATATTTACTGTGGTTTTGATGTGGTAAAACTCCTGAGACTGTTTAAACGTTCCTCTTTTGGGGGAATGACTAAATAAATTGTGGTTCAATAAAGTGGAATTTTCTGCAGCTGTCAAAAAGCCCTGGAAGCATCCAATGTGCACCGACACGGGAAGATATCTGTAACATATAATAAAATGACGAAATCAAGTCATAGTAAGATCCCACTTACTTAGTTGTAAATGCACATACAGACAAATTCAGAAGGGTGAAGCACTAAACTCCTTACACCCAAATCCAGGCAGGGGTAATAGAATGGTGACAGGCGTGGGAGGCGGTCGATCCCTATGTTATACATGCCTGTAATTTTAATTTCGTTATTAAGCAGTCATTACTTTTATAATTTAGTGACATAAAGAGAAAAAAAAAATCTGACACTAAAACGCCCTTTTGTTACATTTGTCATTGTTTTATGTGCTCACCACAGTCAAGGCGCCTTCCTTCTGAGGGTCAAGCCTCACTTCTTTTCTCAAGACATGAGGCAGAAATTTCAGGTCACCAAGAGACCTGGAAGGAGACCACCCAAAGGTGGTCACTCCAAACGCTACTGCTGACATTTAGATATTTTCACTTTGGTCACAGCCCTCTGCTGTTAACTTTCTTCCTCTTTTTTTTTTTTTTTCTCCAGAGGACTGAGCAGATATTTTATAGCAGAATTAAACAAGAAGCTGGGGTGTGTCTTTGGACACAAAGGTGCACTGTACAGGAATATTAAAACCATTAGGCTCATTTGCTTTACTGCATTACATGGAATATCTTTTATGGGAAAGGTGCATATCAATTTTGGTGTGACTTACACCAAAATTATCAATGATTATCAATCATGGTTTATTATTGTCACCCTTCTTTCTGGAAATAGAGGGCAAAATTATTAAACGCATGCTATGTATCTCAGGGGCTACACAGATAATCTAAGTTCTCACCTTATCTTATACAACCCCCACATAACTTCTCCTTTCCCTACTGATTCTCAGGAGAAACTCTTGTCTAAGGCTAAGTATGATCCAGTTCTCATGGTCCCATCCACCTCCTTCTACCTCTGCTGGGACTCAACTCCATCACACATATGTATATATGTATAAATATATACATATATTTAGCTCCTATTCTGCATTCTCTTTCTCTCTCTTTGATCCTTCCTCAGTTTAAAATTATGCTTGTCTCCTCCAGATTAAAAATGAAACGAAACAATAACAAACGTTAACCCCAAACCAATGCGTCCTTTGTCCAAACTCTTCCTATAATCGGCTCCCCTAACTTGTCCCTTCTCTTTATTGCTAAACTCTTTGAGGAGATTACTCCCTGATGACTGTTCACACTTCACAGCTCAGTCACCCCACAGTCTGGCTTTTTTTCCTCTTCCCTACTGAAACAGATTTCTCAGAAGCCATCAAATGATCTCCTAGTTGCCAAATCTAATACGTCGTCTGAGTCAGCTTGGCAGCATTTCACAGTGTGGACCGCTTCCTTCTTTACACTCCCTTGGCTTTTTTCTGCTCTGGTCTCTCCTCTCTGTTTCTTCTTGCTCTCCACCATTGGCTCCTCTTCTGTTCCCCTCTGAAAAGTGGTGTCCCTTGGGGTCTCTCCTCAACTGCTTTGTCTTAACACTGCACCCTCCTCATCTGTGTAACTGCATTCATTCTTAGGGTTTCATCTCTCACGTATGAGGATGACCATCTAAGCTGTACCTTCAAGCCATGTTTCTCACCTGCATACCCAATTTATATTTCTAGAAGCTTACAACTTATATTTCTAGGTTTTCTCCAACTGAGTGTCCCAAAAGCTATGTAAAATCAACACATCTAAAGAGAACTCATAACCCACCGGTCTGTCTTGGTCCTGTTCCATCACCAATCAGTCTACCACCATCCACCAGTGAGATGATTCAGAGTCCTCCATGAGTTCTCCTTTCTCTCCTGCTGCATATCCTGGGATTACATCTCCCGAAATAACTTGCAAAATTACCACCCTCCCCTTCATTCTCACAGCTACTCCCCTAGTCCCATTCCTCTTAACTGCAATAAAAACACACACAAAAAAATGTCAACAAAACCGAAACAAAATTCTGATTTGTCTAAAGCACTTATTAATTTACAGAGCTTTCTCCTACTTGAATTTAGACCAGCTTCAGGGAAAAGCTGTGGAAGGTTGGGTGAGTGGGGTACAAAGTGATGGATATTGTCTTCCTTCCGCATGAAAGGAGAGCTCAAAATAAAAATTTAATTGCGACTTGGAAAATCAAAGTGATGATTCTTGCACATCTGACTCTGTGGACTGAGAAGTATATATCAATTACACCAACCTAGAAGTTAATCATATTGACAAAATTGCCCAATGGGCTAAAACTCATATTTAAATAAAGTAAAAAATTTTAAAACCTGCTAGAGATTTTATTGGCAAATAGGCTGAAAGACCATTTGGTTTTAGTTTTTAGTTCTGATGTGTAAAAAATAGTTTTGTGATTTTTCAAATCAGTTAATCATAATGATAATTTTATCAAAGATGTGCCAGTTTGCATGCCTCCTAATTTTGCATTTTTCTTGTGAAATGCATTAAATGAATGGGCCATCATTTTTTTTTAAAGCTTTTCCAGGGATTTCACACTTTTACACACTCAATTTTCAGGAAGAAAAAATACTGGCTAACTTATATCCCTTTCCAAGAACAGTGAATAAGTACATAAATAGTAGATTAAAAATAAATGCTACCATCTTTGGCTCTTTTAACAACTATCAGGGTGTGTTGTCAAGAAGAGAACACCAATGCTTCACAAAAGAATTATTTTATGTTTCTCTTCTTTACTCTGAAAGATTCTTGAGAGGCTTGTATTTTTAAGTACTTTAGCCAAAATAGGAATTAGCCCTTCAACATTACCTCCAAGGTCAAGGGAAGATTGGGAGACTCTAGGGTATAGGACTGCTGGGGTATAAACATGGTGACAGAGAAGCATTCAAAGTGACAGGTAAACTAAATAATATACTTGCTTACATTTTTACTTAGTGTTATTGAGATAATTTATTATTATCCCTAATAACTTTTGTTATCCTTTGTTAAAGTTAAAATCAGATGCCATATTTTACAACCTGTATTTATATGATATAAATACTATAAAAACAAAAACTAAAAAAAGCAACCTCAATTTAAAAAAATAGAAATCTTGAGAGAATGAGAAGCTGTAGACGTGACTGCTTTGAAAGTGCCTTGTTTAGATCTAAAGGAAAAGGACAGTCAACGTTGTTAAATCTGGACTCATATTTTATCTCACCAAAAAGCTGAGTCTGTGTTTACTAAAAGAGCAAAGAGGTTTCCTGTAATGTCATCATTAAAAAAAATAATTCTAAGAATTGTTGATTTGAAGCTCGACAAGCTTCAAATGTTTGCAAATATTTGTTATGGGATGTTTACAGTAGAAATCAGTATTTGTTCATTCACAGTTATAAAACGTGGGTTTCAGAGAAGAGCTGATTTAGTTTACCAACCTTATTCTCACTGACTGGGAACTCACAGGCTTCCAGGAAGCTCTCCAAGAAATGACACAGTTGGAGGTGTTGCTCCTTGTAAAAATTATTTTACAGGTAAAAAAAAAAATACAGCTCTAACAGTTGGACTTAAAACAAAATGCAGGATCTCGCTTCTCGGGAAAGCGCAAATTTATAATACAACATGTGGGGCAGAAATGAGAACTAATCTCTTCCTGTATGTAAAAAGATTGCTTTGCAGAGATAACTTTTCATCTTACAATTAACCTAAAAGTCTGGTCTAAATTTTCTAATCCATTCACACCTATCAGAAGAATGTCTGACCCTCTCCCGGACTTTAACTTATGCTGGTACTTTCATCTTTAACCAACAAGAAACATCAGTGCACTAGTTCTCATTTTCAAATGGCGAAAAGTAATAGGTGAACGAACATGGATCTTTCAGAGAGAACATCCCATGGAATACTTATTAAATAGCATAAAGAATTGAAATAAAATTCACTTCCTTTTTGAAAAATAAGGGTTTGGGAAACCTGAAATGGAATGGCATATTAATTATATATTAATCATAGAATATGGCTCTGCTAGTCTCTAAGGATCACAGCATTATGAACAGCCACTGTTATTTTAGAGGGAGAAAATGAAGATTTAATGTAGATTTTAAAATTTGCAGCTGCGAGTAATAACTTATTCAAGAAATGATGCCAAGAGAATGAAAGAAGAGTATGTCCATGAGTGTATGTATGTGTGTGGTATGTGTGTATATGTGTGCATATATCTGTGTGGTATATGGATGTGTGTGTATATATGTGTATGGGTGTAATGCATGTGCATGAATGTATTGGGGTGTGTGTGTGTGTGTGTGTGTGTGTGTGTGTGTGTTAGTGCGGAGGAACAGAAATGAATAGAAAAGGACTTTGGAGCCCTAAGATAATTCCGATGGCGGATGGGGCATTTATCACGAGCCTATCTTAATGCTTTTTGTAGGTGATAAAAATAATAGCATCAGCAAACAAAAACCATCTATTTTCTCATAACAGAGTTCTGGAGTTCTCTTTGGCAGTTAAAGATTATCTTTGCCTGAAGTCAATCTTTTATTATTTTAGATTTTCTCAAAATACTTAGGCCAGGCACCTGTGTTTTCAGTTAAGGCCACTACGTGACTTTCAGAGCACGTGGAACACAAGAATCATCTTGAAAATGGATCATAAAGGCCTGACAGGGCTCCGGGGAGCTTCACAGTGTAGAAAAGGTTGGTTCTCATCTGGTCTCATTAACACTGGCACAATGAGGAAACTCAGCTAAAGGTGTTTGTAATAAACATGGAATACTTAAGTGACATCTTTCCCACCTTAATTTTAAAAATCACTATTTTTCTGCTACTAGGAGAGATTTTCAGCTTAAGTCTCTGAACTGACACCTGGTCTGGTCCACTGTCAACATATCCATACTTAACTCTCATTTGGGCATATTTCTTCTGGGTCTTTTATTTGGGGTTATTTTTAGAGAGAAGAAAAAAAAAATGTAACTCTATTTAGCACAGGGTCCAAGTACACCGGCCTTGTAGGAAGGAGTTTAGGCCAGAGACATAGGCATCGTTTCTGGGAAACTAGAGCGGGCCTGGCAATAGCATTTATTCCAAACCTGCTTAATCTCAGTATAGATACCCTTTGTGGGTAGTAGAGTTATTCTGAGAGAACGCAAAGAAGAAGAAAAAAAAAAAAAAACACCCTTCAGAGATCAAAACTTCAGAGGGCAGAAGTTCAAGGGAGGATTTATTTTTAATGTTAAAAGGGAAGATGGATTGTGAGTAAACTCGAGAACATTGATGAAAATGCAATAGCTCGGAAAGCCCAGAGTGCTGTTTGGTTTGCTGAGTGTTTGTTTTTTTCTGAGCCACAAGCCTATCCAACACATCTACCTTATTCCTAAAAGGTTTGTCTAACTGGCTGCTAGTCTCACATAAAACCACTTACCACAGCTTCAACGTTTGTGCGGGGTGGGTGTGGTGCGATCTTTAACCAAAAAAAGTCCTATTGGTAAGCTGACCCTGCCTATAAGTGAACTGTATTTGCGAAGGGGTGTGTGTGTGTGTGTTTTCCAATGTCTGATTATCTGCAGATATAAGAAGCAAAATCACAGATGAAGAAGACCTCGTGAGAAATACCTACTGGTGTTTCATTACAAGCTAAAGCATACAACTGATTTGAGGTCCATCACTTTCTCAGGCTTCACTAATTACATCTCTCAATGTAACTAACTGGAAGAATTTATTCACCCTTTACCTATAAAAGCAATTTATTTTTAGAAACTGAAAGCTGTGAGGGACATGCATACCGTTCATTACAACCTGTCTTGGGGACAACTGAGATCTAAAACAGCCACGGGGCCTCTCTGAGGCACCAAGGCACTGTCAGAGCATTTGATTCCCTACCTGGTGCTTAGTACCACTATCATTGTTATGGAGTTCTTTTTCCTGAGAAAATAAAAATTATATACGGCCAGCTACGGACTCTTGGTAATCAAGTTTATTTATTTGTTCATCAAATGGATAGTGAGACCTGATATATATGTCAGGCACGATCTTGGGCTCTGGGGTCACATTGATGAGGAAAACAGATATGGTCTCTCCTCTCATGAGGGAAAATGAGTCTTAAAGCTGTGCAAATTGGTTCTAAAATTTTGCTCTTCCAAGAACAGATGGCCAATAGGCACATGAAAAGATGCTCAGAATCGCTAATCATTAGAGAAAGGCAAGTCAAAACTAAATGACTACAATGAGGTACCACCTCACACGAGTCAGAATAGCCATCATTAAAAAGTCTACAAATAACAAAAGCTTGAGAGGGTGTGGAGAAAAGGGAACCTTCCTACACTGTTGGTGGGAATGTAAGTTGGTGCAGCCACTGTCAAAAACAGTATGGAGGTTCCTCAGAAAACTAAAAATAGAATTACCATATGATCCAGCAATCTCACTCCTGGGCATATATCCAGACAAAACTATAATTCAAAAAGATATATGAGGGCTTCCCTGGTGGCGCAGTGGTTAAGAATTCTCCTGCCAATGCAGGGGACATGGGTTAGAGCCCTGGCCCGGGAAGATCCCACATGCAGCGGAGCAACTAAGCCCGTGCACCACAACTACTGAGCCTGTGCTCTAGAGCCCAAAAGCCACAACTGCTAAGCCACGTGCCACAACAACTGAAGCCCACGTGCCTAGAGCCCATGTTCCACAACAAGAGAAGCCATGACAATGAAAAGCCCGCGTACCGCAACAAAGAGTAGCCCCCACTCACCACAACTAGAGAAAGCCCACACGCAGAAACGAAGACCCAACACAGCCAAAAAATAAAAACAAACAAATAAATTAATTAATTAAAAAAAGATATATGCACCCCTATGTTCATAGCAGCACTATTTACAATAGCCAAGACATGGAAACAACCTAAATGTCCAATGACAAATGAATGGATAAAGAAGATTTGGTACATATATACAATGGAATATTACTCAGCCACAAAAAAGAATGAAATAATGCCATTTGCAGCAACATGAATGCAACTAGAGATTATCATACTAAGTGGAGTAAGTCAGAAAGACAAACACCATATGATATCACTTATACATGGAATCTAAAACATGACACAAATAAACCTATCTGTAAAACAGAAACAGAATCACGGACATAGAGAACAGACTGGTGGTTGCCAAGTGTGTGGGGGCTGGGGAGGGCTGGAGTGGGAGGTTGGCGCTAGTAGATGGAAGCTTTTATATATGGAATAGATAAACAACAAGGGCCTACTGTATAGCACAGAGCACTATAGTCAATGTCCTATGATAAACCATAATGAAAAAGAATATTTAAAAGGATGTGTATATATATATATATATATATATATATATATATATATGTATAACTGAACCACTTTGCTATACATCAGAAATTAACACAACACTGTAAATCAACTATACTTCAATTTAAAAATTGATTAAAAAATAAAATAAAATTTTGCTCTTCCTTTGGAGAAAGTTGCAGATTAATGGTAGCCTCTGCAGCCCCCATTTGACACATTATGGACATGTGGAGTAGCCTGGAAGAGTGCCTCAGCCTCTGCTGAGGGTGGGCAAAATGGGGTCATGTACCAGGCAAGGAGCTGGGATGCCCTGGCTTCTCCCCAGATGCATCTGCTCCCCAGGGAAAAGACCAGGAGTGAGACAGGGCAAAGTCAACCAAAGCGCACACCTGCAGAGCCATGGAGGAGGAGGAGGGGAGGGGACGCTGCACATACGCCCTCCTCAACAGTTATTTTAACAACAACAACAACCACCTTAGTCTCCTCCTTGTTTCTTCCGCAAACTATGGTGGGGAAACCATGACCTACTGAGGGATGGATTCTGATCCTCTTGTTTCTACAAGCTGTTATGTGAGGAAGAAAGAGAGCCTCAATCAGGCTTTTGCTGCAGGTAAGACAAATTTTTTTTTAAATTTTTGTGGCTTTGGAAGCCTCTTAAAGTGGCGGTCAGTCAACTAGATCTTGACCTTGAATATGAGTTTATCTGTGCTGCATTCGTAATAATACACACCTAACTCGCTGACAACTGGTGAACATGACCATCCTTCAGGTGCACATCTGGAATTCTCCCACATCTTGAAGATGAGGAGAGAACACAAATGTGACTAATAATGAAACAGTAATTTATTCGATTGTCTTCCATGGTTCTCTTAGAGAGTAGCACTTCCTCTTTCCAGAACGTGTGAACGTTATATTTGGAACCACTCTTGTTTTGAAACTTTGTTTTAAATTAAACTCAGTTTTGGCTGAGTTGGTTTCTGATGAGAATAGTATTATCATGGAAGCCAAGAATAATTCAATAAAAACATACCCATTGAATATATGAAAATTCATGAGTCCATAATGATACTTTAAAAAGAGAAAGCCAAAAGAAACTCATGTGAGGCAGTTAGTCACCAGCCCCTTATTTGGAAACTATGTAATTAAGGGGAAAATACATTTAATGTCTTTCCAGTAGGAACTATATTGCAGGGTAAACAAATAGCTCCAGGTGATGAGATAAAGCTCTATTTTGCAGAAGAATGCCAGAGAGGTGTAGAAGGATGAGAAGCTTAGAAAATCATAATCTGGCAACACTTAATGAGAATGTAGATCCAAGCAAGGACTATCAACTTGTGTAGAAAATATCAGGTGAAGAGTCGATGGGACCTGGGAAAGTCACGTGGAACCAAAGTAATATCACAACAATACAGTTCTGGTCATCAGGAGAAAAACACAGTTGTACAATGGATGGATCAGGCTGCCATCACCCTAATCTAATGGCTGATCATAACATTAGAAATGGTGGGACAACCAAGTATTACATGTCTCCTGGTGTCACGCATTCTAAATCACAGCATCACCTGGGCTGCAGTCTAGCCAAAGATATTTACCTGGGGTCTAATCAGCCTGTAGATGTAACTTCCAGGAAACGTAGGGGAAAAGAGGAACAAGCTAAATGACACCACAGGCTAGTGGCGGTGCAGGGGACCTCTATAGGCCCAGTGGCTGCAGCAAGAAGGTTCCAGGAAGAAAGAGACAAAAGAAACTAGAGGCTGGATTAAAAGACAGTGAGGGGACATAATAAACCCTCACTGGTCTGGTGCAATGCATGGTCTGGGATTGGTTTCTGGCTTGGACAAATAAGCTATAAAGGACATTTGGGGGAACATTTGGGGAATTTGAATATATACAGGCTATTAGATAATGTTAAAGAATGATTATTAATTTTAGGTGTGATAATGTTATTTTTTTTGCTACATAGGAAAGTGTTCTTATTTTTTTAGAGATGCATTTTGAGGTACTTAGGGGGTAATGTCATGATGTCTCTAATTTATTCTTTGCAGATGACGTACAGTGGGACACCACGTGTGAAACAGACTGTGACATTCAGGTCCCCTATGAAAGGGCTGAACACACACACATAGACCTTGAACCAACCACGCTCGTCAGAGACTAGGAAGTAATAAGTAATTATAAGTTGCTATCAAATAATGAGTAAAACATTTTGTACAGCATTTTCTAAAGACTGAAGTCTTTAAACGGAGTAAAGTCAAAAAGAGTAAAAGTCAAAAAGAGTAGCATAAAATATTTAGTCTAACACAGTGAGGAAAGCATTATCATTAGATGAGCAAAAACAAATTCAAGACGTGATACCTCACATAATTTTAGTATTGCCGCCAGAACCTAATTTCCATTGATCACAATGAATGATTTTTATAACTTTTCTTCACTTAGTGCTACTCAAAATCTTCATCTATTAGCAAAAATCGATCAACCACAAGGGAATAGTTAGATAAATTATGGTATATCCATATCTGAAATATTGTGAAGTGACTGACAATTAAGATTTGGATTTAACTTTTGAATTGATATTTAATAACATGAAAACATATTGATGATATATATTATATGACAGTCCCAATTTTATGTATGTGTAAGTGATTGAGCCTCCAGATAATTGCTGAGAGAGGGATAAAGAGGAACCATTTAATGTATTTCTAGCAACACTGGATTGTTAAAATAATAGAAAAAAATACATTTAGAGGAGGCAGCAAAAAATTGTCGAGTTCACCAGGCATGGATTACATTATTTTCTGTTTTAAAACAGAGAGTAAGTTCTCTCACCACATTGGGCAGATGTGGTAAATGTTCCGACATGATTAGAAAAGAATCTAATTTTACTCATCTCCAAAGCTGAAAGTTGAAGAGCTTGAAGCCCTTTTGCCCTTCTCAGAATAACTAAATGTATGTGTACCTCCTCACCGCCAAATCCTCCCCCACTGGGGACCAGAAAAAGCAATGCTGCTCTGACAGACACGAGATACGCATACACGTAACATGATGGCAGAGCTGTTTAAATCTATGGTTAAAATCTATGGTTATCCATTAAATGTTCACTGAACATTCCCTCACTCTCCAGAAGGGCGGTCAGGCCTGCGGTGCTACCAGGAGACCAGGACTGACTGAAAGAAATGCAATCCTTCCTCAGGGGCAGCCCTTTCTCAGTTGTGAGAAGAAAAAGAAACTTCACCAAGCGTCACATTCATTTAAAATTTCCAAGAGGCTTGCCTCTTTCACGAGACAGGTAAATAAATTCTCGCTGAGTTAAAATCATCCTCCCCCGATGATTGAAGTATGATGCTCAGCGGTGATTCAAAAGACTGAAGTAGAGCTACAGGCACTGAAAAGGAAGGTCTCCGGGCTTCACTATGCAGGAAGGAAGCCAGAGCAACAGGCCCGCAGAATCCCACTTACACACATGCATACACATTCACACGCAAACACATGTGTACACACACATGCCTGCCCATGCAAAGAAAACGCTCTGGATGAACACACACCAAGCTTTTAATGACAAATATGTATGAGGAGCTAGGAAAGGAATGGAAAGAAAAGGAAATTTAACTTTTCTTACTCTAGATATTTCTGAATTTTCTCTTTACAGCAACAGATATTCATTTACTTCTCAAGCCGTTTTTAAAAAGAAAGAAAGATGAACTCATACGCTCCTGGTAGAAATGTAAAGATCGTACAGTTCACTTGAAAACAATTTGGCAGTTCGTCAAAAAGTTAAACACAGTTACCACATGACCCAGCCATTCCACTTCGAGCTGTTTACACAAGAGACAAAGAAATAACTGCAGGCATAAAGACATGAATGTTTATGGATGCATTATTTGTAAAAGCCAAACAGTGGAAGCAACCAAAATGCCCGCTAACCGGTGACTGGATAACAGACTGTGCTATGGCCATATAACAGAATACTATTCAACAGTAATAAACAACTATTGATACACACAACAGCTTGGATAAATCTCAAAATAACGATGGTGAGTGAAAGCAGCCAGACAAAAAGAATACACACTATATGTTTCAATTTATAGAAAATTCTAGAAATGCAAACCAAACAACAGTGAGTGACAGCAGATTGGTGGCTGAATGGGGAGGGGTGAGAGGGAAGGTTCACAAAGGGCACAAGGAAACTTTTGGGGGTGATGGATATGTTCACCACCTTCACATGGTGGCGGGCTTGCTGGTGTACACTATATCAAAATTTATCCAGGGCTTCTTTGGTGGCACAGTGGTTGAGAGTCCGCCTGCCAATGCAGGGGACACGGGTTCGTGCCCCGGTCCGGGAAGATCCCACATGCCGCGGAGCGGCTGGGCCCGTAAGCCATGGTCGCTGAGCCTGTGCGTCCGGAGCCTGTGCTCCGCAATGGGAGAGGCCACAACAGTGAGAGGCCCGCGTACAGCAAAAAAAAAAAAAAAAAAAAAATTTATCCAGTTTATGCCTTAAATAGGCACAATTTATTGTGTGCCAATTACATATCTCGATGAATCTGTAAAAAAAAGGTAATGCATGTTTAATATAGAAAATTTGGAAATTACGTAAGAACGAAAGAGAGAAATAAAAGCACTACTACTGGGACTTCCCTGGTGGGGCAGTGGTTAAGAAGCCACCTGCCAATGCAGGGGACATGGGTTCGATCTCTGGTCCCAGAAGATCCCACATGCCACAGAGCAACTAAGCCCGTTCACCACAACTACTGAGCCTGCGTGCCACAACTACTGAAGCCCGTGCGCCTAGAGCCTGTGCTCTGCAACAAAGAGAAGCCACTGCAATGAGAAGTCTGCACACTGCAACGAAGAGTAGCCCCTGCTTGCCACAACTAGAGAAAAGCCCGTGCGCAGCAACGAAGACTCAACGCAGCCAAAAAATAAATAAATAAATTTGTAAAAAAAAAAAAAAAAAGCACTAGTACTTCTTTAGAATACTCATGTCAGCCAAAGATAAATGCTGGTCCCAATGGAATGGATTCCACGTTCTGGCCCTGATAGCTCTGGTCATCATAAGGATCCAGGGGAGTACTTTTCTTTTTGAGTGGATTTTCCCTAGCTTTCCACTGAATTTCAGGATTGAGTAAGTGAAATTTGGTTAAAAACGCTAGCTTCGTAGAGTTGTGGTAACAAACCATAAATCATTCTGGGTTCCTTAAGAAGCTCTGCAAACCTTAGAAGACCAGATGTCTCTTAACAGAGCTGTTTAATAGTTTTGGAGTGGATTTTTAGCCACGTTCTGGTTCCAGATTCTCAACATTTAGCAGAAATGTTTAGTGAGATAAATACACACACACACACACACACACACAAAGGTTTTGTTCATTTAGATTACAAAGAGAAGATGAATATGTAAATATATATTCACTTAAGAATATCTGCAAATACATCTTTCTTTAAAGGATAACCTCTTTATAGCTAAGGAAACTGAGATTGACTGACTTGCTCAAACCCCTACTTAGTTGTGAGAGTGATAAATCCAGCTCTCTTTAAATCCAAAGTAAGTAAATAATTTGTATAATATAAAGTTATAGTAACAGTCGAAATTTTCCCCTCACACCACACTTTACACTTTGAGTAGAACGAGAGCAGAGGATAGTCTTATTTCCAGGTTTGGGAGATGTGGGGAGAAGCCCTGTGTCCTAATAGCCACCTGAACAGAGAAGGGTTGTCAGGGCCAAAGAGCCAATGTACCTAAAGGACCTTGTAACCTGTGCTGTGGCATGACACTGCATTGGTAGGGAATGAAGATCCCAAGTAAGCCTTGATTTTGGTGCCCTACAATGTCCATCTCATTGAAATAAAGAGGAATTCAGGTAAGTTTGATTCAGAAAGGTGAGGTCACCCCCAAAGTCTGGAAGAATCCAAGATAACATTTACATCATTTTCTAACCTCTTCTCTAAAACCATTTCCTCCAGGTTTATAATTTGGCTTCTCCTTTGGGTTTGCCCATGGACAGAGACAGAGTGGTTATGCCAACAAAGAAAGATGAGTCCCCTGGACGTTTGGGTTTACATTTTCCTCCAAATCTCCGTGTCTTTCCATTATGCAACACTTCCTCGTTCAATGGGGTATAGATTAGAAGGTTGTAATGAAGATATTCCTGAGATGGCTTTTGCCAGACCAGCAGCCTTCTAGGCCTCTTGCCATCTCCCCAGGGCGTGCTCTCAAGATCAGGCTGGTGGGAGGGACAGGGCAGCATGTTACAAGGATGCTCATGAGGCCACATGGGGAGCCGTGTGGTTTGGGGTCAGGAAACCAGGTGCCTGGCTGTCAGGCTACACCCACAGGCCCAGGCATCACCACCAAGTCAGGTGTCTCTTGGTTTTGGCAGCTCTGAAATTATGAGTTGACAATCAGATGGCACGGAAGCCTGGAAACAAAGTTATCAGCTAATCAGAAAGGCCTGCTTGGATGTGGTTTAGATATCCTGAAAGTTAGCACGGTGTGGCATAGGGTGGAAATTGCTATGCCCAGGATGAGCGATGGTGTGTGTGTGTGTGTGTGTGTGTGTGTGTGTGTGTGTGTGTGTGTGTGGTTGAATACAGAGAACCTATCTTTGTTTTTAACTATCAGATGAACAATGAGAGATTTTGACAAACGGGATGATTTTAGAATAACTTTCTAAAGAGAAATAATCATGTATGTGCACAAATACAAAGTCTACTTAACATTTAAGATGAATTACAGATTTTTTTAATGCTACTCGATAGAAAAACTTGTTAGAATCCTAAGATGTTTAATGTTAATTATGCATCTTATTCCTGAATACACTCACAGTAAAATAGTCAGTGACTGCAGACAAAGCTAAATTCCTCCTTCACCACTTCCTACCAACCCCGACTTGTTCCCGGAGGTAAGCAGTGTGGCCATTTGGGTATGAATCTTTCCAAAGTCTTTTCTTTGCAGTTATAAACATGTATATGTTCCCAGACAAACAGCTAATGTCATTGTGATGTTTGTTTTGTTTCTATCAGAAAAACCATTATAAATCTACAATTTGTTTTGTTCATTCAGAAACATATTCTGGAGATTTTTCCATGTTAGTACTTATAGATCCATCTCCTTTTTTTTTTGCGGTACGCGGGCCGTTCACTGCTGTGGCCTCTCCCGTTGCGGAGCACAGGCTCTGGACGCGCAGGCTCAGCGGCCATGGCTCACGGGCCCAGCCGCTCTGCGGCATGTGGGATCTTCCCGGACTGGGGCACGAACCTGTGTCTCCTGCACCGGCAGGCGGACTCTCAACCACTGCGCCACCAGGGAAGCCCGATCCATCTCCTTTTTAACCTCTGCATAGTATTCAATAGAATGGATATGCCATCCTTTAGGAAATCCTTGTCTTATTGATGGGCATATAGGTGGTTTTCCATTTTCACCAACACAAGTACCTTTGCTATAATACCTCCTTCAGGGCATGCATGAATATTCTGTAAACGGATTGTTGCGACTTTTATACATTAACAGATCCTGCCACCATCCCCTCCCAGTATGGCTGAACCAATTCACACACTCTTAGGAGTGTGTATCTAGTTCCCCACCCTAATGCTCACTATTAAACTCATAGAGATTTGCCCACGTGAAGGATGGAAATATTGTTGGTGTTTAACGTGCATCTCCCTGATGACCACTTAGAGAGCATCTTTTCAGGTGTTTTCCTTCCCTCATCTGGGAGCTGCCTCTTCATACTTTTGCACATTTTAAAGTTCGGGTTGTCTTCTTTTGAGTTTGTAGGAGCAGAACTTCTTTTCCAAGAGAAATTGCAACAGCAAGTAGTACAAGACAGTTTTCTTGATTGCAAAAAGCTATAAAAGCACCTGCTTGTGTAGAAATGGAGGAAGAAAAGCCTGCGGTGTGTGTGTGTATGTGCATGTTGTTTTCCACAGTGTGACTTTAACACCCACACACGTTTAGTAAACGGAGTGAAGCCCCCAAAGAGTGCAACGGCAAAGATGAAAGACAGAAAAGTGGGGTAGCTCTGCCAGATGCTTAATAACAAGAAGGGCAATTTCCAGGCAACGGCTGCAGTCTGGCTTTCACAGTCTGCAGGAGCTTCGTTTGCAACCCCAGGACCAACTCTTTCCCGAAGAAATCTTTCCTATGGTGGGAGCTTGGGATCTGGGCTCCTGCTCATCTGTTGCCCACCTAAGGAAGTGATGTCAGTCTGCGGCCCTCGTCTGGGGTTATCTGAGGGGTTCATCGATGGTGGTAGTGACAGAGACAGAGGAACAACAAGGTGGTAGCAAGGAGTTGGCAGACCTGGGCTCACGACTCACTCTCAACCGCAGGGGAACTTATCTCCACAGGGTATCTTCCTGGGTGAAAGCTGAAACCTGTGGGCTTGAGAGAACAGGGCACTTACGGGGCACAGAGGGGCCGAGGAGGAAGGCGGCAGGGGATCCAGCCTCTCTGTGGTTGGTTCTGATGTGTCTGTGGAGGAGGTCATGGAACAAACAAGGATAAACTCCAAAGATGGGGTGTGGTGTGGGGCAAAGAGCTGGATCTGTGTGACGTAATCCCTTGAACCCTCTGTTTTTAAATATTGTTTAGAAAGATTCGATAGGGAAGGCTCCAGCCATTTTTAGAAAACAGGCTTGGAGCAAGCTGTGTTTCCGTCCTTTGTGAAAATGGCTAATAACTCAAGGCTATCACTGAGGAGTTTTGAATTGCCTTTCTTTTCTTCTTATAGCATCTTGCTCATAATAATCCTCTGTGTCTCCTCCCAAAGCTCCCTGTAACGGATATTTTACCAAGTCCCCCTTTCTCTGGAAGACCTCCCTACACCCACTTACTTTACTCCTTCCCCAGACTGAAAAACAAACCTTCCAGCCTCTGAGCATTCCTCAAGCCATTCATGCCTCCTAAATACCATGCCTTCTCTCCTACAATCTCCTCCCCACAGGCTTCCATGTAACCTGTTGAAGTACTGCCCATCGCTTGAAGCTCAAATTGTAACACAACCTTCTGAAGACATTTAGCTTCTCTGCCCGCATCAGCAGAGATGTCTTCCTCTGCTTCCCTTTATCTCCCTTATTCCTCCATTACGCATGCGTGCGCCCACCCGCCCACAAACACATATACTTACCTCATGACATTTTCCTAGTCTGTCTTATATTAATTACTTGGAATTTGCTTTATCTTATGCCGCAGACAGTGACGTCATCCGTTCATGGATTCTACAAGTACTTGTAAGGGCTTCCCACGTGCCAGAGATTTTTCTACCCTTGTCTTTCCAGCTCCCTCTTTCTTGTTGTTCTCTCCTGTCTTCATTCTACATGCATACTCCTTTCTGCTTCCTCCTCTCTCCTCTCTCCCACATCCCTATTTTAGGAGGCAATTTTCTCTAAGGAACCAAAACTACTTCGTGAAAATAACGGCCACTGAAGAAACCCTCAGGCTTTCAGTAGCCATTTGGGGGTGGAGGGAGGTGAAGGGATGAGCATTTTGATGCTATGTTTATGCTACGTTGCTCTCCTGTGTGCCTGCTGTTAGGTTCTTTATTTAATGTATGTTTATCCAATAGGTCTGTCTGCAGGATATGGATGTTTTGCCTTGGGGATTGTACATTTTATAACTCCATCTTAGGGGAAGCTCCTTCCCGTGTCTTGGAATGGCTCTTCCTTTTCATACTTCAGTATAAATGTCACCTCCTCAGAGAAGCCTTCCCTGTTCGCCCATTGGAAGTAGCCCTATCCTCTCCTTTCCCATGACCCAGCCACCCTTTATCACATCACCTTGTGTGGGAAATTAATTTCATTGAAGTTCCTAATTAATGGTCTCCCTCCTTCCGTATCCTTTGAGATGGAGTTGGCGGTTCTTCCCATCAAGAGGCGGATATCTCCCCACCTCCCGAATCTAGGCTGACCTTGTGCCTTGCTTTAACCAACAGATGTGACAGAAGTGATGGTGTGCCAGCTCTGAGCCCAGACCTTGAGAGGCCTTGTGTACTTCCGCTCACGTGCATTCTCTGTCTCCCGCCACCCTTCGGAACCTTATCATCAGCACATACACAGACCCAGGTGACCCAGGTGGAGGATGGGAGACCACACAGATGAGAGCTATGGCCATCCTAGACAGCCAGCCCTCATCAACTTGTTAGCTGACCACAGCTGCATGAGCAGGTCCAGCTAAAGTTCGCTGATGTTGCCCGAGATAAGAACTGGCCAGCTGAGCCCAGCTTAAATTGCAACTTACAGAATCATGAATTAAGTAACAATCATTGTTTTAAGCCACTAAATTACACAGTGGCTCCTTATGCAGCAACAGCTAACTGATACACCTTGCTTATTTCCTTTAGAGCCCTTCTTGGGAAATTCAGTTAGCTGCTCAAAGACTCTCCTTCCTTATATTTAAAAAGGATACACTCTATCTTATATACTTATTAAGGGATTACATAAGGTGATGTTTGTAAAGCTCTTGGCACAAACTGGAGGCTCAGGACATTTATTTATTTCCTCTTTCTCTGGAGAAGAGTGGGGATCTCAGTCAAGAGGATGCCTGAGCCATTCTCCCCCAGTAACAGGAGAGAAAACCCCAAGAAAGCCCTCAGAGGCTTCGGAACCATTAAGAAGAGAAGTCATTAGGAAGGGGACCCAGGGTGAGATAGCAAAGCAAACCTGTTAATTCCGTTGAATTTGAATGACGTCCCTGCATTGTTATTTACCAGATTTCTCTGTAGTGTTTAGAAATGAAGTCTTTTTATCAAAAAAAGGACCAGTATTTTTGCTTTGGCACCTCCCGAATGCCAATCTCTCAGATAGCAACACTGATAGCAACCGTAAGGAATAGGTATTAATGTCCTGTTCTACAAAAGAGGAAACTGAGGCTTTGAGACAAAGGCCACCCTGTAAGTAAGTGTAGAATTGGACAGACCTCAGACATGGCCATAACATCAGGATGACCCCCTTCAACAGAAAGTACTGCTCACTGAGCATGTGCTAAGTGCCAGGCCCTTCTTGGCTCCTTTCTTATAGTAGCTTTTTAACCCTCATAGCAGTCAGGGCGGGGTTGGGGGGAACTGTCACCATGTTTCAGAGATAAGGGAAGTCTCTTGCCCCGGGTCACAGAGTCACGGCCGGTCATCCCAACCCTGTTCTGCTGATAGAACTTTCACTCTCTTCCTTGACCATTCCCAGGGATGGAGGAAAATTCAATAAATTAGTTGATAGTTGCCTTAAAACAGAAAGAGAGGGACTTCCCTGGTGGCGCAGTGGTTAAGAATCTGCCTGCCGATGCAGGGGACACGGGTTCGAGCCCTGGTCTGGGAATCCCACATGCCGCGGAGCAACTAAGCCCGTGCACCACAACTACTGAGCCTGAGCTCTAGAGCCCGCGAGCCACAACACTGAAGCCTGCACGTCTAGAGCCTGTGCT
Source organism: Phocoena phocoena (assembly GCF_963924675.1). Lineage (NCBI taxonomy): Eukaryota > Metazoa > Chordata > Mammalia > Artiodactyla > Phocoenidae > Phocoena > Phocoena phocoena. Next base: position 41,536,496 of record NC_089228.1, on the reverse strand, counting down.
CCGCAACAAAAGAAGCCGCTGCAATGAGAAGCCCGTGCACCGCCATGAAGAGTAGCCCCCTCTCGCCGCAACTAGAGAAAGCCCGTGCGCAGCAATGAAGACCCAACGCAGCCAAATATAAATAAATAAATAATTCTTTTAAAAAATTAAAAAAAAAAAAAAAAAAAACAGAAAGAGAAATGAGCTAAATCTTTGAGATTTAGCAACAACAGAAAGGAAGGGCGGGTCATCGAGTGGAAGTGGAATTATCCCCCAGCCTCTCGGCAGAGCCCCCTGCATGCAAGACGGTGGAGGTAGAAGCCAAGACAGCAGCTCTCTCCTTCTTGTGTAATCTCGAATATAGGGGGAAAGGTCTCATCAACACAAGACGGAGGGAAAAGAACGGGGGTCCCAGCTCCTATAGCCTGAGATGTGTCGAATAAAATATTTGACACCACTAAAAAACAAATTCCAAGTTTAAAAGATAGCAAGCAGATGTCTTTCCTGCAGAATGTCTCAGAACCTTAGATGTGCTGCTTTGCCTGTCTTGCAAAGAATTTTACCTTTTGCTGAACACTTACCCACATCTCTGGGCCACAAGACTCAAGTCTGGGAAAGCTGCTCTACGTTGTTTTGGGGGCATTTTTTTTTCCCCCAAATGTGGCTTATATTGAAAAGCGGGCTGTTACTTCTCAGATGGAAACCTGTGAGCAACCTGAAGCCTGTGATGGGGTCTTAATTCATGTTTCTCCACATCCAGCAGGTAGAAATTCAGTCAGCACCTGTGTGTTCAGCGTGTGTGTGACTTTACAGAGGACGCATCAGACTGGAGGCCTCAGGTTAACTGCCCCCCATGAAGAAGCTGTTCTCTGGGCCTCCATGAGAGAGACCTGACCTTTGATGAGGTTGTTTTGATGTGGCCATTTTGGAACTTTGACACAGCTAGTTTAATGCTATGGAAATTTTCTGACTTTTTAAAAACACCAGCTTCAAGCTTTTGAAAAAATGACCAAGTCTCAATGCAGCGTGGGGTCAGGGACAGGGTGAGAGTCAACATCATAAAGAAAACTGGGGGCAGGATAAGGCTGGGGAATAGGGTTCTATTTTTTAGTTACATTTCTTTTTTTACATTTCTTATAGGAAAAGAAGAATTAAAAGTTTAATGGACTGATTTTTAGGGTCACAAAAAGCCTCCAAATTTAAAAAGGTCTTTTAGTAATCAAGATAGTGTGGTATTGGTGAAAAAAGAGACAAATAGATCAATGGAACAGAATAGAAAGCTCAGAAATAGACCCCCATGAATAGTCAACTGATCTTTGACAAAGGAGCAAAGGAAATACAATGGAGCAAATATAGTCTTTTTAACAAATGGTGCCAGAACAATAAGACATCCACATGCAAAAAAATGAATCTAGACATAGACCTTACACCCTTCACAAAAATTAACTCAAAATGGATCTTAGATCTAAATGTAAAATGCAAAGCTCCCAGAAGACAACACTAGAAAATCTAGATGACCTTGGGTAGGTGATGACTTTTTTTTTTATTTTGCGGTAAGCGGGCCTCTCACTGTTGTGGCCTCTCCCGTTGCGGAGCACAGGCTCCGGACGCGCAGGCTCAGTGGCCATGGCTCACGGATCCAGCCGCTTCGCGGCATGTGGGATCTTCCCAGACCGGGGAACGAACCCGCGTGCCCTGCATCGGCAGGCGGACTCTCAACCACCGCGCCACCAGGGAAGCCCCGTAGGTGATGACTTTTTAGATACAACACCAAAGGCACAATCCATGAAAGAAAGAACTGAAAAGCTAGACTTCATTAAAATTAAAAACTGCTCTGCACGGGCTTCCCTGGTGGCGCAGTGGTTGAGAATCTGCCTGCTGATGCAGGGGACATGGGTTCGAGCCCTGGTCTGGGAGGATCCCACATGCCGCAGAGCAACTAGGCGCGTGAGCCACAACTACTGAGCCTGCGCGTCTGGAGCCTGTGCTCCGCAACAAGAGAGGCCGCGATAGTGAGAGGCCCACGCACTGCGATGAAGAGTGGCCCCCGCTTGCCACAACTAGAGAAAGCCCTCGCACAGAAACGAAGACCCAACACAGCAAAAATAAATAAGTTAATTAATAAACTCCTACCCCCAACATCTAAAAAAAAAAAAAAATGCTCTGCAAAAGACAATGTCAAGAGAATGAGAAGACAAGCCACAGACTGGGAGAACTTATTTGCAGAAGACACACCTGGTAAAGGACTGTTATCCAAAATATACAAAGAACCTCTAAAACTCACCAGTTTAAAAACAAACAAACAAAAAACCTGATTAAAAAATGGGCCAACGGCCTTATCAGACACCTCACCCAAAAGATACAGAGATGGCAAATAATCATATGAACAGATGCTTTATCATATGTCATCAGGGAAATGGAAATTTAAAAAACCATAAGATACCACCACATACCTATGAGAATGGCCAAAATCTGGAACACTGACAAAACAACAAAGGCTGGCAAGGACGTGGAGTGGGAGAAGCTCTCACGCATCGCTGGTGGGAATGCAAAATGGTACAGCCAGGGGCTTCCCTGGTGGCGCAGTGGTTGAGAGTCCGCCTGCCGATGCAGGGGACATGGGTTCGTGACCCGGTCTGGGAGGATCCCACATGCCGCGAAGGGCTGGGCCCGTGAGCCATGGCCGCTGAGCGTGCGCGTCCGGAGCCTGTGCTCTGCAACGGGAGAGGCCACAACAGTGAGAGGCCCGCATACCGCAAAAAAAAAAAAAAAAAATGGTACAGCCACTTTGGAAGACAGTTTGGAAGCTTCTCACAAAACCACACATGCTCTTTTTCCCATACAAACCAGCAATCCAGCTCCTTGGTATTTACCCAAAGGAGTTCAAAACTTATGTCCACACAAAAACCTACACATGGATGTTTATATTTGCCGAAACTTGAAAGCAGCCAAGATGGCCTTCAGTAGGTGAATGACAAGGAATATTACTCAGCGCTAAAAAAAGAAGTTATCAAGCCATGAAAAGACGTGAAGGAAACTTAAATGAATATTACAAAGTGAAAGAAGCCAATCTGTAAAGGGTACACATTGTATGAATCCAACTATATGACATTCTGGCAAGGCAAAATTATGGAGACAGTAAAAAGATCACTGGTTGCCAGAGGTTAGGGGGAGGGAGGGATGAATAGGTGGAACACAGAGGATTTTTAGGGCAGCAGAACTATTCTGTATGATACTATAATGGTGGATACATGCCCTTACACATTTGTCAAAACCCAGAGAATGTACAACACCAAGAGTGAACCCTCACGTAAACTACAGACTCTGGGTGATAATGATACGTTGACATAGGTTCATCAGTCATAGATACACCATTCTGGTGCAGCATATACATGGTGAAGCAACAGGGGGATATGTGGGAATTCTCTGTACCTTCCACTCAATTTTGCCGTGAACCTAAAACTGCTCTAAAAAAGAATGTCTATTTGTTTTTTAAAAAGGCCGTCGGGAATCTTGCTGCATAATTGTCATCATCACTGCGTAAGTTCCCTGACGGCTCCTCCATCTGGGCTGTCGGGAGGGAGGGAGGGAGGGAGGGACATAAGTGCCCTGAATTTGCCCTGATGCCTCCCTAGAGGTGGAAGTGGGAGGATGGACAGTGGCCCAGCTAAGGGGAAGCTAGAATCCAGTGAGCTGATTCTGGCCAGCGGGAGTTCACGCAGAGACAGCCTGCAGAGAAACCATGAGGTTCTGCTGTTTTTCCCTGAAGTTTCCCACACAGCAGCCAGTGATCTCTTAGGAATGGAAATCGGATTGTGTCATTGCCTACATAGATCCTTTCGGTGGCTTCCATCACACCTGGCATCAGATCAACACTATGGACCCGGGCCTCAAGTCCCCATGCCACTGGACCCCTCCTATTTCTCTGGCCGCCTCCCATCTCCCTGTCCCCCAGCATATTGGTCTTCTCATCCTTGGATACACCAAGCTCCTCCTGCCACCTGTTCCCTCTGCTGGGAATGGTTACCCCAATCTTCACCTTAGGGGAACTTATAATCCGGGTCCTAAGTGTCACCTCTTCAGCGAGTCCTTCCTAACCACCCGGTGTGAACAGCCCTCAGTCACTCCGCCAACTCTCTGCTTTAATTCTGTCATTTAACTTGATATTTTTTGGCTTGTTTACTGCTCCATTCCTAGCTTTTAACTCAGTGCTGGCACAGAGCAGGAACTTGGCAAACAGATGTTGAATGAAGGACTCACATGAGATCTTCCAGTCAGATAAAGCATGCCAGGGCAGAAGGGCTAGTTTTTATCACAAATACATGGTGCAAATAAAATCAGAAATCCTGCAACTGGTCTCACGATTCACATGCTGTGAGCACAAAACCTCAGGAGGTATGGATGACATTTATGTCCTTTATAAATAGCGCATGTTCTACAAGAACTTGGCGGCCACACAGTGAACTCCTGACCTCCTCTCTGGCCTCCAGATACTTTCACTTCAGTACATTAACTGTAGCACATCCAGTGCTAAATGTACCACTATCTTATAAAACCAACACCTCCCCTCGCCTGCCCTCTCTATTAAAGGCACCCAAGTCTTTCCAGAGCCTCTGAACGATCTTGGTTCCCCCTCCTGCAACATCCCATCATTTGCCAGCCCCTGTTGGTCACATGGCCACGTCTCTCCCATTCCTTTCATTCCTACTGCTGTGCATGCTGTGGACCACTCTTTCCCCCAGCTCTCTGCCTCTGACAACTGTCTCCTGACTTGCTTCCCAACTTTCAGTGGCTATTCATGGGACCTGATATTAGCAAAAACGACTACTTTTTCCTCCTTCGTGTCCTTTAATGGTTTTAATTGCTAACCACAACACATGAAGAATTTAAAGAATCTACAGGTGTCCTGGAAAAGTCTGAACTGACTTTAAGCCTCCTGGGGAGGGGCAAGCTCCCCTTCGAGCCCCTCTGCCCTCGGGGAGAGGAGAGTGGCCCGGCACTGTATTGTAGAGTCAGCCATCCTAAAGCTCTTGCTAAGGCGGACATTATTAGCTGCTGAAATGTGCGTCAGTCTAGACCTATACTGTGCACTATCGTGCTGTAGGTACTATTTACATCCAAATTCAAACCAACTGCAATGAAATAAAATTTAGAAAAATCAGCTTCTCAGTCACACCAACCACAGCTTAAGTGCTCATTAGCTACACGTGGCTGGCAGCTGGGCCATGAACAGTGCAGACACAGGACATTTCCACCACCCTGTAGAAAGCTCTAAAGGACGGCATTGCCCTAGATTCCCAGGACTTAGATGAGGTTTGTTTTTCTCATTAATGTAGTCAAAAGATGATTAGTAAGCTCCTGGAACGTGCTGCTGAGCTGCAACTACGCCAAGACCTCAAGGTCCCTGTCCTCACGGACTTAGTGGGAAAGGTCCTCATGAATTTAACTCCTCGGAAGTTTGTCCCTGGAACTCCTTGTACCTGCACTGGTCAGACCCTCACTGCCAAACGACTGTTAACCCCTTCAAGACGCTCTGGATTTCCCAAGGTAAGATAAGGCCTTAATCAATGAAGAGTGGAAATCTAGCATCGTCTCTTTCCAAAGACCCCACCGTGCTTTTGGATCTGACTTTCTTAATATGCACCGAAGGTTCAGGAAGAACAAGATTACAAATTGAGACTTAGATACAGAGAACCTGGAAAGTAGAGGACTGAAGCAAAACTCATTTATTCTCTGCCAGAGATCATGTCAGACACTTGGAATGTGAGGACGAACACGGGAGAACCCAGACATGGCTCTCCCACTGGCCCCTGCGACAAAATCAACTTGGGCCTTTCCTCTGAGGTAGACATCAGACTACCTCAGGGCTACAGCTACCATTCCACAATTAGTCCCTCAATGACCCTGAACTCCAGGCTCAGTCCTGGGCCCTGGGACCCAGAGGGCCTGCACCCACCACCCTGCCCTCTAGAACTCATCTAGGTGAGAATGCAAAAGGAGAAATCCCCGCTGCAAAAGGGAACTGGCAACCTCCCATAATCACCCAGCTCTGAATTCTACTTGCAGAGAGAGAAACACAGAAAAGCAAATAAACAAAAAGAAACAAAACAAAAGAATGGGGCATTCCCTCCAAGGAATGAACCCAAACTGAATCACAGCAAAAAGAATCCCATTTGTCCTAGGCTCCTTAGAGAAATCAGAAATTCTCTCTACTACCTCCTTGCATCTTCCAGCCTCATGCCTCCTTTGCAGCCCAGGGGAGGGGACCTGGGAGTTCTAAAGCAGCTCATCCAGAACTTCTGGACCAAGTTCCAGAACACCTGGACCATGGGGGCAGGGGAGGAGCCACACAGAAGAGGGCATCTTCCCACAATAGCATATTTACCCCTTCTCTTCTTCCCTGACCACCTCCCCCAATTCCCTTCTTCCCACCAGACTCACCAGCCATCTGGTGGGCAAGCAGTGTCTACTTGGGATGCCCGTACCTGGTGAAGAAGCAGCTTGAGTCAAGAGGAGGTAGAAAGTAAGCATCTTCCTCACCCAGGGCTCTTGCACCTGTAGTGTGTCAGCCTCCTGGAAGCTTTCCCAGGTCCCAGTGAAACATAAGGGAGAAGCAGCTTCACTACTCTCTCTGCCAAGACACCCAGAAATCAGTTAAGGGAGCATTTTCATCCGTCTATTGCCCCTTCCTTCTCTGTCATTATTTGCCAATTCACAGGGAGAAGTGAGAGGCGAGAGCATCTGGCTGATTCTCAGTCATGTGCCGTTTTAGACACGATGTTCAATGAATGTGGACGAAGTAAGGGAATTCACAGCTCCCTCAAGGCTGGTGAATCATCCACTGCTTTCATTCTTACTGCTCACTGCTCTGTACCTTTCATATGGGCTATTCGTTGGCCTTTCCATTTAGATGATAAGATAATAAATCAAGCTGCATCTTGTGCATTGCTTTGTTCTGTAGGAATTAACAGTGGTTGACGGGCCATGTGCCTAGGAGAGCACCACCAAGGCCACATACTGAAAAGATGAAATGAGTCTCCACTGCAGTGTAGCTGTGATTTTTCCCCAGAACAAATCTAAAAAAGAGGTCTTTGCCATAATGACAACAAGGAGTCAACTTGGGTCTTTTTTCTGTTATGGACGTCAGAGGTTGTGGACTGCAGCTTCTCTTCCACAATTATTCCCTAAACGCCCCTCAAATGCCAGGCACAGCACCTGGCCCTGGGACCCAGAGCGGGTGCAACTGTGTCATGATCGAAGGCCCCACCATAGCCATGGCTGGTGGAGACTTCCTCTGTGACTCTGTTAAAAATATAACATGTATTTGTTTAGGCGTTCTCAAAATTTCACCTAAACACCCATGATTAATAAGATGAAATGCATCCTTGATGTTAATCCGTCTGATGGATAGTGGTCACATCAAAATAAAACCTTACTGTATTTGACCCCAGTTTTAAGGTGCTTCTGGTTCTCCAACACTCCCTGTATTCCCATATATGTGTCACATACATGACCTTCTAATAAAGGAGCGCCATTCGATGGAACTTTCAGAGGTGATGGGCCTGCTCTGCCTCTGTGCTGTCCACTACAGTAGCCACGGCTACACATGGCTGTCGAGCACTTGAAATGTGGCTAGTGTGACTAAGGAACCAGTCACATTTTAAGCAATTTAAATTAAAGAGGCACATGTGACCAACAGCTACGGCATTAGACAGCACAGCTGTAGGGGTTTAGGTATATCTAAGGCCAAAAGGGTTGCATCGGGATGCACAGTGCTGGTGATAACCCCATACAGGCCTGTTCAGACAACGCCACCCGAAGAGATCTTATAAAGGTACACACTTTAGCCTGCCAGAAAAGGCTGACCTCTCTGGATGGGACTCTCCATTTCCCCATTTCCTGAAAGTAGCCATGCTGTCTAGGAAAAGAAACTGTTCTCAGATGATCAATCTGTATGTGCGTCTTCAGAGAAGATGGTTTTCCTTAACCCAGCATTTCTCTGCTTTTCTTTTCTGGTTGCAGATCACCGACTCAGCCGAGCGCTGGAAGCTGCAGCTGGTGACTCCCCTCTCCCCACCCTCCTGGCCACCCCACCAGTGACAGCACAGGCAGGGGTGGCCTGGCTTCCTTTCTGGTGTTTTCGTTGGGTAGCTGCCTGCTCAGAGCTCACAGAAGGCTTGCCCCTCGTCCCAGGCAGACAGCAGGCCAGCCCCTTCCCCAGACCCAGAGCTGGCGGGGTGGCCTCCTCCAGGAGCCTCACACGCTGCCCTCCACCGTGAGTATCGCCCTTCCTCCTCCTCCCCGTCCCAGTGTCACCCGTGTCCTCCGTTGTGTGCTGCCACGATGGCTTCTAAAACCCACTCGTTTGCTCAGTGGCCTTGAGAACCAGGCACTTGGCTAGAAGCTGCCACGGAGGCAGAGGTGAATCCGGTGGCGCCCTGGCCAGGCTTCCAGGACAGCCTCCCACCCACATGTGTGAAGCTTGGGTTCAAGGCAGTCTGTTCTGTGGTTTGGAGGGAGAAGCAGAAGGGGGGCACAGATGGCAAGAAGGTGGCAAGGGGCTGGGAAAGGGAAGCCCCGATGAGGTCCCTGGGTCTGAGGGACTGTCCCAGGGAGAGCATGCATTTCACTGCATTCTCTATAGCAGTGAAAAACTGGAAACAAGTGAACTTTGCACCGAAAGGTGACTGGTTAAATGAACTGTAGAGAATCCGGAGAGTGGAACACTTGGCAGCCACCCAATCTGGTGATACGGCCTCAAACTGAACTGGCATATAAAGTGGTCCATGAAAGACTGTTCCCTAGAGAGCAAGACAGAAAACGGTTTGTGCAGTCTGATTTCCTTTAAGAGTGTGTGTGTGGGGGTGCGTGTGTGTGTGGGGGTGCGTGTGTGTGAGATTGTGTTACAGAGAAAATGTCTGAAAGGTTGCATCTCAGAAAATGAACAGTGGCTATCCTAGGAGAGAGGTGTTTGAGGGGTTTTTATTTTCTTCATTATATATGTTTGCTTTGGGGGGATTTTTTTTTTTTTTTTTTGCTTGCTGTTCATTGTGAATATACTCCTTTATAATCAGAAAAAGGCAAAGCCACCCTATTTTAAATGACTCATCAGTGACTACTGTTTTGTCCTGTCAACACACTCACCCTCTTTAGTTCTTAGTTGGCTCTTACTACTTGGATGCACTGCGGGGGAGCAGCCACTGAGTGTGGGGCTGGGATGTGGGGCAGCCACCAGTGGGTGAGGCCTGCTTCTCCCTCCCCTCGCCCAACCAACCAAAGTTCACCTGCCGTTTCAGCACCCGGAGTTTGACAGCCTCTTTTTTTTTTCCAATATCTGTCCGTCTGTCCGGAAGCCCCCTCACATGCAACCCATTCACAGCCCCGAGCCCAGCACACTGCCTGAGGGGTGGGCACCTGACCCAGGCTGGGGCAGCAGATAGCCTGATAGACAGCTCAGAGTCCCTGCTTTCACGCAGGGTGAAAAAGGCAGAGCTTCCAAACAAAAACAAAAAAGCGAGAGGTGATCCAACCTCCCTGCACAAAGTCGGACAAAGATCAAAGTCAGGACCTGACTTCCTGACTCATTTTAGTATCAATATCCAATTCGCTGGGGCTACTACGAGCAACTCCATGCTGATTTTCATGTTGGTTACTTTTAAGGACAGCAGAGAATAGAAAAATAATGGTTAGATATTAATGGACTCCAGGCTAACTTTTTAATAGCCACTTTCCACTCTCGGAGACTTAACAACTCCCTACCTCTAAGGACCCTGCACATACCTTCTGCTTTCTGGCGTTCATGCCTTTGTGGATATGTTTTGTGTTTCCCTGCCCTGGAGTCATGTTCTGTCCCCTCACTGCATGTCCCCACACTCTCCAGCCTGCAAGGGCCAGCAAAAATGTTGCCTCCTCAATGAAGCCCTCCTGGATTTTCCCCAGCGCCAGAGACCCAGCTTCCTTCTCCCAATTCCCAAATCGTCTCATAGCATTTCCCATTATTGGTATTTGCAGCCATGATGTATTCATTGTACTTGAATGTGAGCTTCTTGAGGACATGGATCATGTCTTGTACAGTGTTTAAGCCAAGCAAGTATATCTGGTGTCAAGTAAGCTGTGGGATGAAGACTGCTCCCTCACTGTTGCAGAGTTCTCTGCATTCCGCTAAGAGCCTTAATGCACAGCATTGCACTTGACCCTCGAAACAAGCCCTTGGAGTAGGCTGGGCTATCACGTGCATTTTCCAGAGGAGGAAACCAAGGCTGGGGGAGGGCAGGTCGCTCCTTGCTGAGGTCCCACAGGCAGCAAAGGATGGACCAAGGAGCAGATGGCGGCCAGTGTGCTACCCCCACCTCACCCCACTGGGCTTCGAGACACAAGCGGGCTTTCAGATTAGGCAGCTGCACTGCCCTGGATGAGGCCACACCGAGCGGCAAGGGGAGAGATTTGGGGCGGCACTGAGTCCAAAGCTCGTGTTCTCCCAACAGACGGTTGAGAGGTTCCTTGCTTTCAGTGTGTTTTGTCACATGTGGGGTTTTCCCCGTTTTTCTCTCCTTCTCAGGGGCGAGAAGAAAATGAAATCAAGCTCTGAGACTCTGCAGTTTGTGGAATAAAATAGACAAAAAGTATTCTAACAAAGAGAAGAGAGGAATAGATGAAAAGGCTCTCAGCGGTGTCTTTAGGTGGTGGGTCCACGGAGGAATATATTTCGTTTTTAGTTTTACTCTCGGGCTCTCTCCAAATCTTCTATGAGCCAGAAACACTTTTATAATGGAAGGAAGAAAAACCTTTATAAAAAGCTAGTGTAGGATTCCAAAGCTGCAAAAAGTAGCCTGAGCAAGTTACTTGCTAGATTTGCTCTTCCAGAGCTGCTTCCCAGGCCAGCTGGAGGAGGCTACAAGTTCCTCCTTTGGACAAGTTTTGCAAACAGGTGTACAGAATGGAATAGCACTAGGGCTTCTTTTTTTGTTTTTTTAAAGCTGACAAGTTATTTTTATGATAGCCCTTACAATAGAATGTCGTGCACAAAGTAAAATATTTAAATAGTTTACAAAACCTAAAGGAAAAAATGAAAGTCTCACTTTCCACTGGTCATCCTTGTTCAAGCTCCTTCCAGAGAACGTTTCAGTACTGATCAGCTGTGAAGTGTATAACCTTTTATATACTTCTAGAAAGATCATGCATCGTAAGCTTCTACACCTTGCATTTTTACCTATAATAATCTTGCTGACCTCTTTGTATCAGAGTGGGGTCTATTTTATTCTACGTCTTGACTACATGTGGTTTACTGAACGGATGTATCAGAATATTAACTATTGCTAGATACGTAGGTTGTTTCTAGTTTGTTGGTTCTACAAAAAAAAAAAAAAAATGCTGCAACATATATGCCTGTATATGCATCTTTATGTTCTCTGTGCGACTACGAGGAGGACGTGTTTTCAGCAGATAAACTGCTGAGTCAGAGCTGTTGTGCTTTGTATGTTTTGAAAGATATGGCTTAACCCTCCAAGAAGGTCACAACGATTTACACTCCCCACTGCCGAGTGGAGGCTTTTCCCCCAAACTCTTTACTCTAGCCCGAGAGTAAAACTAAAAACGAAATATATTCCTCCGTGGACCCACCACCTAAAGACACCGCTGAGAGCCTTTTCATCTATTCCTCTCTTCTCTTTGTCAGAAAAGTTTTTGTCTATTTTATTCCTTATTTTCAACCTATAGCTATAACCAAAGCCATTCTTTCATGTGGCTTCCTCCTTTGGGCATTTGTTTTCTCAGATATTATCTAGTTAATATTCAGTCTCTTCATGCAAGTTAAAAGGAAATGACATAAGCCACAGGTACTAGAAATATATGAAGTGTTTTCTAACAAATGTCTCAAAAACCATCTCCCTATTACCCAAGCTGTATTAAAATTAAATTAGCTGAGTTGAGATCTTTCAAACTTAACTGGGCAATTTTTTACAAAGATTTTATTGTTTTAGAGCATGATTCAGAAAAAAAAAAAACCAGAGAGAACAATAAAGTCAATGGGGCAATATGTAATTTGGGGGGAGATGCTTTGAGATGAAGTAAATTCCTCATCAAACATTCAGCCACTAATTTCATCATCCATTGGTGATTCTCGTATTACGTTATTCATTCTGTACTTATTAGCTGGCACCATAAGAGGATATTACTTTTCTCATGTATTTACTCATTTATTTTCATCAGTATGGATTCATGGATCTTCATTTAATTGAATGTGCTATAAAGACTGCTATCATTATTTAATTTGATGCTTAAATTGCCTCAGATTTGGCTAGTGGAACCCCATCAAGTTGGCGCCTATGTCCTTAGACAAGTCCTCACGGTCTCTGAACACTTGCCTTCTGTGGCAAAAATCAGTCCCAGGTTCATCTTACGGTTTCCCTGCCCTAACTCTGGAATCAGACATTTCTCCAAGGAATCCTGGTTTCTTGGCAGGGAGAAAGGTATTTAGAAACCCAGATCTGGGCACTAGAAGGTCATTCTACTGTGTGTCATGGCTTTTAGGTCCTCTCAGGAGACACAGCCAGGAAATATGCTCAAATACATAGCACGTGTCCACACAAATTTATCTATCTATCTATCTACCTACCTATCTATCTATCTATCATCTATCTATCATCATCATCTGTCTGATCTCATCTAACCCTAAAATACATGAGTTCATACTGAGCCCTCAATTCCCACACAACAGCACAAGGCACTCCAAGGCACTGTGGAGAAGCCACTGGCAGGAAGGTTGCAGGGAGGAAGTTCTGGCCGCCTTTCTCCTGGCCTGCTAATGGCCAGATATGACTCTGAAGAGGGACGAAAACAAAGTTTTCATCAGATCTTGCTGTTCTTCCTTTTTCTACTTTAACCACTTTATTGAGGTCCAGCTACAAACACTGCAAATATATGAAGTGCAGAACCTAAGTTCTGACATATGTATATAACTGTGAAACCATCACACAATCAATATAGTGAACATACTTATCACCCCAAAGGCTTCCTGGCGTGCTCTTATCCCCCTCCTGCCTTGCCCTGTCCTCCCCTTCCCTCTCACCATGAAATTACTGATCTACTTTCTGTCATTACTGATTAGTTCACATTTTCTAGAATTTTTTGTAAGTAGAATCACACAGTATGTACTTTTTGGGGGTCTGGCTTCTTTACTTAGCATAATTATTTACCCACGTTACTGTGTGTATCAGTAGCTGCTCCAATTCCATTGTATGGCTATTCCACAGTGACTTATCCATTAGCTATGCTTGAAGGACATTTGAGCTGTTTCCAGTAGTTGGCTATTACAAATAAAGCTGCCATGAACATTCGTGTATCAGTCTTTGTGTGGATATAAGCTTGCATTTTTCTTAGGTAAATACTTAGGAGTGGGATGGTTAGATCACAGGGTGTATGTTTAACGGGTTTCCAGAGTGGTTGTCCCTCATGTTATGTTTTTAAAATGACTGCACTTTTAGAAAAGCAGGGACAGTTACAACGTGTTATGAAAAAAAAGCCCAACAGGTTAGGGTTGGATTTATGAAGGAGAATGTTTCCTTCCAGAAGCTTGGGGTGCGCTGAACATGTTTCTTGGAAATATGGGCACAGACCCCTTCCTTGAAGGGAGCCAAGCTGTTGTTCCCTTGGTCACAGAGGGGTGGGTTTTGCAGAGATTCAAAACACAGGAAAACAATAGCTGAGATTTATCTCAGCTCGGAGGCCCTTTGCATTAGACAAATACCTTTTCTTTGGTAAACAAACCAAAGAAAAGGACTTCCTTTTCCTGCTGGAGTTGGGGTACAAAGTAAATAGGCCCTGAATTTGTAAACAGAGCACACAGGTAGGTGCTGGGGCACGGGGCCTCTCCTGGAGAGGGTCTGATACTGACAGATGCCACCTCACTCCTGTGTCCTGTGTCCTTGCCACCCGGTTACCCAGAGGCCCCTCCCCAGCAGTCAGCCCAGCACATTCTTTTTTTTTTTTTTTTTTTTTTTTTGCGGTACGCGGGCCTCTCACTGTTGTGGCCTCTCCCGTTGCGGAGCACAGGCTCCGGACGCGCAGGCTCAGCAGCCATAGCTCACGGGCCCAGCCGCTCCACGGCATGTGGGATCCTCCCACACCGGGGCGCGAACCCTCATCCCCTGCATCGGCAGGCGGACTCTCAACCACTGCGCCACCAGGGAAGCCCCCAGCACATTCTTAAGTCACTGCTGTCCTGCCATCTTCTGGAGTCCCTTGGTGGATAAAATGGGGGTAGGTGGCACCTGATAGAGAAGTTGAGTCAAGAGAAAAAGGGCTAAGATTAAAAGGACGTGCTGGGGGCTTCCCTGGTGGCTCAGTGGTTGAGAGTCCGCCTGCCGATGCAGGGGATGCAGGTTCGTGCCCCGGTCCGGGAAGATCCCACAAGCCGCCGAGCGGCTGGGCCCGTGAGCCATGGCCGCTGAGCCTGCATGTCTGGAGCCTGTGCTCTGCAATGGGAGAGGCCACAACAGTGAGTGGCCTGTGTACCGCAAAAAACAAAAAAACAAACAAAAAAAAGGACGTGCTGGGAAGATGTCAAAGCCACACAGGGCACTCAAAGGAGAGGTTTCTTTCATTTCTAGGTTAACAACCAAGATGATACTGAAATCTAGACTTGACTTGAAATCTATTTGACTTGACATCAGTATAACATGGACTCTAACTCTTGCTTGGGATTTTTTTTTTCTCCATGAGAACAAACAGATTTAATGCTTAATCTCCATCTTTAGGTACTTGTTACTGTTAAGAGCCAGGCCTCTTTTTGATTTTTGCCCTCTCTTCCTAGAAGCAAGCTTGCATCTGACCCACCATGGTCCCCACAGAAGTCACAGTGAGTACAGCTACGCCCCTTGGGTTCCTCAAAATGCACTCTATTTTGGGGCCTCTTTTCAGGGAGTGGGAAGGAATCTATTGTGGCGGAAGGATTTCTCTGTGGTTTCCCAGGGTAAGAGCTCTGCTGAGCAGTGCCCAGGACAGGTGGTCGATGCCCAGCACAGGGGGCTCTGCAAACGCGAAGCGCTAGAAGAGCTTTGGGGTATGTGGGAGGACAGAGGAAAATGCTATTTTAGATTTTACTAATAGGTGAGGATTATATGATCTTTAGGATGTCTTTGTCCCATGTGTCTGTTCTGAAACTCAGACAAAAGAGGACAAGAGAGAATCCATTTAGTTTGTTTTTAAAAGGCCCACGGTGGGCATGTTAGTTTTGTTTCTTACATGACATTATGTAGCCTTTACAAAAAACACATAATGATATATATTTCTCTGAAAGAGGAAAAGAGGCCAACAAAAATGAGAGTAAAATCATCAGAGAATTGTTTGTGATTTTACAGTCAAATGTAATTAATTACAGAATCAAATCAAATTCCTATGCTTTTGTTATATTCATAAATGCTCACAAAAATATATAAAGGTTTTAATTTTGCTTTTCTCAAAGTAAGAACCTGGGTTTTACATGTAGGTATTGAAATCAAACCTTAGTGGAGCTGACAAACTGTCCCTCACAGTACACTGTAGGTTCCCACCATCTGTGGAGATTGGTGGTTGCCACCCACCCCTGATGTCCAAAAAGTTATTTATCATATGCTAATGATATTTAGTATTGCATACATCATTGCATATCCCATAACAACAAGACAATTATTTTGGACCTGGTGAAGTAACGAGGTCAGTCTCTATTTTTCTAACCAGAATTAGACCCTTAGTTTCTCCTGAGTTAGAATTTGCTCTTCATCCCTGATGCTGGAAACGGGGCTGACACTGTCAGTCATCGGGTTTTATCCTCTGGAATCTTGGAAGATATCCAGACTGCAAGGCAGCTCCAGAGAGGAAGAAAAATGCACCCCAGTAATGACCTTTTGTGGTCAAGAGGTGTCCAGCACCACCTACATGGGGACAAGATGGGACCTCTGTAGCTACGACCCTGGGAAATAGCCACGACGTCCCTGTGGCCACCTTTCTGAGCACTGGCCATGTGCCAGTAACCAGCCAGGGTGCCACTTTCCTGCAGCCTCACGGTAAAGGCAGAGCCATGCTTACAGATGAGGAAACGAGCTGGGAGAAGGAACGGAAGGTTCCAGGTCTCGTGGCTAAAAGGAGGAGGAGCCCTGGAGGGTGCTCTCAGAGTCACGGCTTCCCTGGGTCCCCCACTGCGGGCAAATGTCAACACGCTGAGGTCCAAGCCTCACTGTGTGGAAGTCTCACTTCCTCGAAGGCGGGGACAGAGCACCTTGGGGCAGTGCCTGCCAACTCCCACTGCTCCCAACGTGTCCCTCCCTGCCTGTGTCCCGCCCCTCCCATTTGCTGCCTCCTGGCACTAAGGAGCAATGAAGGGCACAGCTTTTGCCCTCTACCCTGGCCTCTCCCCAGAGGTGGGAATGAGGGGCCTGGGGCTGGGGGAAGGTTTCCAGAGACAACGCGAGTCGGTGAGGGAGGCCCCGGAAAGCTCTGGAGACCTTCTTCCTGCTCCAGGACCAGCACGACGTTCACTGCCTGGGCTGCTGCTTCTGGGCCAAGGTTCTCCTGAGGGGAGGAGGACACACCTGCCCGGGCTCGGGGGCCGGGGCCTGTGGGGCAGATCCTCGCTGGGGGCACCAGCGGGCAGCGCAGGCCCCTTGCCCGGCCGTGCACTGAGGTTTGCCCCTAGCATCAGGCAGCTCCCGGGCATCCTCTGGTGCCCAGAATCTTTCCGGGCTGGGGAGTGGGGAGGTAGGGCACCTGACGGCCACTCTGCTTGGGCTCCGTGAGGCCCAGCTCAGGTGCTGGGACCCAGATGCCGTGGCTCACGTTTGGAGTGGCCACTTTGACAACATCAGCACGTGGAGAGCTGGGCTTTGGGTCAGCAGGGATTAAAAGTGCCCCAGCTTGGGACTGAGGGGCTGGGGGATGGCTCTGGCCTTGACCCTCCCCCAGTGGCTGAGGGTTTGGGGCAGAACCTTCCATTCCTTGGGTCTGTCTCCTCCTCTCTTAAGATGGTCTCTAACATCTGAACATCATTCTAAAACCTGTTGAGCTTCCAAAAACATTTTCCAGAGCAGAAACAAAAGCCTACGTGAGGAGAAGGCAGCCCATTGCTGAGTTCCGGGCCGGCCACTGGGCATGCTGTGACACATTGTCTCGTCTACTTAGACCTATGACTACAATGCGCTTCTTTTCTTGATCAAAATGCTAAAAATCATCCAAAATAAATGATATAAATCCCCCAGTTAAGTAGCCCCCGGGGAGTAACAGAGCCATCCCACGATGCCGCCCTGTCTAGGGCACCTCTGAGCTGTGGAGCTGCCGTCAGGGCTCTGCACGCAGATGGACCTCCCCTCCCGCCCCCACCCCCATCCCAGCCTCGGGCTTGACAGGCGAGGCCTGGTGCAGGAGCCATTGACCTTTCTAACGTTTTACTCCAATTCTATTTCCATCACCGAGGCGAATGGTGTCCTTTGGAAGTGGTTTCTTTGCCTGGCATGTACTCTGTGCTCAGTAAATATCTGTCGAATGAGTGAACAAATCACACTATTTATTGGCAAGGAACGAGAAATAGCTGTTTCTCAAGCCTAGGATGAGCGTGCCATTTTCTCAGGCAGGCGGGGAATGAGATGGTGGCATTTTCACACAAACACCATCCTGGCCAGGTCTGGGCCCTGTCCATCCCAGCGAATCACCACTCCTCACACTGGAAGAAGATTCTAGATCTGGCTCAGACCTCTGCTCATGGGGGTCCACAGGCTCCGAATAGTGGTCTAGTTGGTAAAGACGTCATGTTTTTAAGAGTGTCTGAGAACAACACAGTTTGCTAAGAAATGCAAGAGAAACCTTAGGTAAGAAGATTTCTAGACATTCTAATTTGATGTGGAAGAGAATGGTCAGCCCCTTCAGAGAGCAGGCCCTGGACACTTCCCAGCAATAACGACACCATGTCTCACTCTGTCTCCACTGCCTGCCTCGTGTTCCATAACAGGCTTGAGGCACCTTACTGGGTGCGTACAACAGAATAGAAAAGAAAGGACATACCTTAAAACAGGGTCAGAGGAAATTGACAGAATAGGGAGAAAAGACCAAGAGAAGGAGTTAGAACTTGGGTTTTCAGCCTAAAGCTGTGCTGTCTGGTGAGGTAGCCACGAGCCACGTGGGGCCCGTGAGCACATGAAATGGGGCCACTCCAACTAAGATGCCCTGTGCGTGTAAAATGCACTCCATTCAAATATAATCTCCGCAACAAAAGGATGTAAAATATTTTGGTAACTTTTACATTGCTTATGTAACGAAAAAATATTTTAGACATACTAGATTCCAATAAAATACATTATTAAGGTGAATTCCACCTGTCTCTTCTTTACTTCTTTCACTTGGCTACTAGAAAATGCAAAAGTAACCCAGAGTTGCCTTATACTCCTACTGGACAGCAATGGTTGAAGGGTCTTATTTGGTTACTATAACTGGGCTACCAGTTTGACTGAGTTTCCCAATTAAAAAGGGAATCCTGATTAAGTCACAAAACTTATAAGGTGCGTGAGCGAAAAGAAAAAAAAAACCTCACCTGTTCTTCAGGAGATACGAAAGCCTTTCTTCACCTCTCTTTTATATTTAAATGCCAAATAAATATCTAGGCTAGGTCTTGGTGAGTAGGACACAGAGCTATATGGACAGGCCCTTGGAGGTCCCCTCTCGGTGCAGAGGGTGGGCTCCACGGGGAGCTCCTTAGATGCCACCTCGATGCAGACCCCGGGGTAAACTCACGGCAGCTTGTGGGAAGTCATTCCGCACAGTGCTCAGGCCAGGAGGCTCCAGCAGGTGCTCCTGGATGCACGCAGGAGCGTGTGGATTTCAGATCCTTACACTGATCTTCTCTCAAGATGTTCTGACCCAGACTTTGAAAACAGCCTTTGTGGGTAGCTTCTCCAGGAAGAGCAGTGTCTCTAGGATTCAGAGAGCAGGGAGGGAGGGAGGCATGGCTTGGCAACCTCAGAATTCCTCCCGGAAGCCAGGTGCCCCTCATCCGGAAGAGGGGCCCGTCCCTACCTGGAAGGTCAAGGATTAAATGTATGCATGTCCTGTACTCCGCACTGGGTCTGACGTGCACTAGGTGCTCTGACAGTAGGGAATCAAATAAATTGGTAAATAATCGACGTTTACATTTGCTGGGAGATTTTCAAAGGATCCTTGGGTATTTACCTGTCAGGCATGGACAAAGCTATGAGTACAGGTCTCGATGCAGGTGGACAGTTTGTCCAGGCTCCCCCTAGCCTGGGACGTGAATTCTTCCTTTGTCATCCTCAAAAAGATGGCCAATGCTTTGAACTTGTAAGGATGATATAGGCTTACCTTGTAGCCTTGATAAAATTCACACAAACCCAGGTTTTTTGTGTGTGAATTCAGTCACCTTAAAATATGTCTGGGGAGTCCCTAACTAATACAATTCTATGTTGAAGCACTGGGTCCTCCAACCCTCACCCAACAAGAAAACGTGCTCCGTGTGCTTCAAGCAGGACACAGTGTCCCCACTCTGGGACACAGTCTTGGGGAGCGGTGGTCACAGGCTCATTTACCAGGCCATGGAGAAGGATGGGTCTCCCAGGACACTGGGACGGCTAGGGGTCCCCTCTGTGAGACCCTCTGTGCCACATCTGTGAATGGGAATGCTGTTTGCCTCCCTAACTCACAGCCTTGGGTGCAGGCTCAGGTGAGAGTCTATTAAATGTAAAAAGAAACACCCTCTACAAAGCAGTTTGACACTTACTCACTGTGTGGATTCACAGTTGACACCCGCTCATCTGCATGGTTTTACTGACTTTCCTCCAAAATGTCACCCTCCTAACTTCTTAAATCTCCAGTGATACTTTTGTGGGTCTCTGTGCTCTTCGTGTTCTTCCTTCCACCCGAAAGTTCTTTGTTTCCTCTCAAAGTCTACTCAAACCCCACATCTTAGGGGATGCCCTTCCCAGTGGGGCCACTGACGGTGCCTGGCTCCCATGTCCTGCTTTGGCAGAAGTGTCCTAGCATCTTCACTGAAATATGAGTCATCCGTAAGATCTGTCCTCCCAATGATCTGGGCTTGCAGACAACGGCCAAAGCTGGGAGGGGAATCTTTAAATGTACGCTGAGGATGGGTGAACCAGGCCTGGGGGGACGAATCACTTTCAGAATGGAGAGTTTTCCTCAGCTCTTCCCAGAAGCATTCCCAGCTGCTGGCTCCTGAAGAGCCAGCTCCTGGATCTGGCCCCCAGGGGTCTCTCTGCAATAGGACTTTCTCTTGGTCGCACACTAGAGGCGGATCAGGACCAGATTCAGGTTTTCCTAAATGCAGTCCAGGTTACCTTGGGCGTCCTCCTGGCACTTCCTGCCAGTCGGGGCCCAAACGGAACGGACCCATCACCTCAGCTCCTCGGCACGAGCTTCAGAATTCAGGAGACCACAGCCTCCTGGAGTCTACTGCACCTTATCAGTCCACTCAGTGTGTCCTGATATCTTAATAAGCACTCAGTAAACACACACACACACACACACACACACACACACACACACACACACGACAGGTTCCATGCTCATGTAAAATTAGGAAACATTATTAAACAAAGTTCAACAGATTCTGAAGGACTTCTCAGAGCCTTTACTATGCGATCATGCAGTTAAAATAAAAGAAGCTCAGCAGGACTTCTCAGAGCCTTTAATATGCTCACGATTATTGTGAATTTCAAAGAAGGTGATACAGTAAGCAGAGATTCTCAACTATTGAACTACTAGTGTTCCACCCAAAACATGGTTTGGGAAATGCTGGTTGAAACTATTAGAAATAGATGGAGATGATAATGTGTGTAGAAGGGGAACTCCCAGCTAAAAGACAACTGGCAGAAGATGTTTTATTATTTCAACATGAATAGTTTAATACATAAACGAAATATTTTTACTTAAATATTTATTGGCATTAAATATTTAAAACAAAATGAAAACCTAGTGGGGATCTGAGGTTACTTCTAGTCCAAATGCTTCTAGATGAACTGAACAACTGCTGCATTTCCGGAGCAGAAATGAAGGGAGAGATGAGATTTGGCAAGGCATGTGCCTTGGGGCAAGGGAACGAGAGCTAGTGGTCCCTGGCAGGATTGGGGGCCCTAATGGGGGCCCTAATGGGGGCCCTAGGAGGGGGGTGCTGGTGGGAAGTGAGAGCATGTGAGAATTTGTAAGTGGAGGCGTTGGAACATGTCAGATGCGGGACCGAGTTTCCCCTCCACCAGGCAAACCTCTCCTCCATTCCCTCCATCCCAGGCTTGACTCAAGGGCTCCATCTCCAGCCTTTATTTCCTCTTCCCCCAGCAGGGGTTCTAGGAAGGCTTCTGAGCCAGGAACCCATTGAAGCTGTAATGAGGGGTGTGTGTGCGTGTGCGAGCACATGTGCGTACACATCATGAGGGTGTGTGCACACGTGTCTGAATGTGTGCATATATGTACACGTGAGTATGTATATTAGTGTAGGCATGTTTGTGTGCACGTGTGTTTGTAAATGTGTGTGTGTGTGCTTGTGAGGGCTGGTTTCATGGGTGTGTTGCACACACCCATGCCGCACACTTCATGCTCAGAAGTGTCACTTGCTTGATTTAATGCTCTGCTATCTTGAAATTCTTAACACATTTTGAACAAGGGACCCTGAAATCACGTAGTCTGTCCTGGTTCTTGTGTATGTGCATGTATGTGAGAGTGTATGAATATGTGTGTGTGTGTTCATGTGTGTGCACGTGTGTAAGTGGGTGCACGTGTGACTCTTTGGTGCTTCTCCAACAGAGGATCCACAGCTTTCAGAAGACTCAGGGGAACCTGGACCCAGAAAAGTTTAAAAGCCTCTGAGGACCTTTTTGGGAGGGTAGAGAGAAGGGACAGTCAGAACCATTCACTTAGTTTGATAAAAGTCCGCCCACCAGTGGTCCCAGACCCTCTTTCCCACGCCGTCAGAGCATCTGTCATGCAGCCTGTGACTGTTCCTTTGCTTGAGTGTCTCCTCCCAGAGTAGGTAAGTTCCATGAGAGCAGGAACCATGTCTGACTCTCCAGCATGTAGCCAGTACCTACCATGTCGTAGGTGCTCAACAAACATTTGTTGAATAAATAAATCATTTACAATCCAAGCAGATGCTCTCAGAATTCCTACTTCCTACACATACATTTCTTTTGTCTTATCACAGACTTTGGGAATGGAAGGTTCAAGGGCTCCATGCCTCTGCCATCATGAGATAGAACCTCCAAAAGCATGCCCTTGACCCGGTGCCGTCCTGTGTCTCCTTGCAGAGCCTGATCCCTAACATGTCAGATGACTATAGCTATGACACCACGTCTTCCATGGAAGATTACGGGAACTTCAACATCACTGACTTATTCTGTAAGAAAAACCACGTCAGGCAGTTCGCAAGCTACTTCCTTCCACCCTTTTACTGGCTCGTGTTCATCGTGGGGGCCTTGGGCAACAGTCTGGTCATCCTTGTCTACTGGTACTGCACGAGGGTGAAGACCATGACCGACATGTTCCTTTTGAATTTGGCAATCGCTGACCTTCTCTTTCTCGTCACCCTTCCCTTCTGGGCCATTGCTGCCGCCGACCAGTGGAAATTCCAGACCTTCATGTGCAAAGTGGTCAACAGCACGTACAAGATGAACTTCTACAGTTGTGTGCTGCTGATCACGTGCATCAGCGTGGACAGGTACATCGCCATTGCTCAGGCCATGAGAGCGCAGATGTGGAGGCAGAAAAGGCTTCTGTACAGCAAAATGGCCTGCTTTACTGTCTGGGTGATGGCGGCCGCGCTCTGCGTCCCAGAACTCCTGTACAGCCAAGTCAAGAAGGAGTATGGGATCGCTATCTGCACCATGGTTTACCCCAGTGACGAGAGTACCAAACTGAAGTCGGCTGTCTTGACTCTGAAAGTCATCCTGGGGTTCTTCCTCCCTTTTGTGGTCATGGCTTGCTGCTACACCATCATCATTCACACCCTGATACAAGCCAAGAAGTCATCCAAGCACAAGGCCCTGAAGGTGACCGTCACTGTGCTCACTGTCTTCATCCTCTCTCAGTTCCCTCATAACTGCGTTCTGCTGGTGCAGACCATCGACGCCTACAGCACGTTCATCTCCAGCTGTGCTGTCTCCACCAACGTCGACATCAGCTTCCAGGTCACTCAAACCATCGCCTTTCTCCACAGTTGCCTCAACCCTGTTCTCTACGTTTTTGTGGGTGAGAGGTTCCGCCGGGATCTTGTGAAGACCCTAAAGAACTTGGGTTGCATCAGCCAGGCTCAGTGGGTTTCATTTACAAGGAGAGAAGGAAGCCTGAAGCTGTCATCTGTGTTGCTGGAGACAACCTCAGGAGCTCTCTCCCTCTGAGGGATCTTCTCCCTGAGGTGGATGGTCCTTTTGGAAGTAACAAGAAATACAGCTACAGCTTCCCTTACTGGTAGGGCCAAAGGGAAAGCAGAGAAGGAAAAGGAAGTGAAAAAAAGGAAATAAAAAACTCAGAAAGGGATGAATTTGAATACCATTATACTTTTCGTCAGGATTTGCCAAGCCAGAGTCTTCAAAATTGACTGGCCATCCCAGGGGGCTGCTGATTGGCTCCTGGCTGCCATACCTGCAGTTTTCAAAGGAGGACTAAGGAGCAGCATTGCAAGCCTCCCTGGCTTTGCCACTTGCCTGAGCGTTAATGCAGCTGACCTCTGGAGGAGGCTTTGATTTCTCAGTGCACGGTGAATTGCTGTGCCTTCAGTTCTGATGCCACCCCTTCCAAAAGAAGACACAGAAGCACTGGCCACTGCCATAGTCCACAAATGCACAAGGCTTCATGAAAACTCCCATCTTCGGAGAATTTCTACCCTGGTTTGGGGGGCTGATACCCATGCCAGGTCTTAGAGATTCCTGCTCTAGAATCTTTCCAAACACCCTCAGATCTAATGCCCTTCTGGTCTCCTTGATCTGTTTTGGGCCAGTGAAGGTCCTTGTTCCTGTTCTGAAGCTATCTGCAGCACTGGTCAGTAAGGCCCTGGGTAACTGACCATACCGGCACGTCAGCCGGATTCTGTTGGTTTCCAACCCACTTCCGCCAGAGGTTCTGTGATTTCACACCTGGCTGCCACATTGATCCGAGCAAGGATTCAGCTTGTCCAGTGGTGTCATGGAAGTGGTCCTCTCAGCCCGTGCACGGAGACTAAGAACCTCGGATGGTGGGAACCGGCTCCATTATGGGCTCACTGTGTTGAGTGGCTTGTGTGATGGTCCACTCTATCTGCTCCCTATAAAATGGGTTGGTCCTATTTGCCCTTTTGTTTCTGAGGCCACTGCAAGGATATCTGCTTCCGTGCTTCTCTTCTTCATACTGTATAATGCTAACGTGTTAAAAAAAAAAGCTTTCAACTTAGAGATTAGGCTGAAAAAAAAGTTAACAGAATTCACCTTTGCTCTGTGTCTTTCTTTTAACTATTCGGCAAATTTATCACATTTAAAACTTTCATTTATTAGAAAAGTGCTTTTTAAATGACTGTTTAAATACATCCGTTACTTTTCACTTTCTTCACCCTGTCTGTATATTTTAAATGTGTACAATTAGAGATCAGATAGCCGTATTAGAGTGTGAAGAATAAGAGGCTAGGATAGGGAAATAACATTTCCAAAATACCATAAAATCACCTTCGCTGACCAATTTTTAATTTCTCCTCTGTTCAAACTTATCTTCCAAGTTTTTCCAGGTCAGTCCAGTGGAATCTCCAAGAAGGACAATTACAGCAGCACCATAAACCATACCAGCTTTGCCACTTGCTCCCGAGGAAGCATCTCCTTTTCCCAGCAGGCTGTGAACTGCTGTGGTTTCAGTTCCAAGGCCATCCCTTCCAAAGGGGACACAAAAGCTCTAGGCTCTGCCATGGTGTCCATCTTCTCCCCACCCACTTCTAAACTACATGTTAGTGAGAAATAAAGTGAGCAGAAAGTGGGCAGCAACCAGGGGGAGCAAAGGGTAATACAAAGGCTGCGCCAACCCACCCCGAGTGCGGGCAGTTGGTGGCAAATAAGCATTGGCCTGGGACCAGCACATCAACATGGGTCCCGGCACAACAAGAACGGCCTACAGTCAAAGGGAAGGATGGCCTCCCCAAGGCAGTCTATGGACGGAGCTGTCTATATGGCCACCGTTTCCAGGAGGAGACCCAGATAACCTCTGAGGAACCTAGAACAAGCAATAGGCATGGGCCGAACCTAAATAACACTGGGCAGTTAAGTGGAAGAACTCAACTGAGTTTGGCTCTTCCATCCTATGCTGTTTTTTGTTTGTTTGTTTGTTTTTGTTTTATACAGCAGGTTCTTATTTGTTATCTATTGTATACATATTAGTGTGTACATGTCAATCCTAATCTCCCAATTCATCACACCACCTCCCCCTGTGCTTTGCCCCCTTGGTGTCCATACATTTGTTCTCTACACCTGTGTTTCTATTTCTGCCTTGCAAACTGGTTCATCTGTACCATTTTTCTAGATTCCACATATATGCGTTAATATACGATACTTGTTTTTCTCTTTCTGACTTACTTCACTCTGTATGACAGTCTCTAGGTCCATCCATGTCTCTACAAATGACCCAATTTTGTTCCTTTTTATGGCCGAGTGATATTCCATTGTATATACGTACCACATCTTCTTTATCCATTTGTCTGTCAATGGGCATTCAGGTTGCTTCCATGACCTGGCTATTGTAAATAGCGCTGCAATGAACATTGGGGTGCATGTGTCTTTTTGAATTACGGTTCTCTCTGGATATATGCCCAGTAGTGGGATTGCTGAGTCATATGGTAATTCTATTTTTAGTTTTTTAAGGAACCTCCATAATGTTCTCCATAGTGGCTGTATCAATTTACATTCCCACCAACAGTGCAAGAGGGTTCCCTTTTCTCCACACCCTCTCCAGCACTTATTGTTTGTAGATTTTCTGATGACGCCCCTTCTAACCGGCGTGAGGTGATACCTCATTGTAGTTTTGATTTGCATTTCTCTAATAATTAGTGATGTTGAGCAGCTTTTCATGTGCTTCTTGGCCATCTGTCTGTCTTTGGAGAAATGTCTATTTAGGTCTTCGGCCCAATTTTTTTTTTTTTTTTGTGGTATGCGGGCCTCTCACTGTTGTGGCCTCTCCTGTTGCGGAGCACAGGCTCTCGACGCGCAGGTTCAGCAGTGCCGCTCCACGGCATGTGGGATCTTCCCGGGCCGCGGCACGAACCCGTGTCCCCTGCATCGGCAGGCGGACTCTCAACCACTGCGCCACCAGGGAAGCCCTTTCCCCCCTGATTTTTAAGAGAGGAGATGTGGGAACACCACAAGAACTACGAACCCTGCATTGCACCCTAACGCACAATGACCACGCCTAGTTCCAAAGACTTCTTTTAGGACCCGACTGTCACTATTAGACTGTCCCAGTCCTAACGCAGCTTCAATGCAGGATTAAAGACATGCTGCAGCTATATTATATTTTACAGATTTTAAGTATCCTTTGTTGGCAAATTGTCTTCGTTTTTAAATGACTGCATGAATAGGACCATTTTATATTCAAATTAAACTAGGTTTTAGTAGCAGGTTTATCCTAACATAAAAACGTCAGAAGAATCAACAAGGAGAAAGCCACAAGGAAGTTGTGATCCACTCAACATTTCCATAAAATACGCTGTGTGCGTACTTTTCGGAAATAATGATAAAAGAGGATTATACTATAATTACATTTTACTGGAACTCTATAAATCAGAAAAATCAAGAAACTGAATGAAGTTGGATGTGTTTATTATAAAAAAGAAATTGCCTTTTCTACTGAAAAACAATTTTTAAAGACTAATCTTAAATCAGCACATCACAACATGCACATTCAAGTGGGGATTGCCATTCTGAAGCAGTCTGCTTGCATGACTAGAGATGTGGTCCTTGGCCTGACTTTCAGGCCTACAGAATCCTCATTTGTTCATTCAGCAAACATCTGTGTGCACACCGTGAGCCAGCCCCTTTCTATTCACTGAGGTTATAATGGGAATATGATAGTCCTTTCTGCCAAGATGCTTACGTTCTAGCAATATGGGAAAGCCAAGTCTCAGGTGAGACCCCCCCCCCCCCAACCTCGGCTGAGAATCACGAGGCTGGTGTCACCGTATGGCTTATAAACTGGTTTGCAGATAGTTTCCAGGACAAGCAGCCTCTTCGGGTGAGCGAGCCCTTGGACAGCAACTTCGTGTGTGCGTTCCTCATCTGGTCTATGTGCCAAACACACCCCATACACAGTGCCTTGGGTATAGCAGACACACTATGTTGAATGAAGAAATTTGTTAAAATCGGTCATTTCTCAAATTTGTACTTCACATATTAGAAGTCAGCTGCCGGAAAACTTCCCCCCCAAAATTAGCAAGGTTGAGCAACGGGACATTACGTCTGTTGGGCAGTAGTGCTGTCCTGTTACCTACAGCAGCTTGAGAGGAGTTGGTGGTCAAGGAGGGCCGGCTAGAGTGGTACTGGACACCACTGCCTTCCCACGGTCCGCTGAGTGGCTCAGACCACCGCCGCCAACCCCTGGGAGAGGCGTGTGGTTATGATTTCCTCTGTCTGTCCATAGCGCCTGCTACAAATAGTCCTGTGCGAGGAAGCAACCAGCTCCAGCGAGCTCCTTCCACTTCGACCTGTCAGCCTCACAGAAGGCCGTCACCATCGTAGTGTGGCGGTTATGCGGAGTGTTTGTATGATGGGCTTAGACACACAGCAAAGCTGCCACGAAGCCTGAGACCTTCAGACACCTCCAACTGTCTTTCTGCTTTAATAAATGAAAAGCTGGCACCTGTGTTTTATGGTTGTAATCTTTCAGCAGGTGTGCTTGGTTTTCCAGTTCTGAGTTGGCCTCATTGACTGGAGCTTCCCGTGGGCTCCAGGTCAAGCATGGCAAGGAGCATCACCCCATCCCACCCCTGGATCTCTGTCCATCAGTGGATTTGACCTCTCTACACTGGAGCTGCTCCTCCTCCACTCTGGTCAGCTTGTCTCAAAGTGAGGTCTGGTCAAGGGGCTCTAAGTGACTTTGAGAAAAGGGAAATAATCAGGGCCTCCAGCACCCACACCTCACACATTTTAGATGCTCCAAACAAATCTCTCTTCATTTGACAAATGTTTACTGATTGTTTACTATGTGTGATTAACAAATATTGTGGCTTTAGAATTATCATCACGACCAAGACATGGTGCGCCTGCAACACAGTTCCTTCTGCCCCGTTCCATATGGCCCTCCTGTTACAACTGCAGTCTAAGCCCAGCATCCTCTTGGGACATGGAGTGTTCCTCTAGTCAATTCTGCATGATTACTACAGACAACCCAAATAGCTAATGTCCCTTTCAATGTTTGTTTTATAAAATCCTATGAAAGACATGCAAATGTGTTTCTCCAAAACGAGACCCTTTGTGAATTCCTCTCCGCTCTTGTACACAAGATAAGTAAAAAATCTCTGTGGTTAATGGAGAGGCACCAACCGATGTCCTTTCGTGAAATAACTTGTAGGGAACCTGGTCAGCACATAATGTCCAGCTGCCAGTTCCTTCAGGTCTGCCTCCGCTGCATGGCGCAACCCTGGCCAGAGCCACGTGACCCAAGGTCCATTCCCCTGCGTCCAACGCCTGGAAGGGGGGTGTAGAGGGTGTCAGCCTGTCGGGGGTGCTCTGATGGGCAGCATCCGCTCCAGAGCTTCCTGCCAGGCTGGCAACGCCTGTTGGGTTTGCTTCTCAGTTTGACTCCTCCCTCTGCCCAAACCTGTTTCCCCCAACTTCCCTTCTTAGTTGTTGATCCCTAATAGACATCTCACCCCCCAAATTCCAGCTCAGCATCTGCTTCTAGAGAAGGCAGCCTGCAACAGTCTTTTCACCAGGGGTTGCCAATTACAAGAGCGCATTTGAGACCCTCCGGGTAAAGAACATGGGGTGTCCAGAGCTACAGAGAATTCTGTGAGCATCCGTCACAGAACTCATCTCAGGAGGCTGCCTGATCTTAATTCAACCCTCAGCAGACCTTTGTGCACACCCGTGGCCTGCCAGGCCCCACGGGTACAGGACAGACAGTCTCCCCTCATGACCTTCCAGCCGTCATCTCCTGCTTGCTTGCTCTGTACCAGGTAGACATGGTAACTCACCCCGCTTTACAGATGAAGAGGCTGAGCTTCAGAGATCAGGAACTCGCTAAGCATCACGCCATTAGTAATCAGCAAGGCTAGGACACGACCCTGGGCGTGTCTGGCACTCCAGCCTTGGCTTCTGCCCACGATGCTGTCCCGCCTTGCCTGACATGGTCAGACATATCAGCCATTGCTTTGGAGGGTCGACCAACAATTTGCCAAGTACCAGGTTGAGTACCAGGGGATGCCAAGATGGATGGGCACAGCCTTGGCCAGCACTGCTTCATATAGCACTGCACACAAACTCTAAATGATGACATGTGACAGCTGAGGCCGTGCTGAGCCCTCCTCCGAAAGTGGGCCATGCGGGAGGACCAGCACAGGACAATGTCATCATCCTCACAGACTCAGGAAGGTTCCTCCCTGCTCCCTCTCCCGGGCTCCTCCCCAAACACATGCAGCTGTGGAGCCTCAAATTCTGTGTGAAGGAGCCACAGATTCCGC
This sequence comes from Phocoena phocoena, assembly GCF_963924675.1. Lineage (NCBI taxonomy): Eukaryota > Metazoa > Chordata > Mammalia > Artiodactyla > Phocoenidae > Phocoena > Phocoena phocoena. The sequence continues at coordinate 41,506,849 of NC_089228.1, read as the reverse complement.
TGCAGGTCTGCAGACGTGCAGGTCCGTGGAGACTGCACCCAAACCTGGCCAGACTTCCGGACACCCACCTGTCCTCCTCAGCCCACTCTGTCCCCACCTGTCTTTCCTAGCTCCTTTCTCACAAACAGACTAGACCATCCGCCAGCTGAATGCCACCAAGTGTGTCAATACCACATGGAACAGAAGAATCACGCTGCCAAGGCCTACTCAAACTCCTGACTCACACCATCATGAGATATAATAAAATGGTTATTATTGTTTTAAGCCACTGAGTTTGAGATAATTCGTTATGTAGCAGTTGATAAACAGAATGCTGAGAAGCCAACAATTTCTGGTGTTAGTCTTTAAGAGCCAACACAATAACGGGACCGTCCCGGGTGAACCCCCCGGAGCATACGGCAAAGACCCAGCATTAAAGAAGAGGCTGGACGAGGTATCAGACAGTTCACCCTGCAGTTCTCTAGGTGACTGTGGCTGGATCCCCACCAGTCAAGTTTCCTACCCCACCTCCTGAGGTCTGTGGTCAAGCACCACCTTCTCCTCCAGGCCTTCCCTGCCACGCCTCAGTCCTCCCCCGCCGCCCCCACCCTCCGCTTTTGGTGTTCTCCACAGCTCTTAGCACCACCTGATACACAACAATTGTAAACTCCACGGGGTAGGGATTGTTCTTCTGTTCTGTTCACTGCTATTTGCCTAGCACCTACAATAGGCTTCACACATGACAGACAAGAACCGTGTGTCAAATCAATCAGTGGGCCCTCCAATTTCAAATACTTGGTCTCATGAAGCACCCATCCTCGTGAAACCCTGTACCTTGGGAAAATACAGCAATTGACAACAATACTTTAACAACCTCATTCAACAAAAACTTACAGAACATTTTCTACGTGTCAGGCACTGGGCTTAGGTGATGCTGAGCAAAAGCAGACACGGGCCCAGCGCTCATGAAGCTCACCGTCCACAGGTGACAGACCCTAATCAGACTGTCACAAAGAGATGGTTTTAAGATGTTAGAAAGTGCGTTACAGGAGGCTCTGACCTACTCGGGGGATGGGAGACAGGGAAGGTTTCCATGAGAAACTGACATTGAGCTGAGAGCTGAAGGATGAGCAGGAATCACCTACAAGAAGAAGGGGAGGGAGGGCGTACTGGGAGGAGGGAGTGGTACGTGCAAAGGCCCTGTAGCACCCATGCCTATGCCAGGCTAAGTACGTAGGAAAGTGTCCCTGCCATTGCGTTGGTTCAGGTTATCTCCACTCATGTCCTTTTCTCTTTAAACTCTTTAATTATGGAAATTAAAAAGCTTACATAAATGTAGAGAGAAGAGCATAATGAACCTCCACGTACCCATCACCCAGCTTCAACAGTGATCAACATTCTCCCCATTCTTACCCCGCCTATACCACCCAGTCTCTTTTCTTCTTTCTTTCCTTTTCTCTTCACTCTTCGTTTCATTTGCCCCCCTTCCTTCCTTTGCTCCTCCCTTCCCCTCTTTCTTCCTCCACTCCTACCTTTCTCCCTTAGCTCCTTCCTTTATCTTTGCTAGAGTATTTTAAAGCAAGTCCAAGACATCACATAAGTTCCCTCAAAAATCATGCTCTTATCCTTTCAAAGCTCCAGATATAAACAAATGAATGAATGAATGAATGAATACTGGATGGAAACTTCCTATCTGGCTGGGCCGCTCCTTACCAAAGGGACCAAGGGAGATACAGAGACAGTTAGGAATGAATGAGCAGACTCTAAAAGGTCTCACACTGTGGGCGACACCTTCTCAGTGGGACTAACAATATAGGGAACTCAGAATACCCTGGGAGACTAACAAAGGCAGAGTGAGCCCCAGTACTTTCGTTCAACTTTTGGAACCAGAAAGCCTCTAAGGGCCAGAAGAGATCTGACTCACTGAGACAGTGTGGGACCATCAGCTCTAATCCTCATTGGTGCCACTGAGGCAGGGAAGTGATTATCACAGTTCAGGAGCTGAAAGAAGACTCTGGCTTCTTTCACTGTTGATTGGAGGTTATGAGCGTGAGGGAGGTCAGACTGGGGAGAAAGGTAGGGGTTTCCTCAGACCCAGATGATGAATTTAGATTCTATTCCACTGCCAGGGATAAGATATTTAAGTGGGAGTGTGACTTGATCTGACTCATGTTTTAAAGATCTCTAAAGCCCCTGGGTGAAGAAAGGTTGGCAGGGGTTCTGGGAGTGGGAAGGAAAGCGAAGAAGCAGAGAGACCAATCAGAAGGCTGCTGCAGTTGTTCAGGAAAGAGACGATGGTGGCTGGGCTCAGGGTGATGGCGGCAGAGGTGGTGGAGGAGGTGGATGACTTTGAGACTCATTCTGGAGTAGAAGCAACAGGCGCGGGTGAGGGTTGAGAGAAAGGAAGGAATCAAGGATGAGGTTTTGAGCTTGAACTTCCGGGCGGTCGGTGGTGCCACCACTGGGGAGGGGAGGATTAGTGGAGAAGAAGCTTGGGGGTAGAAATCAAGAGTTCCATCTAGGGTCATCCTAGCTCTCCCCGCAAGATTGGAGTTAGAGAAAAGATGCAAATCTGGAGGTCACCCACATGAAGATGACAGTCATGCCCATGGGAACTGCTAAGATCAAGACAGAGTGGAGAGGACGAGGGCTGAGGGTAGGGCAGGATGTGGCTCTAGGAACCCACTATTAGAGGCTGGATAGAGGAGGAGCCTGCGTGGGGGACCAAGCAGCGCCCACTCAGGTAAGAGAAACGGGAGAGGAGTGTCACCGTGGGAGGCAAGCAAGGGGGGATCAAGGAGGGATCAACTGTGTTGAGATGCTTAAAGTTGGAGGATGAGGGCCGGGAGCGTGTCTGGACTTGGCTCCACAGCGGCTGCCTGTGGCCTCGATGTGAGTGCCTTCTGACGCCTCGTCAGGGCAGATTAGGGCTGTGTGAGAAGCACATGGGAAGTGAGGATGTGGAAAGGGGATGTATAGACAACACTCATGTCAGATCTGCTGTGATGAAGTATAAGGGGTCATCCAATGAAACAATTTTTTCGATACAGTGTTCTCTTTTTGTCTCACTCACAATTACGTGAAAGGAGTGCTGTTAGAACGTGCCTGTGCTCTGTTCAGCTATGTCTCCGTTACTGCTGCCACAAAGCTCTGCGGTATAAAACAGTAACCGTTTACAGTGCTCCCCATTGTGAGGGTCAGGAATTTGGAAGGGGATTGGCTGGGCGTGTCTAGCTTGAGGCCTCTGGCCACTGTCAGATGCTGGCTGGGGGTGTGGTCACCCGAAAGCTGCACTGGGAGGGTCAGGCCACTGGGCCAGAAGCTGCGCGGCCTGCCAAGTAGGGTGCCAAGCCATGGTCCCTCAGCACAGGGGTCGCACGTAGCAGCTGGCTTCTCCTGAGCAAGGGTCCAAGAGGACCAGGGGGAAGTTGTATGTCTTTTTCTGACCTGGCACCAAAAGTCAGTCACATAGCATTACTTTGGCTGTTCTCCCCAGTCAGAGCAGGCCAGCCCAGGTTCAAGTGGGGGAGTGGCCCCAGACCCACCTCTTACGGGAGGAATGTCTAATAACTTTGGGTTGTGTTTCACAACCACCAGAAGCTGCTATTCTGTAAATTAACTTGTCTTCAATGATCCCAACCGCTCAATCCCTCAACTACCTAGCTGACTGATACCCAGAGAGGAGAGGAAAAGGGGTTGGACAAGGTGTATGCAGAGAGCTTTCTTGATAACAACAGCTATCACATTTCTGAGTGGCTCTTTACGGGAAACACTCCATAAGGCCCTTTTTGTTCTTATGTGGTTTCCACAGCATCCTTATGAAGTAGCTACTGTTATGTCTCCCATTTAACAGATGGAGAAAGTGGGGCACAGAGTACCCCCCATCACCACAAGCCATAGCTAGCAGGTAGTGGTACCAGGAATCCATTCATGCCTTCTTGATACTAGAATCCGACCTCCTAGATACTGCTATACTTTTTCCCCAAATGGAGTTCAAGTACTTTTGCTCCAGTGGTCAAACTCCCACCATGGAGCCTAGGAATAGCTCTCTTCTCATGTGGGTCGAGTCAGGATGGTACGGTGGCTCCAGATGGGCCAGCCCTGAGGTCGGGGGAGCAAGAGGCCTGATCAGATTGTGGCTTGCTCCCAGGCCCTCCCGTTCTGGCTTCATGTGGTCATGCTCACAGGAGCAGTGGCCCTCTGGTGAATGTAGGAAGAGATGAACAACTCTGTTATGACCTGAGCTCGGAGGAACCGGGCATTTGGTTGTTTACTGGGAAACTGAGATAACCACAAACTGAGGTGAATTTGTTCTTCTGATAAATTAGTTTTCAAATTTTAAAAGTTAAACTGGCATGCAGTAAAAACAATTGTATGGTACAAAAAGTTATAAGAGAAAAGTAAAAGCCACCATCTCCAAAGCCCCATTTCCACAGGCAGTCATTCTTCAACCCACCCACCTTGAATATGCTCTTTCCTGTGTTTTGCTGTCACAGACAATGTGTCCATGAAGAGTCTTGTGTGTATCTTTGTGCACAGGGATGAGTGGATCTGGAGAAGGCCTGTATTTTCCTGAAGGAGAGTGAGAATCGGGGTGGAGGGGGAAGTGCAAGAAGGGAAGATCGAACTGACTCTGCGGTAGAATGATAGCAAAAATAGTCCGAATTCTCCACCCCTTGTCCCCAAAGCCTTTACAATGTGACCCTGCAGTTCCTCCCATCAAGGAGTCCCTTTCCCTATACCTTGAACCTGGGCTGGCCTGTGACTTGCTTTGGTCAACAGAATGTGGTTGAAGTGAGGCTGTGCACTTCTGAGACTAGGTCTCCCAAGGCTTGTGTACTCCTTGCTCGCTTGGAAACCTGCCCAGCAGGCGTCTGAGCAAGCCTGGGCCATCCTGCTGGGGGAATGGGAGACTGTGAGGGGCAGAGCACAGTCATCTGGCCAAGGCCATGCTAGCCCAGCCAGCCCCAGGGGACCAACCAACTGACCACAGACATGGGAGTGAGCCCAGCCAAGGTCAGTGAGCAGCCAGCCAGCCCTCAGATGTGAGAGAGCACAGCTGAGATGAGCGGAACTGCCTAGATGACACACAGCTGATGGAGGGCAGACACATCAGTGAGCCCAGCAAGAGTGAGTCCAGAAGACCTTCTAGTCAACCTACAGATGTGTGAGCGAAATGAATGCTTAGTGGTTTAAGCCACCGGTTTTGAGACTGTTCATTATGCAGTGTTATTGTGACAATAAACAACTGATAAAGCCTCATGTATGGAAGATGATACACAGTAAGGGCCTGAAGGTTAAGAGCTGCCATAGCATAGCCTGGTACATGGAAGGTTGTTTTTTAATCACTGGAGAATCTATGTTCTAGTGAAATGGTAACGGTTTGGAGAACCGCAGCCGTCTCAGCCTAGTAGTAACCTCTTCTCCAAATGGTTCTAACTTATCAAGTTCCCTGGGTCTTTGGTTTCCTCATCTGGAAAACGTGGCTGACTTATGGCAAGAGCCTATTAAATTAGATATGCTGCTATTAATTATATGTTATTATTAACAAATCAGTGCTGCAACGAGATGATCTTTGTATTCTTTTCCATGAAGACCTGCCAGAACCCAAAGGTCCTTAACCTTTTTTTTCCCCTCACGCACCCCTCTGACAATCTGACAAAGCCTATAGCCTCCTTTTCAGAATGTTTTAAAATGAATAAAATAAATAGGATTATAAAGGAAACCAATTACACTGACGTATAATTCTCTAACTATTAAAACAAATTTGTGAACTAGCAACACACATGCCTCTTTATGAACACGTTAAATAAAATCTACCAGCAGGCCTAATGACAACCTTCATTTCATAGTGGAAGTCAGCATAAATGATATTTTGAGCGTCTGCAACAACTTTCGTGTAACTTGAAAATATCTGTCATCTCCACCAGTGACCGAGTCACAGGTCTTGCTAATACATACTAGTGTGGCATGTAGTCTATATCCATAATTGAAGGAAGACCTACGTTTTAATTAGATAATAGGGGAAAGATGTCATTTTCCAAGTTCATAGACCTTCTGAATTCTGTGTATGGACCAGCTTAGGAACCCAAACCCTTTGGTACCAAACTCATATTTCTTCCTCTAATTCTTAAATTGTGGACACATATGGGACTACTTTGGATTTGGGGGAGGGAATGTCTTTCCATTTACAAATGACGCCAGTTAACAACATGTCCCTTGAATACAAATACAAGCCATAAAGAAGAAAATTATGATTGTAAAAAGATTTTACCTGTAGAATAGTTTCATATCAGGTGATTCATTTAGAAATATCTTCCTCTCCAAGAATGAAATTTCCACCACTGCATCCTAGTGCTTGGATCAGTGGATTGAGGGATAGGTCCTGGTTCCAAGATTTGAGGGTCACTGGCAGAGTTAAATTAGAAGACATATCCATTAGCTGATTTTATCCCTCTCCTCAAGTTCTAACCAAAATGGTGACACAGTAGTGATCATCAATGACTTTCTGGTGTGGTCCATGGATCACCTCCACCAGAATCACCTGGCCGACTTGTGAATGAACCAGACCTGATGAACCAGAGTTGATGTGGGGAGTGCCCATGACTCTGCATTTTAATGTGCCACCAGGTAACCCAAATAAGAGGACTTTCTTCTAAGAAACTCTATGCTACTTGCTTTGTATTTACTGACACTTAATAAATGAACAGTTTGACTCTGGAGCAAAATTGAGCCCTGGGTGAGTCTTGGGCTTTTCCTGATAGCTTAACACCTGAACCCTTGATCCTAAGGAGCCTGTGTGCCTGATCTGTGCCTCATGGGTCCCTATCCCTCTTCCACAGGGTCATCTTGGGGGTGTGAACGTGTGATCCTCTTGCTGAGAACACCCAACAGTCCTGTGGGGTCCTTGCTGGTGGAGAAGGGCTGTCCTTACAAAGACCTTTGGTTCTACATATGGACCCTGTGTATCGTGCAAAGGCCACTTGGAGGGCTGACCTGCTGCCACACGCAAGGGCTGTTTGGTGAAAGCACGTGGGGCCTTGAAGTCAGAGGGACAAACTGGATTACCTTCTCCGTGTCTGCATTCACTGCCTTTGGTGTCTGTTCCGTAAACCTGCCATTTCCCCACTGCTCCTTTCCTCCCACGAGAAAGGCGGCTTCTGCTAAGCTGGCCTGCGGTGTGGCACCCCTCGAGGCCTCCTCCGGAAAGGCCCTCCCTGCTGCTGGTCCTCTTTTCGGACCCCTTCGTCACTCTCCTATCCTTTCACCCTCCCCCACCCCCCACCCGCTTTCCTTTCTCACGCCAGGGAGAAGACAACGCCTGACCCACTGACCTGGCAGACGGATGTGTGACCTCCCAGGAATGGTGTCCTTCTCTCCTTGAGGCTCAGTCAGAGGCCACCTTGGGAGTGGAAAGCTGGGAGGCCTCCCTGAAATCACCTCCCCTTTGAGGATTCTGTGGAGCCACAGGCCCAAAGCCAAACCTGCTCTGGAAATGAGGCCTTCCTTGGGGAAGGGCACTCACGCTTCTCAGCTTTGGCGAGGCCTGGCTCCCTTTGTTCATTTTTGAGCTAAGAAGACTGCTCATTCCAGGCTGCATATGGGGCTGCCAAGTCTGCGATAACCTCAGCACGAACCTGCCAGGAGGTGTGAGGAAGCTACACCAGCCTCCATCCTCCCCCAGGGCTCGGGGGATGGGGGAGGGACCAGGAGACACACATCAAAGGCCAGAGGTCAGCAATCACACTTCTGACTTCTGCTCGGCTTTACCATCTTTCTTTAGAAACCAGCAGGTGTGGAAAAAGTAAAAGGCTGACCTTTCTTTCAACCCTAACCCACTTTGAGCGGCTTTCATAATAGCTCGGCTCTCCCCTGGGTTTTGATGGCTTCGGCTTCAATCTCTCCCGCCGAAAAAGTCCGTTTTCTCATCTCGGGCGACAGGTTTCACCACCTATTTGCTTTTCAGATGTGCGTGCGTGGCGGGCCCCACTTGCCAGATTTTTCCCACGCATCTTCAAACCGAAAGGGCTGACCCTGCAGACAGTGTCCTTCTGAGTCACCTGGGGAAATCTCTACGTTCTCCAGCACCACGCGGCGACCGAGCGGAAGAGGTGTGGAACCGAGCGCCACGGCGCGTACGGACGCCGAGATGGGCCAGAATGCCTGGAATCGAGTGGGGGCTGGGAAACCCTGGAGCGGAGGATTGGTTTGGTCACCTTGGACTACTCAGCGGTTCAGCAGGTGGGGTGAGGTGCACAGGGATTCTGCCACGAAGGATCCCAGCCCAGATAGAGCAGCCTGCACATCCATGTGTCCCCGTCGGTTCTCCTTCTAGGCCCAGTCCACGTGGCCACCTGAGTCTCGGGAGGGACTGTCCTATTAATAAAGAAATCCTTCTGCTGTGCTGTTTTGGGCACTTGGATGAACCACTCTTCTGTTACTGGACAGTAAGAGGCTTGACTTGAAGGTATAGGGGGTTGTGAGGGGTCGGATCTAGTGACCAGCTCACCTCCATTCTCCCCAAACCTCCCCTGCAGGCTTGCCCTTTGTCCTTCTCTGACATGGGGGTTTTGGGAGTTTGTCTCTGGCCAAGTTGGCCAGTGGGATTGTTGATGGCTTAGAGCTGACCAAGGCACCGAGTGTCCTCGCCGATTCAGAGGCTGGCGAGCTCTCTCGTGCCTGGCACAGTGCTGGCTGGATGCTGTGAGGTGAGGCAGAGGGAGATGAAGATGCAAGAAACACAGGTCCTGGCCCTAGCGGGAACAATCCGATTACGGAAAGTAACTTATTCCTGAGTAACTGATGAAAGATGAGGCCACAGGAGAATCTGGGGGGCAGGGGGAGGGTTGGAGGGAGGTGGAGGGAAGGGGGACTGGGAGGAGCTCTGTGGGGCACAAGGCACTCAGGAGAGGTGAGTGCAGATGGACTGCCCAGCTCGAGCTCAATCTGCCCGGTGGAGTGACTGGGACATGCACCCCGGGGCCTGTGTCCAGGCTCTTTGCTGATCCTCTGTACTGCCTCGTGCTGGCAGTCTTGCCCAGATTTATATCCAGATTCACTAACTGTGGTTTTAGGTCACCGTGACCTCCTCCCCCACCCCATTATGCTGGTAAATCAGGTCGCTCTTTGCTCAGTGTGCTCTTTGAGGACCAGGGGAGGGCTGCGGAATTTTGCTGAAAGCAAAAGCTCACCTGGCAGAGGGCAGTGGGTTGGTGCATTGCGATGGCTCAGGCAGGTCTGGACACAGGCCTCAGAGCAGACTGTGGGTCCAGATATCAGGCCATGTGGCAACTGTTCAGGGCAGCTGCTGGCTCAGGCCCTTTTGAAAAGTCATGGTACAAGACGTGTCCCAGAAGGGCAGCTCGACCCTGCCTCTGCTGTGGGCAACTTCATCGCTTGCCTTATGTCTCAACAGAATGAAAGATGACACTACTGTCAATGACATAGTGTTTATTTAAATCCTGAGGTTAAAAATAAAGACATTCCCAAATGGTGCAGCAGATGCTATAAGGAATATGTTTTAGGATACAAAAGTTCATCACCCCTGCTGTGCAGGTAGAGTGTTGACACTTGATGTGCTTCTGGGTAATTCTTTGGCAGATAAGAATGCGATGGGTTTCCAGACCCGCTATCCCACAGGGCTGCAAGAACTGAGGATTAGTCAATTAAAGTGCAATTCCGATTTGGAAGCCATCCAACTGAGGCTTCACTGTTGCTCTGCAGCCACCAGGGGCAGGATCATCTCTGGATAACACTTGTCCTAAGGTTCTAAGGAAGCCTTTTTATCAGAAATGCCTCCCCAAATTTAAAGATGTACTTTATTATTTTGAAAAAGTGCTTAAGAGAGAAAAGGCATTAACTCAGTCTTTCCTGTTTCCTTGGAAGAAGCACAATGAAAAGAGAGAAACTTACCCAAGGTTCCACTGAAAAGTACGTTTCAGGTAAGCATTTTGTAAATGTGGATGGCTGACTCCAGTCTCTGGGCAACCCTTGGTTCTGAGGATCACAGATGGTGGCTCTGCTGATTCTCAAAACCTCTGAGTCAAGGATGGGATTCTCCCATGTAGAGTCACCAAGGTGGGCTTCTGAGATTGAAACTCCTGTAAAACCACGTCAGTGGACATCTAACCAGTATCATAAAACAGATTGAGATTTCATCCCCAAATGGGGATTTCTTTTCATGTGAGTCTGGAATGACTTCACCACCGAAGGTAAGTGACAACCGAGAACTGCCAGAAAAACCATCCCCTCTATTTTTGAACTACATAGTGTGGCTTTTCATGTCTACTTTCTAAACCCTATGTGGTGTTTCAGTTCCAGATTCCTGCTTGAGAATTTCCTTGCCTGCTCTTGGTCCAGTAGACCTGGAGTAGGTGGGCTCCAGCCAGAAGCGCTCTGCAGAGGCCACGCTTTCTCCCAAACACCCTTCCTTGAGGTTTATGAGTGTGCCTGACAGAGGCTGTGTTCATGGGCGAGGGTGATCAGTGGCTTCTGAGACAGTGGTGAGCAAGGTGGCTGGTATCAACACTAAAGAGTGACGGTTATTCAGAGAGCTGGGCCATCAAGGGGCTGCTGGGGTTTTGTTTTTGTTTTTAAATAGTGATCTGAGACCCCAAGGATGTTTCCTTCTTCTTGACTTCTAGTGTAATTCAGTCTACTGGGTGGAGCCACCACTTTCAATAGCTTTCATTGTCGTTTGCATTAAAAAAAAATATACTGCAACCCCAAAGCCTCAGTAAAATTGGGAACCTGTTTAAAATAAGAAAGCTATTTATAGGAGCCATACCTAAATATGGCTGCAAGCATACCTGCAGCCATACACATTCTCTAGCCGCATAGTGCACAGCAAACCTGAGCTCACACAGCAGAGGAACAAAGGACAAGAGTCCATTCAACACAGAAAATAAATATGCTGCAGAAGCGGGGTGTGACCGGGGGTCGGGGGGCAGGTCTCTGAACACAGCAAAGGCCTTTTTGCACAGCTGCAGTCACCTTTTGTTGTGGTGCCGCTAGAGGCCCACGCTCTCCTGCGGGAGTGGCTCTGGGTTGGCTTCACAAGAGCCAAGTGATTTTTTTAAGCTACAGTTGGGCTGAGTGACGGAGGTTCAGAATCAGCCTCAGATGGAATGTTCCAGGCCTTTCGCAGGAAACACATCAGCTACTCTCGAAACGCTGGTTCTAGCTGCAGGTGACAGTGGTGATGCCAGCAGAAGGCCATCAGCTTGGCCAGTCTCCACGGTATCCTGGGAAAACTAAGCACCCAAACCAAGATCCCAGACTGCTCTGGGTTCTTTTGTTAGTTTCTCTCATGTGGTGGACTAGCTACACCTGATTGTCCAAGAGGGTGGGTGGCTTTAAAGGCAGGATCATTTGCCCTGGAACAACCTTTAGGCTGTGTGGCACCCTGTGAGGACGAGCACGAGGCTAGGAAGTCTCTGGGGGCCTGGCTATTTCCGTTTTGGTGCGGAGCACTGTCAGGACCTTGCTCGAGGAGATGCTAGAGACGTGGCTTTCTGCCACAGGCGGCTGCTCCCAGGAAAGACAGCACAAGAGGTCCAGCTTTTCTCTGTGCTAATCTCTCTGGAAGGTTCTGTTCACCATGGCCCAAACCCCACTTAAAGTGACTGGGAGTGCCTAAGTCTCCTGTTTAAATCAAAGCTCTAAATCCATCGCCAAAGTCATTTCCTCCTGCCCCTGCCCCACGAGTCCTCTCTGCTGGTGCATGGTGGGTGTGGGGTCTGAGCTGAACTTGGCCTGGGGTTCCTGACCCATTCTCCAGCTCTCAGAACTGGTCAGACCAGGCTTGGGAACCACGAGATAAAGCTTCAAGGTGGTGTGGCTTGGTTTAGTCACCAGCCAGCACTCAGACCCACAGTCACCCTGCCCGGCGCCCTCTCCCTTGTCCCCAGCCAAGGTGGGCTGCTTTGTCAGATGTTCTACTCACTGTGAAAAGTACCTGGGACCTGACTGCCCTGTGAACAGGGCACAAAAAGGCCATCAAAGGTGAGCCCTCTGTGGTGGGAGAAGAGGGCCACAGAGAACAGGAAGACTATCTCCTTCTCTCGTCCTGGAAAAGGACAGAGGAGTCATTTGCCCCAGAGGGAGGCAGCTCACGGGTGTCAGGTGCAGGCTGAGCAGCAGCAAGTGGGCAAATGGGGTGTAGGGAATCTGGTAGGTGGGGAGGGGGGATCAAGAGGTGTGCAAAGAGCAGATTCATGAATTATGCCTGTTTACACTTGAGGTACCAAAGACTTCTGTTAAGAAGCCCCAATTTTTAAAAGTGGTTCCTACCCTGATTTATGATCTTTAGTAAACATATCTGCAGGTGGGGCAGAAGCTCTTATTGATATAAACAAAGACAGGCTGTCAGCTAAGGAGTGAGCCCTACAGGAGTGAGCACAACCCTGCGTTTTGGTCATGGCGTTGACATTACCCAGCATCTGGGCTCTGGCCGTCCGCAGACAGACAGCACTGCAGGCCCTCAGTAGGTGGGTTCTGTTCCCTGGATTAGCTTCAATTCTGATTCTTAGGGTGATGTTTTGAGCTGTTGAGAGGTCTGGCTGAGTGAAGGGCTTTGCTTGAGGACAGAATTGCCCAGACAGAAGGGCCAGGAGGCAAGTGCAGCTGGAGGACCCTCTGAAATGGCTGAGTTCTGGAGCAGCCCTGGACTCACGGGGCAGGAAGGGACAGGGGCATGATGGAGGAGGCTGGTTGGGATCTTGGGTGGGCCCCTGGGTGCCCCGACCTCCTTTTCCTGGGAGGACTCGAGGGCCTCACAGGGTCTGGCCAGGGCATCCCAGCTCATGGTCACCCATGATGCGTGGCCCCAGGCCGGGCACAGGGGGGCCATGTCTCTCCCTGAGCAGAAGGTGGGATCCTCTCTCGCCTGGGAAACTCTCCACAGGAGGCCTGGAACCAACTGTGCCCCCAGGAGAGGCCAATGGTCTCCTGAGTGTTTAAAACTTTGGCATAGTGTCCCTCTGGGTGTGAGGACAATGAAAACGTTGCTTGAGCCCTTAGAAGCCACAGGGCTAAGAGTGACGTGCGTGGTGCTGAGTACGAGGAACCCAGCTCCAAGGGCAGCCAAGGGCCCGCTGCACAGTGGATCTTGATAGCTTCAGAGCAGCTGGTTTCTGTTTTTTGGGTTTTGTAAGTGCTTTATGTGACAGGAGAGGAAGAGTAGTGTTTCCTGTGGGTAATGGGAAACTATTAACATCCACGTGCTTGAGGTTACAGGAAATCACTTCCATCGTAGATCACAGGCCGGTCAACCGTTAAGTGATAAAATACTTTCTTGGAGACAAACCTGAGGAAACAGAAATGGAAAAGGAGGTGTTACCTTGAGGGCTAAAAGCCCGAGGGGCAGCAGCTGCAGTGACCTGGCACGGCGAGTCTTTGTGCAGAGACCTCTGCTCGGAAGCTGGGGCGTCTTGCAGAATGCGTGGACTCTTCCAGGCCCCCTCACCCCCATTTCCTGTCTGTCTAGCAGAGACATCTCCCTGCAAAGTATCAGGGGTCTTGGGACACCGCCACAGACTTTCCTGGGGCTTGGGTGCAGAAAGGCCCATTTGGTCTCACACTGTGAAGCCCCGCCCCCGCTTGCCTTGCTGCTCTGAAGCAGTCCCGGGGGTCTCCGGGGTCTAGGTGGTCTGGACTGCACTGGGGAAGTGAATGGAGCAGGCATGGAGAAGGACATATACGGTGGAAGTGAGCCTGGATTTCATTCTGACTGGGCATCGAAATCCATTTTGCCGTCCATGCTTTGGAAGTCTCGAGTCGGCCCCTGAGATGACCTCATTGGATTAAGGCCAGAGTGTGTCACTGCACCACGGCCGCTTCTAATGATAACTGGGGGCCAGCCTGGGGCTGCACTCTGCCCTCAACATGCCTCTACCGGCCTCTCCGTCAACACACAGTGGGGCTCTGTGAGGTAGTAAAAATGCTGGCTGCCACTTCAGAGGAAACTGGGGTTCAACTAAAACCCACAGAGGGAAGAGCAGAGCCTGTGCCTGGCTGGCCTCCACCCAGTCTCCTAACTGCTGCCCCAGAGGGGCTGAGGCCCACGTCCAGTCCGAAAGCAGCTCTCTGGACACGCTGGGCCTGTGCCCGAGAGTCCTGCTAACTCAAAGTGTGTTCATGTTCATGGTGGGGGGGGGGGGGGTTGGGGGGAGGGGCAGGAGTGGGGCAAGGTGGAAAGCCCATTCTTCTAACCTCTCCCTTGGTGGATGCCCATGGCCACAAGCCCTGGGAGTTCAAGGCCTGGAGGTGGTGAGGGGGTGGCACTCTAGCTTTCCCCTAGAGTGTCCTATTAAGTTATTCCCAGCCTATTAAGTGGGCTTGGAAGGGCGCCCATGTGGAGGGATGTGGCCGCTAGCTCAAGGTCCTGCTCAGAGAGGATGTGGCTGGATGCTGACAAGACAGGTCTTATAAAAGAGGCAAGCCCCAATTAAGGGCTTACGCTGAAGCAGAAGACATAAAAGGGACAGGTGCCCAGCAACCTGTCTCACGTCTCCATGACGTAGGCCCCTGGCTCACAGCAGATGCTCAACCAATGGTGGTCCTCTATCCTACTTCCTTTCTTGGCCGCCCCTCTAGCCTTATCTCCCTACATCCCCATCCTCCTGCCCCCCCAAGCCCTACACTCCTGGATCTGCATCTGGTGCTTTGAAACAGTGCTTCCCAAAGATGGTACCTGCTGCTCCACTCCCATGACAGGAGGGCCCAGGGGCCTCACCTCACAGCTCTGGTCTCAAACTTTAGCCTTCATTCCTTCGCTTCTCTCTCATCCATCCATCCATCCATCCACCTAATCCTTCCACTATATTTACTGGGCTCTTCTCTGGTCTGGGCAGTGGGAATCTGGACAGCAGAGAGGCAGAAGAGCGTCCCGGGTAAGAGCCTAGAGTCTGCAGCCTGGCCACCTGGGTTCAAATCCAGCTCCACCACCAGCTGTGTGACTTGGGATTGTCACTCTTCTATCCTTCTGGTCCTCAGTCCCTTAGTAGTAACACAAGGAGAAAGACAGTCCCTATTGCATGAGGCTGATGTGGGGCTGAAGTGAGTAAGTAAGAGCGGAGGGCGGAGAACACACCTGCCATGTGGCGAGAGTCTGTAAGTATTAGCCTGTGTGTTACACAGTCTATAACAGACACCGAACACCAAAGCATAGGTCTAAAATCAAAGAACTACTGATGATAAGCTACTGATAATTAAATAACTTCTTTTAAACATCCACCTCTGTTCTTGGGACCAGGTGCCGGGTGGATTCCTCTGGATGCTGATGAATGAGGCGGCCCCTACCTGGAAAAGGTGTTGTCGAAGATGAGCATGTAGATGCCTGGTGTGCGGACCTTGAGCTGGCCCTGGATGTTCTCCTTGTGGGAATTGCATCGGGTTGTGGGAATGAGCACCTGGGAAACAAAGCAGATAGGAAAAGTGAAACAGAAGCTGAGAGGGCACCATGGATCCTCTGGGCAGACTCTGTATCTTGGGGAAGGAAACTGAGGCCCAGGGAAGCTGAGTGCCTGCCTCGTCTAAGGTCACAGCTGAGCAGGGTTGGGGCTGAGATCAGCCCCCAGGATCGGTGGGGTACCTTCCACATGCCCTGGGTGGGTCGATAACTTGAGATAGTGGGGAGGCTGTAGACACGAGTTTCATCCAGAATCATGAATTGGTCAGCATCCCAAAAGAATGGTCCTCCAGCCTCCTCTGACCATGGCCAGTGCCAGAACGCTCCACCATCCAGAGGAGCAGCTCCCTTCTGGCTTCAGGAAGGTGAGGCTTATTCTAGGTGAAATCCTGCCTGGCTCTTTCCTTTGCGCAGGTGCTGCTACCCCTGGGGGTCTCACAGGACAGGCCGAGCCCTCTTTCCACATCTCTCGAGCACTTTGTGAAGCTGCTGGGCCCACTTTCCTCCAGGCTGACCACCCCTGGCTCCACCCGTGGCTTCTCACTTGGCCCCAGTCGGTCCATATGCCTCAGAGCCCTTTCATCTTTCCAAGTCTCCTGCTTCCTCTCTATCTCCTCTGAGAAGGAGAAATTAATCCCAGGAGACATTTATTTTCTAAGGGCCTCACTGTCAAGAGGCCAAATCTGAGCAAATGCTGTGTGCTGGACAGGGCCAGGGCTGGGGTCTATCGATGGCCAACCTCTTTCCCATGGGCAGAGTCTTCAACCTGTTAGCCAGCTAAGATACTTTAAAATTGAAGATATGACAGGAATTAACACAAGAGCCAACCAAAATTAAAAACATTTTTTTGAAGGGACAAGCACTTAGAGACAAGACCCTCTAAGGGGTCTTAGAGGGTCTTGTCTCATTAAGCATCCATAAGCCTCCCATTTTTGACTACACATAAATGGTCACGCGACCATGTTAACATCTTAGCAACGGGTTCCTAAGGTGGTGAGCTGCCCCACAATGTAAAAATCTTCATTCTCTACAAAATTAAATGTTGCTCCTTTTTTGGAAATTCAATTTTTGTTAAATTTAGTTTTAATTTTTTCCTATTAAACATTTTTCAACCTGTGCAAAATGACTGAATCCAAAATAGTTATAAAGATGTGGTTACTTTTTCAACTCAAACTTGAATACAGCTACCTGTTTCCTGAAACACTACATGGTGCCCACAAAGTTCCCAAAGTGAAGTAAGTTCCCACAAAAGGCTCTGCTGCCCTTAAGGATCTTGTGTTTTAATGGTGACAACAGATAAAAAATCATTCAATTATGTTGGGTGAGACTGTCATGAGGGGTCTACCAGGGAGGGGTGCCTATCCCAGCCTCTGGGTGGGAGGGAGGAGAGGCAGAATCAGGGAAGACTTCCTGGAAGAGGCAACCCTGAGCTTGGACAACTTAGCTAGTTATAGGGAGGTCTGGCAGCTCCAGGGAGCAGGGACAACATATTCAAAAGCACGGGAGAATGGCTAAGATTTACCCTCTCAAGTAACAACCAAACCCAACAAAATATACAAAACAGTTTTTAAGACACTGTACATCAGGCAATGATGGACAGTGATCTGTGAGAGAACAAGGTGAGCCCTGCAATTGCCCTAGTTTACTGCTTTGAGAGGAAAAGAGAACAACAAGCAGATGGAACAAATAAAAAACAGTAAGATGAGAGACTCAAACCTAACCTCATTGACAATCACATTAAATGTAAGTAGGCTGAACATCCCAATTGAAAGGCATGTATTATCAGGTTGGATAAAAGCAAGCCCCAACCCCATCATGCCTGCAAGAAATACAATTTAAGTGTAAAGATACAAAGAAGTTAAAAGGATGCAAGAAGATATACCATGTTAACACTAGTCAAAAGAAAGAGGGATTGACTATATTAATATCAAAGTAGATTTTTACATCAAAGAATGTGGCCAGGGACAGTTTCATAATGATAAAGATGTCAATTTCATCAAGGGGACAAAACAATCCTAAACATTTATGCCCCTAATGACAGAGCTTCAACACATATGAAGCAAAAAGTGGTAGAGTTACAAGGAGAAATAGAATAAATTCATAATTATAGTTGGATATTTTAATGTCCCTCAATAATTGATGAAATAAGTAGACAGGAACTCAGTAAGGAAATAGAAGAACACTGTCAACTGACTTGATCTAACTGATATGTATAGAACACTCCATCCAACAAGAGCAGAACACACATGCATTTCAAGTGTACTTGAAACATTCACCAGGTAGGCCATATTCTAGTCCATTAAAAAAAAAGAACCCAAAACTTATATTTAAAAGGATTCAAACTATACAAAGTGCATTTTCTGACAATGGAATTAAGTAAGAAAAAAAAAAAGCAGTTGCCTGGAAAATCCCAAAATATTTGGAAGCTAAATAACATACGGGTCAAAGAGAAGTCAAGAGGGAGATCCCAAAGGCATGGGAGAGAGAGACAGCACACAGTATGTTCCTGACACCACAGTACATGTGCTCTGGCTGGAAGCTGGTGGTGGTGAGGGAGTAGGACGGGCCCAAGACAAGCCTGGAAGGGACAAAGATGCATGAGGACCTACTATGCGTGGGCTCTGTGGCAGCTGCTTCTTATCTCATCAAGTTCCATTAATGTTCTACAATATTCTAATTCCACTGGGGACTGAGAATCCTGGGAGGCTGGGTGGTTGGGTCTGTTCCCGTGATGCATAACCTAAAAATTCTGAGCCTGGCCTAAGATACTTCAGCAACCACATGTAGGAGGAAGTGCTGGGGAGAAAGGCCTGCACCTCAACCTTCCCACACACTACTTTGATTACAAAGCAAAACCCAAGAGCTTGTTAAGGCAGGTCCTCTGAAGAGGACATGTGTAAGATAATACTCTTCATTTCTTTATAAACAGTCTACTCTATGGACTTTTGGTTCATTCCAGCTGCTGTTTTTTCTACCACGGTCAAAATCTGTAAGACCGATTTTAAAATCAATCAATCAAAACGTCTAGGGGAGGGCTTCCCTGGTGGCGCAGTGGTTGAGAATCTGCCTGCCAATGCAGGGGACACGGGTTCGAGCCCTGGTCTGGGAAGATCCCACATGCTGCAGAGCAACTAGCCCCGTGAGCCACAATTACTGAGCCTGCGCATCTGGAGCCTGTGCTCCGCAACAAGAGAGGCCGCAATAGTGAGAGGCCCGCGCACCGCGATGAGGAGTGGCCCCCACTTGCCGCAATTAGGAGAAAGCCCACGCACATAAAAGAAGACCCAACACAGCAAAAATAAAAAAAAAAAAAAAAAAAAAAAAGTCTAGGGGAGATTAACGAAGGCTCTGGTGTCAAAGCCCGTACAGCAGAGGTGACAGGAGATGACTGGGGTCTCACGTAACCCTGAGTGAGACAGGTCTCTTTTGTGTGAGCTCTGGGGGCGTCTCGCATCAGCCTCCAGTGCTTGGGCGCCCATGACCTGATTTAAGTGATATGTCTGCAAAACAGTCCAAGTTGGTTTTACTGCTTTCTCGAGGGACTCTAGTGACCTGGCGGCCTGGTGCAGAGCCAGGGTTCTATGTTAAATGGAAAAAGTCAGTCTCAAAAGGCCACATATGGCATGATTCCATTCACATGAAATGTCCAGAACCGGGAATCTGTAAGGACAGAAGGTAGGTTGGTGGTTGCTGGGTGGAGGTTGGGGAGTGACAGCTAATGGGCACTGGGTTTCTTTTTGTTTTGGGGGATGATGAAAATGATCTAAAATCAGACAGTGGTGATGGTTACACAACTCTGTGAATAATACCGAAATAACAGTGAATTACACATTTTAAATGGGTGAATTATATGGTGTGTAAATTATACCTCAATAAAGCTGTTTAAAAAATAAAGTCTGGGGTCCTTGCTCCCAGTAGCCTCAGGCAGGCCTCTGAGCTTCTCTGGCCAAAGAGAAAGGCAGGGCCTAGGTCTTCTTCCCTGATTTGTCCCAGGCTTCAGGGCAGCAGTCTGCACATGGGTAGCCTCAAGTCCTTGATTCACCGCTTCTTTCGTCAAGTGCTTCCCAAAGTCAGTCTCTAATCTCAGTGTCGAGGCATGGCCTTGATAGAGGAGGTCCCTCTGGAGAGAGGGTGGTCCCGGGTGGGAGTGTCTGACATGCCCCTAGAGATGGGAATGGCCTTCCATGCTGTTCCCTCCACCTGTATGCTTTTCCTCTAACCCATGTCCCCCTGCCAGCCCCTCCCCACAGCTTTTCTTGGTTTGGCCCAGGAGTCTCCTGCCCCGATCACTGCTCCCCAGGTTAGGTGCCTGCCCCCTACTCCCAAGTGCCACCCCACCATGACAGTCACCACCTGGAATCACAGTTGTTTCTTTCTTTCTTTTTTCCCCCACAGTTGTTTTTTTAATAAGGTCTCTCTCTGATCACACCATGAGCTCCTCGAGGGCAGATCCCATGCTGTTCCTTCTCTCTTTATCCCCAGTGGGCCCGCCCTACAGAGCCCAGTGTACAGCGTACACTAAATGGTTGTGAACAGGGTGCAAGTACACAGCATAGCTCCTCATGCCTGAACCTTCACAATCATGAAACCTGAGTGTTGCAAGTTGCACTATGTCCCATTGTTCCCAGTAAGGTCCAGTCTGGTCAGGGCATCATACGGGGAGTCCCCAGGATAGATGCTAAAGGTGTGAGCCTGGACGTAGGTTCTCCAGGTTGATGTCTGTACGGGACCTCAGGCAGACCTAACAGCCATCCCCACAGCTGGCTGGTGACAGTCGGGCCTGTGACGGCAGAGGAGCACCTGAGCACCCTTCTCACCCACCCTGCAGATGGGTTCCTTCTGCCCCCTGGCGTCCACTGTGGGAAAGACAATGGCAACCATATCCTTCAGGCAATAAGGGAGCCAGAGATGAGGATGGCTCCTGGGCGTCCCTGAGCTCCTGATTCCTGGGAGGAACCACACAGGTCTCCCAGGGCCATGAGGATTAGGCTGGTGAGTGACTGAGCAAGGAGAGAGGCGTGGAGACCGGATCCAGTCACCTCCCTCTCTCCCTCCCACAAATATCCACCAGCATCTAATGTGCGCAGACACAGTGCGAGGCGCTCGGTGGGCGTTGGGAACAGGAGGTGAGCAGCGAAGGTGCTGGTGCTGAGTTCCAGGTGGTGCAGCTGGTTGCTAGTGCAGAGCTGAGAAGCACGCTGCCTAAGCTGCTGCCCAACCAACTGCCCAGAGGCCGCTCTGCACCCAAGTTTCGTCATCAGCAAACCTGCCTCATGGACCGAGACATATGCCCAGGTGGCAGCAGTGAGCCTGAACCCACTCTCTGACCACAAGCCCAGGACCTCCCGGGTGGACGTTCAGAACCACTTGGCAAGGAAGGGCTCCAAGGCTACACAGTGTGGTGTGACTGTGAGCCTCCAAAAGGAAAAGAGGGGTAGAGCAGTTTTTAAATAAACACAAGCATGAGACTCCAATAACCAAGGCCAACTCAGGGGGGCCAGAATTAAACTGAAGGAGTGAATTTGAAGAGGACAGAAATGACAAAGCAATCTCTATAACAGGCAGATACCACCAGGACAGGGATGGCAGGAGAGCAAACACAGATGGACACATGTCCCCCCATGTGGATACCGAAGCTGAAGCGGCAACCTGTGTGCCCAGCATGCCTGAGCCGGGCCCTCCTGGGGCTCTGGGCCTTCCCCAGCCCTCACTGCGAGCCCCTTAGGACACCCAGAGGACCACAAGCGTGAGGGACTAGTGGATGTCATCGCAGAGACTTCACAAAAGGCTTCTTTCACACAACTTCAAATTGCTCCTCTCTAGCTTCATTCTTAGAAAATGGAGATTTTGTATTAAAAGTCTAGGATCTACCCGGAGCTCCAATCCAGCCTGTGTGACTGTCCTCACTATTCCTTCCACTCACAGTAATTCAAATGGAACTCGTGTTTCCACCCAAACCAGCTCTCCCTCCATCATCCCCTGGCACCCTCCCTGCAGAGATTCAGGTGTGGAATTCAGACCCTCCCTCTTCCTCGGCCCACAATGAATCAGCCCCCACGGAGGCCTGTTCATTGTCCTGTGCTCTGCATCCTACTCCATCCTTTCTACTCTTCTTCCCCTTGAGCTAAACCAGTGTCTCTCAACCTTGATTGCCCACTGGGACCATCTAGAGATCCCCCTAGATAGGGGGATGCCCCTTAGGGATTCTGGTTTAGTGGTCTCGGGTGTGGACTCAGAAGTGTGTTTTAAAAAGCTTCCCAGGGCTTCCCTGGTGGTGCAGTGGTTAAGAATCCGCCTGCCAATGCAGGGGACATGGGTTCGAGCCCTGGTCCGGGAAGATCCCACATGCCGCGGAGCAACTAAGCCTGTGAGCCACAACTACTGAGCCTGTGCTCTAGAGCCTGTGAGCCACAACTACTGAGCCTGTGAGCCACAACTACTGAGCCTGTGTGCCACAACTACTGAGCCTGTGAGCCACAACTACTGAAGCTCGCATGCCTAGAGCCCGTGCTCCGCAACAAGAGAAGCCACTGCGATGAGAAGCCCGTGCACCACAATGAAGAGTAGACCCCGCTCACCGCAACTAGAGAACGCATGCGCACAGCAATGAAGACCCAATACAGCCAAAAATAAATAAGTAAATAAATAAATTTATTTTAACAAAAGCTTCCCAGGTGTTTCTAATGTGTGGCCAAGGTTGAGAACTATGGTCCCGGCCACTGTCAATGTCTCGTGTTTAGAATGTCTTAGGAGTTTATGAACTGGTATCTGCCACGAAGATTTCCAGCCCAACCACCCAAGTGACACAATGGCTATGAGCCTCTACTGACCTTTCTGAGGGTGAGATGCTGAACACCCTAAGCTCATAACCAGAAGCAAAGATCTTGGTCCCCACCTCCCATGGGGACCCGTTCTTGCTCCGCATGGCTCTGTTAAAGAAATGATCCTTAAACTGAGTCATACATATGTATTCCTTTCAGTTTCACCTACTGACCTATTCCAAGGTCTGTCTGAAGCTGACCCAGGAGTGGGCCTTCAGACATTAGAAGACAGCTCTCCTCCCCCAGGCTGGACAAGCCCGGGTGTGTTGCCCGCTCTGCATGATGCAGCCCAGACACGTGTCTGTGTCCCTCTCAGAAGGTCCCAGACAAGCTCTGCCCGGGGAATCCCGCTGGCAGGGAGATGGCCTCACCTTACATTGATCCAGTGGCGTGTCCTCCGCCTCTCGGTACACCACACTGAAGGAGATACTCTTGGGGTCGGAGGAGAAGACCCAGCTGATGGTGAGGCCTGCCTCGGCCACAGTGATGGGGATGAGGCTATAGGTACTGGACCTCACAAACAGCTCCCTGTTGCCCTCCCCGAAGTTGGCGATCTCTTCCACTGTGAGGGGTAATTTTATCCTAAAATACGAATGCAGAGAGGGACTTGATCAAAGCAGGGAAAGCGTTTGAGTCCACTGGCCAGGTTGTCTGTGACTCCGAGGTGACTGGAAACCCTGGAGGCTCTTGGGAGGAAAAGCCCTGGGTCCCCATGACTGACACGCTTAAACATGGGAGAATTCTTGATGTGCAGCTCATGCCATCAGATGTTTCCTGAGCACTTACTAGGTGCCTGGCATAGCTCTAGGCACTGGGGACACAGAAGTAAAAAATACAGATGATAATCCTTGCCCGCGCCGGCTGGAACTGAGAGGACAGCCTGGGCCGCTCTGTGCCGCTCAAGGACGGGAAGCGCGGGCCGAGGCCTCAGCTTTCTGCAGCTCTCCTGCAGCTGCCCTGCGGCTCAGCTGTCCACTCTTTCTCTCCCCTCTCTCCTTCCAGTTCCTCGCCTCCCGCTTTTACCTAATTAGCACCAGAAGTAAGCACACGCATTGTTTGAAACCTCCTGCCCTTTCGGTCAGTCATCCCTCTTTTCAGCGGAAATCCGGGGCCCGCCAAAAAATTCCAAGCAGGCACCCTGACTTTTCATAAATGCAAACACCCCACACTCTTTAATGCAGGGTAGTCTGACGGCCCTGGGGAGACAGGTGTCTTGGGGCTGTGTCCCTATTCTAACTCTCATTAGCTGGATTAAGAGCCAGTTCCAAAAGTTTAAAGGGTTTAGGGACAGTGAGTTTCTCTGCAGGACCCAGAGAACCCGGTGCTGGTACCTGCCTCGCTTCTCATCTGCCGCAGGGCTCACCCTCACGTCACCCTCAGGCTCCTCACCTGCAGACAGGGACAATCACGCCTGCCTCTGGCGGGAGTGACAGTTACGTTAGAAGATAAACCTGTGCTGAAGGGCAAAGTCTCCCTGATTAAGTGGTGCCTCCTCCTGCCCAGCAAATCTGGAGGCAGCAGGTGAGCGAGGGCCACGAGGGCTGGGCCTCCAGCGCGGGGCTGCAGCTCAGGAGTGTGTGGCCCTGGATGGTCCCATCTCCTCTCCTCAACTGTGCAAGGGCTAACCCTGCTCGCCAGCTTCGGGTGTTGTCACAAGGGCTGTGTGAGGAAGCAGGATGCTCCCGTCTACACACGAGGAAGCTAGGATTCAAAAAGACTAAGCAGCTCTACCCAGGTCCGTACAGGTCTGATCCAAAGCCATTGCCTTCTTACTACACCAAACTGCCTTTCATGGACAAAAATAGTACTGTCCCCTTTAACACAGGGGTGGAAACCAAAACTCAGAGAGGGTAGGTAACTTGCCCAAGACTGCACAGCAAATAAGTGGTGGTGCTAAGAATTCTGTTGGCTCCAAAGTCGTAGAGGTGGATGGGAATACTCCCCAAGCTTTGCAAATGAGAAGACTAATCAATGATTAGAAAACCAAAATGCTCTAAGGAACAGCTCTGATACAGGTCATTCACCTGTGTAAAAATTTAATTCCATGGACCACTTTCCCATGTGTTAATTTAAGCTTTATTGCTAATTATAGTAAAAAAAAAAAGGTCTTGTCCAATATTTACAATTTTCAAGAATCTGCAAGTAGGCAGAAGGGTCCATTTTGGAAAGAGGTCTCTTACAACATGGAAATCTTGCTGCATTACTTACTCTGACAGGGTGCCCCACTAATGCTGGGTCATTTCATAATTTTACATTCTAGAATTCTCCCCTTGCACCGAGTTACTTGGATTGTGCCTTTAATCTTTTTTACCTTTCTAGACCTCATCTGTTCAGTGAGAGGACAATACTCGGTCTCGCCAAAGGAGATGCTCATAAAAAGAAATCAAGGGTTTGCCATCTCTGCTAAAATATAATCTTAAATAAAAGAAGTCTGCTGTCCATAAGACTCACATCATAAATGTAAATTCAACTGGTCTCCCTACTTCTGTCCCTTCATAGTCATTCTTCACATGGCAACTAGAATGACTCCTTTTATAATGTAAATTATATTAAGTCACACTTCTGTTCCAAATCTAATTTTAAAGCTCCCATTCCCCTCAGATTAAAAGCCAAGGTCCTTACAATGGCCAAGAAGGCCTGATGTGACGTGGGCCCTGTTCCCTCTCTGACCCAGTCTCCTTCCCTCTTTCTGCTTCAGTCACATTGACCCTATCCCTATTCCTTAAACACACCAGACACCATCCTGCCCCAGGGCCTTTGCACTGACTGTTCCTTCTGCCTGAATGCTGTCCCTCACATATCTGCATGAAAACTCCTTCAAGTCTTACCTTCTGAGCGTTTTCTATTTAAAATTGCAACCCCACAAACGTATGGACACCAAGGGGGAAAAGCAGGCATGGGGTGGTGGTGATGGTAGTGGTGGTGGGATGAACTGGGAGATTGGGATTGACATATATACACTAATATGTATAAAATAGATAACTAATTAAAAAAATTAAGAAAAAATAAAATTGCAACCCCTCCCCCCAATCCTACTCTTTGTTTCTTCTCCAAAGCAAGCACCACCTTGTAACATACTATATAATTTACTTATTTACTGATGTTTATTGTCTGTCACCCCTGCTGGAATGTAAAGTGAACATGAGGGCAGGAATCTCTGTCTGCTTTGTTCACTGATGTGCTCTAAGGACCTAGAAGAGTATCTAGCACATAGTAGGTGCTGGATAAATATCTGTGAATGAGTGACTGAATCTACTCAATGACCATAATGCAATCACGCAGCCATTCGTTACAACACTGGAGAAAAAGAATGATATGGGGAAATACTCGTGCAATATTAAGTTTAAAAAGACTGTGAAATAAGATGTAGGATATTTATGTTCAAAAATTAGGTATATTAGTATAAACAAGACTGGAAGGCTATATCCAAAGTGGTTTGCTTATCTCTGTTTCCTGATTTTCTACAAGGAAAATTTTCTTACAATAAGAAAATAAAGTTATTTTCAAAAAGGAAGAACACAGGACATAGGGGTGGGGGAAGGATGAGTATAAAAGGACAGGGGAGCTTTTCGGGGTGATGGAACTGTTCTATATCTTCACTCCGGTCAATTTTCTTTTCTGGACCTAGGTTTCCCCTTTGGCAGACTTGGGAGTGGAGCTGGTTGGGTGCTGAGGCCTGAGACTGTAAAGCCACTGGCAGAGCTCGATGTGGGGGCTGGCAGATGCCTGGTGATTACACTGTATTACTTGTCAAAATCCAAGCACTGTATACTACAAATGGGGACCTTTACTGTATATAAATTTTACAAAAGAAAGGAAGGAAGGAAGGAAGGAAGGAAGGAAGGAAGGAAGGAAGGAAGGAAGGGAGGGAGGGAGGAAGGAAGGGAGGAAGGAAGAAAAAGCAGCACACACACACACACACACACACACACACACACACAGAAGCACAAACTTGAAAACCACCATGGGTGCCAAGTCTGAGCCTCTGGGGTGCTTTCCAGCTGGGACACCGGAAGGCCAGGCCTCCTCTGGTGTTCCTCCTCCCAAAAGTGACACCCTGGGAAGTCCAGCTTGGGAGCCCATCACTTACATCAGTTCTCCCGACTTCAGCAAGCAGATTTCAGCATCCTGCCCCACAGGCATGTCTTCAGTGTCTTCAGGGGTTAGCGAGTTTGACGTGGTGTCCCTGAAATGTCACAAACGAGAACACAGCCAGTTACCCATCAGCACACAGGGTCCCACATCCTGAAGCCCGTAGTCTTGGAGTCTGGTAGCCAACCTCAGAATGCACGGGGAACCCTTCAATCACGGAGGCCAGGACAGAGGCCCCGCAGACTCTGGGGGTGGAGAGCCATGGGGGCCAGGCCCAGGCAGGCAGGATGGGGAGGGAAGACAACAGGGCTGCAGTGACTTCCCCAATGTCTTCCCAGTGGGCGTGGGATGGGTGACCACAGCACAAATGGACCACCTTCCTGTCCCACGCCAGCAGAGCTACAGCCACGGGGTAAGTTTCCAGCACCACTGATGCTGCCTTTTCAGTGCCAGCCCCTGACTAGACGAGCCTGCTCTGGCCCGTCTCTGGAGAACAAGGACAGGCCCCCAGAGCTGATGAGGCAGGAAGCGGCACGGCCTGAGGAGGAGGCTGTGGGACAGACTCATACACAGAGGGCAGATCCACGCCACACCTCCTCTTCCCTTACAACCTACTGCCTGCTGTGTGGAGAACCAGCTGTGGGAGCTGCCTGGCAGTACAGAGGTGCCATGGTTCCCAAAGTGTGCTCTGTGGAACACCACTGCCAGGGGAGGGGAACCTTGCGCTCTTTCTTAGAAACTCATGGCATTCTTAAACAGTAAATTCAAGGCTCTGAGATGTCCTGCAATAACGACATCTATTAATTTTCTTTTAATATTTATTTTCCTTATTTTTTTGGCTGCATCAGGTCTTAGTTGTGGCACATGGGATCTTTGTTGAGGCATGCGGGATCTTTCGTTACGGTGCACGGGCTCTTCGCTATTTGCAGCGTTCGGGGCTTCTCTCTAGTTGTGGCCTGGGGGTTTTCTCGCTCTAGTTGTGGCACGCAGGCTCCAGGGCGCGTGGGCTCTGTAGTTGTGGCGCACGGGCTCTCTAGTTGAGGCACGCGAGCTCAGTAGTTGCCGCACGCGGGATTAGTTGCCCCACGGCATGTGGGATCTTGGTTCCCTGACCAGGGATCACACTCGAGTCCCCTGCATTGGAAGGCGGATTCTTTACCACTGGACCACCAGGGAAGTCCCAAGACATCTATTACATTTTAACTCTAGCATTCCCATGGAACATTTTTAACCACTGCTGAGTTGCTGATCCTCGGAGCAGTGCCCACACTTCACTGATGGGGACACAGAGGCCCAGGCAGGTCTTGAGAGGCAGGGCCAGAGCCAGACACCCTGACTCCAGCTCAGTGCTCATCTTGCTGGGTCCCACGCCCACTGCGGCCAATCGCTTATATGAGCTCAGGGATCTCAAAGCCAACCAGCTCCAGTGTCCAATGCTGCCTGAGAAGAACCTAGGTCCAGGAAAGGGAAATGATTTGCTGATTTGCCCCATGGGAAGGGGTTAATGAGGAAGATCTCCTGAGCAGCATGGCTTTTTCCCAAAATGCTGTGATAATTCCTTTTCAACTGTCCTAGTAGGCTCTCCCCAGATGTTTCTGGGGTGAGGTCAATAGGCCCCAAAATGCCCTCACCCAGTTCTGCTCCCCCATCCCACCCCCTACACATGCCCCTGGGCTCTCACCAGCCTGGCCCCCGGCCACATTCACTCAACCTCTGAGGCCCTGTGTGAACTCAGACCTGCCTTACCCTCACCCTGCCTGCTGCTGAGCGGGTCCTGAGGCGGCGGCCCAGCACTGCGCAGGACACGTGAGGCGGGCACGGGCCCTACCCCACAGATGCGCTCCCTCTGAGGCAGGGACAGACAGCTGCGGCCTGACTGGAAGGAGGCCTCAGCACATACAGCGCACGCGAGGTCAGCGGCTGACAGCAAGCATCCAGACCACGCGCTCAGATGGCCCTCCTCACCTACCCTCACACCCACTCGAGCACCAAGTTCACGGCTGCCCCTACAGTGGACCTACAACTTACGCTGGGAAACTGGTGTGCTTCTCTGAGAGCGCTATCTAGGCTGCGGCCAGGTATGATGCCTGGGGAGGGGCTCTGCAGCTTTCCTAGGGAGTTAACAGACCCTGAATCCCAGAGCTCATGTGAGCCTGGGACCTCACATCATCTCTGGAACGTGAGAAATACAAGAGAGCACGGTGGGTGGCCAGACCCTAACGCTCACAGAGCTTCTGGCTGGAGGTGGCGGCCATCGCCTCTGCTCAGAAATGGTCCTCACCACACTGCTCCTCACATTTCACTGCCGGGTGGGTCCCGTGGCGAAACACGCCACAGCAGGGGCATGAGGCTCATCCTTCCACAGGGAGAGGCACTAACAATGGGCAGAGATGCACAACCCGCCCATGGGGAGGGGCAGCAGATACCGTCCCCCGAAGTCTATGCCCTGTGTCTGAGGCCTGAGGCTCCTCACTCAGCCAGCAGGACGCTGGGAAGGTCCCGGGAGCACCCAGGTGTTCTTCATGCAGATGCGAAGACGGGTGGTTCAGAGTTGGCAAAATCCAGTGAGTCTCGCCTAAGCCTGTCCCGGATGCCACTCAACCCTGGGGGCAGGAATATCTGTGCAACATGCAGTGCGCCTGCAGCAACCATGATGCACCAAGAGTTTGGGGTCAGCGACTGGTGGTGTCACCCCAGGGGCTGTGACAGACGCGGCACCTGCAGCTCGCTCCCACCCCCACTCTCCTGCACCCCATACTCCTCCCCGCCACCCACGTGTCACAGCCCTGCTCACGCTGGGCTTTGCCTATCTGCTTTTGGGTCTTATCTCCCCCTGGTCCACATGCTCTTTGCAAGCAGGGGCTGTGGCTGGGCTTTCCCTGTCCCAAAGGACAGGTCACTGCCGTGTGCAGGAACCAAAGAATGTCTGTGCTACTTGCTAAGAAATATACGTGGGGGCGTAAATTGTTAGTGTGTAAATTCAGGATGAAAGGGCAGAGGTAATGCTGATGAAATCAAGAAAAGAATCAGCAACAGATCCTGAAGGAGGAAGACCCCAAGTCACACATGGAGTGGCAAACGCTGGGTTAGCAGAGCCACACCTGGGGACAAACTGCAGCACCTTCACCTCGAACAGGATTTTCTCAGACACAAAACAGACTGTTCGCTGCCAACTTACAAAGCATCTCTGTCTGGAGGACAGCATTGCACAGGGGGAGGCCTCCGTCCTCTCTGGAAATCTCTGAGCTCGAGACTTGGCTTCATTCAGACAGCTGGACGTCACGCCTGCTCGCTCCGCCATATGGCCCCACTTCCCGGCCTCACTCCTGTCTACTGCTGGAGCGCTGAAGCCGCTGGCTGTGACAAGCTGCTCAGGGCGCTGCTGTGAGGGGCTGGAGGTGGTGGCTGGTACGGGGGCCTCCAGGGCTGCCTAGATAATCAGACGCCCACTAGCACTCAGGTGTCAGGCGGGCTGTCTGTGCACAGTCTACATCAGCCCACGGCAGGTGGGAGAGCGCGTCCTCACAAACACCTCGCCCTCAGCGCTGAGGCCTAACCAGTGGGCTCCCTCTGGCTGTAGCTCACTGTGGCTCCAGAGGGCAGGGGAGGTGGTATGGCTCAGGGGAGAGGGATATCACTCCAAGGTGGTCTCAGTCTTGGCTTTATGACTGTGACTCTGGGTGAGCCCTTTCCTCCTCTGAGACCTCAGATTTCTCCTTTCTAAATGGGAGGAGATGGAACCGGAGGGACTCCAAGTTTTGCTGGCTTAAAAAGGCTGTAAGTTTCAAGGGACTTGGAGAAGGCGTTTTACTGGCTGGGAAAGAGGTGGGCTCGCTCTGGTCGGCAGCTTGTGCCCTCAGCCTTCCCCACTCTTCCCAGGGAAGGTACAGCAAGAACATGTCCTCAAGTGCCTGCTGCCACCAAGGGCAAGCCTTGTCACTCCTTTTTCTCCCCAGCTCAGCCCACCTCTGACCTCCTTCCTGTCCAACACCTCTTTCTTGTTCATCTTCCAATCGCTAGCTTCCAGATTCCCCCACCCCCATCACAGAATGTCGGTGTGAGAAGAAGCTCAAAGGACCATCCAGTCCAACCCCACTTGATGGCTAAGGAGGCAGGGGCCAGGGGAGAGGAGACGGGCTCAAGGCCACTCAGGCCTGCCTTGTTTCATTTGCGCTCATCCTTGTGCAAAGTGCAAATACCATAAATGAGAAAGATAAATAACATATGATGAAACGAACTCTGAAAACTGTGGTTGGTTCTCTCATATTCCCTCATTAAGAATAAAAGATGTCGGGAATTCCCTGGTCGTCCAGTGGTTGGGACTCTGCATTCCCACTGCAAGGGGCATGGGTTCGATCCCTGGTTGGGGAACTAAGATCCCACAAGTCGTGGGGTGGAGCCAAAAAACCCCCAAGATGTCCTAATCTTTTGTTCCCTCTCCTCCATCTCCCCACCTCTCTGACCATCACAACACAGACAACCCTCTGACCAGAGTAGGTCCTGCAACCCTTGCTAGTCCTGGTTGAGGACCTACATGGGGGAGCTTTGTGAGGTGGGAAGGGGAGATAGATGGAGGTGGGAGTGTGCACGGGTGGGTGATGCAGTCTCAAAGGCAATGATTAGGGACACAAGAGTTTCCTTTCAATGGCTTTTCAAACTGTGGGTCATGACCCATTCAGTCAGTTGTGAATCAATTAATATGTTATGACGAATATTAAAAGAAATAGGGTAGAGAGGGCAGACAGCATAAGCAAGAAGAACGACAGTCCTGCAGCCTGTGGAACAAAAACCACATTCACAGAAAGACAGACAGGATGAAAAGGCAGAGGGCTATGTACCAGATGAAGGAACAAGATAAAACCCCAGAAAAACAACTAAATGAAGTGGAGATGGGCAACCTTCCAGAAAAAGAATTCAGAATAATGATAGTGAAGATGTTCCAGGACCTCGGAAAAACAATGGAGGCAAAGATCGAGAAGATGCAAAAAGTGTTTAACAAAGACCCAGAAGAATTAAAGAGCAAACAAACAGAGACCAACAATACAATAACTGAAATGAAGACTACACTAGAAGGAATCAACACCAAAATAACTGAGGCAGAAGAACGGATAAGTGACATGGAAGACAAAATGGTGGAATTCACTGCTGCAGAACAGAATAAAGAAAAGAGAATGAAAAGAAATGAAGACAACCAAAGAGACCTCTGGGACAACATTAAACGCAACAACGTTTGCATTATAGGGGTCCCAGAAGGAGAAGAGAGAGAGAAAGGACAAGACAAAATATTTGAAGAGATTATAGTCGAAAACTTCCCTAACATGGGAAAGGAAACAGCCACCCAAGTCCAGAAAACGCAGCGAGTCCCATACAGGATAAACCCAAGGAGAAACAAGCCGAGACACACAGTAATCAAATTGGCAAAAATTAAAGACAAAGAAAAATTACTGAAAGCAGCAAGGGAAAAGAGACAAATAACATACAAGGGAACTCCCATAAGGTTAACAGCTGTTTCTCAGCAGAAACTCTACAAGCCAGAAGGGAGTGGCATGACATACTTAAAGTGATGAAAGGGGAGAACCTACAACCAAGATTACTCTACCCGGCAAGGATCTCATTCAGATTCGATGGAGAAATCGATGGAGAAATCTCATTCAAATCGATGGAGAAAAGCTTTACAGACAAGCAAAAGCTAAGAGAATTCAGCACCACCAAACCAGCTCTACAGCAAATGCTAAAGGAACTTCTCTAAGTGGAAAACACAAGAGAAGAAAAGGACCTACAAAAACAAACCCAAAACAATTAAGAAAATGGTAATAGGAACATACATATCGATAACTACCTTAAACATGAATGGATTAAATGCTCCAACCAAAAAGACACAGGCTTGCTGAATGGATACAAAAACAAGACCCATGTATATGCTGTCTAAAAGAGACCCACTTCAGACCTAGGGACACATACAGACTGAAAGTGAGGGGATGGAAAAAGATATTCCATGCAAATGTTGATCACAAGAAAGCTGGAGTAGCAATACTTGTATCAGATAAAATAGACTTTCAAATAAAGAATGTTACAAGAGACAAGGAAGAACACTACATAATGATCAAGGGATCAATCCAAGAAGAAGATATAACAATTATAAATATATAGGCACGCAACACAGGAGCACCTCAATACATAAGGCAACTGCTAACAGCTATAAAAGAGGAAATCGACAGTAACACAGTAATAGCGGGGGACTTTAACACCTCACTTACACCAATGGACAGATCATCCAAAATGAAAATAAATAAGGAAACACAAGCTTTAAATGACACAATACACTAGATAGATTTAATTGATATTTATAGGACATTCCATCCAAAAGCAGCAGATTACACTTGCTTCTCAAGTGCATATGGAACATTCTCCAGGATAGATCACATCTTGGGTCACAAATCAAGCCTCAGTAAATTTAAGAAAATTGAAATCATATCAAGCATCTTTTCTGACCACAACGCTATGAGATTAGAAATGAATTACAGGAAAGAAAACGTAAAAAGCACAAACACATGGAGACTAAACAATACGTTACTAAACAACCAAGAGATCACTGAAGAAATCAAAGAGGAAATCAAAAAATACCTAGAGAGAAATTAAAATGAAAACACGATGATCCAAAACCTATGGGATGCAGCAAAAGCAGTTCTAAGAGGGAAGTTTATAGCTATACAAGCCTACCTCAAGAAACAAGAAAAATCTCAAATAAACAATCTAACCTTACACCTAAAGGAACTAGAGAAAGAAGAACAAACAAAACCCAAAGTTACCAGAAGGAAAGAAATCATAAAGATCAGAGCAGAAATAAATGAAATAGAAGCAAAGAACACAATAGCAAAGATCAATAAAAGTAAAAGCTGGTTGTTTGAGAAGATAAACCAAATCGATAAACCATTAGCCAGACTCATCAAGAAAAAGAGGGAGAGGACTCAAATCAATAAAATTAGAAATGAAAAAGAAGAAGATACAACAGACACTGCAGAAATACAAAGCACCCTAAGAGACTACTACAAGCAACTCTATGTCAATCAAATGGACAACCTGGAAGAAATGGACAAATTCTTAGAAAGGTATAGCCTTCCAAGACTGAACCAGGAAGAAATAGAAAATATGAATAGACCAATCACAAGTAATGAAATTGAAACTGTGATTAAAATTCTTCCAACAAACGAAAGTCCAGGACCAGATGGCTTCACAGGTGAATTCTATCAAACATTTAGAGAAGAGCTAACACCCATTCTTCTCAAACTCTTCCAAAAAATCGCAGAGGAAGGAACACTCCCAAACTCATTCCATGAGGCTGCCCCACCCTGATACCAAAACCAGACAGATACTACAAAAAAAGAAAATTACAGACCAATATCACTGATGAATATAGATGCAAAAATCCTCAACAAAATACTAGCAAACAGAATCCAACAACACGTTAGAAGAATCATACACCATGATCAAGTGGGATTTATCCCAGGGATGCAAGGATTCTTCAATATACGTGAATCAATCAATGTGATACACCATTTTAACAAACTGAAGAATAAAAACCATATGATCATCTCAATAGATGCAGAAAAAGCTTTTGACAAAATTCAACACCCATTTATGATAAAAACTCTCCAGAAAGTGGGCACAGAGGGAACCTACCTCAACATAATAAAGGCCATATACGACAAACCCACAGCAAACATCATTCTCAACGGTGAAAAACTGAAAGCATTTCCTCTAAGATCAGGAACAAGACAGGGATGTCCACTCTCACCACTATTACTCAACACAGTTGTGGAAGTCCTAGCCACAGCAATCAGAGGAGAAAAAGAAACAAAAGGAATACAAATTGGAAAAGAAGAAGTAAAACTGTCACTGTTTGCAGATGACATGATACTATACATAGAGAATCCTAAAAATGCCACCAGAAAACTACTAGAGCTAATCAATGAATTTGGTAAAGTTGCAGGATACAAAATTAATGCACAGAAATCTCTTGCATCCTTATACACTAATGATGAAAAATCTGAAAGAGAAATTAAGGAAACACTCCCATTTACCACTGCAACAAGAAAATAAAATACCTAGGAATAAACCTACCTAGGGAGACAAAAGACCTGTATGCAGAAAACTATAAGACACTGATGAAAGAAATTAAAGATGATACCAACAGGTGGAGAGATATACCATGTTCTTGGATTGGAAGAATCAATATTGTGAAAATGACTACACTACCCAAAGCAATCTATAGATTCAATGCAATCCCTATCAAATTACCAATGGCATTTTTTACAGAACTAGAACAATAAATCTTCGAATTTGTATGGAGACACAAAAGACCCTGAATAGCCAAAGCAGTCTGGAGGGAAAAAAACGGAGAGGGAGGAATGAGACTCCCTGACTTCAGACTATACTACAAAACTATAGTAATCAAGACAAGATGGTACTGGCACAAAAACAGAAACACAGATCAACGGAATAAGATAGAAAGCCCAGAGATAAACCCATGCACCTATGGTCAACTAAACTATGACAAAGGAGGCAAGGATATACAATGGAGAAAAGACAGTCTCTTCAATAAGTGGCGCTGGGAAAACTGCACAGCTACATGTAAAAGAATGAAATTAGAACACTCCTGACCACCATACACAAAAATAAACTCAAAATGGATTTGAGACCTAAATTTAAGACTGGACACTATAAAACTTTTAGAGGAAAACATAGGAAGAACACTCTTTGACATAAATCAGAGCAAGATCTTTTTTGATCCACCTCCTAGAGTAATGGAAATAAAAACAAAAATAAACAAATGGGACCTAATGAAACTTCAAAGCTTTTGCACAGCAAAGGAAACCATAAACAAGACGAAAAGACAACTCTCAGAATGGGAGAAAATATTTTCAAACGAATCAATGGACAAAGGATTAATCTCCAAAATATATAAACAGCTCACGCAGCTCAATATTAAAGAAACAAACAACCCAATCCAAAAATGGGCAAAAGACCTAAATAGACATTTCTCCAAAGTAGACACACAGATGGCCAAGAAGCACATGAAAAGCTGCTCAACATCACTAATTATTAGAGAAATGCAAATCAAAACTACAATGAGGCATCACCTCACACCAGTTAGAATGGGCATCATCAGAAAATCTACAAACAATAAATGCTGGAGAGGGTGTGGAGAAAAGGGAACCCTCTTGCACTGCTGGTGGGAATGTAAACTGATACAGCCACTATGGAGAACAGTATGGAGGTTCCTTAAAAAACTAAAAATAGAATCATCATATGACTCAGCGATCCCACCACTGGGCATATATCCAGAGAAAACCATAATTCAAAAAGACACAGGCACCCAATGTTCATTGCAGCACTATTTACAATAGACAGGTCATGGAAGTAACCTAAATGCCCATCAGCAGACGAATGGATAAAGAAGATGTTGTACATATATACAATGGAATATTACGCAGCCATAAAAAGGAACGAAATTGGGTCATCTGTTGAGACGTGGATGGATCTAGAGACTGTCGTACAGAGTGAAGTAAGTCAGAAAGAGAAAAACAAATATCATATATTAACGCATGTATGTGGAACCTAGAAAAATGGTACTGATGAACCGGTTTGCAGGGCAGAAGTTGAGACACAGATGTAGAGAACAAACATATGGACACCAAGGGTGGAAAGCTGCGGGGGGGTGGGGATGTGGTTTGATGGATTGGGCGATTGGGACTGACATGTATACACTGATGTGTATAAAACTGATGACTAATAAGAACCTGCTGTATAAAAAAATAAAATAAAATTCAAAAATTAAAAAAACAAACAAAAAAACTAATACTAAACTTTCTTTGGTTTATTTGTATGGAAATATGTTAATATAAATGTTTCAGACATTACATGAAATTCCTAAAAATCTTATATGTTCTGGTATAATGTTATAAGTCATAACTCTAGTTATTATTTTAAAATGTGTATCTCAGAAATAACTAAATTTCCTTGTCAATTGCATTATCATGAAATTTCATCAAATGTTTAACCGTGGTCATTTTTAAGTCTTTTGTCATTGACAGACAGTTCTGGGTGTACTCTGATGCTTTTGCAAAAATGTTCCTATAAAAGGGTAAAAAAAAAAAAAGAAATAGGATATAATAGAAAATATGAACGCGTTTTTGCATTATATTGCATGTGGTAAGGATAAGCATTGTTTTATGAGGCTCTTGTTTGACTCTGTCTATACACATACACACCTGGGTAGTCATGTAAATTTCTGACTGTGGGATGCAGTAGAAAATGTTCAAGCAACTGTGTTGGAAGATGTCAAAGGATTTTTAAGCTTGAGAATGACGGGAAACAAAGATAAGGCCACTAGGGGGCACCCTATCTCCTTTTGTTGCCATTGAGGTGTTTCCCTCAGAAAAGATGCAAGACAAGCTCACTGCCCACAAGTGACCTTCCTCTTCCCCTAGCTCTGGCCATGGGAGCCTACTGCTAGCTATGGTGGCCTCTCATGGCTGATGGCACGTCATCCCTTCCTGTCCATCTGAATTTCTGTCCCTGAGCCTGTGGTTTGGTCGAGCTGAACTGTCCTAAGGCATGTACATCTGTCAACTTGCTCCACCCTATCAGGGCAGTCATCTTGGCCACACCTGCCACATTTGGCCTGGGCACCCGTCATGCACACAGCCAAGGTGGTCTTCTGCCCCAAATGTCCCCAAGGACATGACCAAGGCTTGCTCCACTTTGGAACCAAGTAAGAATAAAGTGGTGACCACAGGCAAGGATGCTGAGGAAGTCCCCAGCAACGCAGTCCAGGGGTCCACGCCTGCCTGGACTAGGGGGTCACAGGTGAGGTCCCTCCAGCTTGCTCTCTGCAGCTGTAATATACAGTATTCTCCTGTCACAAATCAAAATGCCTTAGCCTCTTTTTTCTTTAACTTCAATTCTGCCAGTTGCCCAAGGAGCAGATTCTCTCTGGCTGTTCAGGTTGGCTGAGGAAGGAATGGAGCCCAGAGAGCCTCATGGCCTGAGTGTCCTGCTGACAGCCTTCCCCCGAGGGCTCCATCCACCCCTCTGCCTTGCTAAGCCAGCACGGTTGGAGTGCCGCTCTGCCTGTTACACGGGGTCTCCTGTGAACTGGAGAAGTCTTTGGTTTACAACTGCCCTGTTCAGTACAGACCCACTGGCCTCATGTGGCTGCTTAAATTCAAATTCATCAGAATTAAAACAAAACTAAAAGCTTGGCTCTGTTGTTGCACTAGCCACACTTCGAGTGCCTCACAGCCACAGGAGTTAGTGCCCGCTGTGTTGGATGCAGGACACGCCTGTCATCTCAGAAGGCTCTACTGAACAGCTCGGGTTTGGAAGGAGAGGCTGAGCCACACGGTGGGCCACATTCACTGCGGGGCTTGGGTGCATCTTTCTATTTTACTGTTAAATTCCTAGTAGCTTTTCTTGTAGTCATTGTTTTCCTTTTTGCCTAAAAACCAAGTGAAGAAGATCGCTTCTGGTGTTGGTTTCTGATTACTTGGTAACTATGGGCTGACCAAAACACTCAGACCCACATGCCCGTCCTGACAACTGGCCTGCCGCCTGCGGTCCTCTGGTTAGGCTGCTTTTCTGAGGGTTTTTCCAACTCATCCTCCACAGCCGCCGCCACCCACCACCGCCTGGCAGTTACTCCTCTAACCAGCAGCAACCGCCTCATCCCTGCGTCCTGAACTGCCGTCCTACGCAGGGCCCTGGCTCCAGAATGTCAGGTGTTCAGAAAAAGGAAGCAGGCCAACACAGTCTGACTTCTGAGAATCTGCAGGGGGCACGGCTGCCACAGCACTTTTACTCTCCCCCGATTCTGTTTCGGAAATGTTTACGTATCCTGGGAAAAACCCAAGACATATGGTTGGGTACTTGCCCTTAAGAAGTTCAGAGTTTTGTTTCAAAGAGAAGCAATGAGCACTACAAATCGGAAGACAACAGAAGGCATTTTGTAAAGTGGTTGAAATAAAATTCTGACCCCCAAATTGTGAGGGGCTCTTATCATCTAATTTAGTTGCAAGTTTTCCATCGGAGAACTTTCCACTGGAGAATGGTTATGACAAGTATGGTCACGCTCTCTCTAAGGTACACATCACCCCTCCTTCCCGAGCATGTATGTGGTCACGGAGGGCACCGGGCCGAGGCCTGCTCTGCCCCATGGAGGGAAAGCGATTGCTGAGAGGGACGACCATGGCTGAGCCAGTGTGTCTGACAAGGTTCAGCCCCTTCTAACATCACCCTGTGAACTGGTCCTAAGTGACATGGTTCGTTTGTCCCTGGGAAAAACTCATCTCTCAAAGCTTAAAGATTCCAAGATGTCAGGCTGGCTCACTGTGAAGGAATGCCTTGTCTCAGAAGACTTCTTTCAGAAAGATGGGTGCTTTGACCTGCAGTATTTGGTTCAGCCTGTTCACTGTTGATTCTAGCCTGGACAAGCAGGGCGGTGAGCACTGTCTGAGTGGTGTGGGTTTAGGAGGAAGGGCTGTGTCTGGCCCTCTGGCAGACCCATCATCTAGAAGCCACTTGGTCCACTGGTCTGGCAACGATGGAGACCCGGGTTCGTATCCTGGAAGTGGCAGTTATTAGCTGTGAGTCCGTGGGGCTGTTCTTTGGCTACAGTCCTCTGTATTCTCATCTATAAAATGGTGTAATACCTACTTGCAGGACTGGTATGAGAATCAGGGCTGTCACGTATACCGGAGCTGCAGGCACACAGGGAATCCAGGCCATAGCATCGACTTTGCATTGGTCCAGACCCAAACTGCCCCAAAGAGACATACGACTAGTGAATGAAATAATTTTAGGGTACAAATGCCACCATCTTCAGTGGACTACCAGACACTGCATATCGCTCCCCTTCAGTTTACAAATTAAAACCCTCTTGGATCCTGGCAAAAGAGTAAGACCCCAGCCAGGTTGCCGGGGGTATGCAGCATCAGAGCCACTGCTTCGTCTCTTTGACTCCCAAATTACATGGGTGCAGGCTGGTCATGTGGATTCTGATCTGCAAGATTGGGCAGGGCTGGGTCTCCTATAATCACCAACCGAGGGCTCTTAAAAATTACTCAACGGAAACACGGACCACATCAGAGAGGCAGAGGCCGACCTTGCTGCTGTGAGCAACCTCATCTCGGGAACAAACTGAAAGAGCATCTCTACTGGTGAGTCATTGGTCTTCTTTATAGTTAAAAGAGGGGCTAACTCCAGGTTGTTGGGATTCTCAGAGTCCTGCCTGCAGCACGGTACGGTGTCAAATGCCCAGGCTTTCAAGCTCAACTGCCCTTGGCTCAAACTCCATCTCTGCTATTTGCTGCCATGAGGGTCCGAGGAGAGGATTATGACAACCTCGTTCTGTAAGATGATGCTTGTAAGATGATGCTGGTAGTAATGGCATAATTAGACCCTCCCCAGGAGATAAGGTAGTCACTGTGTGTGTTCACTGACTAATCTCTTTTTCTGTTTTTCTTTTCCATTTTATAAGACAGGCTGTTATCTTAGATTATGGTTTACTTTCTTTTCTCCATATATGTCAATATACAACTGTAGCTACTTCAGAAAATACAGAAAAATATAAAGGAGGAATGGAAATAAGTCACCCCTAATTCTACCAGCCAGGGGTGAACTGCTGATAAAATCTGATCATTTTTCTATGTTTTAAAAAATATAGTCAAAATCATATAGCTTGGGATTCCCTGGTGGCGCAGTGGTTGAGAGTCTGCCTGCTGATGCAGGGGACACGGGTTCATGCCCCGGTCCGGGAAGATCCCACATGCCACGGAGTGGCTGGGCCCGTGAGCCATGGCCGCTGAGCCTGCATGTCCAGAGCCTGTGCTCCGCAACAGGAGAGGCCACAACAGTCAGAGGCCCGCGTACCGCAAAAAAAAAAAAAAAAAAAAAATATATAGCTTATCACAGATTTGTAAACAAAGTCTATAGAATATGGGGCAGAGGGATTTAAAGAGTTCATGAACCCCCGGAGTTGCAGGCATGTTTGTACATTATTACTGAGAGAAAAGAGCTACAGCTTTAATAAGACTCTCAAAGGGGTTTATGATCAAAGAAGGCTGAGAATCATGATCAATTTTACATTCACTTTGTCATCTATTCGTTGTAATAGTAACAGCCAATATTACATTGCATTTTGCGGGGGGCGGGCAGGGATAAATTGGGAGATTGGGATTGGCATATACACACTACTATATGTAAAATAGATAACTAATAAGAACCTGCTGTATAGCACAGGGAACTCTACTCAGTACTCTGCAATGAGCTATATGGGAAAAGAATCTAAAAAAAAGAGTATCTATCTATCTATCTATCTATCTATCTATCTATATACCTCACTTATATATATATATCTTATACATATCAGTTATATATATATAACTGATTCACTTTGCTGTACACCTGAAACTAACACAATGTTGTCAATCAACCATACTCCAATAAAAAAATTTTTTAAATGTATTGCATTTTCCAATCATTAAAGGCACTTCCTAAACATTTCAGTCATATTCTGTTTTATGCCTAAATTATACTTTGCTTATTTATTTATTATCAGACACTATTTCCAAAGTTTAGTATATATTACTTTCTTTTTAATTTTCACAAATCAACATAGGACTTTGGTTAGAGAAAATAAAGAAACAAATGCTTTTAATATTTCTAGAAGGGAAAGTAATTTTTAACACTCTATCTGCACAGAACTGTGCAGTCCCAATCTGTTAAACACTGTTTAGTTTACCAATTATTACAAATGAATTTGCATGGGTCCTTTGAGGAAACTGCAATGCCAGCCTAAGGATGCAGCAACAGCCTTAGTAGGAGAATTATTAATTAATTAATTAATTAATTAATTTATTTATTTTTGGCTCTCTTCGTTGCTGCGTGGGCTTTCTGTAGTTGTGGCGAGTGGGTGCTACTCTTTGTTGTGGTGTGTGGGCTTCTCATTGCTTGCGGTGGCTTCTCTTGTTGCGGAGCACGGTCTCTAGGGCATGCGGGCTTCAGAAGTTGTGACATGTGGGCTCAGTAGTTGTGGCTCGCAGGCTTTAGAGCACAGGCTCAGTAGTTGTGGCACACAGGCTTAGTTGCTCTGCGGCATGTGGGATCTTCCCAGACCAGGGATCAAACCCGTGTCCCCTGTATTGGCAGGAGGATTCTTAACTACTGTGCCACCAGGGAAGTCCCAGGAGAATTTTTTTTAAAGGCCAAGAGAAGTCAAACAATAATGGAGATCTGACATTACTTTTAATGTCACATTCTAAATGATGATGAATATATTTTTGTCCCCATGTGAAGCAGTAACACCCACAGAGCATCGTCTGACCCACTTAACCTAGCAGCCCAGAGCTGGTGGGGCACAATGCCCATGAATTGGCCTTTCACTCTTAGAGATCCAACATTTTGTGGTCCAGGAGGAGGGGCTTTTCACTGAGTAGTCTTAGCCCAAAGACAAGGTTCTTCCTTGGAGAGAAAGGGTGCTTTGAGCCCATGAAATACCAAGGTGGCAGCAGGGCTGAAATCCCTTCCTGTCAGGACCCAGCATCAGGAAAAGAAAAGTCTCCGAGTAGATCAGAAAGGAAAGATCATCTCTCCTTTTATACCCCCTTGTCTGGCCGGTTGATATTCTGACTTTGCTAAACCAAAGGCCTGCTCTTCTTAAACATTTCCTTGAGGTGCCAGTGGGATATGGCACCGCTCACTGGAAGAGTCCCTGCATATTGAGTACCTCCAGGACAGTGGCAGGGACTGACCTGGCCCTCCAAGGCCGTTGCTGCCGCAGTTGCCCCTACTCCCACACCACAGATTATATCACCCGTGTCTGGTCCATGCTCCCCAGCAGAGTCACAGGGCCCAGAGAAGGGTCAGAGGGAAGTGATAACCTTGAAGGGCTGGGACCCCCAGGCAAGAAAGATAGCTATTTGGTCTTTGCTATAAGTAGTCCCACTGCAAGGCTGGCCACGAGCCCTGCTGTGGTAGCCCACCCACCTGACGTCCCATTTCAATCAGCTCTTCCGTGTGTTAAAGGAGACCCCTCAGCCCTACACTGCTAGTCATAAAAGCTAAAGCAATGTTCCCTTCTGGGGGAATCTACCTTGCAAAGAGATTCCTGAAGATCAAAGAGGCCCTGAGGGTGGAATGTCATACACTGTGACAGATGAAGGGGAAAGCTGGGGTTGGGCGTGAGGAAAACTGCCCAGTTCCCTGGTCAGAAAGCCGCTTGGCCAAAGCACTGGGCAGCCTGGGCTCTTCCCTGCCCTGGCTCCCCATCACGGTAAGACGAGGCAGGATGGATGGCCCACCTAGGCAGAAAGGACCAAACACCTCTTGGTCTCCAGGAGTCTCCTTGATGGTGGACCCCCAGGAAGGGGGATATTGCCTTAGCTTTCACAAGTCGTAGTCCAGGGGTCAACTTAACAGAAGATGGGGCACAGGCTAGGTGGGCACCTTCTGCGAGGCATGGACAGATGAATACAGCCCTCCCCACTGAAGAGCAGCGCAGCTCTTCCAAAAGGACACACTCCCCAGTTCACCACGTGGTGACCTTTGCTTCCAAGGCCATTGAGCACAGGATTTTATGGAATGTGGGTGGGGTCAGTTATGTGTTGTCTCCCAGACAGGTGAGATCCTGAGAACTTTAGGGCCAGTGAAGGGTTCCTCGTCCTGTCTGAGCAGTTTCCCCTCAGAACTGGTTGTCCCCAATATACTGGGCTGTTACTGAGCAGAACAGTGGGTGGGTTTAGGAGGTGACTATCTGCCCCCTAACTGTGGGCAATGGGAAGACAGGAGGGATCACCCTCAGCCCCAAATATATATAATTCCTGTGGTTTGACTCCCAGGGGTCCATCAGAACAGACACCATGGCCGAGTACGACTACGGAGACCCCGGGTTCTTCAACGCTTCCAATGACAGCAGCCAGGGGCACGAACACTTCCTGCAGTTCAGCAAGTTGTTCCTGCCCTGCGTGTATGTGGTGGTGTTCATCTGTGGCCTGGTGGGGAACTCCCTGGTGCTGGTCATATACATCTTCTACCAGAAGCTGAAGAGCCTGACGGACGTGTTCCTAATGAACCTGCCCTTGGCTGACCTGGTGTTCGCCTGTACTCTGCCCTTCTGGGCCTACGCAGGCATCCACGAGTGGGTCTTTGGCAAAGTCATGTGCAAAACCCTGCTGGGCATCTACACTTTGAACTTCTACACGTCCATGCTCATCCTCACCTGCATCACCATGGACCGCTTCATTGCAGTGGTTCAGGCCACCAAGGCCTATAACCAGCAGGCCAAGCGGATGGCCTGGGGTAAGGCCGTCTGCTTGTCCATCTGGGTAGTTTCCCTGCTGGTCTCCTTGCCGCAGATCATCTATGGCGACGTCCTTTACCTTGACAAGCCTGTCTGCGGCTACCACAACGAGGAGATTTCCACCATGGTTCTGGCCACCCAGATGACACTGGGGTTCTTCCTGCCATTGCTTGCCATGATTGTCTGCTACTCAGTCATAATCAAGACACTGCTTCAGGCCCGAGGCTTCCAGAAGCACAAGTCTCTGAAGATCATCTTCCTGGTGGTGGCGGTGTTCCTGCTGACCCAGACGCCCTTCAACCTCGTGAAGCTCATTCGCAGCATGAGCTGGGAGTACCACGCCATGACTAGCTTTAACTATGCCATCACA
Source organism: Phocoena phocoena (assembly GCF_963924675.1). Classification (NCBI taxonomy): domain Eukaryota; kingdom Metazoa; phylum Chordata; class Mammalia; order Artiodactyla; family Phocoenidae; genus Phocoena; species Phocoena phocoena. The sequence continues at coordinate 41,462,822 of NC_089228.1, read as the reverse complement.
GTGACAGAGGCCATCGCCTACCTGCGTGCCTGCCTTAATCCTGTGCTCTATGCCTTTGTTGGCCTGAAGTTTCGGAAGAACTTCTGGAAACTTGTGAAAGACGCTGGCTGCCTCCCTCACCTGGGTGTCTCAAGCCAACGGAATTGTTCAGAGGACACTTCCAGGACTGCTTCAGCCTCTCGCAACATGGAGGCGACCAGCATCTTCCAGCTGTAGGCCTTGCTGGGCTTGGACAGGCTGCTCAGAAGTCACAGGAACATGGCTGTGTCCTCTAAGGCTTTGTGTATAGCATGAGCGTTCTCAAGGAGAAGTTATCAAACGGTGCAGCTGGGGTGGGATGCTTCTTCTCAGGCATGCGCAGACTGTGCCCTCTTCTTTTACACCCAGGCCTAAAGCTCAAAGGGGAGGCTGAAAGCTGCCAGAGCTTTCCTTTCTCTACCCCGAGAACACTGACACCAGGGAATGACGTGTGATTCTCAAGACCCCAGGTTCTCCTTCAATGGGAATGGGAATGGGACTAAGGGTTGAACAGGGGGGCCTGGCCAACAAAGGTCTTGATGGCAGGTGACACTCCGGGCTCCCAAGTTCAGAAGATTCTTCTGCTGACTGGGAAGCAGGGGAGATTAAAGCAGCCATGAAAACCAGTGCTGACACTGTGACTCAGACCTCCATCACCAGGCACCCAACAGAAACGAGCTCAGGTTCTGCCACGCCTTGTGGGTTTGGTTTCATATAGAAAGGGGCTTTATGTTCTCTTTGATTAATCCTGGAAGGACTAGCACCAGGGAATATGAATGGGCCAAAGCAAATGAGGGTCGGCTGAGGATTCCAGCGGGCCACAGAATGCTAGAAAAATGTGCAAAGCTGAGTTTAAGACTACCGTGAGTCTAAGCAGCGCCTCTGAAATGGATCTTCGGTGGGTCTGCTCATTTAAAACCTGAATTTAGCCAATGCCTCACACACACACAAATCATATAGAAATGTGTATGTAATACACACACACACACACCTCTCAAACAGCATGATTTTCGTGACTGAGAAATAAAACTTTTATCCTTAGGCGCGTTCCACCTTACTGTGGTATTCCTGAATACCAAAAGTGATCACTTGTGGGCTCAGAGCACAGGAAATAAGTTAAAACTGCCAACTTTCAGGGCACTGCTCTATCAATACACCAATGACAACAACTGTGGCTTCAACCTCCTGCCCAGAACGAGAGGTGCGTTTGTTACCTCTGAGATGTGGTCACAGAATGAGGCAGAGTTTTAGCATGTTTATTAGATCCCAGCAACCTGCTCAGCAGGCTTAAAAGTGGCCTTTTTGGCTCACATGTCACAAAATCACTCACTGAAATATGGAGAACCTGCTGACAACAGCTAAGAAGAGCGCTCAGGGAGGTGGGCCAGAGAGGGCCAAACAGCGAGGTTTCGCAGCTTGGACAGACCCGAGTCACGAGTGGGTAAGGCCAGCTGGTCATCTCTTAAGCCCTTCCGCTTTGGTGAAACGGGGACCGTAACAGTACCACCTCTCAGGGCAGGCGTGCGAGGACTGCAGAGGGTGCACACAAACACTTAGCACGGTTTGCATTTGTGGGAGGAAGGGCCCCCAAAATGGCGGTAGTTGTTATCCTCTCAAGAACCAGCCACACAAAACGTGAGCCGCCTGCCTTTCCCTGTGCACTGGCGGGGCGGGGCAGGGTCGGCTTCGTGCCTTCCAGAGGCACACGGCGCAGTCCAGCTGCGCACAGGCCGGCCTTGCAGGGCCTACAGGGCCACCGACTGTTTCATACACGTGCCTAAATGCACCCACGGGGAGAGCGGCTTTACTGTGCTCAGGCCGCATGGACTACCCAGTGCTCCTCGAACACCAAAACCTGCCCTTTTCATGGTGACAAGGCTGACTTTCAACTTGTTTACGTTGGCTTCAGAGGGGGAGTTTTGGTCACCCTCCTCTGTGCTGTCACCTTAATGTCAAGCACTTCTGGTAGAGGGACCACGAGCCCCTGGCCTCCCCAACAATGTCCCAAAACAAGAGGCAGAGGCCCTAACTGGGAAGGAAGGAGTGAAGAGTCGGGGAGCCAGGGGCCCTGCGGCCTTTCCATGTGTCCCCACGGAGGAAAGCGGTGTGGTGGGATGGGAAAAGCAGGGCTCTGGGGTGACTCAGTCACTGCCCCGGAGAGAGCTCCACATCTGTCCATCCTGGGACAAGCCCCGCAGCCTCCTCAAGCCCATTTCACCATCCACACCCCAAGCTGACAACAGCCCTCCTTCCAGGAGCGCTGTGAGGCACGGACAGTGCACTCCAAGCCACGCTGGGGGCTGCTGGTCACGGCAACAGAGGGGCGGCTGCTGGGACCGCTGGGTTCTCCCTGAACGGTGCCTGCCTGGCTGAGTCAAAGGAGACCAGGCACCCATCAGGCCGTGCCCCATCCCAGGCCTATTATATGCCCTCTCTCCAGGGTCCTTGCAAAAAGGTTTTTCACTGGCCCTTCCACAGCTTAGGAGAACCTGCCTGCCTGTCCTGAGGAAAAGCACAGCAGCTGAATCTTCTTTCACCTTCTCTGCCTCCCAAGTCACTCGTTGGCCCTGCTCTCTGGGCCCTCACCTGCTCACACTTGGGAGTAGAGATCTTTTTCCCAAAACCCTCCTGGGTACACACCATTATGGGCAACAGACATGGGCACAGCCCAAACAAGGCTTTCACTCTCGACTTCACTCATCCACGAGACAGCCCCATGGAGCACAAGCTCAGACCCGCCCTTCTCCCCTTGGCTCTCCCCTCTGCTCCCACGCACCAGTGCTTGACGTAAGCAGCCTGGGGTGTGGGGGAAACTGGCGGGAGGGGGTCAGGCTGGGTGTGGACCCTGGGTGAGTCCAGTTGGCCTCACATGCGGCCTCAGGGTCTCCTCCCCGACCAGGTTCCCTGCACTTGCAGGCCGGGGGCGGGGCGGTTAGAGACCATGACGGCCACACTGTCTGAGATGTGGTGAACACAGGGTGAACCTGATTCCAGGGGCTACCTGGAGCCAGAAGCCCGGGATTCTCAGTGAGCACTCTGGACTGAGGAAATGGTGCTGCAGGAGAGAAAAAACAGAAGCTGCCCGTACTGAAGGGGTGGAGGCGGAACAAAGAGCACAGGGCCCAGGAGTGGCCGGGGCGCTGGCTCTAGCCTCGTTCTCTCAGCACAGCACCCCTTCCACAGGCCCAGTCCTTTGTGATCCACGGTAACTCCCAATACCGTTTGGTAGGACGCCTGGTACTATCATCCCTGTTTTCCAGATGAGGAAACTAGTTCAGAGACATTACTACCTGCCAAAGCTCACACAGCAGAGCTAGGGCTGGAATCCCAGTGAATAACCTCTTTCTCTTCCCCCAAACGTTGGCTAAGATGGCCCGGGGTACCTGACAACTCTGTACTTGTCTGAAGGCGGAGATGCTAGGTTAACCCAAGCACAAGGTGGCTTTCTAACCTTAACTGTTATCACCATATCCTGTTCTCGGTTTGAGATACCAGGTATCGTATCTCCTGGTTGGTGATAAACCTGCCACGGATCTCCGAAGCACTCTGACCACAGAGCACCCGTTCTAAAGCAAGTACTGGCAAAGATGCTCTGTGGGTCAGGGACAGTCTCCGTGCGTGAGTTTGAGCTCAGTATCATCTGGGCATCTGGTGGGATTTTCGTTGGCGAACACAACTGAGCCACAAGATGTAAGGAACCAGGGCCCGTGGCAGTAGACATCACAGCGTGGCCCTTGACCTCACAGCTCAGGGGAAACATCACCAAAACCACGCAATTCCATGGAAGGCTTTCCACATCATTTCCATCTGATCCTGCTAACGACCCTAGAGGTGCCGTCCCTGTCTCTTCTGCACGAGGGAGGGAACTGAGTTTGGGGCCTGTGGTGCTCAAAGCCAGGGAACCTGGAGGCAGCAGACCAGGAGTGTCTGACTCTGGACCTCAAGTTCTTCATGGGCACAGTCTGCTTGAGAAGGGAGGCCGGGCCTGGAGGAGGGAATGGCTGCTGGAAGCAGAACAGAGGCCAAGGGACCCAAGGCCAGGCTTGTTGCTGGAGGACAGTTTCTTTCCTCCTCTGCCTGCCTCGGTCCTGAGAAGAGCCGGGCACCTGGTCAGGGAGACGGCTGAGGGTGGGCCTGGGTCACAGTTGGGAGGGGTGTGCACAGCTGCAGGGTTCTGGAGAATATCTCCCCTCCACCTGAGGTGGGCTGTGCTCCTGAGCCACGTGCAGGGGCCTCTGGGAGGCTGCTTAGGGATCTGCGGGATCCTGCCGGGTCTCCCCGAGAGCTGGATTCTGGGACCTGTTCCTGTCCCATCACGGCCAGGAGGGCCAAGGCAGACAACTGTGTTTGTCCTGAGAATGTGTGTGTGTGGGGGGGGGGTAGGAGTGGACAAAGAGGCAGGGAAGGTGGGCAGGTGCTTGATGTGAAGGTAGGGAAACGGGACCAGGAAAGGGCTGTACTCTTCAAAATGAATCTCGGGCCTGTGGACTGGAGGGAGGGGGTCTGGGCACAAAGCTTAATGCTGACACTTACAGCCCCCTGACCCTGAGCAAGTTACCTGCCTCCTGAGCTTCAGTACCTTGACCTGTAAAATGGGGACCATAATCCCTACTCTTTGAAGGGTTGGGCAGGGACTAAGTGAGGTCACGTGCAAAAGCTGCTACACAGGGAAAGTGCTCCACATACACTGCCTCCAGGCAGCCTCCTTCCCCCCACATCAGGGCTTTCACAGCCTTTAACCCCTCCTGGACCACTTCTTCCTTTGGACTTGCTGATTTCTTTCTCTCAGTGTCTTGGCAGGGATGCATACACAAACCCAGGCTCTACACCAACCCCTCACCCCCCACCCCACCAAACCCGTCGGAGTTCCTCAGACTCCTGGTGGTTCTGATTGGTCCTAAGCTTAGGAAGAAAAAGAACATAAGAAAAAGCCACCAGAGGCACGGGGGTCTGTCTCTGGCTAACTCACAAGGAAGGTGTGAGACAAGGCAGGCCCTGAACTGACTTGGAGGGCTGGCCCTCCACCCAAGCAGAGGACGCATGGGGACTGCAGGCCCGCCCATTAGCCCTGGATCTCCTCCGCAGGCTGCAGGCCAGCGTGCTGGCAGTTTGCTTTCCTTGGACCACTTCCTGATTTCCCATGACCCAAAACACACTTATCTGTCAGCAGTCAGAAGACCTTCTGCTTTTACTGCTACTGAGAAAGGGGAAGGCGAAAGGTGAAGGGAAGAGGGAGCTGCAGGGCGGCACTTTCTCATGCAGGTGACAGCCCAAGGTCATCCTCCCAGGCCCTGAGCTTCCAATCCTGCTCCCCAAACCCCCTACCCACCTACCCACCTGGCCAGCAGTTGAGGCACAGTCAGTGAAGAGCTGCCAGGTGACGACGGCATGAGTATGGCTTACTGCAAATGCAAGAGAACGTGCCCTGGGGACCACTGAACCATGGGGGTTGGGGAGAACGCTGCAGGCTCGCGCAGCCAAGAAAGGCTTCAGAAGGAAAAGAAAGGGCCCATGGTCACAGTGAGCAGAGGCTTTCTTGGGTTGGGTGATGGGCTGGCTTTATCCATGAGGCAAGGTCAGTCACCTTCAGGCAAGAGAACAGAAGAGTATGGAGACATACACTTGAGCCTAAAATCTCCTGTGCTGAGAACCTTCCGAAGATTAAGTGCATCTCCTCCCATGCAGCAGAAATCCTGGATGGTAAATCTGACAGCCCTTCCTCTGAACTCTGGGCAGGAATAGAGGAACAGAGGTCTCAATACAAGTCGGCAAGAGCATCACAAAGCTCCCTAACTGGATGGAAAGTGAGTCAACGAACGTCTGGACACAGGAGCCATGTCAATTCTCCCTTGAGCTTCTAAACAGGCAGTGCTTTGCTGTAGGAACTGCAGTTAAGCCAGACCCCAGGGGCTGAGAGACACCGAGCAAGGTTGCCGCGTAGGGGAACTTGACTTTCCCCAAGGGTCCCCTGGCTTAAACTCTTGACACTTTAATACAATGGCACTTTGTGCACTTACTTCATATGTTTAGAAACTAGCCATTGCAGAACTCTCCTCACAGGCCTTGTTGGAAAAGAGCTGGCCCAGAAAAATGAGAGGGCCAATGGAGAGCTGGTACTAAAGGACACCCCTGTGCCTGACGCTGTCCATCTGCGGCATCGGGAACATTTGGTGGGTCTGGGTCACTGATTAAGAGCAGCACAAGATACTGGTGATGGGGCAGGCACGGGATGGGGGAGGGGAAAGCACCGGGTAACAAACTTGGTTATATTTTTATTGCTTTTAGAACTTTGGGGTGGACATCCCTGGCAGTCCAGTGGTTACGACTCCCCACTTCCACTGCAGGGGGCACGGGTTCGATCCCTGCTTAGGGAACCAAGATCCTGTATGCTGCATGGCGCAGCCAAAAAAAAAAAAAAAAAGAGGACTTCTGAGAGAAACATCTACTTGAGACAACAGAAATTAATCTTGTGGCACCATTACCAAGCCTGATGAGTGGTTCCAAAAGATGAACACGGTTTTTAAAGAGCAGCGCATTACTCTGAGCATGGCTACAGCAGCCCAGCAAACGCTGCTCTCGTGGGCTGAATTGTGTCCACCCCTTAAATTCAAATGTTGATGCCTTAACGCCCAGTATCTCAGAATGTGACTGTTTTTGGAGATAAGACCTAAAAGAAGTAAGTTAGTTAAAATGAGGCCAATAAGGGGAGCCCTAATCCAACCTGACTGGTGTCCTTATAAGAAGAAAAGATTAGAACACAGAGAGACATGGGTGGCACAAGCATAGCGGGCATGACCATGTGAAGAGACAGGAAGACAGCAGCTGTCTGCAAGCCAAGGAGAGGCCTCAGGAAACCAAACCTGCCTTGGCCTTGGACTCCCAGGACTGTGAGAAAATAGATCCCTGCTGTTTAAGTCACCTGGTCTATGGTATTTTGTTATGGTGGCCTGAGCAGATTAATACAGTTGCCTAAGCCAAGAAAGGCCTTCCTGGAGATGCTGAAATCAGGGGGACCGCTGACAGACACGCCCAGGAACCCTCTGACAAGGCTCAACACTGACTACTCCTCGAGCCCTGGTGCTCCTCAAGGGCACCCTGCCCCGAGCACTGTTCGCAGGCACCTTCCCTTAAGCAAAGACAGCCAATCTTGCTTCCAAGCTTTCCTAATCCTTTGATAAGTGCACTTAATGAGCATTCAGGAAATGGAGGTGATGTCTACTCACTGTTCAGCCACGTTTGGGTCAAGAGAATCAGTTTCGGTGGGTGTTTCAGGCAAGGAGGAGCCGGACTCCTGTATCTGGCACAACTCCTCATCTGTGATGATGTCAAACACGGCATCGTCTGGCGGCCGGCAGTCTGTGTTAGCACCTGGGGTGCAGAGGCAGGTTGGGAGAGAAGAGAAATGCACAGTCATGGACAGTACGGGGAGGGAGTGCAGCTACATGGGACGAGCCACCAGGACGCACTCTAAGTGCTCACTCAACCGACAGCTCCTCTGTCCAGATGGAGAGAAATGGCTCTTGGGATGTTCCAGAAAAGCAGATGAGGGGACTACAGATGAAACTGAATGCACCATGCAAGAGATTTCTCTGAAGTCCCTCAGGCAGTGGTGTGGAGAGGTTTTAAGCTCTTACATGTTCTCTGAGGCCCTTTATATAGAAGGAAAAAAACCTATCAAAACCTTATCAGGAAAGAACCTAACAAAAAGGTAATCGTACTTCTGTGCTGCTGAATCCTTGCTCCAGCAGACACAGACCTCACTCATGCCTCTTTGAGAGGAGGATTCTGTCTGACCTGCATTTTCACCTCAATCCACTGAGGGGTGGAAAAGAACCTCCCTCTGCACAGCAGCCATTGTGCTTCTGACCAGGGTACTTGTGCCCGACTTTGCAGGCTACCCGGCAGGAAGGATGCTGTGCGATGCTGCTGTGCCAGTCACCCCCAACCCCGCCAACAAGCAGTCTCTTGCATGTGATGGAAAATGTGATGGCAGGCCTGAGACGAAAGAAGAAAAGACCGAAAGTAAGACAGACAGACAGACAGAGGAGGAGACAGGAAATGTCAGAAAGCAAAACAAGCAACCTCAGCATGCTGGCACCATGCCACCCTCTGTCGTCACTGGAACACCCACTAGTGAGCCAGGCGAGGGGAAGATTCAGCAAGAAGAACAGTTCATGGGAGTTACAAGTTCCCAGCAGGCCCTGCCGCATGGCTCCTGGTACAGGCCGTGCTTTAGAACAGACACCCACAGGCCAGCCCTGAGGGAGCGGCCTGGGCTGGCCCGCGAGGCTGTGCTGAGCAGGGGCAGCAGGAACCAAACCCCGCCTCCTTTTACGGAGCTGAGTGAGAGGACAGGAAGGAGAGTATACCCTTCTTGGCCGCCGGGAGAGAGTGTGAGCTACAGGGAGACAGGGAAGAACGTGCTCGTTTCCACACTCAACTCCTGGCCTTTGGTTACCCTGAAAGAGAGGGCTGGATATGGGGCTGGGGCCCTGGGAGACAGCGTTTTCCTAAGCTGTGGGTCCACTGGTGGTGTGAGTTGAGAAGTACACAGACACCACGTTAAACAACACTGAATCATGTCAGGAGAAAGTTATTCCCTTTTCAATTCTCCTTCATTCCTAATTACATCAAAAAGAAAGTCTCAGATTGGTGGTACTACCTTTTTAGTGCCTAAGTTTGGAAAACACTGAACTACGCATGTTCCAGCTAAGCAGCCACAGTGGGGTAGTGGTGAGGGGGGCACCTGGAGAACACCGAGGGCGGTGGCGGAGCCTGACCTTGGCCTCCGGTGGCCTGGGGTGCGGCCTGGGCTGGTGACCGGGCGGGGCTGGGCTCTCCCTGGCTGGTGCCCGAGCTGGTGCTGTCGGGGGACTCGGGGCCCTCGCTCAGCTTCTGGAAGCAGGCCTGGCAGCAGCGCTCCTTCTTGCCACTGTGCTTGCTCACAGTGTAGTTGTTGCAGCAGTAGTAACAGAAGATGTGGCCACATATCCTGGGGACGACACAGGCACGGGCCCTGAGGACGCTGCACTAGAGGTCTCGAGTGACCTGCTTGGGACCGGAACCGGGCTCTGTTCATGGCTCGTCAGACCTGGCTCTGCCCCCACTCTAGAGTGGGGCCTGAAGGCCTATCTCATAAGATTACAAAAACGCCATCTTGCTAAGCCTGATGGGAGACACGTTTACTTCCTAGGGTCCTGGGAGGCAGGCCGAGCCCCCTTCCCTAACGCAACGATGCAGGTGTGCATTCTAGGCCTCGGGGGCTGGGCTCTAAGAGACCACAGACCCCATCCCCCTGTGCTGACCATTCTCCATCTGTCCCCACCCCAACTCAAGATTCATTCCTGCCTGCCCTTCTTTGGGCCCTGGGGGGTGGGGGTGGGGTCTTTGCTCTGTGTTTCTCTGGTGAAGCCTCAGCCCCTGCTCTCTCTGGGTTTCATTTCCCCTCTGACCCCTGCAGGCCAAGAGAGGGCCAGAGGTTGGGTCTCTGGGTGCTCTACATCCCTGTGGGTCCCCTTAACTCTGCCTACACCCCCTGTATTAAACTCTCTTCCCTTTCGGGGATCCCCAAGTGTCCTGCTGAGACCCTGCCTAACATACCCTCCACAACTGGTTCCCTCGAAACTAAGAGGCAACGTGGTCTTCCTAGACAGTTGGCTGCAGTGCCAACGCCTGCCACGGAGTCCTCGTTCAGAGGCGTCTGCCCTAGTGCTGGGCCCCGCCCGCAAGCCGCCTGCTGACCTGCAGTGGTGCCGCCGCACCATCCAGCTGAACTCCCGCTTGCAGTCAAAGCAGTAGTTCGCCGCCTCCGTGTCCCCCAGCCACCTCTCCTCAGCACTGAGCTTCTGTTGGAATTCCAGGGCGTCTGACTTCTGCCAGAGAGCATCCTTGTCCCTGGGAAAAAGCCGCATTAGAAAAATAGAAGAAAGAATCCATGAAAACAATAGAATTATCTCTGGTTCATTTCAAAAGACTGCTTCCGAATTTCCCAAAACACAAGGAGAATTCACTTTTACCTTGGAAATAAACCCCCAGTCTACGTCTCCTCTGTCACCCCACACCAGTCCCAGACTCAGCAGGAGCCTCCCAACGTGTTAAGTCCTCAACTGACACCACACTGTGTGAAGGTACAGGGGGGTCTGTGATGTCCATAAAAGGCTCTGGCAACTGCAGACCTGCTGGCACTGACAAGGGCCACCAGCTGCTCAGATGTCTAAATGACAGTGCATGTGGCCAATGGGAGTTTAAGCTGTCACGTGCTGCCATGATTACATGACCGTCTGTGTGCTGTGAGCCCAAGAACCCAAATCTTAAATGTGCTCGGGATCCTTCGTGTTTTTATGGTTTAAGTAACAATTAATGGAGGAGAGCCAAGCTTTTCCAGCCTGAAAATCCGATGGGATGTTGACCTCCTCCACTCCTTAGAGAGACAGCACAGCCACTACAGGAAGCAAGCACACTGAAAAAGTCGCAGCTTTTCAGGAGGCTCTGGCAGCATCTGAATGTGCCTGATGCACCAGGGAAGATGTGTATAAAGCCTTCCTTAAAACTGCTGTTAATTTTCGGGGCTATAGGAAACACAGAGGATGGAAGAACATGTTAAATGACACCATGGGCATGCAATCAGCAAAGTCCAGGCTATGGGAAACTCTACCAGATGAATGGCCTGCTTTCTTTAGAAGTAAACTGCAAAGGAAAAAAAAAAGAGAGTGAGATGGTGGGGGAACCATGACTAAGTAAGAGAGATCTAAGAAACATATCACCATGCAATGTATAGATCTAATATAGATCCTAATTAGAAAAACCTATAAAGCAATTAGATAAATTTCAAACTAGACTAGACACTTGATGATATTGGGAATTAGTTAACTTTCAAACGCGGTAATGATGCTGTGGTTGTTTAAAATAAGAGTCCTTGTGCTGGAGAGGTACGTACCAGAATACTTGTGGATGAAATGACAGGATGTCTGGGATTTGCTTCAAGAGAATCTGAGGAGGTGGGGGAAATGGGTAGGACTCTTGGATGATACAAGACTGGTCACGAGCTGAATAATGTTGAAGCTGGGTGACAGGTACACAGCAGTGCATTTTGCTATCCTATTTTTGTATTTTTGAAAATTTCCGGGACTTTCCTGGAGGTCCAGTAGTTAAGACTCCGCGTTTCCACTGCAGGGGGCGTGGGTTTGATCCCTGGTTGGGGAACTAAGATCCCATAAGCAGCCAGGCGCAGCCAAAAAAATAATAATAATAATTCCATACAAAAACTTTAAAAAACTTTTTGAATGAGTTGTCAACATTTAAAAGTCAGGCCAATTTCACATAAAAATTCAGATTTCCACCTTCTCTTAAGAAGTAAGGTGACTTGGCAACCCTGGACTTGATGCCTGCGGGGCAACAGTCAGCAAGAGCAGAGCAGGTCATGTCCTCCTGTTTCTCAGAGCCCCGTCCTGGCCCGGTTCACACATTTACACCACTGTCTGCTACCTGCAGGCACTGGAGTTTGGGGGCCCAGGTGCTGGGGAGAGTGGGACGGAGGAGAAGGAGAAAAGGGCTCACGAGAGAGGGACAAGGGAATAGAGAAGTCCCTGAGGATATTAAACATCTTTGATTGTCACTCTTGTGGCTGAGCACACGGAGATTTTGAAAACAGCATAGCAGTAGGAAAACACGGACCAGGTGCAAGGCTGCCAAGGGCCTGAGCAGACCCTGTCCACGTGTGTGGGCGCTTACAACAGAACACAAGCAGACAGGGGCCCATTTCCCTCGAAGAGTCCTTTCAAGAACAGTTGCATTTCTTTAAAGAAAAGCCAAGCTTGGGGGCAGCCCCCGGCCCCTTGTTTGATACTCACCTGAGCAGCTCTATCAGCCGCTCCTCCAGGAACTTCTTGGTTCTATTCAGGTCATCCAGGTCAGCAAGCATCTTCTGGTCATTCTTTTCCCTGTCTGTCGCCTCCTGGCAGAGTCTGTTGTAATACTCCTGGATCTTTGTCGTGGCTTTTTCAAGTTCCTTCTGGGTCCTGGTGGAGGAGTAGTAAGTTTTCCTTATTACCCACTACTTCCAGCTTCCCCCGTGCCTCTGGGCTAACCCAGGCCTCTAATGGGGGGGTCCTGCTGCCCTACCAGGCTTTCCCCTTCATGGGGGGAGCCCCTTGGCACGGCCCCACTCACAGGCTGTACACTCTCTTAAGCCTTCGAAACTTCCCTCACACACCCGAACTCTTCACACACCACTACCCCTCACGACAAATACAAGGGACCTTTGGGAGAGGAGGCTGAGCTCAGGTCACTAGGAGCACCCCACGTGCGTCAAACTCTGTACCACTTGGTTCTTGGGCAGAGACTGAGGTTTTGAGAGGAGCCCAACGGGTTAAGTACATGGGCTGGTGATGGCAGTACACACAAGAGGAAAAAGGAGCCAGGAGAGAAAGAACAGAGGCGTAGCTTCCTGGAGATGACCACACAGAGAAGCGTCTATCTTCCATGTGTCTTTGGGACTCTACACATGGGGCTTGGCATGGGGCACACAGCAGGCACTCAATCTACACTGCGAGGCGTTCAACCTGACAGCCCTGAGGCCTAAGGAATCCTGTTCTGGGTGCTTCGGAGCCTCAAGCTGCAGCAGGGGGGCCGGCTGAACCACTGTCTTCCCGCCCTTGCCCACTTCTCTTTCAGCTCACCTGTCCCCTAAGGCAGTGGTTTTCCAAGGATGCCTCATAAAGCAAGGCATTCATAACAGCTCCATTAAAACAGAGGGCTGTGCAAGACTAATTAATCTGTATCTAATCCAGCCTTTCCATGTCCGGTATAAAGTTGTCAGGAGGTTGTTGTTTACTACACACTGTCCTCCAAAACGATCTCGGGTACACACACACACACACAACCACAGAGTTACAGCATTAAAAAAAATGCCACCAACTTCGGAGGTTCTACTTAAATTGTCACATGAACACCGCCTGGCTAAGGGAAGCCAGAGTCCTATAGGATTCAAACTCTGTGAGGAGTCAGCTGAGAAGAGTCAGATGACAAGAAATGTACATTGAGGTTACTAAACATCCAGCGTGGTCTGGATCTCCCATTGAGCCTGGGCCCAGGCCTAGAAGCAGATGGTAGGAGATGGGTGGAAAAGTTAAAGCCTCGGGAGAATTTGGTGTGTCTGTTTTTGCTGGGAGCACACATGGAATCAGGTCCCAGCATCCCCTGTTGTAATACTCCTGGACCTGTACTACTGTATTACCTGTATTACTCCTGTAATACTCCAGTTTGGCCCCATCACCAGACAGTGGGCTGATGATGCTCACAACTCCGGGTGGCCCCCAAGCCTGAAGATGAAGAGGTCTCGGGGTTGGACACAGGTAGGGCCATACTTTAAGGTTAAAAAAAAATTATGAGGGAGCTTCCCTGGTGGCGCAGTGGTTGAGAGTCCGCCTGCCGATGCAGGGGACATGGGTTCGTGCCCCGGTACGGGAAGATTCCACATGCCGCGGAGCGGCTGGGCCCGTGAGCCATGGCCGATGAGCCTGCGCTCCGCGGTGGGAGAGGCCACAACAGTGAGAGGCCCGCGTACCGCAAAAACAAACAAACAAACAAAACCCATTATGATGAAAGGGTGACAGCACATGTGCTCTCCACAGACACAGCACCAGAGAGTCTCCAGGAAGACAAGCCGATCCTGCTCCCTGGCTTGCTCACTCACTCTCAGATGAGCTTGCGAGAACCTCACACCTAACCCCGCAGCCTCTCATTTCAGAGAGGAAATGAAGAACTCAAGTCAAAACACACGGGGGGAAAACATGCACACACAATACTCTCACACCAGTACCCTAAAATAAAACAAAACAAAACACTAAACTATCTGTCTATGTATTTTTTAGGGTAGTTGTTGAGACAAAGACTCTGGAGCCAAATGTTCTGAGTTCCAATCCTGTCATCACCACTGTGACCCTAGGCAAGTGACTTCACTCCTCTGAGCCTTGTTTTTCTCATCTATGAAATGGGATAAATAATAATACCATCCTCACAGGACCGTTGGGAGGATTAAATGGGCAAATAAATACCAAGTATTTAAAACGGTACCTGCCACATTTTAGGCATTACTTAAATGTTTGCTGTTAGTAGTACCATGATTATCTCCCAGCTTTTACTTCATTTTAGTTTTACCAAAGCATGAAGTTACTGAACTGAAATATGCCCTGCTAGAGATAAGACAATGGAATTAAGAGAAAGGGTCTCTGCAGCCTTCTATAGGCTTGTGACAGGCAGATTGCCAAGGTTCTCCGTGGATGCTTCTGACATAAGCACTTTATGAGTCTGTGGCTTTTCTTGCAAAAGGGCTTCTTTAACCTGATATGAGTGGTTGACTTTCTAAATGACTGTACCAAACACCCCCTTCCCTTGAGGACTCTCCCACTGGCCGCGTGGGTGGACCGTGTAACTAACCTGTCCAAGTCTTGGCGCAGGGCGGCCCCCTCCTCATCCTTTCTCAGCATGGCGGCCTGGCACTCAGCAAGGTGCTTGCTGGTACAGCTCAGCTTCTCCGCCGCATCGGCCTGGGAAGCCTGGCACAGGACAGCAGGGAGAAGACGCTCGGTTGCAGAAGCCCATGCAAGATGCCATCAAGTGACTGGCATGTTCCCCACCCCATCTGGCTGGCGCACTTCTAACAGGAGGGGCTTTTGTCTGTTTTTAAGTTCAAGAAACCATGAACTAGTATGTGTGTGGAGTATGACAGACTCCCATTTGTAATTATGTCCTTCAAGCATCAGCTGCAACCTGTTGTGGTGGCTGGTGGGGCAGCAGGTATCAGAATCTCCAGGGTGAGGGTAGAGGTGGGGTGGCAGGGTACAGGAGTCACTGAAAAAAGTCACTGCCATGAAAACGGGTTTCAGTTCCACCCCTGCTCTGGCTCACGTCAGAAACACTGACTTGGAGAACATCTGCAGAGGGGGATGACTTATTTCCTTTCCATAAGACACAGGGGCGGTGAAAAGCACACTTGACAGCTCTAGCCAGGTGTTCAGGGAGTGGAAGAGCCATGACACAGACTCAGGTTGTCTACAAAGGTGAGCTGACGGCAGCTTTAGCCAGGGCACTGGAACTCCTGCAGGGAGGCCTCTCTGATGGTCCAATGAAAGCCAAGCCACATCCCCTTCCTCGACAGGCCCACACCCTGGGAGTGGAATGACCAGGTGAACGATGGGCCAGCCACTGCTCAGGGCTCACAGGAGCACCTCCCCTGGGCCTCAGGGGCCAGGCTTACCTTCAGCTTCCCCACAGCCTCCTCGGCAGCCTGTAGCTGCCGACCTTGCTCCTCCAACTGGCCCCTGAGGCTCCTGCATTCTTCACTGGAGGTCTGGAGAGGATGAGAAAGGGATCAGAAAAGTGGGATCCTTGTTCTGAGACTCCCTCGGCCCCACTCCCCCAAAATGGGTAAAAACAAGCTACCTCTCTTTCTCCCAAGCTCAATAAACTTTGGGCTTCCCTGGTAATACAATCCCATCAAGCCAAGAGACTTAAGCTTGGCCCCCAAACTTAGAATTTCATTTCTGCCAAGGAAAGGTGGAGTATGAGCCACATGGAACTGCAAGGGGTGCGGTGACACAAGGTGGGAGGCACATCTGTGGGAACGCAATAGTTGCCTAAGAGAGAGGTCAGGAGTGGTCTGAGTGCACAGACCCAGAAGCAGATACATCAGAAGCCAAAGCCCCGTAGATGTCTGCCTGTGTCCTCACTCTTAACCCTTTCTCTGCAGTTCAAGACACATGGTAAACGCTGTTCTCATAAGCTTGTCTATCCCAAGGGCTCTGTGAAAATGAATTGAGTTGGTTTCCTACAACTGCTCTGCTATCAGGAGGCACCGGAAGGGACAGAGAATCCAGGGACAGGACTCGAGGCAGTCAGGAACTCACATGCCAAAAGGGGCTGAACAAGTACATAAACGAGTACAAGGAAAATAGCAGAGGATGCACGCTTCCTTAAAGTGGGCAGTCCCCACCCAGCTCCTGCTGACTGCTGCCACGTAGGAATGAGAGCACAGGCTTTAGGAACTCCCAAGATTTCAAAAGAAGTCCAAAAACTGAATCTATAAACACCCTGCTCTTGAAATGTTGGCTACTAAGTTAAAAAAAGTTCTGTGTGGGCCAAACTTGTCTGCAATGGCCTTAAATTTAGACGTCTGGGTTAAGGCATCCCTCTCCAATGCTGTGTCCCTAACATGTTCCTGCAGGGAGAAGGATGCTGTGAGCTATGACACCAGGATGAGGCCATGTTGGCCTGGGCCCCCAGGACATTCTTGGGCCCTCATGCGCCACCTGGCCCAAGGTGCATCCCAACCACTCATGGACCCACCAGGCCCTGCTGCAGGAGACAAGTCCAGCTCAGACGGTCAAGGTGAGGGTTACCTTAAGTCTGCTCTGGTAGTCCATGATCTCGGTGCTCAGCTGGAGCTTGAGGGTGTCGAGCTCCTGGCGTGCAGTCTCCCGGATGCTCTGGGCCTGCTGCTCAGCCTGGGCCAGCTGGGCCTGCAGGCCAGGCAGTGAGCCAGCTGCCTCCTCAGCTGCCTTCAGCTTCCCCTGCAAGCTCTCCTTCTCTCGCCGCAGCCCTGCCACTTGGTGTTCCAGGCCCTCCCGCTCCTTGGAGGCTGCCTCTTTGGCATCCTGGAGCTCCTGCATGGTGCGGGCCAGCGCCCCCTCCAGCGGCTCTTTCTCTGCGGTCGGCGCACAGACCTGGATGCCGAGCTCGGCCATATCCGCGTTGGCCCGGTGCGGCTGCTCCTGCAGCTCAGCAGGTTCTAGCTGCGCCTCCTCGGAGCTGCCTGCTGCCTGGGACAGCTCCTTCCACACTACTTGGAGCTCCTCCCTCCGCTGGGCCTCTCCGGCCCTCTCCTCCTGCAGCGCCCCTTCAGGCTCCGAGCACTGCAGCAGCTCCTGAACGTGGGCCCTGGTGAGGGCTTTGTTCTGCTCCTTCAGTTGCTGCACGAGGGCCTTGTGCTCCCTCAGAGCGGCCTCGGCCACGCTCAGCTGGCTCTGCACCTTCTCCCGGTCACCCAGGGCTGCCTGCAGCTTGGCCTGGAGGTCCAGCACCCCAGCCTGCAGTCTCTGGGCCTCCTCCTGATGGCTCTCCAGCTGCGCCTGAGACAGGGCCAGCTGGGCTGCTAGCTCCTGGGACGCGTGGTCTTGAGGTGGGCTGAACCCCTGTTGGCTTTTGTCTGCCGTGAGGGTCTCGATCAGCTGGGTCTGCTGGCGGCACCGGTCCTCAAGCGCCCTGACCTCCCCAGCCCGGGCCTCCGCTAGCTGCCGGCACTGCTCCACCTGCTCCCGCAGCTGTTGGCATTCGGCCTCCTTGCTTTGCAGGGCAGCCTCCTTCTCAGCCACATGGGCCCTCATGGTCTCCTTGGCCTTCTTCACAGCCATGAGGCTTGCCTCCATCTGGTCTCCCATGTGCCGGATGCTGGCCTGCTCTGACTGCAGGGAGGCCAGGGAGCCCTGGATGGCCGCCTCCCGCTGCTGCAGCGCTTGGTAGTCAGCCTGTAGGGCCTGCAGCTTATCCTCCAACAGCTGGTTGCGCTCCACCACGTTCTGCAGCTCCTTCTCCAGCTCCCTGTTGGCCTGCTGGAGCTTCTTCTCCTGGCCGGCCTCTTGCATCTTGGGATCGTCCACCTGTCCCTCCCACAGGCCCCTCTGTTCCTCCTCCAGCTTCTCACAGGCCTGCTGCAGGGTGGGGCTCAGAGCCTCGTGCTCTGCAGCCGCCACGGGCAGATCTGGGCCTGACTGGGCAGCAAGTCGCTCCAGCGTCCCCACCCTCTGGCTGAGGTGGTCTTTGTCCTGGATGAGCTGCTTCTTCTGCTCCTCCAGGTCACTCACGTGCTGGTTCACCTGGGCCAGCTGGGCCTCCAGGAGCTGCAGCTGCCGCGTCAGGGACCTGGCCTCCTGCTCCAGTAGCCCCTTTTCCTCCTGCCGCCGCTGCTCCTCTCGCCTCCCCTCCGCGAGCTCTTCCTCCAGGGAGCTCAAGTGGGCCAACGACTCGTGCAGCTGACGCTGGAGCTGGGCTGCCTCCTGCCCCTTCCTGGACAGCTCTTCCCGGAGCGGGGCCATCTCCTCCACCAGGCGCTCCAGGCTGGCCCGGGCCTCCTCCTTCAGCTGCAGCTCTTTGGCCAGCTGCTCCAGCTGGGTGCTCTCCCTTTCCAGGAGCTTCTCCCCCAGCTCCTGAGTCTCCAGGGGCGAGTCACTGGGGATGCGCTTTTGTCGCCCCTTTGCGTCCAGTGCCATGTCAGGCTTCTGCTCGGCTGCCCTCAGCTGGTCTGGGACATCAGCTGAGCACTGGTCCTTCCTGCCTAGGGAGTCACGTGTGGCCTCGAGCTCCCGAGCCAGGGGCTGCAGTAGGGACTCCAGCCGCCGCAGGGCTGAGAGGTAATCCTCCTCCTTCTCCGAGGCCCCCAGCTCCAGGGCCTGCAGGCACGTCTGCAGCTCCTTCACAGTGTTCTGCGTGGCCTGGGTGACTTCCCACTGCTCCTGGAGTGCGGCCACCACACCGGCGAGGCGAAGGTTGTCCTCGGCGGCGGCGCGGCCCCTCTCTCTCTCTGCCTGCAGCTGCTCTCCATGCAGGCTGATGGCCGCCCTCAGCTCCTGGTTCTCTCTTTCCCGCTGCTGCATCTGCTCCTTCAGCTGCTTCTCCCGCACCTCCAACTGGTCCAGCTCTAGCCGCAACTCGTCAAAGCCCTCCAGTGCCTCATGGTTTAAGGGGTTGCTCAGGTCAAGGTGGGAGGTCATCTCCTGAGTCTGGGGAGGAAACACGAAAAACAAGTGGCTTGGGGATGAAGCTACATTGCTGCTTGGCAAAACTTTAGAAGTTAATGAGAACGGAAGTAAAAATACAGCAATTACATGACCTAAGGTTAGTCTATCGAGCTATTCAAAGGACTGGAACCCCTTTGCTCAAAGCATATGCCAGAGGAGGTCAGGAGCACATCCTAAAATATGATGCAACGCCACATGTGTGAGCTCCACTGAGACCCAGAACTTGCGTTTCCCATTCAGCCTCCTGTAGCTTTGGTAACATAATGGATGCTGGCTCTTAGAGAAATGATGTTATATGTAAACTACTGCTTCCCCATTGCACCCTACCCACAATTCCTGTTGCAATTAAATCATAAAATAGGGTAAAAATGCTACTTATACTGATTAGTCTTACTTTGCTTTGCTGATTAATTCCAGTGTTCTTTCCCATTAAACTATACGATACATTCACATTTCTAACAAAATTAATGAAACTGACCTGACGCACTAACGTTTACTGAGCACTAGCCTGTGCCAAGTCCTTAAGCACTGTGCGCGTGTGCCCTAATTTACTCCCTACAACCACCTTACAGGCTGGTATGAGACTGTTCAGATGAGAGAGCTCAAGTTTCGACAGGGTAAGTCACCTTCTCAGGGTCACACAGGGGGCGAGTGACAGTCAGGATTTGACCTTGCCACTTTTAATCACAGTGCCAAACCACTTCTTCTGAAACACTTTAAAAAGCTTTTAAAAGAATTTAGTTTTTAAAAGGCCTAAATTCCTTTTGGTTATAAAAACCTGGACTCGAGGAAACAGTGGGTAGGACTGAGGGGTTATATCGCTCGGGTTGGAACACCAGGCATCTGAGAACATCCCCCTGAGCTGGGAGGGGCAAGAACATGCCCTGGTTGACATGACAGAGAGGGAGTCCCCAGCCTTCTTGGCATTACCTGCAGGTAGCTGCTCACCAAACTGCTCATGCTGGAGCTTCGGCTGGGGGGTCTCCATAGGTAAGCAGAAGAGCCAGTGCCCAGGGTCCTCCTGCGGGGCCACAAAACAGACATGCTTGCATCAGAGCAGGGAACACACACACATACACACACACTCGGGGAGGCCTTGGTTGTCACTAGGCAACCAGGTGGTGGTAGCAGCAGTGCCCTCCCAGGTTCAGTAAGAAGGCAAAATCCAACAATTTCCACCGAAGCACACATTCAGGTTGGTCGTAGCAGCTGGACCCCGCTGTTGAAGTCTAAGCATGATGGCTTTGCTCTCACTGCCAAAAAGGAACGAAGTGAACATAGTATTTCCCAGTTTTTAGTTTAAGTTTTCCTAGAACCTTTGATGCCAGCCATAACTTGTCTACCAGGGAGGAACCAACAACAGTCAATCTGGTAAATAAAGGTCACGCTGTGCTTCGGGCCTTGAGGTCACTGCTTTACGTTATGTTACACGAGTAATGTGGCTGGAAGACCTCTTCTGGTTCACACACGACATTTCCCTCACTGCAGAAAGTTCTATTTGATGGCGCTAGTCATTGCAAACGAAACACACTTTTACTTAATGACCAGAATCTTCTCCTTAATCTGCAATTATTGCACTTTAAACCTTGTTAGTCTCCACAACCCAACAACTGCACTTCTCAGTATCTACCTGAAAGACAGTCACATATGTGCATAAGGTGATGTGTGGGGATGCTCCTGGCAGCACCGTCATGGTGGAAAAAGCAGAACCTTTCTAACTCCACATCACTAGAGAAACAGATAAACTGTTACTCACACAATGGAATACTCTATGCCACAGGTTGGCAATCTTTTTTTGTAAAGGGCCAGATAGTGAGTATTTTCGGTTGGCAAGCCTTACGGGCTCTGTCACAATTCAACTCTGCCACTGTAGCATGAAAGCAGCCATAGACAATAGGTAAATGAAGGTGTGTTACACACGGCCCTGTGGACCGTGGTTTGCCAGCCCTACTCCACATCTATAGAACTCCCTGTACAAACACAGATAAAAATCTCAAAAACAATGTGGAATGAAAAAAGCAACCTGCAAAAGTATAGCCTTCTCATGATTCAATCAATGTAGCAAATTAAAAAAATATATATATAATACAACTATACATACGTAATATTTACAGGCAATGTAGTGAAACACAAAAATATTTGGGAATGACATGCATTAACTACAGGGTTGTAATTACTTCTAGGAAGGGAGAAAAGGAGAAAGGATGGCCGTGGGGTGGGGCTTTATTGGGATCTATAATATTTTATTTCTTTAAAAAAAAAGGTATCAGACATAACAAAAAAATCCCACAAGAACCAGCTTGAAGGGACTTTGGCCAAATATAAGGCACCTTAAGGTTTAAAATAATTACAGGGACAGAATATAACCTATTGAATAAAATAAGAATCCATGAGTCAATACTGCTATAAATGAATAAGTAGATGGGGAAGAAGGAAAAGATCTTCCTTACAATAGAATGCCAACTACTAGTGTAGAAGGAATGATGGAGTCAGAAAATCACTCTGGTAACCATGATAGTAACTGATTCAGGAAAGATTTACCAGATGCTAAAACTAACAGGAGGGAGATTTAAAAGAAACAGGATAAAAACCTAGTCTCAGGCTTCCCTGGTGGCGCAGTGGTTGAGAGTCCGCCTGCCGATGCAGGGGACACGGGTTCGTGCCCCGGTCCGGGAAGATCCCACATGCCGCGGAGCGGCTGGGCCCGTGAGCCGTGGCCGCTGAGCCTGTGCGTCCGGAGCCTGTGCTCCGCAACGGGAGAGGCCGCAACAGTGAGAGGCCCGCGTACCCGCAAAAAAAAAAAACAACAAAAAACCTAGTTTCAAAATGTCTTCCCATAAGATACATATAAATTACAGAGAAACAGGAACTTTAGGAGAAACCTGGCTAACACCACCTTAACCAAATGATCATGGTTAACCTTGCAAGTAATGAAACAAACCAACATCCTGTGTCTCTGGGTACAACGTGCTGAGGACACAACACCTCGGGTATTTCTGCCAAAAATGCTTAATCTGAATCCAATAATGAGAAAACACTAGACAAACTCAAATTAAGGAACATTTTACAAAATAACTGGCCTGTACTTTTCAAAAATGTCTGTGCAAAGAGGAGAAACTGTTCCAAATGAACAAGGACTAGGGAGACCCAACAATTCACTGACATGGGATCCTAGATTATAAAAGACATGTCTGGTGTAATTCTTAAAATTTGAACACAGTCTGTAGATTAGACAACAGTATTGTATCAATGTTCTGTGATTTTAACAATTGAACTGAGGTTATATAGATGTCCCTGACTTTAGGAAAGGATGTCCCTGATTTTAGGAAATACACGATGAAGTACTTAGGAGTAAAGGGGAATCAGGTCTGTAACTTATTCTCAAATGATGCAGGAAATAAACCAACATGTTTACATAAAGATAAAGAACGATAAGAAATTCCCTGGCGGTCCAGTGGTTAAGCCTCCACGCATCCACTGCAGGAGGCGCAGGTTCAATCCCTGGTGGGGGAACTAAGATCCCACATGCCATGTGGCATGGCCGGAAAAAAAAAAAAAAGAGAGAGAGAGAGAAAGAATGATTAAAACGTTTGTGGTAAAATACTGATAACTGAGGAATCAAAGTGAATGAGTACTGTGTACTATTTTTACAACTTTTCTGTAAGTCTGAAATGATTTTAAAATTGAACAGTTCTAAAAATGACATAAAGTAAATATGGCAAAAATGTTAGCTCTTAAATCCTGGTGGTTGGCAAATGGGTTCCATTATAGTCAGTATTTTTTCCTCCATAGAAAGAAGTCCCTAATAAGAAATACAAAACTTGGAAAAAAAACCAAAACAAAACACCACCTTGTTAACAGAAAGCAAAACAAACCAAAGAATGCTGGACTTGAGTTTAACTCAAGTCTAGTACCCTGGCCCTGGCCCTGCTGCCTGCCAGCTGTGTGAATCTAGGCAAGTCCCTCCACTCTCTGAGCCTGTTTCCTCAGCACCTTGCTCCTGGAATGGTTGTGAGGATGCAATTAGTGTGTGAGTGCCGTACTGGTGTAGGAAAAGAAAACACAGCAAAGCAACCTTTCCAGCAACCCTTACGTGGACGAGCCTTCGCTCCCTCTCTTACTGGTCTCCACGATAACTGTATCTATGAGAACATATTGGGGAAAAGCCCACTTGCTCCCCCCTTGCTCCCACACCAAGCCCCTTAACACATCTGAAAACCTTGGGTTTCACATATGCGTCTCCACTGACTCATGCCACCTGGCCAGTTAGGTTAGTTTAAGGTTGGAGCCTCCAGATGCTATCGCTAGTCACGATTCAACCAAGTCTGTAAAATTAGCAAGGATAAGAGTTGCAAAGCTACAGGTAATTTACTGCATGAGCAAAACTGCTTTGAGTAGACTGGTGGCAAGCTTCAAAACTTCAAACATCTCTTTCTGCTCTTCTCAATCAAGCAATTAATTCTTCAAGGTACCTGGCAAACGTCGGCCAGGCAGCATCCAGGTCATAGCCCCTCGATGCCAGGTCAAACTGGATGTCGGTCAGCTCGTAGAGTTGGCCCACGATGTCAGAGCTCAGCTTTGGCTTCAGAAAGGGGCTCCTTGCGTAGTACCAGTCACTGCAGGGAAACATAAAAAGGGGTCAAGTACAGGAGTACATAAAGAAAGGCAAGAAATCAGTCCTCCCAGTAAGGCTCTGCCTCATCAAATTCCAACTCAGATTACTAAATTAATTAAAGACAGACACATACACATACACCCCAATTTGATTTTCACTGTAGGAGCACATAACTCTCAAATAAGTTTGCTCTTCTTCAGGGAAATTACTGAAATGAATTATATGCTTATTTGTTTATTATTTATATCATACCTATTTCCAAATGAATGCGAGAAACCTTAAATCTGAATTACTGTCCAAGAAAAGGCAGTTGTAGGGGAAAGAACACTTTTTTTTTTTTTTTTTTTTTTGCGGTACGCGGGCCTCTCACTGCTGTGGCCTCTCCCGTTGCGGAGCACAGGCTCCGGACGCGCAGGCTCAGCGGCCATGGCTCACGGGCCCAGCGCTCCGCGGCACGTGGGATCTTCCCAGTCCAGGGCACGAACCCATGTCCCCTGCATCGGCAGGCGGACTCTCAACCACTGCGCCATCAGGGAAGCCCCAGAACACTTCTTTTTTCAAAGAAAATCTTGTCTTCTGTCCCCTCCAGAGAACTCAATACAGGACACTGAACTCACTGCTAATTTCTGTCCAGACACCAACATAAAAGCCAAGGAACAAAACATCTCCATTTGGAAGTGGTAGTTGTTTCACTTCACGTGAAGCAATAAGAATTAAAAAGACAACACTGGGCTTCCCTGGTGGTGCAGTGGTTGGGAGTCCGCCTGCTGATGCAGGGGATGCGGGTTCGTGCCCCAGTCCGGGAGGATCCCGCATGCCGCGGGGAGGCTGGGCCCGTGAGCCGTGGCCGCTGGGCCTGTGCATCCAGAGCCTGTGCTCCGCGGCGGGAGAGGCCGCGGCAGTGAGAGGCCCGCGTACCGCAAAAAAAAGCAAAAACAAAAAGACAACACTGATGAGTTTAATGAGCTACTCGGCTGAACTGGGATACACTGGGAGTCAAGCTGTTTATGACAGTTTTCACCAAACATCACAACAAAATACCTTCAAATCAAATGTGCAAAGGTTCTCAACTCACATGCATTCACAAAGGCTGGCACATGCAAGAGCAATACACATTTATGCAAATCAATCTTAAAGGTGACAAAATGAAACAAAATATTCCCCCCCAATGGTCTTCCTTTAATTCAGAAGTATTTCTTTTAATTAACTGGAAGAACACTCCAGAGGTAGAGGGGAGGCAGAGCTGGAAAAGGGGTGCCGGGCGAGCCAAAGAGGTTCAGCTGATTGGCAGCTGATATGCGGCTCCTAATCTGACACCCTCTCCCCACCTTACACGCTCAAGCCCACCTCTCCCTCCTCCTTCACCTCCTGCTGAGGCTTCAGCACTAGGGGCACAAAGGCTCCCAAATCTGGTCACTCGTCACAATCTCCAGGGAGCCCAGACCCATGGGGCGGGTGCTGGCTCAGTGTCTCAGGTGAGGCCCCAGGCTTGTTGGTGTTAAAAACCCCACAGGTGATTCTGATGAGAGGCCAAGGCTGCAACCCACTGGTCCAGGGTGACCAGTGGGGTCTGCCCATTAGTGCCAGCACCAAGGACCTGCCATCCACCAGAGGAAACTACCTGGCATTAGGAGTTCAGAGACCTAGACCCAAGCTCCTGCTTTCTGCCTCAGCATCAGTGGGGCCCAGAGAGGCATTTGGCCTCTCTGAGCCTCACTTTCCTCACCTGTGAAAGCTCAGTGCTACCGCCCAATGTGCGCCAAGGACTGTGGTAGGGAAGGGGAGAGGAGGATGACAGGGGGAGGTCCCTGCTTGTGCCAGGGTGTGACACAGACAGGCACTGCTGCTGTGGTTGTCATTATTATTGTTTAGTTTATCACATTTATTTGAGGTCTTCTGAACTTGTTTCAGAGATGTTATACACTTTAATACATGCTGAAAAGTGCTGAAGAACTGTTCACTGCAAAAACAATAATTTAAAAAGAAAAATATACATAATCCTATCCTTTATCAAATCATGTTCTCATATACTTTTTTTTAAATAGATCTTTATTGGAGTATAATTGCTTCACAATACTGTTAGTTTCTGTTGCACAACAAAGCGAACTTCCACATGTCCCCATATCCCCTTTCTCTTGAACCTCCCTCCCATCCTCCCTATCCCACCCCTCTAGGGACATCGCAAAGCACGGAGCCGATCTCCCTGTGCTAGGCTGCTGCTTCCCACCAGACAACTATTTTACATTCGATAGTGTATATATGTCGATGATACTCTCACTTCGCCCCAGCTTCACCTCCCACCCCATGTCCTCAAGTCCATTTTCTATGTCTACCTCTTTATTCCTGCCCTGCAACTAGGTTCATCAGTACTTTTTTTTTAAGATTCCATATATATGCATTAGCATACGGTATTTGTTTTTCTCTTTCTGACTTACTTCACTCTGTATGACAGACTCTAGGTCCATCCACCTCACTACAAATAACTCAATTTTGTTTCTTTTTATGGCTGAGAAATATCCATTGTATATATGTGCCACATCTTCTTTATCTATTCATCTGTTGATGGACATTTAGGTTGGTTCCAAGTCCTGGCTATTGTAAATAGTGCTGCAATGAACACTGTGGTACATGTCTCTTGGAATTATGGTTTTCTCAGGGTATATGCCCAGTAGTGGCATTGCTGGGTCATATGGTAGTTCTATTTTCAGTTTTTTAAGGAACCTCCATACTGTTTTCCGTAGTGGTTATATCAATTTACATTCCCACCAACAGTGCAGGAGGGTTCCCTTTTCACCACACCCTTTCCAGCATTTATTGTTTCTAGATTTTTTGATAATGGCCATTCTAACCGGCATGAGGGGATATCTCATTGTAGTTTTGATTTGCATTTCTCTAATAATTAGTGATGTTGAGCATCTTTTCATGCGCCTGTTGGTCATCTGTATGTCTTCCTTGGTGAAATGTCTATTTAGGTCTTCTGCCCATTTTTGGATTGGGTTGTTTGTTTTTTTAATACAGAGCTCCATGAGCTGTTTGTATATTTTGGAGATTAATCCTTTGTCCATTGTTTCATTTGCAAATATTTTCTCCCATTCTGAGGGTTGTCTCTTCGTCTTGTTTATGGTTTCCTTTGCTGTGCAAAACCTTTGAAGTTTCATTAGGTCCCATTTGTTTATTTTTGTTTTTATTTCCATTACTCTAGGAGGTGGGTCAAAAACGATCTTGCTGTGGTTTATGTCAACAAGTGTTTTTCCTATGCTTTCCTCTAAGAGTTTTGTAGTGTCTGGTCTTACATTTAAGTCTTTAATCCATTTGGAGTTTATTCTTGTGTATGGTGTTAGGGAGTGTTCTAATTTCATTCTTTTACATGTAGCTGCCCAGTTTTCTCAGCACCACTTATTGAAGAGGCTGCCTTTTCTCCATTGTATGTTCCTGCCTCCTTTGTCATAAATTAGGTGCCCATATGTGTGTGGGTTTATCTCTGGGCTTTCTATCCTGTACCATTGATCTATATTTCTGTTTCTGTGCCAGTACCACACTGTCTTGATTACTGTAGCTTTGTGGTATAGCTTGAAGTCAGGGAGCCTGATTCCTCCAGCTCCATTTTTCTTTCTCAAGATTGCTTTGGCTATTCGGGGTCTTTTGTGTTTCCATACGAATTGTAAAATTTTTTGTTCTAATTCTGTGAAGAATGCCACTGGTAGTTTGATAGGGATGGCATTGAATCTGTAGATTGCTTTGGGTAGTATAGTCATTTTCACAATATTGATTCTTCCAATCCAAGAACATGGTATATTCCATCTGTTTGTCATCTTTGACTTCTTTCACCACTGCTTTATATTTTTCTGAGTACAAGTCTTTTGCCTCCTTAGGCAGGATTTTTCCTAGGTATTTTATTCTTTTTGTTGCAATGGTAAAATGGGAATGTTTCCTTAATTTCTCTTTCAGATTTTTCATTGTTGGTGTATAGGAATGCCAGAGATTTCTGTGCATTAATTTTGTATCCTGCAACCCTATGAAATTCATTGATTAGTTCTAGTAGTTTTCTGGTGGCACCTTTAGGATTTTCTATGTTTAGTATCATGTCATTGGCAAACAGTGACAGTTTTACTACTTCTTTTCCAATTAGGATTCCTTTTATTTCTTTTTCTTCTCTGATTGCTGTGGCTAGGACTTCCAAAACTATGTTGAATAACAGTGGTGAGAATGGACATCCTTGTCTTGTTCCTGATCTTAGAGGAAATGCTTTCAGTTTTTCACCATTGAGCATGATGCTTGCTGTGGGTTTGTCATATATGGCCCTTATTATGTTGAGGTAGGTTCCCTTTATGCCCATTTTCTGGAGGGTTTTTATCGTAAATGAGTGTTGAATTTTGTCAAAAGCTTCTTCTGCATCTATTGAGATGATCATATGGTTTTTATTCCTTGATTTGTTAATGTGGTGTATCACAGTGACTGGTTTGTGTATACTGAAGAATCCTTGCATCCCTGGGATAAATCCCACTTGATTGTGGTGTATGATCCTTTTAATGTGCTGTTGGATTCTGTTTCCTAGTATTTTGTTCAAGATTTTTGCATCTATGTTCATCAGTGATATTGGTCTATATTTTTTTTTTTTGTGATATCTTTTTCTGGTTTTGGTATCAGGGTGATGGTGGCTTCATAGAATGAATTTGGGAGTGTTTCTCCCTCTGCAATTTTTTGGAAGAGTTTGAGAAGGATCAGTGTTAGCTCTTTTCTAAATGTTTGATAGCATTTGCCTGTGAAACCATCTGGTCCTGGACCTTTGTTTGTTGGAAGATTTTTAATTACGGTTTCAATTTCATTACTTGTGATAGGTCTGTTTATATTTTCTAATTCTTCCTGGTTCAGTCTTGGAAGGTTATACCTTTCTAAGAATTTGTCCATTTCTTCATGGTTGTCCATTTTATTGGCATATAGTTGTTTCTGGTAGTCTCTTATAATCTTTTGTATTTCTGCAGTGCCCGTTGTGATTTCTCCTTTTTCATTTTTAATTTTATTGCTTTGCGTCCTCTCCCTTTTTTTCTTGATGAGTCTGGCTAAGGGTTTATCAATTTTGTTTATCTTCTCAAAGAACCAGCTTTTACTTTTAGTGATCTTTGCTATTGTTTTCTTTGTTTCTATTTCACTTATTTCTGCTCTGATCTTTATGATTTCCTTCCTTCTACTGACTTTGGGTTTCCTTTGTTCTTCTTTCTCTGGCTGTTTTAAGTGTAGGGTTAGATTGTTTATTTGAGATTTTTCTTGTTTCTTGAGGTGACACTGTATTGCTATAAATTTCCCTCTTAGAACGGCTTTTGCTGCATCCCATAGGTTTTGGGTCATTGTGTTTTCTTTCTCATTTGTTTCTATGTATTTTTTAATTTCTTCTTTGACTTCTTCAGCGATCTCTTGGATATTTAGCACTGCACTGTTCAGCCTCCATGTATTTGTGTTTTTTACAGTTTTTTTCCCTGTAATTCCCTTCCAATCTCATAGCATTGTGGTCAGAAAAGATGCTTGATATGATTTCAATTTTCTTAAATTTTCTGAGGCTCCATTTCTGACCCGAGATGTGATCTATCCTGGAGAATGTTCCATGTGCACTTGAGAAGAAAGTGTATTCTGCCACTTTTGGGTGGAATGTTCTATAAATATCAATTAGATCTATCTGGTCTATTATGTCATTGAAAGCTTATGTTTCCTTATTTATTTTCTGTCTGGATGATCTGTCCATTGGTGGAAGTGGGGTGTTAAAGCCCCCTACTATTATTGTGCTACTGTTGATTTCTCCTTTCATGGTTTTTAGCATTTGCCTTATGTATTGAGGTGCTCCTATGTTGGGTGCATAAACATTTATAATTGTCATATCTTCTTGGATTGATGCCTTGATCATTATGCTGTGTCCTTCATTGTCTCTTGTAACATTCTTTACTTTAAAGTCTATTTTATCTGATATGAGTATTCTTACTCCAGCTTTCTTTTGATTTCCATCTACATGGAATATCTTTTTCCATCCCTTCACTTTCAGTCTGTAAGTCTCCCTAGGTCTGAAGTGGGTCTCTTGTAAACAGCATATATATGGGTCTTGTTTTTGAATCCATTCAGCCAGTCTGTGTCTTTTGGTTGGGGCATTTAATCCATCTACATTCAAGGTCATTATCGATATGTATGTGCCTATTACCATTTTCTTTATTTTTATTTTTTATTTTTTTGCGTTACGCGGCCCTCTCACTGTTGTGGCCTCTCCCATTGTGGAGTACAGGTTCCAGACGCGCAGGCTCAGCAGCCATGGCTCACGGGCCTAGCCGCTCCACAGCATGTGGGATCTTCCCAGACCAGGGCACGAACCCGTGTCCCCTGCATCAGCAGGCAGACTCTCAACCACTGCGCCACCAGGGAAGCCCTTGGGTTTGTTTTTGTGGGCCTTTTTCTTCTCTTGTGTTTCCCCGCTTAGAGGAGTTTCTTTAGCATTTGTTGTAAAGCTGGTTTGGTGGTGCTGAATTCTCTTAGCTTTTGCTTGTCTGAAAAGCTTTTGACTTTGGCATTGAATCTGAATGTGATCCTTGCTGGGTCGAGTACTGTTGGTTGTAGGTTTTTCTCTTTCATCACTTTAAGTATATCCTGCCACTCCCTTCTGGCTTGCAGAGTTTCTGCTGAAAAATCAGCTGATAACCTTATGGGGATTCCTTTGTATGTTATTTTTTGTTTTTCCCTTGCTGCTTTTAATATTTTTTATTTGAATTTCATTTTTGTTAGTTTTTTTTTTTTTTTTTTTTTTTGCGGTACACGGGCCTCTCACTGCTGTGGCCTCTCCCGTTGCGGAGCACAGGCTCTGGACGCGCAGGCCCAGCAGCCATGGCTCACGGGCCCAGCCACTCCGCGGCATGTGGGATCCTCCCGGACCGGGGCACAAACCCGTGTCCCCTGCATCGGCAGGCGGACTCCCAACCACTGCGCCACCAGGGAAGCCCCATTTTTGTTAGTTTGATTAATATGTGTCTTGGTGTGCTTTTCCTAGGGTTTATCCTGTATGGGACTCTGTGCTTCCTGGACTTGGGTGACTATTTCCTTTCCCATGTTAGGGAAGTTTTCAACTATATTCTCTTCAAATATTTTCTCAGACCCTTTTTCTCTTCTTCTTCTTGGACCCCTATTATTTGAATGTTGGTGCGTTTAGTGTTGTCCCAGAGGTCTCTGAGATTGTCTTCAATTCTTTTCATTCTTTTTTCTTTATTCTGCTCCTCGGCAATTATTTCCACCATTTTGTCTTTCAGCTCACTTATTCATTCTTGTGCCTCAATTATTCTGTTATTGATTCCTTCTAGTGTAATTCAGTTATTGTGTTGTTCATCTCTGTTTGTTCGTTCTTTAGTTCTTCTAGATCTTTGTTAAACACTTCTTGTATTTTCTCAATCCATGCCTCCATTCTATTTCCGAGATTCTGGATCATCTTTACTCTCGTTACTCTGAATTCTTTTTCAGGTAGATTGCCTATTTCCTCTTCATTTATTTGGTCTTGTAGGTTTTTGCCTTGCTCCTTCATTTGTGACATATTTTTTTGCCATCTCATTTTTTTTTTTAATGAGTGGCATTGTGCTGCTGTCTTACTGGTTGTTTGGCCTGAAGCTTCTAACACTAGGGTTTGTAGGCTATTGGGTAGGGCTGGGTCTTGGTGCTGAGATGAGGAGTTCCGTGAGACCTCACTCCAAAGAATATTCCCTGGGTTCTGAGGTTCTGTTAGTCCAGTGGTTCAGACTTGGAGCTCCCACTGCAGGAGCTTTGGTCCAACCTTGGGCTCGTGAACCAAGATCCCGCAAGCTGCCTGGGGCAGCAGGAAAAGAAACATACAACAATAGCAAAGTAAAAAATAAAATTAGACTAGGAAACTAACAGATATATTAGGAAAAATATAAAAATAAAAATATAGATGAATCAACAACCGTAAGGTACATGAGTACCACAATAGTAAAAAAGAGAAGGGAAAAAAAAAAATAAACAAATAAAAATTTAAAACAGGGGGGGAAAAGGCCTTGCCTGTGGAGGGTGGGGCCTAAGCAAGGATGAGGTTTGGGTGGTGGGCGGGGCCAATGCTCAGGACCCACAGGGCTGGAAAACACCCTGGGGGCTGTTGGGGGTGCAGCTTAGGCTCAAGGAACAGAAGGGGCCCAGGCATGCTCCCCACCCCTGGTCTCAGAGGGCAGGGGACCTACCTGGGAGCCCAGCGGGCTTCTTGGACACCCAGCGGTCTTCCTGGACTCAAGTTGGCAGGGCAAATGCCCTCTGCCCCTCCTGGGTGGTCCCTCCCGCCTGCCTCTCCTGATCTCCCCGGCCTCAGGGGCACTGATCCTGTCTGGCCTCCACTTCTCCTCCCCCTTCAGTCCCCCTACTGGTTCACTCTGGGGTTTCCTCCCATCTCATTGGGCATCAGAGTCCCCCACCAGCGGCTGGCAGGCACCCTAGTTGTGGGGAGACGCTAACTCTGCGTCTTCCCACACCACCCTCTTGACTCTGCCTCCTCATATACTTTCTAATTCTTTTATATATTTTTTTGTAATTTCATTGTTGCCATTAGGATAGATAAGATTTGCATTCTTTTTCATTGATTATTATATTGTTATTTTCCTTGTTGCTATATAGACTTCCTTATTGCAATTTTATTTATTTATTTGGCAGGCAAAGAGTGAGTTTATTAGCATAGGAAACTTGTGAGAGATACAAGTGGGCAAGCAAGGCAGCGCAGCAGCCCCAAGAACAGAGTAGGGTACATTTTTATAATCAAAGAAAAGGTGGGGAGGGGAGACCACCTCTTCCTCACTCTTGGGCAGCTATCAAGGCTTACATAATTAGTTCCTCCTTTAACCCTATACAGTCTAACCTGGACAGTCATGGCGCTACTTAAATCATATGTATATTAGCAAAAGGGTGGTAACATATACTAAAATATGGTAATTCAGCTCACGTTTTGGTATACCTTATTGCAATTTTAAATGATGCCTTGCTATGTCATTTAAAATAATTTGCTGTAATTTTTAAAAATAAATTCATTCATTTATTTATTATTTTTTCTTTTTGGTTGTACTGTGTCTTTGTTGCTGCACGCGGCTTTCTCGAGTTGCGGCAAGTGGAGGCTACTCTTCGTTGTGGTGCACGGACTTCTCATTGCAGTGGCTTCTCTTGTTGTGGAGCACGGGCTCTACGCATGCAGGCTTCAGTAGTTGTGGATCGTGAGCTCTAGAACGCAGGCTCAGTAGTTGTGGCGCACGGGCTTAGTTGCTCCGTGGCGTGTGGGATCTTCCAGGACAAGGGCTCAAACCCGTGTCCCCTGAATTGGCAGACAGATTCTTAACCACTGTGCCACCAGGGAAGTTCTAATTTGCTGTAATTTAACAGCCTCCCATCATTGGACATTGATGGTTTCCATCTTGTGTACTGTAAGTAGCATCACCATTTTTTTTTAAATTGAAGTCTAGTTGATTTACAATATTGTGTTAGTTTCAGGTGTACTAATCAGCAAAGTGATTTGGTTACACATATACATGTACATATCTATATTTCTTTTTTTTATTCTTTTCCATTATAGCTTATTATAAGATATTGAATATAGTTCCCTGTGCTATACAGTAAATCTCTGTTTATTTTACATATGGTAGTGTGCATTTGTTAATCCCATACTCCCAATTTATTCCTCTCCCCACTTCCCCCTTTGGTAACCATAAGTTTGTTTTCTATGTCTGTGAGTCTGTTTCTGTTTCATAAATACATTCATTCATACTGTTTTTTAGATTCCACATATAAGTGACATCATATGATATTTGTCTTTCTCTGTCTGACTTATAAGTTGTATTGTTATTATTAATGAGGGGACTTTGGGTCATTTCTGAATGGTGTGGGGTAAAGCCCAGCACTGTCATGTATTTACCTGGTCACTTTGGTGTTCATGAAGCACTGCTGTAAGGTGTCGGCCAACCTCTGGTGCACCAAGGAGTAGCGAATAAATGCTCTTCCCTTTCCCAGAGATGTTCGGAGCTGGAAAATGTAGATAAAATAGAAATGAAGAGCTGTTAGCCTAACTCCAAATACAGGCCTCATGGATGGCTGACAAAAGCAGAAACAAAACAGGGCAGAAAATGTCACCCAATCCTACCCTACACATAACCTTCACTTATGTCCCTCAAAGAACACAAAACATTTGAGAATGTCACCCCACAAAGGGAGGCCTAAAGTGGGTGGACGTCTTGCTGGCCTCCGTCTGAGAATAATCTGTAGACTCCAGCAAATGTGTCAAGGAAGATACAGTCACAAAAGGATCAAATATCTACTGTGGATTCTACCGGAATGTCATTCTTCCTCCTCTGCTCCATCAGAATCCCTGGGTTTAGAGTCAGAGATGAAACAGTCTGACTTAATTTGGAGTATTTAGAAAACAGGTTGGAGATAAATGAAGGGCTTCTCATACCAGAAGTATACTTGAAGAGGAAGAGATGGTCTCAAGTTTAGCTAATGCCTGGACTTATTTTTGAAGTTTTGGGAGAAGAGATGCAGGGGAAGGGCCTAAGGGGCTTGGCTGGAGCCCATGTGGAAGGGGGAAGAGAGAGGAGGGCAAAAGGCAGAGGAGTGTTTGGGGACCTGTGACGGATGTATAACTGCCTCCTCTGTGTCCTCGTGGAACCACCACTAAAATCCACATATCTGTCAACGCTTTCCTGGTTGGATTTATTTTCAGCTATACCAACTCACTGCATTTAGTCAGAAGGTGCCCGGGGGGTGAGGGCAGGGGTGTTTCTAGGTGGCACAGTTACATTGAAGTAATGAAAAATGGGTGTGGTTCTGCTTCAGGAAGTCTGAGGTGGACGGAGGGTCCAGGTGCAGGCCTGTCTTCAAAACCTCTCCCCACAGTGCCAAAACATGGCTTCTAAAGAGGTTTCTGGAAGCTTGTTGTGATGGTGGTGGGGTATGCTGGTCACAGACTCTGGCCCTAGTTGCCAGGATGGACCATGGGCCATGTAGATCTGATCAAATTAGGATTCATGCCCCCAATGTTTCAGCCCCAGAAGCTCAAGATAAGTAGGCAGGAACTCAAAATCTCTCAACCTACCACACGCACCTGTTCTGTCAGGTGCTGGCTCTGAGCAGGGTAAGCTAAGACCCATTCCCTCCTCACCTCTTCAAAGGTCAGAAATGTTTACTTGGTGGTTGGGGGAAGGGACGGTAGTGGTTTGACCAAAAGATGGTCCTAATCCTCCATCCTATTAAGAAGCCAGCCATGGTGC
Source organism: Phocoena phocoena (assembly GCF_963924675.1). NCBI lineage: Eukaryota > Metazoa > Chordata > Mammalia > Artiodactyla > Phocoenidae > Phocoena > Phocoena phocoena. The sequence goes on along the minus strand of NC_089228.1, from coordinate 41,428,125 downwards.
TGGAATGAGACAGGAAACATGAGGTATGACCTCAAGCACCAGCACATTCATGATGCTATAAACATCCCGGTACCCAGCACCTTTTAGCTCAGAGCTATATGCCTTCTCATTGCTGACTCGAGGAAATGATACCACAATATGAAGTAGGTTTAAAAAATAAGAAGGTGTGAAACCTCGTAAGACATTTATGTAAGAGGCTGTAAGACATTTTTTCCATGTGAGTTTTGTGGGTTTGGGGTATAGCCAGGAGGTCTGGAAATGAAGGTGGGCAGCAGCCTGACGTGGCTTTATAAAAACCACCATGGCACGTCCGTGGGGAGTGTATCAAGACAGGTGCCTAGGGGAGAATCTTGATGACATCCCTATGTCCAAATGCTTTTCCACTGATAAATGAGGTGAGAACAAAGTGTTCAGTGGTGATAACCAGGAGACCCAGGCAGCCGAGAACAGCTGAGCAAGGCATCCTGAAGTGAAGTGTGTTGGTCATACAAATGCACACCCACACATAGGCCCTGCAGAATCTAAAAAGAACCCCACATAACAGCCCATGTCTGTAAGCTCCCAAGGGAAGGGCTTGTCTTTTTGTTTTTATTTATTTTTGGCTGTGATGGGTCTTGGTTGCTGTGCGCAGGCTTTCTCTAGTTGAGGAGAGCGGGGGCTGCTCTTCTTTGTGGTGCGTGGGCTTCTCATTGTGGTGGCTTCTCTTGTTGCGGAGCATGGGCTCTAGGCATGAGGGCTTCAGTAGTTGTGGCTCACAGGCTCAGCTGCTCCACGGCATGCGGGATCTTCTCAGACCAGGGCTCGAACCCATGTCCGCTGCAGTGGCAGGCGGATCCTTAACCACTGCACCACCAGGGATGTCCCGGGGCTTCTCCTTATTAATAAAATGGCCATTGTAACAGCATTTAGAACATTTAATTTTTTGAAGGCAAAGAGTTGAGGCTACATTTTAAATCAGGCTTATTAACTGAATTGATTATATATGTAAAAGGAGCTATTTTAAAAGGTCTTTTTAGGGACTTCCCTGGTGGTGCAGTGGTTAAGATTCCACCTGTCAATGCAGGGGAGACGGGTTCGAGCCCTGGTCCAGGAAGACCCCACATGCCGTGGAGCAAGTAAGCCCGTGCGCCACAACTACTGAGCCTGTGCTCTAGAGCCTGCCAGCCACAACTACTGAGCCCACGTGCCACAACTACTGAAGCCCACACGCCTAGAGCCCATGCTCTGCAACAAGAGAAGCCAACACAATGAGAAGCTCACGCACTGCAACGAAGAGTAGTCCCCGCTCGCCGCAAATAGAGAAAGCCCGCGCACAGCAAAGAAGACCCAACAGAGCCAAAAATAAAATAAATAAATTTATTATTTTCTTTAAAAAAGGTCTTTTTAAACATCCTTTGGGGAAGGGAACAGTAATAGTTCCCTTATACAGCAAATGAATATACTTCATAGCCTTGTTGGGTTTTTTTTGTTTTTGAACTTTTTGAGATCACGGGTCCACTTTCATTATCCACTTTCTTAATTTTTGTTAGCATCTAATCAGAACTCATTGCACTATACCGAGAAGCGATACAACACTTAATCATGCACCTGAGTGTCCCACCAGGCAAGATCTCACAGGACGTATCTGTGCTACCTGGACATTAAACCAACTCCTCTGAGCCAGGATCTTTCCTCATTTTCTCAGCTGTCAGAAGGTACAGCTGGTGGAAAATGCCCAACCCTCAGTGTCCACGTGTCTAACACTATCATTCACTATAAGGAGAAACCCACCTGGCTCCAGCTGGCACGGCCAGGGAGTTCTTCCCAGAGAACCTGACCCTGCGGCCTTTGCGGAAGGCTGGCCAAGGAGCATGTCTGCCGATTTCAAATGGACCTTAGACTTATTCATGAGATACTGGAAAGAAAGATGAAATATACAAACCCTTTAGGCCTCCTGCCTCAAATCTAGGGGATTACTTGCTCCTTAATGTGCAATGTGCTTCACTCCCAGATGGACTAGGCTGGTGTGTGTGTGTGTGTGTGTGTGTGTGTGTGTGTGTGTGTGAGAGAGAGAGAGAGAGACAGAGAGACAGAGAGACAGAGAGACAGAGACAGAGACAGAGAGACAGAGTATGCGTGTTGTTGATCTGGAGTTTTGTAAAACAGCAAAGCCATGGCATTCTGCTCTTGAGGGGCTCAGAACTTAATGTGGGAAGCTGCTTAGTTGTCTCTCAAGATCCCACATCACTCTCTTCATTTTAAATCCAAGTTTCCTGGGCAAATCATAGGGAAAGTAGCCTAGCAAACTCTAAGAATTTTACCTAAGAAACCGATTCTTTTAAAAAAGGTAAAGGTGTCCTAGGCTGTACACCTCTCGGGGGCACCATGAGCAGACCACAATGTGAGCAGCCCACCCTGTTAGGTTACATTTGGGTTGGGGTCTAATAAAGTCAGGACTGAGCCACTCCTCGGCTTGGTAAACGCTCGCCTAGGTGGCTTCCCGGAGCTCTCAGTGGGCACTGCATATACCTGGACTGGATTTCTTTACTTCCTTCCTACACGTAAACCCTCACTTCCTCACTTGGCTGTTTGCAGCAAAGGTCTCTGCGAGAGAGGTTTAAGGCAGGCAAGGGAAAGAGGTGAGGTCCCTGGCTGCTCTGCTTACCTCCGAAATAGACTTGACGAATCGGATCCCGTCATTGGCTCCTTTCACCTTGGCCAGGCAGGCACAGAAGTAATCCCAGTAGTCCTTCTTGTTGCCCAGGAGGGTGGCCTTCTCTTTCTGATCAAACTGGGCAGGGAAAGGAGAGTGAGGAGGTCCAAACCCACTGCTATTTATCCCACCATTTAAACGATGAATAATGACAGCTTCTTAGTTGCCTGGCACTGGGCAAGGCCCTTGAATGGCATTATTTTTATTTACTGGTGAATGAGGGGGTTTTCGCCCTCAATTTACAGGTGAGGAAACTGAGGCTAGGAGAGGTTAAGTAACTAGCTCAAGGTCATACAACTAGTGAGGTTCAGGAATAACAGGCGCCCAAAGGGACCTCTGTGCATAGAGTTGGGTGGAAGACACCAAAGGTGTTATTAAGACATGGTAAAGAAACTCAAATGAAAAGTTTTAAGGGTAACATGAAGAGTGTTAACGATGTCTTGACATAGGGAAATGTGTTAGTGACATTTTATCCGTTACTCAACTCAAGTTTCAATACTGTTTTAATATACATAGAATAAATCCAAATAAATGTCAGCCATGAGCCATTTCAAATCCAAAACCAAAATGGGCTGAAAAAAAAAAAAGCGCCCTATTAATACTTTCATAATGTAAAACAAGAGAACCAGTTGAAAAGGCATGTGACCAAAAAAGAGGGGATATATGTATACATACAGCTGATTCACTTTGCTGTACAGAAGAAACTAACACAACATTGTAAAGTAACTATACTCTAATAAAAATTAAAGAAAAAAAAAAGGCACATGAAAGGTGAGCCTTCAATACACTGAGACACCTCCTCCAGTGGGCTCTCATCCTATACACGTTGGTGGGAGGTGACATTGCAGACTTATGGTGTTCAAAATGATAGAGGATATCTTCCTATAATGTAATGTTCTATAGCATTTTTTTTGATTATAAAAGATTTGCATACATTGTTAGGACAACTGGATAAAACAAAAAAAAAAGAAAAGAAAAAATTATAACGCCTACACCATCACCCTAAGATAACTTCTGTTATCATACTGGTCCATTTCCTTCCTGCCTATTGTAGTTGCCTGTATTTTTCCACATCTGCAGAGTTCTCTAGATCTGTGCTTCTTGAACCAAGCAGATATAAGCATTACACTGTAAACATGTTAAAAGAAAACTTCCTGAGCTGACCTCAGAGATCCTGATTCAGCACGTCAAGGTGGGAACCAAGAATGCACTTCTAACCGGTTCCCAGGTGATGCCGATGCTGCTGGTCTATGGACTACACTTAGAGGAGCGAGGCTCTAAAACAGGGGCCTCTGGATAATCTTCAGAGGGTCCGCACACTCCTAGAAAATGTGTGATTGCGTGTGTATGCATGTGTTTGGGGAAAGATTCCATAGCTTTCACCGGACTGCCAAAGGGGTACGTGACTCCCCCAAAGTTAAGATCCCTGCTATACAGAGAGACCTTGTGACCTGCATTAAGATGACCTAAATCTCTGAAGAATGTTCTCGATTCCCAAAACCATCCTGAGGGGCAACATTCTGATTCCCCAGAGGATCACCTTGGAGGCTGGGGACGGCTCTGACCTTCAGTCTAACCAGGAGGGCTCAACGGCTGCACTGAGCTTTCAGAGCTGAGTCCTGAATGTTGATGAAGAAGCCAAGAGGGAGACAAGAGACAATAGAGCAGAAATCAACACATGACAGGAGTCACTTACTTGAAGGAGATACTCAAGTTTATATGAAAACTTATGCAAGCTGGTGCTGTCATCTGTGACGGGTTCCCCTGCTTCCTTAAATTCTCTGCTTAGTTCTGTCACAGCATCTTTAAGACAACAAACAGGAGCATGTCACCAGATGGAGACTGGCCTCAGAGAGAGCAGCGGGATGGCCCCAGGGAGCAGCAGGCCTGAGTGGCCCATGACGGCAAAGCACCATGCACACGTGGAGCACCACATAAACATCCATGGGCGGGAACTCCAAGTCAGAAGGCGCTAGGATGTCCTGAGACCCAAAGGTACTTCACAACAGCTCACTGACTGGGCACATTTCTTGGTCATCCCTGTAGGCCCACCATGTAGGCCTTATCACTTGCGAGTAGTATTTCGTCAAAAATGTCTGCTGTGTGGATAAATCATACAGCAGTCCCCTAATACTGACTTCCTGAGAGCTTTATCCTCTACTCCAGCCATGTTTCTTGTTCTTCACTGTAACCCCACTGCTCGGTACAGTTAAGTCCAGGTTTCCACAGGACCCAGAATATGCAGAGGTCATGACGACAATGCCAAGAATGACACCACCACCTGCTTCTGTTGACTGAGTCCTGGCTAGGCACCAGGCCTCTGCATGTTTTTCTCATTCAATAGAGCATTGTGAGGCAGGAATTGCTTTATTTCAACAAATCTAAGATGCAACTGATTTTAAGATGATCCCAAATCCAGAGCTGTTAAAATGTGAAAAAAACGTAAATGCACGGTAGAATTGATGAAGGCTGGCGTTATCATCCCCACTTTACAGACGAGGAACTCACGGAGAGGTCAGAGCCAAAGATCACGGGTGGCAAACAGCGGAGCTGAAATGAGAACGCTGGTTTTCTCAGGGGCTCTCTGACCCCAGAGCTCACCTCTTAACTTCTAAGACGATTTACCTCCCAGTGTAGAAAAAGAGGAAAAACCCCTTTGACTCTCACTCACAGCCCTGCCGTGGGACAGAGGGACTGTCAGAAGTTGCATTTGGTTTAGACACTGAGAAAAATGTCCCCAGCCGAGATGGCTGGGACATGCTGCACAAAGCTACCTCCTCTGACAATTCTTGAAAGAAAAGGAACCCCTAGCCACTGCTCTCAAACACCACGGTTAGAAAGCAGACCTGCCAGGACTGAAGCTGAGCCTGAGCTGCTAAAAGTTAATCAACACTGACCCCTCAAGCAAAGGTCAGCAAATGGCAAAGACATGTTCTTGGGACTGAGTCTCACAACAAGTGACTGTGGTCTGGTGTGTCCTACTAGAAGTGTCTGCTGTGGCGGCACTGACAGCAGGCAGCCAGGGACCAGGAAAGACACACAGCCTTCCTCCCCCACCCTCAGGCTGGGGTAAAGCTCATAACCTGACCTGGGAACTCCTGAAATTTTGAAAGAAGGAGCCTTGGATGTGGAATATGAAATTTCCAGCTCTAATCTCTGATAATTACCAACAGATGAAAAGGAAGGGTCTTGAGAAAGTGTGGTGCCTTTTAAAAATTCCCACCAAAGTGCTCTGAGGGCTGGGTACAGGACATTGAGATGGCCTTGGGATGTGGGGCATGACAGACGAGGATAGCACATGGGGTGGGAAAGGGCAACTGAACAAATTCTGATGCCTGTCCTCCTCCCTGGATCAGGAGCTCTGCCATGGGCTCCTCTCTTCCCTCCAATAAGGACCTCTGGGTCCCAGAGTCATCCTTGAGAACCAGAGACTAAAACAGAGAGAAGATGGCTTACTTTGTGGAGAAACCTCTGAAGACCAGGGGCAAACTCAGATTTGCAGGGACTGTCATTTTACTTTCTGTGTGTATGTGTGTGCATGTGTGTGTGTGTATATATAGATTTAAAAAGAAAAAAGCCATCTCCCACATTTTAGCTGGATGTAGACTGGTGTGGTTAAGAGCACAGACCCTGGCACCAGGTGTGTGTGCAAACCCAGGCTCTGCCTGACTGGATGTGTGACCGTAGGCAAGTCACTTAACCTCTCTGTGCCTGTTTCCACATCTGCAAAATGGGAATAATAATGGTCCCTGCCTCACAGGACCAAACATGAGGACTCAATGAGCTATTATTATCTGTGAGACTCGTGCCTGGCACACATGAAATGCCATGAAGGCCCAAAACACTACATAAACAGGAGATACGCCTGAGACAGTGATTTTTATCTCATCGCTATTTGCCTTCACAATGAAGACTGTTGTGGCCTCCACTAGCCTGGGTATGAGAGACTGCAGTCGGTTATCACTGGGTCTGAGCAGTTAGGAACCTGCGCCTTGAGTCTGTCAGGAGAGTGTCACTGGGGTCCCCATGACACGGAGAAAGGAGTCAGCTTCAGACTGCGTTGTAGCAAATGTGCTGGTGCTCCAGAGAGGCTTACAAGACCTGCCCTGGTGATCCATGAGGGACAGAAAACTTGCCAAAATTCTCCCCTTGGGACGTCACCTGAAAGGGTGAACCTGGGCCCTGGACTCCACAGCCAGTACAGCACACAGTGGGTTCCTCCCGAGCCTGCTCTCTGCACGCGCACCCCCACCTGCCTTGCCTTTGTCCAGTGAGCCAAGGCCCACAAGTCACTCTCACTGGGCAACGTTGAACTCAGGGAAGTCTGGGAGGCAGCAGGCCCAGAACTGGAGTGAGTCCCACCCGGAACCAGGTGGAAGAGCAAAACAAGCAAGATGGGTGTCTCGTCTTCCTGCTTAGAAGGAGGCAGAATATCTCTGCAAATGAGCCAATTCCGCCGTCTCCCAGAGACTCACAATTCAAAGACTTAACGGGTGGTTTGAAAACACAAACACACACACACACAGAAATCAGACCCAGACCCAGAAAGAGGTATTTGATTTTGTTTACAAAGTGCCTTTACAGTGCCTGAGAGGAGGGCCAGGCAAGGTCTCCCGGCCTTAACAGGGCGGACATCTGAGCCCCAAATATTTCAATATGATGTGTCCCGAGGGCTCTGATTACTGTCGGTGTAAACACAGATCACAGGGCTAATTTCAGCTGGCAACAGCAAAAGCACAGTCACAGCTCTCTCAACACCAAGCCCGGTGTGCCCTGCAGCCAAGCCGTACCTTGCAAATCGTGGATGATTCTCTGCAGCTGGCTCTCCACGCTGGTGGACGCCATGGTAACCGTGACCGTCAGGGGCCGCCTTTCCCGGCTGTGGGCCTCCTGCCTGGGGCTGCTCAGCAGTGGTCAGACTCCGAGGTGGCACCTGCACAGGAAGGAGGCCGTGGAGGAGGCGGTCACAGACACAATTTAAAGACAGTAGTAGAGGCACACTGCTCTGGGCACAAAGTCGCCCCATCTGGGCATCTTCCCTCAATGGGAAGGGCTTGACCTTTCTGTGTGGGCCTCGCTCTGTGGGCATTCTCTGATACACTTATGTTCAGACACAGGGACCTGGTTGGGAGCTTCAAAAGAAACAAGATCAACTAAATAGCATGACCTATTCTTTCTGAGCTCCCCTCCTAGTCTGCCCTTAGGCAGGCCTGCCGCACTTTCCACCTTTAAAAACGCTTCCCAGTGGCTCCCCCCATCCCCCTACACCAAGGCCAGAACTAGTCCAACCCCGCTCACTGACCTGCTAAGCCTAAGGTGCCACCACACCAAATCTGCCGTCTCCTCCAGGTCGGGCCCTCTCCCCTCCCCAGGCAGCGGTGGAGGCCTGAGGCTGAGGACATATACCCTAAGGGCTTCCGGACCAAGGAGAGCCTGGCTTGCCTCTCAGGGAGGTCTGCAGCCTCCAGCCACCAGAGTCCTGCTCAGCTTGGGAGGGCAGACACCAGGGGCCGTCAGGGGCCTGCGCAGCCCTCAGGACCAGTCAAGGGCAGTCTCTATTTTAAGCTCGGTTACAGTTCTCTCACGGCTGGTGAGTCCCAAGTTACCATCGCTACTTGGGCAGCTGCTGAAGTGATTTAAGGACACAGGGGTGGCTGGAGACCAACAAAGAGGAGGAGATACGAGCAGCATCGGAAGGAGGTCTGGACACGCACTTGGACACCACCATATTCTCCTTTCAGAACCTCTGACCCTTTCCTTAGATGTCCGCTGCAAAGGCGTAACATTTGCTGGCAAAAGCAGTTGGCAAGACTAGAGGTGGCCTTAGTAGCCACCCCTAGACGAGGGCCTGCTGCGCACTGGGCCTGTTAGGTGCTTTACACACTCACTCATTTTAATTCTCAGCAGCACCCTGGGAGACAGATAGCGTACAAGGGAGAAACTGGCATACAGAGAAGCTGTGTAACTTGTCTAAGGCCCCGGGCCAGTAGGGAGGGGAATCGTGATGTGAACTCTGGTCAGTCTGAATTCAACCCCTTTGGCTCTACAACGGAGCCACTGTCACCACAGCAAATGTCAACCACTTCCACTGGCTTCTAGGAACTGCCCTGAACTCCAGCGCCTCTCAAATGTGCCACCGCCTTGAGTGTTTCAAACATGAACTGGTCCTCACTCTCCCACCACGCTCTTCGCCTTACTGCTCTAGGAGACAAGGCAAGAAGATCCAGGGGGAGAAATGGTCGCCAACCTCAAGTTCCTCCAAATATTTACACAAGCATTCCAGGTCAGCCTGAGGCCTGGGGAGGGCCTGTCATGGCGCAGATATGCCAAGGCCTGTTTTTAACTCACAAGCCAGTGCATCTGTGAGTCAGTGAAAACAAGGCCCAAAGAGGGCTTCTCCAGCCTAGGAGGAACTAGACAGGTACATACCTGTACCACGCTCCCAGTAATTCGTGACGTGGAGCGCCAGAGAGTCAGGGCATCCACAAAGACTCCGCCCAAGCCCCTAGCAAGCGCTGGCACCTGCCATCACAGACACCAAACCGAGGGTGGGTGTGATTTACCAGAAGCCAGCCCGCCCACCCCTGGGCGGCTCTCTAGGTCAGCTGCTGAACACAGAGCCTGAGCAGGGACCAGCCAGGGCCCTGGACAGCAGGAGCCCAGGATGGGCCAGACTTCTGCAGGGGCTCTGCTGCCTGGGCAGACACTTGGCTCCTCCCCCAGTGAGGAGGAGAGGACCAAGGATCATCACTGTCAATGCACAGCTGTCCCGGCACCACACTGTCAAGTGCAGCCTGGGGATACTGGGGCAACAAGGCACCATCCAGCCCTGGAGGAGCTCGACTGTGCATCAAGAAGACAGACAGAAAAGCATCCAGATATGCGGATATGGCAGAAGAGGTCCATGCAGAGACATGAATAAAAAGTTACGGGTATTCAGCAAAGAGAGGGAATGAACCAGGGATACACACGACAAATGATATTTGCCTAGTGAAAGAAGCCAGACTGAAAAGCTACCTACTTTATGATTCCATCTGCATCCTGTTCTTACAAAGGCAAAACACCAGGGGGGAAATCAGATCCATGGGTGCCAGGAGCTGAGCGGGAAGCGAGGGTTTGACTACAAGAGAGTATGCAGAAATTTTGGTGGGCAACTCTACTCTGTGTCGTGATTATGGTGTTGGTTACATGACTGTATATATCTGATGAACATATATTTGTCAGAACTCACATACTGTACATCTTATCTCAGCAAACAAAAGAGCAGCACCGGTATGAATTTAGCAAGATGCAATGGGACCCGAGGAAGGGAACTTTCATTCTGCTGGGGGAAGGGAGAGGATGGTGGACACTCTCAGCAATGGCAACTGAGTTGGGTGATGAACAGGAGGTCATTGAAGAGACCTGAGGAGGAAAGGGCGCCAGGGTGGAGGGTACAGCAGGTGTAGAGGCTGTTTCTCTACCTGCACTCCCCTTAGTTGACTATGGTCACCAGAGAGCTTTGTACCTTCGGGAAGAAATAATCTTGTAAGAAGATAACCTATACCCCATGAGTCCACTGGGTCTCTGTGTATACTTACTTAAAACTAGGCTGAGACTCGCAAATGACAGAGAGGGCGGAGCCTGGAAAGGAAGCACTAACGACAACAGATTCTCAGTCATCCAGGCTCTGGCTGGGACAACGCATGAACTATACGACCAGCTGGATTTCCTAGAAACCAGCCCTCTTTGGAGCCTGGCACAAGGGCAATAGTGTCTGCAAACCAAACTGGCACCTTGGAACGACGAGCCTGAACAGATAGAAACATGCTCCTTCAAGACTTCTTGGCACTTTGGTGAAGCCGCAAGTGTCAGCCCGAGCCCAGGAGGCCTTCTCCGCCTGAGCCTCGGACTGCCTCCCTCCGCTGAGGCCAAGTCCCCAGGTCACAGGTGAGCTGTGCCCAACCACTGATTATACAAGTTGATTTTCCAAAGACCCTCTGCCTCACCACCAAGATAATGAGCCCTGAGAAACCGCTGCTGGGCCTGTAGGTCACAGTGACTACACAGTGACCCACCACGGCTGTGGGTCACCACCTCACAGGTTTTCAGGAAGCAAATGGTCACCACAGGAATGCTATTTTCATGGACTTGAAAGAATGACTCTTCGCATTCTGGCCTCCCTTTTCCTGGGCCTTAGGTTATTATTAAACTTCAAAAGACACAGAATGGGGCACAGTCTCTCTCCACTCCTTGGTCAACTTCCTTGTGTCTCTAGATAAGCTTGCCCTTTGGTTTAGGGATGAGATATTTTTTACTCACAACACTTCTGACACCAAATGTGTGGCTTTTTCCCCCACACCGATATCCAGTTGACACTAATGGGTGTCCTGCAATTCAATTCAATTCTTTTTCTTTTTGGCCATGCCGCAGGGCTTGCGGGATCTTAGTTCCCCGACCAGGGATTGAACCCGTGCCCTCGGCAGTGAAAGCGCAGAGCCTTAACCATTGGACCACCAGGGAAGTCCCTCAATTCAATTCTAACTCTAACTACCTGAAGCCAGTGCAGACCCCATAGGTTAAAGGCTCAGTCCACAAGACTGCCCTGGCTTCAGACACCAGTCACAGGTCCCAGTACCTGTCACCACCTGTACTTCTGACCAACCAGCTATAAACTAGGGTTCCCAAAATCCCCATCTCAGGTTCTATAATTTGCTAGAACGGCTCACAAAACTTGGGGAAACATTTTACTATAACCTGTTTATTTTAAAGGACACAATTCCGCAACAGTGAAATGGAAGAGATGCAAGACAAGGGGGGTGGGGTGGGAGCTTCCATACCCTCAGGGCTCTGCGCCCTCCAGCACTTCAATGTGTTCACCAGCACAGTATTTCTCAGAATCCTGACATTTGAGGTTTTTATGGAGGTTCCATTACACAGGCATGACTGATTAAATTACTGGCCACTGGCCATTTACTCCACCTTCAGCCCCTCTCCACTCCCCAGAGGGGTCTAAGGGTGGGGCTGAAAGTCCTCTGGCAACCAGCCCTCAGGCAGAAGCTATCTATCCAGGGGCCCATGAAGAGTCATCTTATTAGCATATGGTTATGCTTATGGTTGAAAGGGTTTTGCTATGAATAACAAAAGACACTCCTATTACTCAGGAAATTCCAAGAGTTTTGGAAGCTCTGTGCCAGGAACCAGGGTAAGAGACCAAATATATATTTCCTATTATATTACGGGAATCACAGACTTCTGGCATGGACCAGTGCGATCCTGACCTCTACAACCCATTGGCAAACTGCTCTCCTAACTCAGGAGACACTCAGAGATTGCTTCTATCCACACCGCCATGGGCTCCAGGACTCCAGCGCCTTGCAAGGCCCCCAAAGTGCAAATCACCTCCATCAACCCAGGGTCCTTGTTGCATGACATTGTGAACACCTCCATCACTGTCTCTAGCAAGCTCTTTCAAATACCAGAGAAATTCATTTTATAAAATTTGGGGGAACACTGGATTCTCTTGCCAACAACTCAAAATTATGTTTAACCTTATCCAGAATGTCTGAAAACATCCAATCTTCTGGTAAAGAGGAAAAGGGACTAAACGCGTTTTTAAAAATTCTTATTTATTACCTGGTACTGTTACCTGAGCTCCTCGTCACAGCCTATGTATTATTTCAGAGGTAAAGGATCTTCCCTGACCTCCAAATTCCTCCCATACCTGCCTAGATGTGCCTTAAACAACAGAGACGGCAGTTCAGTCCCAAATTAAGATACAAAGACGCTGACTCATGTAAACTTCTTTACACTATGGTACAAATGAGTAATACTCATGATGTTGTCCCCAAACTGGCTCTGGCAGGAGAAACACAGTGCCAGCTGAAATTGGCACTTGCCATCTGCCTCTACAAGGATTAAGCCACTGCAGTCACTGACCTTCAAGACATCCTGAAAGGAGTTCAGGGTGGAGATCAGGAATGAGGCACTCTGTGCTCTGGGAAAAACTGGCAGAACAAGCCTTCCGATAGTTCAATATTTTCAGGAGAAGATTTTATGAGCCTAAATTCTTCCATCTTCTCATATACAGAAAAGCACTCAAATCTTTAACAGTGACATCTGCTCCTTGTGACTAGCAGCAAGCCTTGCCAAAATGTGTGATTGACTGCACGTACCCCCTTCACTAAAATCATCTATGATACTGACCTTCCCTCCCTTTACAAAACTTAACCCACGGCTCTCATGTTGTGTATTTTTTTTTCAGTTGACAACAGCATCTGAGTAGCCACATAAGGAAAGAAGGATCAGAAGGGGAGGAGGAGGTCTGGGGCATAGAAGACAACCCTGCCCTGCCTGCCAAATTTGCCATACTTGCTCCCAACACAATAGCTGAGACATGACCCAGAGAGGGCACCATCCAGTCGGCTCCTCCCCGACTCCTGAACAAGCTGGGGCATACAAGTTGTCAATTACACCCTGACTGGGAAAGAATGTTAACAAGGACAGTTCAGACCAGTCAAAAGCAGAAAGCCTTTCCGAAGAGTCCATTGCCTTGGCCTGGTTCAGCACACCCAACAGCAACTATCTCGTTACCACCTATGGAAAGGGGGCACTTGGCTGGTACCTGCAGCTTTGAAGGCCTGGAGGTCCTGGGGCTCCGTGCTGAAACGGTCAGTGGTCAGGCAGACTGCCCTCACCAGAGCTTCTAGATGGTGCCCAGGAGAGTGCTCAAGAGTTTATCAGAGGCCAGCTCGGAGGCCAAGATTTCAGCACACGTGAACAAAGGCTCATTAGGCGAACCAATTATAATTAAAGACCTATAATTAAAGGGCTGACCAACTGCAGGCCTGGGTCATCTCGCCCAAACCACTCCTTGCTTGTAATCTTCTCTTTCTTAAAGGGAATGAAGACTTGAAACTTTGCCATCACTTCTTGAAACTTCTCTTGGCCCCCTCCCTCCCACCAACAATTCCAGGTCTCTTGGTCACTCCCCCTGGAACATACACAAAACTGGCCCCGATTCCAGTCTGCTGACCCAGGAGAGCAGGGTCAAGAGGGACTTGTGGTTGTGCGGTGTTGCTTCTGGGCTTGGAGAAAGCTATCTTTTTTACGAAGGTGGGCAGTTGCTCAGGAAGGAGCCATATATCCACATTTGGGGGTGCAGGGCAGAGGTCTTCTCACTGGAAAGCCCAGAGAAAACATCCAGGAAGCAATGGGCAAGGAAAGTGTCTTCTCTTCTCTCAATCACAGCTGAGTCCTGCCAAGCTGGACCCTATTCAGAATGCAGAATCAGATTCATCTTGTGAAATTTCCATTCCCTATCATGTAACAAATAATGCGATAAAGATTATGCCATGATTGGGTGAGACCCATGGTACATTTAGTTCAAAGTATTGACCTCTTCCTAGTGTGTATGTATGTGTGTGTCTGTGTGTGTGTGTGTTTTCAGATACAGTGTAGAGAGGTTACCCTTTACCTTCCTCCACGGAGGAGGTGTGCAAGGAGAAGAACAGACATTCTCGGTGGTTAACTTTGGCTGAGGCTTCTAGGCCCCGCTCCTGACCCAGGCTGTAGATGCCCTGGAAAAAGCACCTGGGACTACAGTTCCTTCCAGCTCCACATTAAGCCACCACCTCTGGTTCAGTTGCCAGCCCACCCTGGACCTCTTACAGGGATCCTCCTCTTGGCCTAGCCCTCTGCAGACTAATGGCTTGCTTGGAATGCTTTTTCCCTTCAGGATTTTCTTCTGGATTCCAAGGGCTCCCCTAACTCGGTTTTCTGCCCCAGGCCAAGGGTGTAGTACCCCAGGCTCCTGAGATGGTTAGTCGGACCTGCCCTTGGGCTCTGAAACCAGCCACACTGCCACAGGACTATACCCAGACCACAGACTCTCCTTAAGTCTGTCCTCCGAAACACACCGACACGCACATCCTCATCCCTGCAAAGAGGATCTGACCCAACTAGAAACAGGCACCTGGTTTCTTTCAAATGCCACAGAGAACAGCAAGGACCACTGGCGGCCACTAAAACCACCAGGCTGACTGGCTCCAAAGTGAGGAAGAGGGAGAAACACCTCCTGCCCATATCAGCACAGTTCTGTCATCCTCATCTTGTAAAAGCCAGGGAGCCCATGCACTCTGAGGCCGAAGCTCTTATGGGGACAGTACAGTAACACATTTAAAAACAGCATGATAAACAGAGACCCATGGAAACAGTTCAAAACCCACCCTACTGATTGATTTAGGTGTTCAAACAGAGGCTATTAAACCAAGCAAAAGCTTTAAAAAAATCTGGCATTGAGATCACAAATAGGAAATATTGTTTATCTTTTGAGCAACACAATGACATCCATCCACTAGGTGAACAGATGTTCACAAGGCCAAACTCGAATCATCTCTGCTCACAGGCGGCCTCTGGTTAACGAATCTTACCTGCTCTGCTGCCTGGGCTGGCTAGTGAATGTGGCTCCAGACTTTGAGTTCCTATCAGTGATTTTCACCATGACACCACAGCTAGACAATATGCTTCCTCTGCCTCAGGTTTAAAGACACTTTGGTTTTGAGTCACCAAAGCTGTCCTTGGAATCACCAGAAAATGCAGGTTACCCATTAGCCAAGCCGCTCCCCTAAAGGGAAGACGGGGACTGCCATTCTTGAGTGCCTATTGTATGTTCTAGAGGCAGCAGCCCACAGTCTCAGTGACCAACATGGGACAAAGTTACCAACTGCTCTGATCTTGTGCTGTTTTGGGTGGTTCCTCTTGTCACAAACATCTGTGGGGGCCATTCCATCCCAGAAGGACCAGGTTAAAAGCATGGCTCCTGAACCCATGCTGGTGTCCCAAAACCAGTCACAAGGAGCAAAGACCATCCAAAGAGTAGCTAGAGGATCGACTCTAAAGCAACACAAAAATAACTGGAGTAAAATATTAACTGTAGAATCTAACAGGTGGGTATATGTTCTCTATACAATTCTTTCAATGATTCTGTATGTTTGTTTTCCCAAATTAAAAACTAAATGAAGCATTACGCAAAGAACACTTTTAACAGAAACAGAAAATCTTTTTCCTAAAGCCTTTTCACGTTTTTTTAATCAAAGAAGGCCCCGTCCCATCACTGAGACAATTAACTCTGATTTCCAGGGTGATTAATAATAATGGCTCATAACTGGTACAGGGCATTCAATAATTTCTGAACAGTAGCTCTCAAGCGAGGGAGGGTCAAGTGGAACCTACTCAACATGGGCCCACTTCAGAGGGGTGGGAGCCACTGAAAGCAGAACCTCAGCGTGACAGCTCTTCCGCAGCTACAATACCCAGCAGCCCGCATTAGGCAGATGGCAGGGGAGTTAAGCTTGCTACAGAGCACAAGGCTGGAAGTGGCAGGAGAGCAGTGAGCAGATTAACGCCTGATCCTCTGCCCTCAAAGAGCCCCTGACCCATTTCTCTGTTGGGAAAGGAAACTGCTGTGGTAAGACAGGCAGAGGGGCAGAGAGGCTGTGGCCAACACCGGTAGTTTCAAAGAGTGCTCTATTTTGCTCTGGGGGGGGGGGGGGGGGGCAGCGGATGGAACTGTGAAGAGTGACAAGAGGCATCAGATGACACAAGTGCACTATCTGGGAGCCACGTGGTTAAGGTGTCAACCACACACGCTTTTCTGAGGAAAAGTAAAATTCAGCCCTCCCCTTACACCCTCCGGCCTAGGTTCTTCATATCACGGACCCTAGCCGAAGTCCGGTGCAGCCACACCACACTCCAAAAATCCACAGGTGTTTCAGGAACAATCACCTGGGGGCTATCTCGAAACCCTGCACCAGATCACAAGAGACAGTGGGTAAAGAGAATGGGCCATGGCCTGCGGATGGCCCAGGATGAACAAACCGTCCCCTTACGAGAGGGGAGAGACCCGGGCAAAGTTAAGTCTTGGGGTTTTGCAAAGTTAAGGTCTGGGCTGTCCCGGCCCAGCTGAGCCAGGAAATACGCCTCTTCAGGTTATCGGCTTCTTGGACAATGCAAGCAGAAACTCGGGGACCTGTCCCTCCTGTGCTTAAAGACTCCAAGACTTGTTGTGAGACCACACATGTGGGATCCTTGGCCGTCGGGTGTTTTGGAACTGGTGTTTGGGCGGAGGGGGGAGGGGGGCTGTCTGTCTTTCTAACTGATTACCAGAGGCAGCCTGGGTTCCAGGGTCAGATTCACCGGCCCTAGGTGCTTCCTAGGCCCGCTGGGCAAGGGCAAGGGCATTGGGCAAGGGCTCCGGCGGAGTCTGTGGGACACCCGGCATAAGGGCGGAGGCGGTAAGGGCAACAGGTGACAAGCCGCGCCTGGAGGGAAGTTCTCCGCTCCGGAGACGACAGCAACTAGAGGTGCCCCATGAGTCCGGACGGCCACCCGCAGCACTTACGCGCTCGTGGGTCCACGGCGGGACAGAACCGAAACTTTCTGCTGCCAAGCGGAAGAGTACGAGAGCGCGGCGTAGGCGGCCATGATACGCAGACCCCCTCCGCAGACTGGCGCAGACTACAACTTCCAGCATGCTCCACAGGGCCTCTGTCTACAACTCCCATCGGACCCCACGGACAGAGTGCGGACTACAACTCCCGGCATGCTCCGCAGAGCTGATGCTCACAACGCCCACTGGTTCCATGGCGGCAGCCGGCTCTATATTAACCCTTGCAATCCCTGGGAGCACGTGTGTCCACAAATCGTATGTCTGGGATCCTGAAAGCAGTGCTGTCCACGTGTGGCTTTTGAGAACTTGAAATGTGACTAGTTTGAGTTGAATTGTACATGTGCTGTAAGTGCAAAATACACCTGAGTTCCAAAAGAATGTAAAATAGCTCATTAACATTTTTATATTGATTCCATGTTGAAATAATAATGTTTTAATATATCGGGCTAAATAAAAAGCATTATATATTGCTGGGCCTAATGGTCTATCTTTTCATCCCCCTTGCTGCTTAACACAGGGACCTGCTTAAAATCACTGCTCAAAAACTATGTGCTAATGAATGAACTATCATCACTCCTAACTTCTCCCTACTCTCTGCCCAATTTCTATTTATAAGTTACATTTTCCATTTATACGTTGTGAAGCACTCTGAGGCTGCACTCAATAGAACAAAATGCACTCATTAGTAATGAATGGTCACAAGAGAGGAGAGGAACAGTACCTGGAAATCTTTCCCCACACAGGAATGACCAGAGGCTGGCCAACTTGAGAGTGGAGCTTTGTGGTCTCACTCCCCTCAATGTGGCCCTCCCATAGCCTTTGCACAGGGCCCGGAACAGGCCCTCTACAAAAGTGGCCAGGGACCTGCTGGAGGTCTACATACATATCCCTCCCTCACCTCCACCCTCGTCTCTAATCCCTGCAACCATCCAATTCCACGTGCCATCTGTTGCCCATGTCTTCTCTCTAACTGTGGGTGATGCTCAAAGCTGGTTTTCTTTTTTCTTTTAGTAAGTTTTTTTTTAATTAATTTATTTATCTGGTTGTGCCAGATCCTAGTTGCGGCGGGTGGGCTCCTTAGTTGCGGCTCAAGGGCTCCTCAGTTGCAGCATGTAAACTCTTAGTTGCGGCATGCATGTGGGATCCACTTCCCTGGCCAGGGATCGAAGCCGGTCCCCCTGCTCTGGGAGCGTAGAATCTTAACCAGTGTGCCACCAGGGAAGTTCCCAAGGCTGATTTTCTGAAATGATAAAGTCAAGGAGCCAGGCCACCCTTGTCATCCTTTGGTCCTTCTAGCCACACTCTTTTGTGGAGGGGATAGGGGTGTGGGATGCGGGGGGATTGCAACAACCCTACACCTAAAATCTGGGCTGACCCCAAGGTGGAGACGGGAGCTCTGTACTCGGAATAACTTGGTGAGGATTTAGGATAACTTTCTTTCCCTTACCAAAATCCCCTGCAAACCTGCCAAATATATCCTACCAAGTTTTCAGGATGCCTGAAATTCCCAGCAGGAAGTGGTATCATTCCTTCTGGCTGGAGGGTTGATCTTTGGAAGGTACTTGTTCAGGCACCATGGGTCATGAGACAGAAAAAACCTTGGACTTGAAGGCAGAAAACATAGGTGCCAGACCACGGGAGAGATAGGGACAGAAAGCTGAGGCTAGGAGCTCTCAAGACAGACTTGGCCTCCTGGACAATTTCACCTAAGGTCTGAATGGAGCCAATTTCCTACCATCCTGACCCACACAGGGCTTGTTTGACACTTTATCTCCAGTCCTCCTTCTGTATCACTCCTTTCACCCAAGATCTTAACCCAGATCCTTCATAAGCAGAGAACTTTTGAGAATCCTAAATAATGATCTTGGGTAGAAATGAGGGGAACATAACCAGTCTGAGGTAAGTCAGTACATGCTAATCTTTTATTTGCATATATGATACAGTGATGCTTTCTGTTTTTATTAGATGATTTTAAGAATAATTCTTATTTGTCCCGTCACAGGCAGGTTTCATAAATGAAAGCTGCGAGTTCAACAAACCAGGCACTGTCCGGGCTGGTGGGCCCAAGAGAAGAGTTCATGGGAAGCCCATTGGGGTGGTGCCTCGTGTTGACCGGAAGACTTAAAAAGCAAGGGCAAGTTTACCCAATGCCACAGAGAGAGATGAGCAACGTGCTCTGAGAGTGGAGACTAGTAAAGAAAGGTTAATATTTATAAAGCAGCAGACTGGGCAAACAAGGTAGAATATGTCACATGAGCATGGCTCTTACAAAGTGTGAGAAGAAGAAACAGAAGTAGAAAAGAGTCAAAAAGATGGTCTCCTATCCACTTACTCAACCAACCACAAACATCGCTGGGCACTGAGGGAGGTTCTAGACATGCAACATGGGGTTTGTGCCCTCAAGGAACTTCCACTCTGGCTTCGGTCATCTGAGGTCTGGGGCTGCCCCAGGCTTGCAGGCATGTTCCTATTGAGAGATCAGCAAGGTTTCTCTCTTGCTGATTTTGTCTGAGAGTGTGGAGGTGGAAATGCTGTGAAGAGGATCTTCCCTCAGAGCTGCTGTGGATTTTTTATGCTCCTGGAGTGGTAGGAGGTCTGCAGCACTCGGTCCAGGGCACCATTTTTTGACTGGAGTAGGAGGGATAGGCCCACAATGGTCCAGTTGAGGTTGAGCAGTGGTTTCAGTGGGTGGGGGGAGGGGAAAGCAGGAGGTGGTGGTCCATGAAGAGTGTGGTCAACAAATGTGGGGTGTGGTCACTGGGGTGCAGCTTGTGGGTTGCTTCCTTCAGCAGTCCTGCCCAGGTTCCCTTTCTGGTAGGATGGATGCCCCTCCATCTTCCCATTCATGCCTCTCCTTCTCTGTGCCTCTTCCCTTGGATTCCCAAGGAGCTAGATTAGGAGAAGACTCTGGATTAAAAAGATTACCCTGGGAGCTAGTCTACTAGGGATGCCAAAACATCACTAGAAATGCAAAGAGACAAATGTGATTGTACTGATGAAGTGCTCCCAGGGATACAGCTATATGTGTTAAAAAGAATACTTAGGTAAGTATCTTGGGATGTAAAGGAATGGGATGGGGCGAGAAGACGGGGGAGTGAGGGCATGCACGCTCTGTAGTGATACAAGCTCCCCAAACCTGCCTTCTAAGAAGAGTGGGCTCAAAACCTGCTTTGGTTTGGCGAAGTGGGTGTGTCAGTGGAGTCCTCAGCTCTTCTGATCCCTGGGCTCAGCCCGCCCTCTGAACAAAAGTTGAATAAAATTGTAATAATATCAATTTGAAGGAGTGCAGAATGATTAGCCTGACCAGAGGCTCATAGGCTTAGCTCTGACCCCATAACTGTCTTTCCTTTTGCTGTTCTTCTGTGGTGAGTGATGGCCCCACCAACCGGCTATAAGTCCACGGGAGTTTTATCCCTTCAAGGGTGCACTATCCAGCCCTCTCCAACAGGTGCTACAGGCCTAATTCTTAAAACTAGACCCTCACTCTTCCCCAGTCAGCTCACACTCCTTCAAGGCTGGCTGCCCAGGGGCAAATAGATCATTGATCAATTGCAGCTGGAAGTGAAGGGGAACATGCTTTACAAGCTCTCTAGGCTCCAGGTGAGGGCTATATTAGTAGCTACTTTATTCAACAAGCATGTATTGAGTGCCTGCTGAGTGCAAAGTCCTGCTCAAGGGACTGTGGAAGACTCTGGAGTTCCCATTTTCAAGGAGTTGCAGCCAAATGTTCCCAACTGGGGTGCATGTCAGAATCACATGGGGAGCTTTTTCCAAAGGCCCCTCTCCAGAGCTGAATCAGGTTCACAGATTGAGACCAGGTCTGTGGGGTATGGAGAAGCTCAGAGGGTGGTTTTTATCTATGTCCTTGGATGTGAAGCTCTGGGACAGTGTAAGAGACAGGCATGTGTACCACTAACTAAAAAGCAAGGGCAAGTTTACCCAATGCCACAGAGAGAGATGAGCAACGTGCTCTGAGAGTGGAGACTAGTAAAGAAAGGTTAATATTTATAAAGCAGCAGCCTGGGCAAACAAGGTAGAATATGTCACATGAGCATGGCTCTTACAAAGAGCATAAATTGTAAGAATAATGACAGCTATCATTCTTTTCTCCCACTCAGTACACAGTGATAGAACACCAGGGTCCACTGCTTGGCAGGGTGCAAGACCAGGTTCCTGCCCTCTGGCAGTCTGCAGTGTGATGGGGCAGGGAGATAGGACACCCATGGGTGTAACTACGACATGCTGGAGAGTGCCAAATACTATTTTAGAGAGAACAAGCGGAGTGCTGTGGCAACCCAGAGAGTGCTCTTCTGATTTACAGGTTGTGGACACCTTCCTGAAGGAGCTGGCATTTCAGCTGGGGCTTGTAGGTTAGGGAGTAGAAGGCCCAGCATGACAAAGGCCCAGAGGAGACTGGGAAAAGGGTATCTGGGAGAGGACCCGTGGCCTTTTGTGGCTGGATCCCAGGCTGCTTGTGGGGTGGGGGCTTACGTTGGAATAAAATTAGAAAGAATGGAAATGTTAGTTGGCACCAGATTGTAGGGGCCTTTATTTACATGCAAATAAAGCCTACAGTGTTTGGGCTTTATTTGCCATGTAACGTGGAGCCACTGAGGGTTTTGAAGCACCCTGATGTCAATGCAGAGGACGCCTGGTGGGGAAAGAGATGAGCAGCAGGAAGGTGCAGAGGAAGTGAGGCGGTTTGGGGATGAAGCCACCGGCATGTGAGAGACACTGGGAAGGTAACATCAACAGGACTTGGCGGTGGGAGTGGGAGTGGAGGGGAAGGAAATGCAGGGCTCAAAGATAACTTGGTTTTGGGGGGAAGCTGGGACCATCAACCAGGAGGGGGAGAACATTTTAGGTGGAACATGATGAATCGGAAATGTCAGCTCAATACCCAGCTGGAGAGGAGGCGATGCTGGAGGAATCTTCAACTCTGGATGCCTTCATCAAGGTGGGTGTTTGGTTATCTGGGCTTCAGAGCTGGACTGTTGGCACCTGGAGGGTAGCGTCTGCATCTCATTCATTTTTACATCCTCCAAATAAATGCCGGCAGAAGATGGCACTCATCGCATTCCTTCTGAAGAGTATAGACTAAATATGCAAGTGCCGGTTCACGTGCTAGCAACTGGAACTGTGATACAGAGCACGTCTCGAGTCCAGCTGTGGGTTTTTAGAGTCCAGATTTCCTTCTGACTGTGCTTATTTGAGGATGTGATTACTTTTGTTCTGCAGACAGCCCCATCCAGAGCCAACCCCCTCCAAGATCAGCTGGGACAGCCCTACCGTCAGGGAGGGGAGAGACCGTCTTGCCAGCAGCCTACATCTGCACAGTTGAATTTCAGACCCTCACAAAGTCTCGAGGGATGCTCCTTTCAGGGCATGCTTTCCTATTTTAGAGCCTTCTGAACTAAGCAAGCATAAGAAATCCATGTCTGAATGAAAGAATAAATGCTAAAAGATTTTCTCAAAATCTAAGAAACGTTTTTCTGGATGGCAATATAAAATTTCCAGATGGGGAAATTTTCCGCAGAAGAGGGGGCATATAGGACCCCTTGACGTAATGTACTTCTTTCACCCCCGTCGCTGCAGTGGTAGCGTGTCCCAGAGCTGTGCCTTCTATGCTCCTTCCTGCCCTGCTTCCCCTTCAGCTCCACCTCCTCCGGCTCCTCTGTCTACCGCCACCTGCTCCACCAAACTCCCTCTCAATAAAAGGAGATGCCCTCATAGGTGAAGGCACCTGGGGGCTGAGGTGACAGGGGAAGGCCAGGTGCCTGTTGCCGGCAGAGCAAGAAGTGCCGGAGCAGACTTTTGAGGTGTCTGCGGAACTTGACCCCGACAAAGACGTAGAGCACCGGGTTGAAGCAGCAGTGGGAGAAGGCAACGTTGCGGCAGATGAGCAGGGCATAATCCAGCTGCTGGCTGACCTCGCAGCTCTGAATGACGCCAAGTTTCAACAGTGTCTGCAGAAACAGGATCAGGTTGTAGGGAGCCCAGCTGAGGAAGTATGCCGCCACAATGGTGAAGATGAGCCTAACTGTCCGGTGGCGCCGTCTGGACCGCGAGCGGAACAGGGTCCTGAGAATCTCCACGTAGCAGAACAGGATAATCCCCAAGGAGAGGAGGAAGATGATGTTGTGCTGGTAGACTGAGGCTAGGAACCACTCGAGTTCTGAATAATCACAGCCCGAAGGGAACACCTTGTGGAAGATGGCATCGGGGATGGAGGACAGGATGCTGGCTGCCCACACAGCTACGGTCACCAGCACGCGGCGCTGGAGGGTGTGGACACGCAGGGATGAGATGGGACTCACCACGGACAGGTAGCGATGGATGGTCATGATGGTCAGGAAGGAGATGCTGCTGTAGAGGCTGATGGAGAAGATCATGTTGAGGAGCTTGCAAAAGAAGTCCCCCAACAACCAGCCCCAGTGGTACCCCAAGATCCACACGGGCAACAAGCAGGAGAACACCAGGTCTGAGAGACACAAGTTGAGGATGAAGACGTTGGTGAGGGACTCCAGGCTCTCATACTTCACCAGGACCCACAACACCAGGCTGTTGCCCACCATGCTGAGGAGGAACACCAGGCAGTACAGGATGGTGGTGCTGAAGGTGGCAAAGACAAAGGTCTTCTTCTCACACAGAAAGCTCTGAGGATCATACTCAAAAGGGGTGCTGGTCTCCGGGATGTCTGAGGGCTCCATCTAGACGCTGAGAGCATCTGAAGTGATACAGACATGGAGTTCAAAGCCACGTGGTTAGGCTAGAGAGCAATAGGACCCATGATACAAAAAAGTGTGGTCCATGGTCCAGCTACTGGGCAGCGAACTATTTATAAGGAAATTAGCAACTTTTGCCAAAATGTGAAGTCACTATGCATGCTGTTTAGTTTGGTTAGCATTTTTCCTTAGCAAGACTTTCTTGAAGGAAGTGACACATTAACTTACAATATGTCATAAGCCCCTTCCCTTCTTGAAGACTGTCATTTGAGTAACACTAAGCTAGACCAGTGTCCCAGTAGGTGTAGGAGAAAGACAGTGGAACTGGATTCAAAGACCTGAGATCAAAGGCGGGGCCCAATATCACGTTCCTGGGCAAGCTTTTTAACCTTTCTGAACCTCGGGTCCTCATCTACAAAACAGCACTAATGATCCCAGGGTCACTCCTTCATTTATTCAACAAATATCTACTAAGAATTTACTATGCCCACCTGCCTTTCCTTCTCCTCTCCCTCTGTCCCTCCCTTCCTTTCTTTCTTCCTCTGTTCCTTCCTTTTCTTCCTCCCATAAAGTGTACAAACCCTGATGGCAGGATTGTTTCAGGAAACTTGCTGTCTCCAGGAACTGGTCCAAAAAGAGAGGACACAAAAGGAGCAAACATCTCTCTCATGTAAATCCAATTATGAAATCATCTCAAGACTTCAGTGAATGTTGAGAATCTGGGAGACCAAATCCCCACTAACACAGAGGATTAACTCTCAGAGCAGAAAGCTTCATCATCTGGGAGTTTGGTCTACAGAGTATCTTACAAGCAAGTGGAAATCCTAAGTGTCCAATAGGAGGGGAGTAGCTAAGAAAACATATGGTCAAATTGATTTAATCCTCTGTGCTAGTGAGATTTTAGAAATAGTGAGACTAGGACTTCCCTGGTGGTGCAGTCGTTAAGAATCCGCCTTCCCGGGAAGATCCCACAGGCCGCAGAACAACTAAGCCCATGCGCCACACTACTGAGCCTGTGCTCTAGAGCCTGTGAGCCATAACTAGTGAGCCCACATGCCGCAACTACTGAAGCCCACATGCCTAGAGTCTGTGCTCCACAACAAGAGAAGCCACCGCAACGAGAAGCCCGTGCACCGCAACGAAGAGTAGCCCCCGCACGCCACAACTAGAGAAAGCCCGCGTGCAGCAGCGAAGACCCAACGCAGCCAAAAATAAAATATAAATAAATTAATTAAAAAAAAAAAAGAAATAGTGAGACTAGAAGGCCAAGGAGACAAAAGAGAAGTGATTGAAGAGCTGGAAATTTCACTGAGAGAGGGGCAAATGAAGCTGCAGGGCCTCAGAGAAGGATGGGAGACTTGGATGAAGCAGCTGCCTGAAACAGATAAGAGAACTCTCATCATCCACTATGTGTCAGGCACTGTGCTAACACATTATACTCAACTGCTCCCTTAATCCTGCAACGCTCTCTCTTAAGACGTGACCATTTCCATTTTATAGAAGAGGAGACAGGTTCAGACTGGTAAAATGACCTTCTCAATGTTATAAAGCCAGGAAGCAGCAAGGAGGGCCAAGACTGGAACCCAGGCTTTATGACCTTGTATTCTGAGGAGGAGAACTGGAGAAATAATTTCCCACTTCCTGGTTTGGGACAGGAGGAAAAATAGCGGTGAGGGTGCAGTCTCAAAATGTATCCTATTTTAGGTAGTTAAATCAACTTGTGTCTCTAAACACAAAAGTGAAGATAGTTGAAAATATTAATATGGTTGTTTTGTTTTGTATTCTTTTGATATCTAGAGAGGGATACATATGCTTTTGCATGTTTCCTGTCCACTTCTGTTTCTTATTTTTAGTGTTTATGGATTTTATTCATTTTTCTACTTAGGATAACACTGTTTTTCTTATGGATTTTTAAGAGCACTTTACTTAGTCTGGTCAACTCATTCTGCTTCTGACTATGTCTTATGGTCTTACTTTTTTGACATTTAGAAATTGGGTACTTACATTTTAAAGAAGAGCTTATCTGACTCAATACAACAGCCCTTAATGACCAAT
The DNA here is from genome assembly GCF_963924675.1 of Phocoena phocoena. Classification (NCBI taxonomy): domain Eukaryota; kingdom Metazoa; phylum Chordata; class Mammalia; order Artiodactyla; family Phocoenidae; genus Phocoena; species Phocoena phocoena. The sequence continues at coordinate 41,402,225 of NC_089228.1, read as the reverse complement.
GACATATGTCAGGTGCTATGATAGATGCTGGATTATATAGTATGAACATAATAGACTCTACCTACAAGAAGCTTACAGTTTAGAATGAAATCAGAAATGATACAAATATCTGGGATTTCCTGGAGATATTTTGGAACAGGGGGTTTGTAAGCACCCTTCATATCGTACAAAGCCAAAGCTGGTTGTCTGAAAAAAAATTTTTTAAAGGTACTAAAACTCTAGCTAGACTGAGAACAAAAAGAGAGAGAACATGAACTGTCAATAGCAGGTATGAAAGAGTGCTTATTGCTACAGATCTTACAGACTTTAAAAGGATAACAGAGAAATATTATGATCAGTTATAACAAATTCAACAACAAACGAAATGGACACATTTCCTTAAAAATTCAACCTACCAGAACTGACATGAAATGATATGACATAGTCCTACCTTTATTATAGTAATTTAGTTAACTCTAAAAAACTGTCCCAGATGATTTTTCTAGTGCCTTCTGTCAAACATTTAAGAAAGAAATAACACTGATCTTAGGCAAACTACCTGAACTACAGGATGGAATAATTCCCAAATTGTTTTATGAGGCCAGCATAGCCCTGATACCAAACCAGAGAAAAATATTACAACAACAGAAAACTATAGACCAATATCCCTCATGAAGACAGACATAAAAATCCTTAACCAAATATTAGCAAATCAAATCCAGCAATATATTTTAAAAGGTTAATACGTCATGACCAAGTGTTTATCTCAGAAATATGAAGTTGGTTTAATATTTGAAAATCAATCAATTTAAGTGACCGTATTAAGACAAAAACTATATGATCCTTTTTGATAAATGCAGAAGAGCATCTGACAAAACTCAACACTCATTCATGATATAAACACTCAGCAAACTAGAAATAAAAGGGATATCAGGTACCTACAAAAAACATTCCAGTGTTTTGTTGGTTATTGATTCATTCACTCAAAATTTCAGAGGAGCTGCCAGTCAGGGCCTGGTAGGCCTTGGGCACAGAAAGAAGAATGGTGCCAAACCCCAAAGCTCTCCGAGTTACATCCTAGGGGTCTGGTTCCCTTTGCCTGTCATTGCTCTCCCACCCCATCTCTGAAGCCCACTTCAATTCTAACAGAGTAACTTTAGTTTTCTGGTCCACATTACAATTTGGATTGAGAAATACAGCTCTCAATTACCCAAACACTAATAATAACAATGCCTTACATAGAGACTTATAACCAAACACCTCCACTTTCTTTAGCACAAGGAAAAGCAAAGCATTATATATGATAGTTGTACTCAAAGCACGGTCCACAGACCTGCTTTTTAGCAATACAGGTTTTTGGGAATCCTCAGATCCAGGGAATCAGAGCCTCTGGAGGGAGGGCTCAGGAATCTGCATTATTTACCTGCTCTCCAGGTGGTTCTGATACCTACCTGGGAGTTTAAGAACTCCTGCTGTAGGCTATTAGAAGTAGAGGAAAACATATGTTTGAAATGTTTGTAAAGGAACTCACCTATATCTGCACCTCTTTACACGCTTCTTGAGGCAGAAATGGTGCTTCTTTGTTTCATATTATGCGCAAAGAAACCAAAACACCCACCCTGCCCAGTAGGCTAGAGGAAGGTGGGGGAAGGCTAATGTGCAGAGTCTCAGAGGGAGACAGAGAGAGAGACAGGGAGTTTTCCTAACCCCCCTCTTCCCACCACCAGGCGTCCTGGCTTGATCTGCTCCCAACCCCCCACTCCACCCAAGACCTCATGTAGAACCTGGCTACGTCACTCGTCCCTTGGAAAAGAGCTGGTCACCCAGCCTGTTTCCACAGGAAGGTGGGGTCCACAGCTTAGGGGTCATCTAAGCCCCTGGGTTCCACCAAGGAAAGATGCAGGTAATTTTGGAGTTGGAAGGGATCATAAAAGATAATGTATTTTTTTAAGTGGTATTTTAATCTTATCAAAAATTATACTTGATTAATGTACCAGTAATGCTTTATTATTTTAAACTGAAATAATTCATGTAATAAAAAATGTAGCATTTTAAATTGTATAATTCAGTAGTTTGGGGCATATTCACAATGTTGTACACCACCATTACTATCCAGTTCAGAACACTTCCATCACCCCGAAAGAAATTCATGCTTGTTTGTCAGCAGAAAATCCTACTCCCTACCTCGCTCCATCTCTTGGCAACCACTAATCTACTTTCTGTCTCTATGGTTTTGCCTATTCTGGACATTTCATGTAAGTGGAATCATATGTGACCTTTTGTGTCTGGCTACTTTCCCTTAGCATAATATTTTGAGGGTTCATCCATGTTGTAGCATGTATCAGTACTTCATTCCTTTTTATGGCTGAATAATATTCCACTGCATGGATAAGCCACATTTCAACCAGTCATCAACTGAATGACATTTGGGTTGTTTCTACTTTTTGGCTATGATGAATAATGCTGCTCTGAACATTCACTTGTAAATTTCTGTATGGATATATATTTTCAGTGCTCTTGGGTATTTACCTAGGAGTGGAATTGCTGGATTGTTTGGAAACCCCATGTTTAGCTTTTTGAGGAACTTCCAAATCATTTTCCACAGAGCTGTGCCATTTTATTTTCCCACCAGTAACGTATGAAGGCTCCAATTCTGTTGATCTTCTCTGCAAAAATGGGATCGTATCATGTACACTGATTTATCCTTTTTCCATTAAACAAAATGGCATGAACGTCTTTCCAAGTCTTCTTCTTTGTAACAGCTGGAAAGTGTTCCACTGCATTATGGTATCAGGATTTACCTATTTTCCTGTCAATGGACATCCAGTTTGCTTTCAATTTTTAAAATTATCACAATGCTGCAGGGATTAAAGGTATATCTAATACATACACCTTTAATGTACTGGTGTTGAATTACTGTAGGATGGATTTCTAGAAGTGGTGCCTTTCTGGGTCATAGGGAATGTGCATTTTACATTTTGGTAAGTACTGCCAAAATACTTACCATTTAGAACCTCTAAAATGGTTGTATTTATTTACATTTCCAAAATAGTGTATACCTGGTCAAAAATCAGGTGTTACTAACTTTAAAAATTTTGTTCATTCTGAAAGGATACTTGTAGTGTCATGTTGTTTTGATTAAAATATTGTTATTTGGAGTTAGGAATTTTCTCTACAGATTTATCGTCCAATTGTGTGTGTGTGTAATTGTTCCTTGCTGAGGGAGATAATTATTGCAAGGACTCATATAGCAAGTGTTTAACAAATGTTTGTTCCCTAAATATGAAGACACAATTTGAAACTAACATTTTCACATTTCCTCACATTTGGTTTCATTGTGAAAAAAGTTCATGCTCTCGCCTTAAACAGAAAGTTCTAAAACACTGGTCAGGCTGGACAAAGATGGAATTGAGTTCCAGCCTCATACAGACTCGACATACAGAAGGGGAAGTTCAGTTCTGGGTAAAGCACAATGTGGATAGGGGCCTGGTTATCACATTCAGGGTCTGGGCCCATCTGTGGGCAAGTGGGATCCAGGGCAGAGACCAGCATCAAGAGGTCTTTGGCATCAGCATCAGAGTGGGGCTCTTGGCAGGAATTAATTGCTGTTAATAGGGGAACCACTGACTCTAGATCCCCAGGGTCTCATGATCTAATTGGACCAAGTCCAGCAAGATGGATGGTTCTGTTTGAGCCTCAGCCCCATGCACATGAGAAGAGGCACAGGCATGGGCAAATGAAAGGTCTTGCAGCTTTGGGAGCCCTTGGAGACAGCAGCCTGGCTTCACTGGGAAGTACATTCACAGGGCACGGGAGGGAGGAGGCTGACAGCATCCAGAAGGCCCATCCACCTCTCTGTGGGAACATCTAGCCCCTGGCTGGAGTGGGCCTAGTGGGAGAGACTAGAGCTAGTGTTTGATCTGGGCAGAGGTATGCTGGAGCTGGCTCATACCAGCTTGTGTGCGTTTCATTTTTAGGAATTTTACGAGTTGGTTGCTGTTGCATTAGTAGCATGAAATCAACCATGGTGGAAGTATTGACGCCTTGGAATCTGGCAATCACTGCAAATCAGGGCTTTTCCCTCTGGAGAGCTGGTTGTTAAGATTTACCATCACACCACTGGATAGAAGGTTAGCATTTTCTCAGAATTGCTCCAAAGATAAAGTCCCAAATTCCTGTCCTTGCTGGTGTAGTGGTATCATTCAGGATTCCAGAAAGGGACAGGTGGCCCTCTCAAGAGGGTGACTGAGGACAATGCAGGGAAAGGACTTTTACAAAGGTGTGGGCAGGGTGTAGGGAATGCAAGCAGCGATGGTGAAGTACCCCTGGGCCAGCAAGAGTGGGCAGCTGCCACTGAGCCCAGGGCTAAATGCACAGGAGAAAGAGCCACCGAAGGACCTGGTGAGACGGGCCCTACAAGAAGGTTGCTGGACACTGGATGTGGATTTTGGCAGAGGAAGTATTCACTTCCACCACTTGCCCAACAGAGAGAGAGCCAGAAGAATAAATATGCCAACCTCTTTCTCTTCCCACCCCCCTCCACCCAAACTCCTGCTGGTGCCTTCTACTGGCACCAGCAGGGAGGCAAGGGAGACTGTTCACGCAGCCCATACAGGGGAGCCTCAGAAGCAGAGGTGGGTGAGGAAAGTGGAAGGCAGACCTGGAGGGATGGAAGTAAGGCATCCAGTTCAGAGACTTAAGTGGTCCGTCCCCATCCAGCTCATTCAGTACACGCTTCCCTTGCCCACTGCACTCGGTGGCCACACACACTGCTTCCTCCCTCCCCCGCTAGTTCATTACCCCTCCTCCTTGGATTAAAATTCCCCCTCCTGTTGCCTGTGTTCTTTTACACCTTGTCATTCTTCAAAGCAATTCTCTGCTAATGCTTATTATGCTTATCATTTTTATCCAATAATGATTCATTTAACAATTAAAATACCAGCAGCCAACATTTACTGGCACTTCCCACACGCCAGGCACTGTGTAACTGTTAGGCTGTATTCGAGAGGGCAGGCACCATGCCTCTGTCTTGCTCATTGCTCTCTCTCTCCAGTGCCCAGGACAGAGCCTGGAACACACTAGGAGCTTGACAAACATGTGGAGTAAAACTCCTCACAATGACCCTAACAAGTGTTTCCCAGCTAGTCTGTAGTATGGGAGATTACATATGGCTGTAAATGTTTTACTGCTCCTTCCACTGACAGGCAAAGTCTAACTCCATTCTCCTTGAACGTTGCTGCTCTTGGTAACGTACTTGACTGATAGAACGTGGTGAAAGTGAGATTCTGGGACTTCAGCTGGGTCCCTAACATTCTCATTGATAGCCTTGAACCACCATTTATGAAGTCCAACTCCATGAGGCCACCGTGCTGGTGAGGCCACATGTGGAGCGGCTGACAGTTCTGGCTGAGCTCAGCTCTCCAGCCTTCTCCGTTGGGGCTAGACCTGGGAGGGAAGCTGCCTTGGAGCAGCCCTCCATCTCCTAGCTCAGTGGCATCGAGGGACCGTCACTGATGCCACACGAAAAAGGATTACCCAGCTGAGTGCTGCTCAGGCTCTGAGTCACAATTTATGAGATATAATAAAATGGCTCTTATTTTAGACCTCTATATTTGAGAGTGCTTAATTACACATCAATAGTCAGAACTTATAACATTGGTTAGGGGGAAATCCCTATGCTGATTTTCTATCCCACCTTTACCCATCCCACGTTCTACGTGCCCCTTGACGACTGTCATCACCCAGAGTCTTGTTGACTCTCCAGCAAGTCACCTTTGATGTGGCTTTAACAGAGGTGCCCACTCAAGGTAGCTTCCATTTGAACATGGCTGGGAAATCCCCCAAGGGCAGGCCTGGCTGCTCTGTAGGCAGCAAAAGGGAGCTGAGTGGTTCTGGGTCAACTGCCAAATCGTCACATGGCCCCTTCAACCTTTTGTGACCGTGAAATCACCGACTCCCGGGGAGAGGCCCTTTCCTTGGAGGCCTGCTCTGCCCACCCGACCACGCACAGGCCTGGTTGGTGAAATCAGGCGCTGGCCAGGGCTGCCCCGGCTTCCACTGCTGCCCCGCTCCCCGCTGGTCTCGTCCCAGGCAGAGCAAACACTGCTGGCATCACCAGGACTTGTCTGTGAGGAGCTTCCGAGGGCCACACGGGTTGCAGCTAGAGGACTAATCCCTGGGGGTGTGCTCTGAAGGTGTGCAGGGTTCTGAATGGAGCCTTTTGGACGTTTCTGGCAGCACCGCAGGCTAAAGAGACGCCTGAGAGGGTTGAGGCCTCTTGACCTTCTCCAGGGCCTCCGGAAGGGGCCGCGTGCGGATGCCCCTAGGGCTTTGCCAGCCCATCCTGAGCAGCAAGGTCTCCCTCTTCTCACTCCCACCGGTGCTCCTCAAGCACACTTGGGTGGGTGGGTGGGCGTCATGACAGCATTCCTGGCAGAGGCAGCAAGAGTTTGGAGAAGAGCGAGTACAGGATGTGTTCGTGAGGCAGTGAGACAGGTGCATCAGGGCCAGACCTCACAGAGCCTCGGACGCTCCTGGATGCCCTTGGCACACCCATCATTTCTGCACTATGTGGGGCTCGTGGAAAATACAGATTCCCAGGCCCTGCCCAGACCTATAGAAACAAGCTCTTCAGGTGAGGCTTGGGCCTCTGCATTTGTGACAAGTGTCCGGGGGGGTTCCGAAGGAAGCCAGACAGTGTAGAGATTAATACCACGGGCTCCAGAGTTAGGCTGCAGGGGTGCAAACGTGGACTCCAGGATTCAGTGCCCATGGAATTTTGGCACCTCAGTTTCCCCATGTGAATTGCAGATAATTACAGCATCAACCTCACGGACTTGTTATGAGGATTAGACAAAGTGAATGAGTTAGGTACTTAGGACAACGCCCAGTGAGCGCTCAATAACTGTGAGCTCCAGCTACCCGGACGATGGCAGTAGATGCAGTGCAGGAAGCTGTACCTTCAGTACAGGGTCTAATCTCAATAAATGTTTGTTGAATGGAGGACAAGAGCAAAACACATTCAGCCATGCCACTGGCACAACCATGCCATGAACATTTATTTTTATAGCAAGCTCTGGCATTATTCTAGGTGCTGGTGGTTCAAAAAGGAATAAATCATTCCCTGCCGTTAAGATGCTCACAGGCTCACAGATGTGGAAATGGGTGGTTAGGATACAGTGTGTTAAGTGTGATGTGAGGGACAGGCTCTGGGCATACCAGCCTTGGAGAGGCAAGGAAGGCTTCCTAGAGGAGGTGATGTCAAAGGGAGATCTGAAGGATGAGTAGGAGTTATGCAGGGAAAGGGGGCTGAATGCCAGGTGTGGGGGAACATTTATGCAGTAGGGCACATTCTGAGCCTCCCAATGACTCAAAGTGAGAGAGACGTGTGGTGGAAGAAGCAGTGCGCTAGGGTTTGAGGCTGGAAAGATGAGCAGCATCAGCTGGTTGGGTTGCCCAGTGCCTTCAGGTCTGACTAGCTCATCTCACGCACTGCACGTCCTTATCATGAAGATTGCCTCGTGTGTCACTGAATAACGGTCCCCTGGATTAGTCAGTTAGCACCCTGCTTCAGTGTCCAGAGTATGAAAAGTCACAGAGGTCCAAATCCCTGCCCAAGTCACTCTCAAGTGGAGGAGTGTCAAATAATTTGGAGTCCATGTTTCAAAATCACCACATGGAGATTCAGGGAAAAGTTCCTGAAGGAGAGGACATGGGCCAAGTCTTGAAAGGTGAGTAGGACTGAACAGGGAGAGAAGAGGAGGAAGGATGTGCCATTCGGGGACCAGCAAATGTAAACATCAGGAGATAGGAGGTCTTGAGGCTGGGTCAAAGGACTCAACTTAGGCTCGAGACGAGATGTGTGCCGAGAGGGGTGCTGGGAGATGAGAAGGAGAGGGAGGCAAAGGCCCTTGGGCGCTAAGCTCAGGAGTCTGAAATTCATCCTGAATGGAGAACTAGTAAAGGGTTTTAAGCAGAGGAATAAGGTGATCCGTGGATTCACTAGGATGCTCTTGGCTGTAAGTGACAAAGCACAGGACTGAAGAGGCTTAAGTGGTCGAAGCTGTTAATTTTCCATAGGAAGGTAATGCTAGGGTTGGTGCAGCAACTTGGCAATGTCATCAAGAACCACGGCCCCTTCTACCTCTTGTACTAGCCTCAGCGCCTCTGTAGTGTCATTCCTCACAACTACAAGATGGCTGCTATGGCACCAAGCATCATGGCTTTGTAAAGCATCCAAATCAGGAAATAAGGAGGCATATGTCTAAAGAAGCAGCTTTCATTGGGGGCAATTTTGTGATGTCTGGGGGGCATTTTTGGTTCTCACAGCTTGAAGGAGGTACTGACATCTAGCAGGTAGAGGCTAGGGATGCTGACAAACAGGACAAACTCCCATGACAGAAAATTACCAAAATGGCAATAATACCGAGGTTGAGAAACGATGGTCTAAATGGATTGGGTGCCCTTAGCTTATACACGGAGGTGAAGTTGTGTCACTGCACGTTTGGAGCTAAGAGCCCAGAGATTCAGTTTCATGGCTTAGCTGCTAAGGGACACTAGACACTGCCAGATATGTAAATGTATTATAAAGTTACAACCATATGAAGTTCTAGATAGACTGAAATGTAAGAAGTGAAACCAAAAAAGGGGGAAAACAGAAATAGTTATCAGATGGATGGGGAACGACTTCATAAACATATATTTACATATATTGCATATAAACATAAATACAATATGTCTATGGTTTTCAGCACATGTCATTTGAGGAGGGCATTATTATCTGTCAGACAGTGAATTGGTTTGCAGGATATAGCTTGCTTTCTTCTTGATACATCTTTAGTTCCTGGAATTTCTATTCTATTGTAGTCAGTGTAGTGTCTTTTTTCCTTTCAGTTTTTCTGAAGCAGAATTAGTTGGATTGACCTTGTTGTGATAGGGGCAGTGATGGTGGGAAGTGGGGAAGAAGCTGACTTAGAAGGCAGGGGTTGCCAACATACAAGAAATTCAGCTTGTCTACAGTCAACTCAGACCCTTAAATGTCACTGGTATTTCTGCTGGAGGTTTCTGGTTTGGCCTAATTCTTTTAGAGATGCAATGCTGATTTGGTACTGTTTTTCCCCTTCCTAATCAGCTTCCTTTTCCTGTTTTTTCTTACCATGGTCTCTGCCATTAGCCTTGTTTTTTGAAAATGAGAATTTGAGCTCTGCTGGTTAGGTGTGGGTATAAGTATGCCATGGGTGTGTGTGTGTATATGCGTGTGTGTGGTTGTGTGTTCCTGTGTGTGTATGTATAGATTTCCATGTCAACACAAGTTGGCTGGCAAAATTCTGGACTCCTTCAATGATAAAGATGGGTCTCCTTCTAACCCACCCTCACTATGAAATCAACAGCTGAAAAGAATATAATAAAAATAGTAAACCAACTTACTGTACCCGAAAATCATCAACAAGTGGGTTACTGGAAAATAAATAGCACACTTTTCAATAATCCAAGGATCAAACAAGACTCAAGGGGAATTAAAAAAAAAACACATTGAATGGCATAAAAGTGAAAATACAACATCAAACTCTGTGGGACACAGTTAAAGCAGCACTGAGAGGGAAATTTTTAGCACTAAATGCTTACATTAGAAAAGAGAAAATGTCCCACATAAATAATCTAAGCACCTATCTTAAGAACCTAGAAAAAGAAGCAAAATAAACTCAAAGTAAGTAGAAGGAAAGAAAAAATAAAGAGAAGAATTGATAAAATTGCAAACATAAACCCAAGAGAAATGAAACAAAAAAAGTTTGTTCTTTGAAAAGATCAATAAAAGTGATATGCCTCTAGAAAGACTAACGAGAAAAGAGAAAGACACAAATTACTAATATCAGGAAGGAAACAGTGGATATTGCTACAGATTCTGCAGACATCAAAGATAATAACCAAGGACTTCCCTGGCGGTCCAGTGGTTAAGACCCCGCACTCCCAATGCAGGGGGCCCAGGCTCAATCTCTGGTCAGGGAACTAGATCCCGCATGTCGCAACTAAAAGATCCCACATGCTGCAACTAAAAGATCCCGCATGCCACAACTAGACCTGGCGCAGCCAAATAAATAAATAAAAATATTTTAAAAAAAGATAATAATCAGGGGCTTCCCTGGTGGCGCAGTTGTTGAGAGTCCGCCTGCCGATGCAGGGGACGCGGGTTCGTGCCCCGGTCCGGGAAGATCCCACATGCCGTGGAGCAGCTGGGCCCGTGAGCCATGGCCACTGAGCCGTCGCGTCCGGAGCCTGTGGTCCGCAACGGGAGAGGCCACAACGGTGAGAGGCCCGCGTACCACCAAAAAAAAAAAAAAAAAAAAAAAAAAAAAGATAATAATCAAATAGTATGAACATCTATATAACTTAGATGAAGTAGACTAATTCCTCAAAAAACACAGGTTACCACAACTCACTCAATATGAAATAACTAAATAAATAAACTCATGCAATATGAAAGGGCTCACCCAATAAGCCCTTCAAGGAAACTGAAGTCATAATTTAAAACTCCTGAGAAAGAAATTTCCAGGCCCAGATAATTTGACTGGATGATTCTTTTAAATGTTTAAAGAAGAATTAACACCCATTCTACATAACCCTTTCCAGAAAATAGAAGAAGAGAGAATACTTCACACCTCACTTTGTGAGACCAGTATTACCCTGGTACCAAAACCAAATAAAGATGGTACCAAAAAGTACATATAATAACTACAGACGAATATCCTTCACAAATACAACTGAAAAAACTCTTTAATAAATATTAGCAAATAGAATATGGGGTTTATTCCAGAGATGCAAGGCTGGTTCAATACTTAATCAGTGAAATCCACTGTATTAAAAGGCTAAAGAAGAAAAACTACATGATCATATCAACTGATACAGAAAAATCATCTGACAAAATTCAACAACTATTGGGACTTCGCTGGTGGGGCAGTGGTTAAGAAGCTGCCTGCCAATGCAGGGGACACAGGTTCAATCCCTGGTCTGGGAAGATCCCACGTGCTGTAGAGCAACTAAGTCCGTGTGCCACAACTACTGAGCCTGCACTCTAGAGCCCGTAAGCCACAACTACTGAGCCCGCGTGCCACAACTACTTAAGCCCACGTGCCTAGAGCCCGTGCTCCGCAACAAGAGAAGCCACTGCAATGAGAAGCCCGCGCACCGCAATGAAGAGTAGCCCCCGCTCGCCGCAACTAGAGAAAGCCCACATGCGGTCAAAAATAAATAAATAAATAAATTTATTAAAAAAAAATTCAGCAACTCTTTATGATAAAACTCTCAGAAAAAACTAAGGATGGGGGGAACTTCCTCAATTTGATAAAAAATACTTATTAAAAACCACCAGTTGGGCTTCCCTGGTGGTGCAGTGGTTGAGAGTCTGCCTGCCGATGCAGGGGACACGGGTTTGTGCCCCGGTCCGGGAAGATCTCACATGCCGCGGAGCGGCTGGGCCCGTAAGCCATGGCCGCTGAGCCTGTGCGTCCGGAGCCTGTGCTCCGCAACGGGAGAGGCCACAACAGTGAGAGGCCCGCGTACCGCAAAAAACAAAAAAACACACCAGCTGACAAAATACTAATGTTGAAAGACAATGTTTTCCCATAAGATTGGGAGCAAGGCAAGGGTGTCTATATTAACCACTCTTGTTCAATATAGTACCGGAAGCCTCGGGCAGCACAGTAAGCAAAAGGAAATAAAAGGCGTACAGGTTGGAAAGGGATAAATAAAACTGTCCCTGCTTGCAGATAGCATAATGGTCTACCCAGAAAGTGCCAAATATCCAAAAACAAAACAAAACTGAAACAATTCCTAGGATAATAAGTGAGTTTAGCAAAGTTGCAAGATATAAGATCAACATAAAAATCAATTGTATTTCTATGTATTAGCAATAAACACATGGAAAGCAAAATTTAAAGTACAATATTATTTACAATCTCTCTCTCCAAAAAGAAATACCTGTGCATAAATCATCAAAATGTACAAAACATGTACACTGAAAATTATAAAATGCTGATGAAATAAAAAAGATCTAAATAAATGGAGAGATATTCATGGGTTGGAAGATTCATCATAGTAAAAATGTCAATTCACCCTCAAATGATATATGGTTATAATGAAATTTTTAGCAAAATCCTCCAAGATTTTTTGTAGGTAGAGACAGGCTTATTCTAAAATTTATATAAAAAGCAAAGGATTTAGAATAAATAAAACATTTTGAAAAAGAAGAAAGGAATGGGAGTAATCCCTCTGTTCTATTTCAGGACTTATTACGCAGCTATAGTAATTAAGACCGCAGTATGGGCAGAGGGGTGGACACCAAGATTAATGGAAGGGAATGGAAAGCCCAGAAATAGCCCCACACCAGTAAGGCCATCTGATTTTTGACAAAGGTGCAAAAGCAATTCACTGGAGGAAGGATAGCTGACTTTTCAACAAATGGTGCTGGAGCAATTGGATATTCATAGGCCAAAAAATAAATAAGTAAATAAAAAGAACCTCAACTTAAATTTTGGATTTTATATAAAAATTAACTCAAAATGCATCACGGATATAAATGTACATATAAAATTATAAAAACTTTTAGAAGAAAACATAGGAGAAAATCTTGGGGACCTAAAGCTTAGTGACAAGTTCTTAGACATAACACCAAAGGCATAAACAAAAGAGAGCTATATTAGACTTCATCAAAATGAAAAAGCTTTGCTACAGACTGAGAGATAGCATTTGCAAGCTGCATATCAGACAGAGTACCCATGTCTAGAATATATACAGAATCCTCAAAAGTCAGCAGTAAAAAAACCAAACAATTCAGTTAAAAATGGGTAAAGAACTTGGAGAGACATTTCACTGAAGAGAATATACAGATTGTAAATAGGCACATGAAAAGATATTCAACGTCATTAGCCATGAGGGAAATACAAATTAAGACTATGATGAGATATTACCACATACCTATTAGAAAAGCTAAAATAAAAACCAGGGGCCATGCCAAAATCCGGCAAGGATATAGAGAAATGATCTCTCATACACTGCTGTAGGAAATGTGAAATGGCACAGCCACTCTGGAAAAGAGTATGACAGTCTCTTAAAAAACTGAACACACACCATATGATCCAGCAATCACACTCTTGGGCATTTACCCTGGGGAAATGAAAACTTATGTTCTCACAAAAACCAATACATGATTGTTTACAGAAGATTAATTCTTCATAGCCCCAAACTGGAAACAACCAAAATGTCCCATAATGGGTGAATGGCTAAATTCCATACCATGGGATACTACTTAGTAATAAAAAGGAGCAAGCTTTTGGTATATGCAATGATCTGCATAGATCTCAGGGGTTTTATGATTAGTTTAAAAAATGCAATCTCAAAAGGTCACATGCTGAGCAATTCCACTTACATAACATTCTTGAAATGACAAAATCATAGAGATAGAAAGCAGATCAGTGGTTGCCAGGGGTTAGGAATGGTGGGGGCAGGTGTGACTATAAAAGGGTAGCAGGAGGGACATCTTTGTGATGACAGAATCGTTCTGTATCTTGATTGGGGTGGTGGTTACAGGAATCTACATATGTGATAAAATGGAACAGAACTGTACACACACATTGTACCAGTGTCTAACTCCCGTTTTTGATACTGTACTATAGTTATGGAAGATGTAACCACTGGAGGAAAATGAGTGAATCAGGTGGGATTTCTCTATACTATTTTTATGATTTCTTGCTAATCTATAATTATTTCAAAGTTAAACAAAAAAGCTATAATCCTGCTATTTTTAGCTCAAAAAGCTTCAACAATTACCCACTGCCCATGGCAGTGGTTTTACAAATTTAGTGTAGGTAAGTATCACTAATGTTGTATTAAACATGCAAATTCTGATACAGTAGGTAAGGGGGTGGGGCGGGGGTCAGCACATCTAACGAGCTCAGCAGTTGATTAGGCTGCAAGAGGGGTCTTCAGGTCACACTTTGAGAAACTCAGACTCTAGCTCTGCTCTTGAGCTCTTAGTTTACAGTTAACACTCTCCTCTACAACAAAAATATATGTTCACCAGATCCAGGACGGGGTAAGGCAGGCAAGGAGCCAAGGGTGTGATATTTAAGGAGGCACTCACTCTCGGGTCCATGGAAGTGCAGAGTTAGCACTTCCTGAACCTTAGAGTGAGTGCCTCCTTAAATTTTGCATCTTAGATTGCCTCCACCTGCTCCTGGCCCTGTTCTCCACATAAAGACTTGGATTTAAAGGTTCTTAGCAGCTTTATTCATTATACCCCCAAACTGGAAACAACCAACTGTCAACCAACTAGTGAAGGGACCAGTAAGTTGTGATACAGTCATACACTGAAATGCTAGTCAGCAATAAAAAGGAACAAACTACTAATCCATGCAACAAAATAGATGAACCTCACAAATGTTATGTTGAGTAACACAGAAGAGTACATATTCTGAACAAAACTTTGGAAAATCTGCGGAAGACAAATCTAATTTACACCAACAGAAAGAAAATAAGTAGTTGCCAGGGTGGGTGATTATCTGGCAAGGTGGGTGATTATCTGGCAAGGTGGGTGATTACCTGGAAAGGCGGGTTACAAGGGAACTTTTGGGGGTATCAGGAATGTTTCATATCTTGATTGGTTGTGGTTACACCGGTGTATACTCGTGGAAACACCCATTTAACATGGGTGCATTTTATTGTATGTGAATGACACTTCAATGAAGCTGATTAAATATACAAAACAAAAACAAACAAAATCCCCAGCTCTCTCACAAACATCTGAACCCTGCGCTTTGGCGGAAAGGCCATCTCTTACTGATGGGCTCCGGGTACAACACAGTCGAGTAGGAAGAGCTGTGGTGAGGGGTCAGGACACCTTGATTCTCATCCTAGTTCTAGAATAACTGGCTGGACGACCCATGGGTCAGTCATTAAGCCCTCTGAGTCTCATCTGCTGTGAGTACTTCCCAGGGCTGGTGGGAGCAATAGATACACGAAGTCACCTGGTGAAAAGCTACACATCTGTCAGAAATTTTTACCTGTTCTTGGATAGAAACTGCCCTTTGCACAGCCCTTTGAATTCAAGTCTGGAATGGCTCTAGGAATATGAGGAGATTTCAATAGCATATGCAAATTAAAGCTGCCAGACTTCATTTTTTGCCCATGTATTTGGCAAATATTAGAAAGTCATAATACCAAGGGCTGATGAGAATGAGGGAAGTGAGAACCCTGGAGGCAAGGCTGGTGGGAGTATGGACTGGTGTAGCATTTGAGGGACAACCTGGAAGAAGGTAAGGCTGAAAATACCTCTGATCTAGCAGTTCCACTCTTGGGCTCCTCATCCAGAGAAACTCTGCATAGGCCATAAGGAGACAGATGGAAAGATGCTCACTCCAACATTGTTTTTGATGGCAAAGATCGGGGACAATCTAAGTGTCTGTCACTAGGAAATGGATACATAAATGCCAGAACATTCACACACAGTAAGACAAAGCAGTAATCAGAAATACATTTACTACAGCTGCACAGTTGTAGCTCAAAAACATTATATTGGGGCTTCCCTGGTGGCGCAGTGGTTGGGAGTCTGCCTGCTAATGCAGGGGACACGGGTTCGAGCCCTGGTCTGGGAGGATCCCGCATGCTGCGGAGCGACTGGGCCCATGAGCCACAACTAATGAGCCTGTGCGTCTGGAGTCTGTGCTCCTCAACGGGAGGGGCCGAGACGGTGAGAGGCCCGCGTACCGTGATGTGGCCCCCGCTTGCCACAACTAGAGAAAGCCCTCGCACAGAAACGAAGACGCAACACAGCAAAAATAAATTAATTAATTAATAAAAACAAAAACATCATATTGAATAAAAAAGTATTCTGAATGATATTTATGGCATAATGTCATTTATGTAAACCAATCTCACCTTGCAGAATTGAATGGATTAGACAGGATATTGGTCACTGACTGCCACTTAGTCGTGGCTCAACAGATGGTAGCCATTATTTTGAAAAAAAAAAAAAAAAAAGTAGGAGATCATTGGATTCATCAGCATCAAAGTTAAAAGAATAGAACTGTGAATCCTGGTAAGTTCCATATTTCCCTGGGAAGGAGGTAAAACAAGGGGCTGGACCTCCATGTTCCAGAATGTCCCCACTAGGTCAGGAAGCTGGCCTTGGCAGTTTCAGTTTGAAGATGCTAGAGAAATATGTTGTTGGCCACTGCCTGCCCCCTGTTGAAACAATATTGCCACTTCCGAGGACAGAATTCTCAGACTTGCCATGTAATAGCATGTGAACTTCAACTCACTGGGGAAAAGGCAGACTGCTGTTTCAGCACTCACAGAAAATGCTTCCCCTCTAAAGGAATCCCTCTAATCATTATAGCTAATACAATACAGCTACTTTCTTATGTCTATTATTGGCATTTGAATATGTTATTTTGAAAAAAAAAAAAAATCAATCCTCATAACAAACACAACTCAACACGGTGCACACACAAGAGGCAGGTACTATTGTATTGATGTGAGAACAGAGGCACAAGGAGATAAGTAATTTGCCCGAAGTCACACAGTCAGGAAGCAGTGAAGCTGGCTCCAAGGTCTGTATTCTTAACCAGCTCTGCAGGTCTGACTCTTGAATGCCTCTGGTTCCTTTGGTCTGATCATGACAATTGTTCTGCAGCCTGTATTTTGTCCAAGTACTTTTTTCCCCATCTAAAACATCTTCAAGTCTATGCTCCATCCCTTATAGGTCCCTCCCTTTCACAGTAAAATTCCTTGAAAGTATAGTCTACACTCACTTTCTTCCCAGAAGCAAAAGACTCTGCCATCAATTCTCACTCCCAAATTCCTCAGGAGTCTGGCCTTGACCTGCTTCTCTGATTTGTATGTGCTCCCTCCAAACACCCTCACTATACATATAATGCTGATATCATACATGATTACTGAATCAAGGAAATGGATGTGATAGTTCACAATCCAAAGACATTTTGCTCATTCCAATCTTTTGGTCTTCCATGTATTTTCCTATTTTCTCCACCAGGGGGAAGTCTTCTCTTAAGGCCTGATTCCTCCTCCCTCTTCGCAGGTCAGGTACACAACTCTAGCTATTGAGCACTGGAAATGTGGCAGGTCCCAACTGAGATGTGCTTAAGTACAAATTACACACTAGATATTGAAGATTTAGTACAAAAGAGAGAATGTAAAATATCTTATTAATAAATGTAACAAATTGATTAATGTTGAAATGATATTCTAGATAGATTAAAGACACTCTTGAAATTAATTTTACCTATTTCTTTTTAGATTTTTAAAAATATGTTTACTAAACAATTTAAAATTGCACGTGTGGCTTACTTCATATTTCTATTGGACAGTATAAGTTTAGAGGCTCCCTCCTAATGGCAAACTCTAAGGGTGGTCTGCAGAACCCTTGGTCTGCAAGGAACCCAGTTAGAAAACCATTCACTTGACCACTCATGAAGAAACTGAGGCCCACAAGGGCCAACAACTTTTCCAAGGTGATCCAAGTGATGGGATCTTGAGTTTAGATTAGAATGCAGGTGTCCTATACCCTTTTTTTAAAAAATCTCTCCTATTATGGAGGTCCTTGAATGCCACAAGAGGACATAGGCACAAGACTATGTCCTGTGGGCCTTTAAGGTCCTTTATCAAGAAATGTCACCACCTCAGGTCTCTCACTGTTTGCTTCCACAGGTCTCCTGCACAGCCCAGGGGCCACTCCCTCTTGCATCCTCTGCCAACCCCGTGAGCATTTTTCTGCTCTCTGCTAGGAAGCCCAGCCCTGCTTTAGGGCTCTATCTGGTTGCTTCCTCCCTGGCACTGACAGCCTGGATAGAGACCCTGGAGACAAGCAGTGACTACAGAGCCCTTCTCACCCCTTTGTCTTCAACTATCCTCTAGACTTGTCCAATTCCAGTCCCACCCAGGGGGCCATCGTAGCTCTTGCTGGAATAAGTCCAACTCAGCCGGAAGAATGAGCAAATAGAGCCAGCTAGACTGATCACCTGCTGACCCTGTGTCCATCACCCTCTGTCACTACAGACAGCTCACATTGCCCACAGGCCCTCCTTGCAGAGTGGGGACCGTGATCACATGGCTGATGCGTCACATGGAAACTGAAAGCACCCCTCAGTGGGGTGACTTCTCTAAAGTGGACACATGAATCAGAGGCGGGGAAGCTGGGAGGCAAGGCAGACCCCGCGTCGCAGGCAGGGATCTTAAGTGCAAGCCCTAACACCACAAATCTTCCCCACCACACCCCCGCAGAACTACAGCATTATGGGTCAGCTGTAGTTTGTTTTGAGTTTGGCTTGGGGCCAGAACATGTGTGTGAGCCTGCACAGGTGTGGGTCTGCCCAGGTGGGAAGAAGTCCCTGTTTATGGCTTGTGTCTCTTCCTCATGAGAGCCACACGCGAGTGGGAGCAAAGGGTCTTAGCCCCCCTCTCTACCCTGGATTCCTGGTCAAGGACCCCTATGAGTCTAGGCCCTGAGTGTGGCCACGGGTGCCTGGATAGTCGCTGCACCATGCCTGCAACCTCATCTCTGCCTCTTCTGAACCCAAATTAGAGAACTGATGAATCATGGGACTGTAAAGAGAACCCGTGTGGTGCGGATCAGCAGTCACAAGATGAGGGCTCTCTTCCCAGTTCTGCTACAACTCTAGCTGTGCAATTTTGGGCTAGTCACTGTATGTGTCTGAGGCTCAGGTTCTCACTTGTATAATGGGTGTATTAATTATCTATCACTCTTTTAAAAATTCCTTCAAAACCTAGTGGCTTAAACAATAAGTATTTATTATCTCACACAGTGTCTGTGGGTCGGATATTTGAGAACAACTCACCTGGGTGGTTTTGGCTCATGGTCTTTCATGGGAAGAGGTCAAGATGTCCACTGGAGCTGAAGTCATCCGAAGGCTTGACTGGGGCTGGAGGACCTACATCCAAGACAGCTTTGTTCACATGGCTGCTGGCAGGAGGCCTCGGTTCCTTGCCACATGAGTCTCTCCGTGGGGCTGCCTGAGTGTCCTCCTGACACGGTAGCTGGCTTCCCCTAGAATGAGCAATCGAGGAGGCAAGACAGAAGCCACAGTATCTTTTATGATCTTTATATCTTAACCTCTGAAGTCAAGCACTGTCATTTCTGCACTATCTCACTTGTTATCCAAGTCAACCCTAATCAGGGATGTGAACACCAGAAGGTACAAACCACTGGGGGCCATCATGAAGGCTGGCTACCACCTTAGAAGTAATTAGTACCATTATTAATATCTGCTCTGCCCATCTCACAGAGCCATCAGGAGGTTTTGTTTGCATACCCACTGCAAGAAAAACCATTAACCAGAGGATGCACCTGACAAGAGTCAAGACAGCAGCTGCTAAAAACAGCTGTAAAAAGGGTTGCTGGTGACTGGACTCTGAGACCATCACAGGAAGCTCTGGGACAAGTAAAAGGAGGACCAACATAGGAACATGGTAGCTCAGAGGCCTCCAGTCCTCTTTGCTGTCCCCATATGAAGGTACAATGTGGAGACAATTAGGAAAGTGCCTGACAATGTGCCCATTACATATGGTGCTCAGCCATAAGTGTTCTTTCTAAGGAAAGCAGGTGGGTCATAGTCTTAGGAATTCCAAGAGGAGGTGCTGGGCCACGGTGAAGGTTGAATTGTGCCCTAGCCCTTTAGTTCTGACATTTAAATTAGTTAGTTTACTTTTCACAAACTCCAAAGAGCTGCATAAACGTGAAAGTCCATCGTTATTACCTCCTGGTAAGATGCCCACAGATCACGCTTCCAAAGAATCTCTCCACTGATTCCTTAACTAGCCAAAAAGAGGAATTGAGATACGTTCACTGTTTTGCAACTATCAGAAACAGCCTCTCAAAGTTGCCTCTGAATCTGTCCTTGTTCATTTACGCTGGGATTTTCTCTCACTCTCTGCACTCAGCCTCTACCTGACAGTGGCTCAGTCCCTCTGGAACCCACTCTTATTACTCCTGTCATTCTCAGTTCCTGCTTAGGGCTGCAGTTCCCTCCACTTCCAAAATTTCACTCCAGTGGCTAGAGCCTTATAATCCACTGTTGTCCAGGTGCCGTCCTAACTGCTGCCCATCTTCCTGGATTTGTGAGGACCACTGCTCTTGGGGTCCTCTTTGTTGTGTTCCGAGTTCTACCCGTCTTGGTGCCTGGCTGGCTGGACCCCAGTGCTGGATGCTCACCTGGTTTAGGTCTGTTTTCATACCGTGTTTTTGTACCAGATTCCAGACACCCAGTCCTGCCTGCTGGACTGGACTTTCTCCCTGCACCTGCATTGGACAGGCCCCTCCCACACTTCCCTTTCTGCCCTCAGAAGGGAATCTCCTCATAGATCTTCCTGGTGGACACCTTGGGGGACAATGCTTGGTTTGAGAGGGACAACAGCCTAGATTTTCAGCTGCAGTGTTTATAGCAGAACAAAAATTGTTCATGTTTCTCAGTGCACAAGGCACCTTTTTATGTCGTTCATGTTTTGTCATATTTCTCCTCTGCTGGTTAGGGAGTAAGGTCACACAGGGATTTTAAAAGCAAACAAGTAGTCCCTGCCTCCAGTGAGTTTTTGAATGAAGTAATAGGTGTTTGTAAATAAATATACAGGAAATCCATTTATAGTAGTGCCCACTAAGATCTGTTCCTCTTTGTCTGAGGTCTCTGTTTTCATCCTCACCATCTCTTTGTGGTCCCAAACGACTGCACTTCAAAGTACTACCTTCTTGCTAACAAATGTCTGTATTCAGGGCCAAATTCATTCTGAAACTTATGCTTTTGGTGACACTGAGTGAGGTTATAGGGGAGTAGGTGATTGTCAACTCCCTTAGCTCATGGCAACTGCTGTTATTAACCAAAAGGACCTGAATGGTTATACAGGACTAAAGTGGCTTAGGTCAGTTCTAACACTGGGGAGTAGGAGGTGCATTAGTGGGCAGTGGAGAATTGACTAAAGATTTGAGTTGGGGGCAGTGGACCAGGGAAAGTTAAACTCACATGCATGTATCCAACAAGTCCCTTGAACTCTTCCTCTGGGCTATGGTGGCATCGCTCTTCTCCCCTGGTCTCCTGCCTACAGCACCCAGCCCCACTTCTCCTTCCCCCTTCATGTTCCAGAAAATCTCCTTCCTTCTACAGAAAACTGGGGAGAAGCTCCAAGTCCAGGCTGGAAGGGCCCTTTCTACCCTTGAAAATTGGACCTTTCAAAGACCATTTCTCCTCCAAGAAATTTTCATGCCAGCAGCTACAAAGATGTTTTCTCCGTAGTCTTTGCAATTACCTTGAAAGGGCTGATCAGCGAAAGGTAGGGGTGATGACTCAGAGTTGCTGACACAGAGTGAGGCATCACGAGTTCTAACCTTGTTGCATTTCCTTGTGGTAATTCCAGGGTGCTGCTGGGATGGATGGACAGCTGTCAGGCTTGGCCTGGTTTCCAGTCTCTGTAGCCTCGTTCTTTCTACAGCCAACATTACCTTCAGCTCACTTCTGCCAGATCTCTAAGGAGGCTACAGCCCAGATCCTAAGGCTCACATCCATGGAGGCCCCTTGTGCGCTCCGGCTCCAGGTCTACTCCAGTTCTGGGTACCAGATCTTTGCCTCGTTTCTTGGGTCTTCTCCTGTCTCCCTCATGGAAGGCTGCTCAATCCCCAGTCTCATTATGAATGAGCCCTGCCTTGTACCCAACACCCTTCCTCCACCTCTTTGGGGGTTGGATTCCTGCCCAGACTCCAGCTCAGCTGGGACCCTGAGACCTGATGGATGACAGGTCTTTCTGAGGAAAACTGATGAGTCCCTAGACTTGGAAGGGGAGCTCCTACTTCCCAATTTGGTCACATACAACCATGAGGTTCTGTTTGGTTAATACCAATAGCCGCCATTAGTTATAAGATTCAAGGGCTGGCTCCTTCTTATGGCCTCACTCTAGGTTACCATTAAAGGAAGTCTCAGACTAAATTCTCCCCCCAAAGAGACAATGATTAGCAAATACGCACAAGTTACACCACCTCCTGTGAGCCTGATAAAGTCCAAACTCTCTGTCCTTTAGGGTGCTCCAACAAGATCACACATGAAAGGAAGTTTCACTTGGGACAAATGTGATAATACTCTAGTAGTGGGATTGGCAAACCATCTAGTCAGACTCAGGTTGGCCCACCTTCTCTGGAATCAGCAGCTGGACTGGGGGCAACATTCCTAACAGGGAAGGAGGAAAGATTCACTAGATTCGAATACCCTGTTCATATATGTTTGTGGAGTTCCTCCATGCTTCACCAGTGAACACCTTTCTCTCCATTCATTATGCTAATTAACAAAACCTCTAGTACTGATCAGCTATAAAGATAGCTGAAGCACTTGTGAGAGCTCCTCTGCTGTGTGGCCTTCTGATTAAGCCCCAGTTACCACCCTTGGAGTTGCCCAGATTAGCGCAACTGGCCTCCTCTAGGGTATAGATTAAAAAGGAATGAACCGGGCTTCTCTGGTGGCGCAGTGGTTGAGAGTCCGCCTGCTGATGCAGGGGACATGGGTTCGTGCCCTGGTCTGGGAAGATCCTACATGCCGCGGAGCAGCTGGGCCCGTGAGCCATGGCCGCTGAGCCTGCGCATCCGGAGCCTGTGCTCCGCAATGGGAGGGGTCACAGCAGTGAAAGGCCCGCGTACCGCAAAAAAAAAAAAAAAAAAAGGAATGAACCACATTTAGAGCACGCTGTCAGTGCTGAAGTATCAACTGCAGATGTCATAGTACTAGGGCACCCCAGCCTCCATGATAATAGCAATAATCAGCATTTCTTTGGCTCACAAGATGTTATTCCATGGTTTTCAGCCCCCTGCAAAGTAAGTCCCCTGAATCATTTCTAGGTACTGCCAGGAGTCTCATGTGGACTCACCAATGGGTTCATTAGCTATAGCTCAGCACAGTCCCCACTTCATCTCTTTCCACTTCCAGCTTCCTCTGCAACAGGCATTTGTTGTTTGGAATGCCTACAACAGCACTCCCCACGTTGGGGGCAAGTTGCTTCTTCCCCACTCCAGCCATCGTGTGGCTGTGGGAATGAGCATGTGACCTTCCTGGGCCAATCACTACAGCCTCATCCTTTTGGCCAAAGTGACTGGCTAGGAATGGACAAGGGGCTTGCAAAGCCAATCAAGACACTTCCTAGAGATTTTTTTCAATACAGAGTTGGCGAAAACACTTTTTTTTTTTCTAAGATTTTTTTTTTGATGTGGCCATTTTCCTTTAAGTCTTTATTGAATTTTGTTGCAATATTGCTTCTGTTTTATGATTTGGTTTTTTGGCTGTGAGTCATGTGGGATCTTAGCTCCCCGACCAGGGATCAAACCCGCACCCCCTGCATTGGAAGGCAAAGTCTTAACCACTGGACTGCCAGGGAAGTTCCGCAAAGACACTCTCTTAAAGCTGCCTGCAGGCATGTCTTTGGCCTTGTGGAGACAGCTGAATTGTGAGGATAAATCCAATATGCAGAGAGAATCAGAGACATACGTTGTTATGGACTGAATGTTTGTGTCCCTCCCATCAAATTCATATGTTAAAGTCCTAATTCCCAAGGTGGTGATATTAGGAGGTGGGGATTGGGAGGTAATTAGGTTTGGATGAGGTCATGAGGGTGAGCCCCCCATGATGGGATTAGTGAAAAGGAAGAGGCACCAGAGTTCATATACTCTCTCCCCCCACATGTACTCATACAAGGAAGAGACCACGTGAGGATACAGAGAGACAGTGGCTGTCTGCAAACCAGGAAGTGGAAACTAAACATGCCAGTGCCTTGATCTTGGACTTCCCAGCCTCCAGAGCTATGAAAAATAAATGCCTGCTATTTAAGCCACCTAGTCTATGGTATTTTGTTACAGCAGCCTGAGCTGATTAAGATGTAGGTGGAGAGATAGGAAGTCCTGACAATAGTTGAATCTCTAAATCCAGTTGTCCCTGGGTCCAGCTGTATCCAAATGTGCACTCTGTGTGGTTTGGTTATATAGCCCCCAGTGACCTTTTTTGGTGCAAGCTGGTTTAAGTTTCTGATTAACTTATCCACCAGCAATGGTCAGTAGTTGCTTTACAGGACCACTTTTATCTTCCTTGCTGAAGCCCTGTGCTGCTGCTGGAACCTCTGGTGCTTGGTGCTAAGGACCACAATCACCCACTCTGTCCTCCTGATGCTTCCTGGTCGTAACCTGAGGACCATCTAGGCCAGAATGGAGACCCTCACTATTGCTGAGCAGTTGGTTTATGGCCAGTGTGTCTGGCAGACACCCACTCTTGGGGTTAGTAGGATGTTTGCACCTCTGAGCTTCCCCACAACTGGCTCATGCATATTGTAGATCAGTTAAGGCCTGTAAAGTGATTTTGGACTCTTATTTTCAAAAGTTATAATGCCAGGCAAGCTGTCACCCTGGCCATCCCCTTCAAGAACCATTTCTGCCTTCTGGGAAGGACTTCCTCCCCCAAGACCTAAGGCTAGTCCTATCCCCTCCATGCTAGTTATGTCCTGGCCCCATTCTCCTTTCCTACATGTCCCAGAACCACTGTGCACTCTGGCTGACTGAACTATGATCTCCAAGGGAGGCTTCATACACATGGAACCTCAGCGAGGGCCTGTGTGTCTGTGCCCATTAAACATCCCAGCCTCATATCTTTTCTATTGTTATATTATACAGCTGACTCACCCTGAGCTTGTGGCCTTAGCAAACAAGACCTTCACGATCTCCATCTGCACTTTCCACACAGAGGAAGCCAGATAGCACTGTGTATTGATGGTTTGTTTCTCTCACTAATCAAGAGGCTGCAAGCAACAGTTTCTGATGTATCTTTTCTTCTTTGATTCATTAGGGCCAAGGGACCTGAGGACAGATGATGAAGCATTTAGGGTTTAGTTTTCTCATCTAGAGAATGGAACCACAATTAAAACATTGCTCCGACCTCACCTACAACAGGACTGAATACCCCGGACTTGCAGCAAAGACTTCTGAGTACCTCAGGCCCCTTAAAAGAAGGGGATTTCCTGAGAGGACACCCACCTGTGAGGGCAGGGGTGGGAGCGCTTTTGGGTGTCACAGGGAGTTTGGGGCCTGCCCATGCCCTCGACTTCTCTCCTGGGCTTCATGGCTGTGATTCTTTCTATGTGTCACCCTTCGTCTCCTCCTACTCTCAAGAAGACAATCATCTCTGGTATCTCCAGCCCCAGATTCCAGAGGATGCTGGTATGACCAGTAGAGACTGGAGATGTCCCCTACTATTCATTCTCTCTCAAAATAATATAGCCCTGGATTTTTAGCTAGGCATGGCTGCCTAGAATATGGCTAATATTTCCCAGCTGTCCTTGCACCTGAGTCTTCCTTTGGCCAATGGGATGCGAGTGAAAGTTATCTGTGCAAATTCCAGGTTGTGTTTTAAAGGGAAGGGGCATGTCCTCTGGGGTCCCTTTTCCTTTCCCACTTGTTGGAAAGTGGACATGCTGTGAGCCATCTCGGGCAGTGCCTACGAGGACAACACTGCAGCGGGCAGAGCAACAAGACAGAAAGAGCCTGGTCCCCTGAAACCTTTGCAGAATAGAGCTTCCATACTAGCTTAGACTCCCACATGAGAAAAAAAGTAAACATGTATTTGTTTTAGCCATGTTATTGGGGTTTTCTCATGGCAGCTGAGCTATTGTTACATTTAGGAAATCATTGTTGCCTTCAAGCCAGCCACCTCAACCAGAAAACTTATACAGTTGGGCTCTCTTGGGTCGATGCCCACCCTTGATGCAATCAGTGGCCACCTTTGCACAGAGAACAGTTTAGCACTGCTTCCCCGGGTACGGAGCTCTGGGAAGGGTAGTTTCTGCCAGGAAGGGATAAACAGTATGGCTGGGGAGGCATCAAAACAAGAACTTTGCATGGCATTAGTCAAATGTCACTAGATGAATAGAAGGGGATGTCAACTGTGCCAGTCTAAAAATATGTGGGGTTCCTAGATGGCAAGCAGGATGGAAAACCATCAGGTTGAATATCCAGAAATGCAGGCCCAATGGCACCAGGAGCTGGGGATGTCAGAAATAAGATCATTGGTCTGATTCTGTGGCAGCCACAGGTCTGCCTCCTTCTGTGCTGTAACTTCATGTCAACTTCTGTAGTGAGGGACTCTGATTGGCTTACTTAATGCTATCACCTTGGTTTGTCAGTTCCCTTTGTATCAGGCCATGTCATAAGCCACTAGTAGTGCGTGGTAGGGTATCCACTCCTGGGTCCCTAGGTGGTCACCCCTGCCCAAAGTCACCCCAGGACTGCTTTCCCTAGGTATGTATGTAGGGGGTGTGCTGCAGGCCAGGCAGTTTCAGCTCAAGGGGACAGTGGTCATAGAAGAAAAACACCAAAAGCCTCAAGA
Source organism: Phocoena phocoena (assembly GCF_963924675.1). Taxonomy (NCBI): domain Eukaryota; kingdom Metazoa; phylum Chordata; class Mammalia; order Artiodactyla; family Phocoenidae; genus Phocoena; species Phocoena phocoena. Next base: position 41,375,826 of record NC_089228.1, on the reverse strand, counting down.
AATTGGCAGCAACCACTTCTGGTGATTCTGGCAGATTACAGAACAGGGGAAGTTCTATTCAAAGCAAGAGAAGGGACCCAGGAATGGGTGAGGCCAGGTGCCAATGGCATAAGACAAAAGTGAGGCCCCAGGCTTCAGCTGGGGCGGGTACAGGCAGCACCCCATCTCTGAGTAGGGAGGGAGGGAGGATAGGGAAAGTCTAGCTAGAACACTGCAGAGAGAACTTCTGTTCCAGGGGTACCAAAAGAGTCTGGCAGGCCCAGGGGAAGAGGCCCACCCCTTGGGTGCAAGATAGATCTTAAATCTCAGCAGCAAGACCAAAGCCAGTTTTCAAAAGTAGGACGTAAGGTCTGTCCATGGTCTTTCCACTTTTCTGCCAAATTCTAGCAGAAGATTCCAGACTACGCTGCTCAATTCATCCTTCATCTTGCGCTGCTGCCAGCATTTTTTCATTTGTTCTTACTCTGGCTTCTAACCATGGCTCACTGATTGCCCAGACAATGCAAGGCAGAGTCTGGCTTTTTCCTCCTCAGGGAAACTGCTGGAAAAGAGGGGCTGCTAAGGCTGTGATCCTTCGCCTTAAGGTTTCAAAATGACAAGCACGCTGGAGAGATGGGGCAGACGTCTAACTGCCCATCAGCCACCCATTCTCCCCTCTTTTCTTAGGAAAAGAAATCCAATTTTTAGCCTCTTTTAGCTTGGGGGTGGTCAAGGGATGAAGCAGAAGGTAACGGTCTGCAAGAAAATTTTTCAGAGTTGCTGGTTTGGCTGGTAGGAACATTATTTTTCCCTCTCCCACTTCCTCTTGCTGCTGGCTCCGAGCGCGGATGGGCTGGGTCTCCAGGATCCATCTTAGATCGTAAGGTGATTTTAAGGGTGGAAGCTACATGCTGAAGACGGAGCAGCAGAGAGAGTTGGATCTGCTATGGATCCCAAGTAGCCTGGAGGGTCAGCCTCTAGGTTTTCTTTACTAAGTCAGGAATAAACTTCCATCGTGTTGAAGCCCTCACGACTCAGTGTGTGTTGTGGACGAGAAACATGGGCCCCCCCGCCAGGAGCTTGTTAGAAATGCTGAAGCTTCTGAATCCGAATCTGCATTTTAACAAGAGCCATGGGTGATCCATGTGCACATGATGGTTTAAGAAGCACTGATTTAAGCCACTATTATTATTACTCTTTGCCTGTTGTTGGCAGCTGAATCTAATTCTTGCACATAGAGAAGATGATTCCCATGTGGGGTCTTCTAGAAAGTGGGGCTAAGAATGGGCTGCTGAGAAGCTCACTACTGGACTCTCCCACTTCTCCTTTCCCTGCATGCAGGAAAAGCATGCAGGGCTCTCCAGCAAATCCTCATTTCCCCAAGCCATATCATGAGGGGCTTGGGGAACCTTGACCAGGTTGTCCTGGAGCCCAGGTTCTTGAAAAGCAAGCTTCCTGTCACCTGCAACTGCCTCCACCCCTGACACCCTATGTCTCCAGACCCAAGAGTGGCAGAGGGTAGATGATAGTGTTTTAGCTCAGAGGAGGTAGGTGAGGGGGGCCCACAGTCATTCTGAAACCTTAAGGCATCATAAAATAGATCATCCTTCCTGGAGGCCTTGGCCTTCTGTTTTTAAACACAGGCATTTCTGGGCTTTGCTTCTGGGGCTGACTGTCATACTCAGCCCCACAGTGACTCAGACTTGACTGCCTAGGAGGGTCACGCCCTCTGGTACAAAACTCCAGGAAGTGTCCCTCCCAGCCTATCTATATCCACCCAGATGGTCAGGTGAAGGGTGGGAAAAGCTCCTAAGGATGTTTAGGAGACATCCTTAGGATGACATTCTGGAAAATGGTTCTCCACATGCTACCAACTGGATGCAACTGTTCCAAGTGAATCACCTGAAAACATTCAACCCTAGGGAGGCAACTGAAAGTTATAGGGGGCTTCAAGGAGATCTTGCTTCAAGGCCCAGTTCTGCCCTTTACTACCTTTTGACCTAGAACAAGTTTCTAACCTCTCTAAGCCTTCTCTCCAAGCTTCTGGTAGCCTTCTAATAAATCTCAGTTCTGCTAAAGTTAACCTGGATTTCCTCATCTGTACACAGAAGAAATAATAACAACAGCAACAATGTATAGCTGACTCACTTTGTTATAAAGCAGAAACTAACACACCATTGTAAAGCAATTATACTCCAATAAAGATGTTAAAAAAAAGATACATGCCCCCCTATGTTCATAGCAGCACTATTCACAACAGCCAAAACATGGAAACAACCTAAATGTCCACTGACAGATGAATGGATAAAGAAGAAGTGGTACATATCTACCACGGAATACTACTCAGCTGTAAAAAAGAATGAAATAATGCCATCTGCAGCAACATGGATGGACCTAGAGATTATCATACTAAGTGAAGTAAGTCAGAAAGAGAAAGATAAGTACTATATGATATCACTTATATGTGGATTCTAAAATATGACACAAATGAACCTATCTACAAAACAGAAACAGACTCACAGTCACAGAGAACAGACTTGTGGTTGCCAAGGGGGAGGGGAGTGGGGGGAGGGAAGGACTGGGAGTTTGGGGTTAGCAGATGCAAACTATTATATATAAGATGGATAAACAACAAGGTCCTACTGTATAGTACAGGGAACTATATTCAATATCATGTGATAAACCATAGTGGAAAAGAAGATTAATAAGAAAAGAATGTCTGTATGTGTGTAACTGAATCACTGTGCTGTACAGCAGAGATTGGCACAGCATTGTAAATCAACTCTACCTCAAAAAAAAAAAAGACTGTAGACTCTCTACTAACGACTTGTGGATATTCCTTAGTTACTGTCCCTCAACTGTTCTAAAGCTTGACTTCACAATTTCAGACACTATCATCACAGAAAGCAAATGACTTGCCGTTTGTTACATGATCTCACCACAAGGTTTCTGTTTTGTTGTTGTTGTTAATAACGTACTACCCGTAGAACTTCATTTTGGATAAAATGTCCATATCATCCTGGCCACGACATGGAGAGATGATGTTTAATCCAGCAGGCAACAGGATGTCGTTCTATCTGGGTTCCTGGTGGTGCAATATTTCCCCATGTTTAGAGGATATCTCTCAGCTTGATATGACAATTTTTGCTGTGGTTATGTCTTTCAACACACTTCCTGCTTTTCTTGCAAAACAGAGATGACTTACTCCTCTCTTGCAGACCACAGCCCAAATGGTTATAGGTTTCTCTGAGGACTTGGATAGGGCATGGGGCACATCGTTGGCCCTCAGTGTGTGAGACCTTTGGCTTTGGTTTTTCTATGTGAACCCCGAGATTAATCTACGTGGACTTTACTTTCTGTTGGAATGAACAACTGAAAATCTGTTAGAGAAACATGAGGTTTGCAACACCTGACTGCTTCAGATTTCAAGTAGAAGACTTCTTCAGCCCCTCAACAAGCACAGAAAATAGAACCCAGCCATTTTTTGTAGTCAAGACTGCCTGGGTCACATGATCTCAATGGCAATGCTCACAGCTGCTAGAAACTCAGAGACGCATAAGCTATGGGAGTTGAACAGAGCCTGACAACTTCTGAAGCTAACTCCTCTATGAATCAGAGGTGGAAACCAAAGTCCAGAGAGGTTAAGTGACTTGCCCAAGGTCATACTGCTAGCCTGGCCTTCATGGTTATTGTAGGATCATCCCATAAATAGTCCAGATAAATTGCTCTGCTTAAAATCAAAACTACAATGAGATATCATCTCACACCGGTCAGAATGGCCACCATCAAAAAACCTACAAACAGTAAATGCTAGAGCGGGTGTGGAGAAAAGGGAACCCTCTTGCACTGTTGGTGGGAATATAAATTGATACAGCCACTATGGAGAACAGTATGGAGGTGCCTTAAAAACCTAAAAATAGAACTACCATATGACCCAGCAATCCCACTACTGGGCATATACCCTAAGAAAACCATAATTCAAAAAGAGTCATTTACCAAAATGTTCATTGCAGCTTTATTTACAATAGCCAGGACATGGAAGCAACCTAAGTGTCCATCGACAGATGAATGGATAAAGAAGATGTGGCATATATATACAATGGAATATTACTCAGCCATAAAAAGAAACGAAATTGAGTTATTTGTAGTGAGGTAGATGGACCTAGAGTCTGTCATACAGAGTGAAGTAAGTCAGAAAGAGAAAAACAAATACTGTATGCTAACACATATATATGGAATCTAAAAAAAAAAAATAGTCATGAAGAAACTAGGGGCAAGACGGGAATAAAGATGCAGACCTACTGGAGAATGGACTTGAGGATATGGGGAGCGGGAAGGGTAAGCTGGGACAAAGTGAGAGAGTGGCAAGGACATATATACACTACCAAACGTAAAATAGATAGCTAGTGGGAAGCAGCCGCATAGCACAGGGAGATCAGCTCGGTGCTTTGTGACCACCTAGAGGGGTGGGATAGGGAGGGTGGAAGGGAGAGAGACGCAAAAGGGAAGAGATATGGGGACATACGTATAATGGATTCACTTTGTTATAAAGCAGAAACTAACACACCATTGTAAAGCAATTATACTCCAATAACGATGTTAAAAAATTAAAAAAAAACAAAAGCTGAAAACATTTTGAGGAAAACAAACGAACAAAAAAAAATTGCTCTGCTTAGGCATCCCCATTTCCTACAACTTATAACCACCATGTGATAAAAATAATGTATTAACCATTTCTCTTTTCTTTATGAATTTTTCCATTACAGAAATAACAAAAACCACATTACTGTATAATTGGAAAACAGAGGAAGAAAAATCACCCACACAATCTTTTTGACCTGAGATATCTAACTATTACTATAAAATCTTTCAATATTTTTAAAATTTTGCTTTTTAATTATTAAAATATAGGTACCTGGAAATAAAAGTTCAAACAGTATAGAAAACCATAAAAAGTAAGTCTTCTTCATACATATGATGAACAGGCACATAAAAAGATGCTCAACATCGCTAATTATTACAGAAATGCAAGTCAAAACTACAGTGAGGTACCACCTCACACCAGTCAGAATGGCCATCATTAACAAGTCTACAAATAACAAATGCTGAGAGGGGGTAGAAAAAAGGGAACACTCCTACACTGTTGGTGGGAATGTAAATTGGTGCAGCCACTATGGAAAACAGTATGGAGGTTCCTCAAAAAACTAAAAATAGGGGCTTCCCTGGTGGCACAGTGGTTGAGAGTCCGCCTGCTAATGCGGGGGATGCAGGTTCGTGCCCCGGTCCGGGAGGATCCCGCATGCCGCAGAGCATCTGGGCCCGTGAGCCATGGCCGATGGGCCTGCGCATCCGGAGCCTGTGCTCCACGACGGGAGAGGCCACAGCAGTGAGGCCCGCGTATCGCAAAACAAACAAACAAACAAACTAAACTAGAGTTTCTGGATGATTCTGCAATCCCACCTCTGGGCATACATCCGGACAAAACTATAACTTGAAAAGATACATGCACCCCAATGTTCACAGCAGCACTATTTACAATAGTCAATACATGAAAACAAGCTAAATGTCCATCGATAGATAAGTGGATAAAGATGTGGTATATATACACAATGGAATACTACTCAGCCATAAAAAAGAATGAAATAACGCCATTTGCAGCAACATGGACGGACCCAGAGATTATCAAACTAAGTGAAGTCAGAATGAGAAAGACAAATACCACATGATATATATCACTTATACATGGATTCTAAAATATGACACAAATGAACTTACCTACAAAACAGAAACAGACTCAGACATAGAAAACAGACCTGTGGCTGCCAAGAGGGGAGGGGAAGAGTTGGATTGGCAGTTTGGCACTAGCAGATGCAAACTACTATTATATACAGAATGGATAAACAACAAGGTCCTACTGTATAGCACAGGAAACTATATTTGATATCCTGTAGTAAAACATAATGGAAAAGAATTTTAAAAATATGAAGGCAAAAAGTAAGTCTTCTTTCTCACTCCTTTCCTAGTTTTTCTTCTAATAGGTATCTTCTTTTGATTCTTTCTATTTCTTATGGTATTCGTCTTGATTGACATTGCTAAATAAACTACCACATCTATGTCTTCATTTATCAGCTTGAAGCACTATTTATAGACTTTTTGTTTTGACTGGTGAGTAACTTATTCACTTATTGACCCCCTTCTCCCACCTCCAAATCATTTACAGTTGTGTATTTTTATGTCTTCTGATGGTCAACCTTATGATTTTACATCACGTTCAATCTCTATTTATTGACCCATTAACTGTAGCTAGTGACTCTTGATTCTCCACTGTGTAAGACAGGAAAGTAACACTCCTTTACTTCCCTCTTCTCCCTCTTCTATTCCCTACCCTCTCAGATATATCACCTCTTTAACATTGTCAAGGTTTATAGCACAAGAATTCTGTTTAGTAAAGTTGTCCTCCATGTTTTGTCAGTAAGTTAATTTTGATAACTGAAAGCCAATGAACCAACAGTATTTAAAGTACGAAGATAATGTAAATATTATTCCCAACAGAAGCAGGTATTATGTTGAGATCTGCAGAGGGGACTGTTCCAAGGTCAAGTGGGTCTTCTTTTCTTGGACCTCATCAACTACACAAAATCATGATACTTTTTGGTTGGTTTTATATGTGGGCCATGAGATTATCTATTTATTTATCTTTCTCTCTATATATATTTATATATATTTTTTCACAACTTACTGTTCCTGGAATTTTTAGTTGATTGACAATAGGAAACATATGCCTTCTTTATAATACAGATACCTTCCAGCTTTTTAATTATATCATTTATTAAGTGCTCCAAAATGTACTGACTTTTGGCTAGGCCAAGTGCACATCTGTACTGGAGTTTCTTTTAATTGCATTTCTAGGCTGGTTTAATGGTTTTTAGTTCTCATATCTTTCTCTTTCTTGGGTAGTATATCATCAAGTAATTTTATTTCCAGAAGATGTATGGGAGTCTGAGTTTCTGCATGCCTGAACGAGTCCTTATTTCTCCTCCACACTGGATCAATAATTTGGTAAAATATCAAATTCTAGGTACAAAATTATTTCTTTAATCTTGGAAGGTAATTGCTCCATTGTCTTCAAGCATTGGTGTTGCAGATGAGAAGAATGATGTTAATCTTCGTATTCTTTTGTTGGTTATGTGTTTCTTCTGTCTAAGTGCATTTAGCATCTTTTCTTACGATCAGTACTCTGAAATGCCATGAGATTATTTCTACGGATTATTCTTTATTCATTGTGCTGGGTACTTGGGCTCTTTCAAATTAAAACCTTCGTCTTTCTTCCACACTGGGAGATTTTCTTCAATTATTTCTTTATTTCCTCCTCTCCCTTTTCACTCTTCTTTCCTAAAACTCCTGTTACATAAATATTGGCCCATCTGAATTGACCTTTTATGCATTTTTTCCTCAAATTATCCACTTACCATTTTACTCTCTATTCTGCAAGATCCTCTAGACTTTTTAGTGTAGTCTTTCTACTATTTGAATTTTGGTTTTTATTCCATGTATTATATTTATCTTAATTATTAAAAAGTAAATACAGTTCACAAGGGATTTAACACAAACTCTTTCTTAGTTTCCAACTGCTCCTTTTCAGAAGATTGTTGTTGTTTTATGGATGTATACTCTTGATTTTCCACAATGATAAGTCAAGTTTAGGGTTTTCATTTTGTTCTCCTTACTTAGCTCCACCTCCTCCAGGTTCATCTGTTCTAATTAACTATCTTTTAATTTAGTTAATTAACTATCTTTTAGTTAATTTGGTCCTCCCCTTTTACTGTTGGGTGTGAATGGGGACTTTTGACTGCCCATCCCTATTTATATACACCAAGCTGGGTGTTTACTTGAGGTAACTGGGGAGCATTTCCTTTTCTCTGAATAAGAAGGCTGATTGTGAGTGCTCTGGGTGTGGAAGGGGGTCTTGGCGGGGGTGGGGTGGGGTGGTGGTGGTGGTGGTGGTTCACATTCAGCTGGGAGAGTGGGGAGAAGCCAAGCAGGCTCCACCCCTCCCCACCCTACTCGGGGATGGCAGCCCCATGCTGTGAGCCTTAGCCCCTTCCTGTCAGCTTTCATTTATTTATTAAGAAAAAATGATCTATCCGGCTTCACCTTTGTAGTATAAGCTACCACTTCTTACCCACAGTGTTGGTGGTCAATGGGGTGGGGAGGGTAGTTCCCAAAGCAGTTTAGGTAGAGACTTTCCATCAATCACCTCCTTTTACGCCCACCCTGGTCTGTGTACTTGCCAACTTTGGGAGGCTCTGACGAGAAAGACCCATGCTGCCCTGATCACTAACTTCCGCTTCTACAGCTGCCCCCAAAGTGCTCTAAGCGTTGGCCTCCAAAATTCAGATTTTACAAACAGTATTCCATCCACTTGCTATCTTTACAAAATTCATCATCATTTTGGTCTGCTGTCCTCTTCCCTATACATAGTACTTTTTTGAATTTATTCATCCCTGTAAGTCTTTATTGCTATTTCCACAAGTTTTCAATAAAGAGAGTTGATAAATGTGGCTGGTTGTCATCTTGAACTTAAGTTAACTATTACTTGAAAATAAAATTTTCTTTTAAATGAAGTTTACTTTCTTGGTTATAAAGTTATATTCATTGTAGATAATTTGGTAAATAATTAAATAATTCAAATATCCACAACCTTCCTAAGCTTTTGGGTAAAATTATATTCTAATGATATGATATAATATAAAATATTGCATTTTACCAGCTCATTAACCTCTACTTTTGTAACAACATGAACAGTCTCTCTCTTCATCAAATTCTGCTCCAGTTATTTCTTGGTGCTTATAAGGGAAGGCTAAGAGAGAAGCATATCTCTGGAAAACATAAATAGGACACAATGTGCTTTAATGATGTATTATTTATAATACTGAAATTCTGGGAAATATCCAGCAATAAGGAAATAAGTAAATTATGGTACAGTCAACAAATACTATATAGTTCTCAAAAGTGAGGTCTGTGGGCCATTTTTAATGATGTGGATAATTTTTATGGTAGACTACTCAGTGAGGACATAAAATTGTATGTATCACATGATTTTGATGATGTAAAACATATCTGTTCATATTAATCAGTGTTATCAGTGAGGGAAGAGATTGTAAGCAATGCTGTTTTCTTCTTTACACCCATGAGTTTGTTTTTGATCTTTGACATGCTGGTAGAAAGAATTCCTACTCTGGAAATTGTCCTTCCCCATCCACTTCTTTAGAATTGGGGATCTAAGCAACATACTTTCCAGAATCTGTTCACTCTGCTTCCAGTCCTCCTGCTCCCCACCTGGTTCCCATTAACACTGTTTTTTGGGGAAGGGACTCAATGATGTCAAGACTTTTCTAGCTCTGCTTTTGACAGCACTTTGCAAAGTACTGTGTGTTGTGACATTTGCTCCTTTATTGGTTTGAGAGCTGCCAGAGTACTTCTGCCTGTTTTTTAAAAAAAAACACAAAACTTTGGAGGTTATTTGATTTGTGGGGGAGGGAGAATTTCAGATCTGTTTCAATTCCTACACCTTTCCCAGCCTGCTCATGTAATTAATACACAAAGCACAGACAACTCTCATTGATTTCATCACACTTTCAATGAAAAAAGATCCCTGTTTGTTTTAGCTTTATGTTGGTTTGGTTCTGTTTGTTTTTAATAGCTGTTTACACAAATGTAGTAGCTTGAATGGGGTCCTGATTTGACCTAGAGTCAAATACTACTTGAAATACTAGTAGGTCAATGAGCAGGACATTAATCGGTTTTCTCTTGACTCTGATATGACCTGTTGAGTTGGCCTAGAGTCTTCCTCTTCCTCAGGCTGGTTCTTGCTTTGGGTCCAAAAGATGGCACAGTCCATTTCCAGTTCAGGGCAGGAAGTGATGAAATGGAGTAATGAGGACATCAATCTGGTTGCCTGGAGACCTGGGTTCTGGTCCTATCTCCCTTGTTGACAGCTGAGCAACCTGGGGCAAGTCATAGCCTCAGTTTCCTCATCTAGGGCAGGAGAGGATGTAAATAGGAAGAATTCGAAGGCCTTAATTTGTTTACTATGGTTTCATTAATAATAGAAATAACACCTATCATTCATGTGAACCATTTATGTTTCTGGTCCAGAAATAATTTCTAATCTTGGGGTCACTGCCACCAAGGGAATAATTTTGCCTAGAATATGGACAGGGAGCTCAAATCAGAAGCATGGAAGAGGGAGTCCCAGATTACAGGATACTATACGATTTTTTCTGTAAAATGAACTATTATTAAACAAATAATAGGACTTGTTCTGATTAGCTATAGCTGTGTAACAAACCACCCCAAACAGTGGCTTAAGGCAAAGCCAGCCTGCAGTTGATGGGGCTCAGCAAGGCGGTTTTCACTTTGTCATGCAGTTGCATAAAGACAGTGGCTGGGGTGACAGTTATCGTGAAGGGTTCTTCACTCATTTGACTACAACCTGTGAGAAGAATCGAACAGATGGAGATCAACCTGTTCATGTATCCATGTATAGATCTATCCATCTAGTGTCTCTACGTGGTCTCCCCGCAACGTGGCTTCAGAGTAGCCAGAATTCTTACAGCTGGAACCCTGGAGTAAGTGTCTTAAAGAGACACCGGCAGAAGCTGCATGACTTTTTCTAATCCGACTTTAGAAGTCACACAGCACCACTCCTACCACATTCTATTCATTAAGGCAGCCATAGGGCCTGTCCAAGTTCAACACGAGAGGACACAGACTCTAGCCCTTAATGTGAGGTGTGTCAAAGAATTCATAAGCATGTTTCAAAACCATCACAAGATGCAAGGATGAATTAACATCAATATTGTGTATTTACAAAATGAAATTAAACTCTGATAGTCACTTACTGCCAACCCCACGAAGTGTCCAGAGGTGCCCAGACTGGAGTCCCCTGGCCTAAGCAGAGACCCCACATCTATATTGGAGGGGGCAACTGGGAGCCAGAAGACTGGAGTTCAGGTTCCAGCTCTATTGTGCTGAGTCGTGTGGCCTCTGGACATGTCACTTTAGCTTTCTGGCCTCGTTTCCGCTGCATAATGGAGACACTGGCCCTGCCTTACCTATGCTGAAGAGTTGTGGTGAGACTCGAATGAGAATTTGCTTTGTAACTGCAAAGTGTTCTACAAAGCAAGAGAAAAACTCCCCACTCCTATTTCTTGGCTCTTGTGAATACTAGTGAAGCCATAAGGCCTTGAGAAACCCAAATCACATCAAAGTCTAGATCTCTGGGAACCTTCTGTTTTATGTTGGAACTGTTGTTTCTTCTCGATAGGCCCAGTTCTACTCATATCAACAACTGAGATCTGTTTACTGGGTTCTTCTTGGTGGGATGGAGAACTTGGCTTTCTTGCCACACAGCTTGACCAAAGGTACATATGACTGGTTGTAATCACCTCTGTGTGATCTTTACGTGATCATTTTTCCAGTTCAAAGGGAGGATCTCCCCTGCACCTGACAGCATAAGGCTAGATTCAAGGCGAAGTGGACAGTGCTTTGGGACCCACTGGATTTGTGCTGGGGACCAGCCCATGCAGGGCTGAAGGTCTAGTGGTAGAAAGGCCAATGCGAAATGGACAGAAGAGAAATTCTTAACTAACTCCTCAAATTTAGACTTCCAACAAAGACTTGCTTTTACTTTAAAGGGCTCAAGTTTGTTTCTTTTAAAAACATTAAAAATATTTAGTCAATTCAATTCCCCCCTCATTTATTGACTATCTACTCTGGGCAGAATAGGTTGAAAAAATGGCAGACAGTTCAGCCTCTCAGTGCTTCCTCTTTAGTAGAGAAGATGCAGAAAGCCTGTCACATGCATGACCTGTGATTTAACAAGGGAAGAACAACAGGCAGCTGATTTATTAAACTGTCTGAAAGTGGAGGGGTATGGTTATACAAGTTTTAATTTTTCTCTGATCTTTGCCATCCATTGTCCTGTGTTAGCATGCACTGTCACATATACCTACACTGGGGATTCTTAAACTGGTTCCATATCAATGGAAAGCCATTAGGCATACACAAAAGCCTTAAAGTGTGCAAATACTATAACCCAGAAATTCCAGTTATCCTAAGGAAAAATCATAGATGGTCACTGCAGTGAAGCTTAGAAGAGCAACCCTGACTCTTATTAAACACTCAGCTCTACAGGATTATGAAGAAATCAAGAACAGTAGTTCATGTTTGTAAAGTGCTTATATGTGCCAGACACTGTGTTAAGTGCTTTACATATTTTTACTATTCACAGAACCCACTGAGGGATGTCCCCATTATATAGATGTGGAAGCTGAGGCTCAGAGAAGTTGATTTGCTGCAGGTCACCAAGCCAGGATTTCAACACAGGTGGTCCAACTCCACAGCTCACAGTTTTAATCATTGTTCTCTACAGCCTCAAATAAACCATGGTCCATAAGCATCAAGGTGATGTTCTATACACCCTCACACCGTACACAAAAATAAACTCAAACTGGCTTAAAGACTTAAATATAAGACGTGACGCCATAAAACTCTTAGAAAAGAACATAGGCAAAACATTCTCTGACATAAATCATACCAATATTTTCCTAGGTCAGTCTCCAAAGGCAACAGAAATAAAAGCAAAAATAAACAAATGGGACCTAGTCAAACTTACAAGCTTTTGTACAGCAAAGGAGACCATAAATAAAATGAAAAGACAAACTATGGAATGGGAGAAAATATTTGCAAATGATGCGACCAACAAGGTCTTAATTTCCAAAAGATACAAACAGCTCATACAACTCAATAACAAAAAAACAAACAACCCAATCGAAAAATGGGCAGAAGACCTAAATAGACATTTCTCCAAAGAATACATATAGATGGCCAACAAGCACATGAAAAGATGCTCTACATTGCTAATTACTAGAGAAATGCAAATCAAAACTACAATACGGTACCACCTCACACCAGTCAGAATGGCCATCATTAACAAGTCTACAAGTAACAAATGCTGGGGAGGGGGTAGAGAAAGGGAACCCTCCTACAGTGTTGGTGGGAATGTAAATTGGTGCAGCCACTGTGGAAAACAGTATGGAGGTTCCTCAAAAAACTAAGCAGTGTTTCTGGATGATCCTGCAATCCCACTTCTTGGCATGTATCTGGACAAAACTAAAACTCGAAAAGATACATGAACCCCAATGTTCACTGCAGCACTATTTACAATAGCCAAGACCTGCAAACTACCCAAATGTCCATCAATAGATGAATGGATAAAGAAGATGTGGTACACATCTACAATGGAATATTACTCAGCCATAAAAAAGAATGAAATAATGCCATTTGCAGCAACATGGATGGACCCAGAGATTATCATACTAAGTGAAGTAAGTCAGGTGAGAAAAGATAAATATACAATACCACTTATCTGTGGAATCTAAAATATGATACAAATGAACATATCTATGCAACAAATATAGACTCACAGATATAGAGAACAGACTTGTGGCTGCCAAGGGGGAGGGGAGTAGGGGGAGGGAAGGACTGGGAGTTTGGGATTAGCAGATGCAAACTAGTACATATAGGAGGGATAAACAACAAGTTCCTATTGTATAGTACAGGGAGCTATATTCAATATCCTGTGATAAACCATCATGGAAAAGAATATGAAAAAGAATGTATATATATATATATGTATAACTGAATTACTTTTGCTGTACAGTAGAAATTAACACATTATAAATCAACTATACTTCAATAAAATAAATTTTAAAAATGATGTTCTAGAAGAACACAGGAAAATGTACATAAGGTCAAAGGGACAAAGTGGCTTACAAAGCAATACAGTCAGTCTGGTTCTTATTTTTTTAAAGTATATATAAAATGGACAGAAGAAAGCATAGAAAAAGGTCCATCAAGGTGGGGGGATTGTGTTTTATTCTAATTTTCTTCTTTGTGCTTTTCTAGATGTTCTATAATGACCATTTCTTGCTTTTGAAGTAAAAAAAAATGTGAAGTATCACAGTCATTTAGTTAGTTGAAATGGTGGGAGGCGAGCAAGAGCACAGGCAGCTGGGGATGGGAGAGAGCAGGAAGGCTTCATAAAAGAGGGGGCATTTGAACTGGGCCTTAGAATGGTACAAAATTCACAAGGAAAAACACCGAGGCCGTGATGATGGTTTTCTGCTGCTCTCTGCACACCTTCTTTTTCCTAGAGTCACAGAGTCACCGTCTCCTCTTGGAATCTTTCTTTGAGTCCCTGTGCTGCCAAGTCTGCATCATTTCTCTTGGGGAGGGGGATTCTGAGATGCAACAGAGTGATTTCCACATTCACCCTGGGGGCTCCCCTGGCTTTCCAGGCATTATGAGTCCTGCTGCTCAGGCCACACCATCTCCGTGACACTCCTGATTTGAGGTGGGGAATGGGGTGCTGTGGGCAACGTCTGTGGTTTGCAGAAGCAACTTTGGAAACATCTGCAATCTTCTATTGCTGGAAATGACTGCACTGCACACAGAGGTGGGATGGCTTAGGTGTCAAAAGGGGGCCCAACCGAGGGTACTCTGAGGCCACAGAAAAAGACCACCACCCCAAGGGCACAAGGAGTGGCCCTTTCAAGGCTGGACCTGTGACAAGAGTTGGTTTCGCACCAGGCCAGGACTTCCTGTGTGCTGAGTCCCACTGCGCATCTCAGGGCATCTCAGCGGCTCTGGACCCCATAGAGAACTTCAGACATTGTTCACAGAGATGAGAGCAAGCTGTATCTGGCAGGTTCCTTGAAAAAAACATCACCTCTTACTGAACCAGAGGCATCCACCACTCTACCAGGAAAGCAATTCCCATCTCCCAGGCCTGGAAGAAATTCCCTTTGTGTCATCCGTTGGTCACCACCAACTCCCTAATCGCTTCCTTTTGGAAAATGGCGGTTGAATCTCCCACAGAATTCAGGAAAGGAGACCCAAGCCTTGCCCCAGGTCTTCGTGCCTTGCCATCACCCACATAAGGGCAAATTTTAAAACTCAGCTTTCCTCGTGGCCAAAGAGCAAAGAAACTTTCCCCCTCCCTTTTGTACGTGAGAAGCCTAGTCTTTGTGGATCCTTACTCTGTCCCTTTGATAGGTAGTTAAGTATTTGTAAGGGCTAAGTAAAGTCCCTTGCAGCTTTAAACCCAGCAATGTTTTTTAAGTATTTAATGTTTTTGAGATCTCTCTGAAATATAAAAATTGCCCCTATTTCCCTGTCACCTTGGAGTTTAGCCTGGCACCTGTTCTAAGCTGTACTTGTCTGCTTGTCATAGAGACAAAGGCAATTCAGATAAAGGAAAATAGCTAGCACACTGGCTCCCCCAGTTAGCAGGTGAACTTGGGTGAAGTATGAAAGAATGCACAGCAAATGGTGCTGCCAGGTCCTCCTATTGGAAAACACGCTGCCATTAGGCTTGGGCATGTTTTCATAATGGGTTGTAACAGTTAGGCAGTACAAAAATGGGAAACTTTTCTTCTGCCTTTGTAATCTCATCAGTGTGTTGCCTGTGACACACATTGTGATCTGGTTTAATGCTTATTCAATAATAAAACTGTTTTCTTTCCTTTCTACCTACGTGGAGAAGATTCTCTGCATTGGCAGGAGTTCTAATTTCCCCAACATCCATGAGCATCAGCTTTGTAGCTTGGTACAAAGACCATCCACAACCCGGTACTAATAATACCGACTTGTGGGCAGTCCTCCAGCACACCATGCTTTATGCTTCAGAACACGTTCACTGAGGAATGAACACAGTTTCCTTTCTCTGTTGGCTCTGCCCCGGGGCAGCCCAGAGTCCCAACTTCCTGGCCCCATAGGAGTAGGATGTGTGGCCTGTGCCCCGGCAGTCACCCCTACCCCCGCCCCCACCCAAAGGCTGGCAGCAGCTCTCTGTTTCTAGTTTAGTAACCAGGTTCTCCTGTTTTGTAGGCCTGCCACACAGCACTTTCTGGCCTCTCTGCCCTGGACCAGCTGTCCAAGGCCACGATGCTGCCAGATTTATCACCAAGCAGCACTGAGGCATCCCTGCAAACAGGGCCCTGACGTACACCAATGAGGCACCATCCTGCCCACCCCCCTGGAGAGCAGGGCCAGCAGGTAGCAAGGAGGTGTGATTTGTGTTACACTCCACTTTGGCAGGAAGATGCTGTGCAAGGCTGGGTAAGGAAACCACATCAACGCTCAGCGGTCACCTCTGTTGGCCCTTCAGAGTCAGAGGTGACTCACTATCCCACGTGTTCTTTACAGAAAGGTCTCTGAGCCTAAACCTGGCTCTTTCCAGGACACTGGCTGGTGCGGTGGGCAAATAAAGGAGGGCAGGTGAAACAGAGGCAACTGGAAGATTCTGTGGCTCTCCTCTACTCTCTGTCTGTTATTCTTTTTCTCTCTTTTCTTCTGTGGGTATAAGCCAGACAGGACCCAGGGCTGCTTGGCTTTTCTTCTAATCATTTTGACACAGCTTCTTGCTGCCCACAGAGGTGTGTTTGTATTAATATCCTTAAGAAACCTCAGCCCCGTCTGTTCATACTGTTCAGGGCACAAGCCTCTAGGATAACTCATTACATGACCTGACCCCAAACTATTCATACATGACCTTGCAGGGGGCCATGGCAGGAGGTCTGTGTTTTGGGCATATCCCAAGTCATACACAAGGATGAGGTAGCACTCTTGAGTACAGATTCAGAAAAAAAAAAAAAATTGTCACCCCCCCCCCGCTCAGTCTGTTCTTGGTCTCAGCTCCTTCTCACTCATTCCTGAAGCCAGAAATTATCAATTCCCTCAATTTTTTTGCTTCTCTAAAAAAAGGACTTCCTCCCAAGATTCTGATGATTGGTTTGAGGATCTTTCTGAAGGAGAATTAAGGTGAAGAAACACAATTTCAACTGGGCACACCTTATTATATACAATAGATATGTCCTGGAATAACAGTGGCTGTGGGAGGAATTCCTTTTCAAATGCAGGAGGCGGGCTTTATGATTTAACTTAATCTTGTAATATGTCTGTTTGAGAAGAAAGCATCCAAGGATAATGAAATTATTGATCCAATGCTTTCCCCAATTTGAAAGTTCAGATGTTTACATACTAGATGTTCTTCTTCAGTGCTTTAAAAAAAATAATGTGGTCTGGTGCAGCATCATGACCTATTGATTTTGCCTTTACTACTCTGTGATTACAAAAGTAATACATGTTCAAGGTATTATTTATTTATTTCTTGCTGCGTTGGGTCTTCATTGCTGTGTGTAAGCTTTCTCTAGTTGCAGCGAGCGGGAGCTACTCTTAGTTGCAGTGTGCAGCCTTCTCATTGTGGTGGCTTCTCTTGTTGCGGAGCATGGGCTCCAGGTGTGCGGGTTTCAGTAGTTGTGGCACACAGGCTTAGTTGCTCCATAGCATGTGGGATCTTCCCGGACCAGGGTTCGAAACCGTGTCCCCTGAATTGGCAGGCAGATTCTTAACCACCGCGCCACCAGGGAAGCTCCGGTATCATTTTTTATACAGAATTTTGTTTTAATGTATGTATTCTAATGTATCAGCCTTTTCCTTTATGATTTGTGCATTTTATTTCTTGTGGTAGGTTGCATAAATGGCTGCACTATCTTTGTTCCAATGATTCATGCCTCTGTGCTATGTGTCTTTGCAGCCCCTCCTGTTAGGAGATGTACTCTATCTCTACCCTTCTTGAATCTCAATGCTTGCTTTGGCCAAGGGAAAGCAGTGGAAGTAATGCTGTGGCAGTTCTGAGTACAGAGATCTTAGGGGTTGCTCTCTCTTGGAATTCTGCCAGCTGCCATGGAAATGAACTCCAGCTAGGCTACTTACTGGATGATGAGATTATGTGGCCCAGACACCCTGTGGCCCGGCCAATGGCCAGTTCTCAGCTAACCTGGCAGTTGGCCATAGTCCAGCTAAGCCCCGCCTTAATGGCCAACCTGCAGAATCATCAACAACGAAAAACGGTTGTTGCTTCAAGCCATCAAGTTTGGAGCTGGTTGGTAATACAGAAATAGTTAAATAAAACACGTCTTGCTCTTGCTAAAGAGAGTCTTTGCTACCTTGAGATCCTAAAGGGACTTCTATATTCTCTTCTTAAAGTTTCTCCATTTTGCTTTTCACACTTATATACCATAATCAATCTGGAATTAATTTTTTTTTGTATAAGGTAGAAACCTAATGTATATCTGCTCATTGATTCCTATATATTTTTTTTGATTCCTTTATTTTTGAATGCTTGAAATATTTCATAGTAAATATTGAAGTCATTTAAAAAAGGAAATACATAGTGACTATTGAAAATTTAAAGAAATACAACAAAAATAAACTCAAAACTTCACCAATAATAACACAACTCAGTAATAACCACTTATAATGCTGTGACGTGTTTCCTTCTGATCTTTTTGGAGGGGTGGGTGAAGTTGAAATCAAATTGTTTACCATTCTCTTCACTTAGCATTGCATCACACTTCCCTATATCGTTTCAGTTCTCCAAAATAATTTTTAATGATCACATACAGTTCGTCACATGGGTATACCATAATTTAATAACTAGGCACTTACTGTCAGGCACTTAGGCTGTCTCCCACTTTTCAAGATGAATGTTTGTACAGCATTGAATACTCTTGTACAAATATGCCTGATTAGTTCTTTAGGATCATTTCTAGAAATGATGTTCCTGGGTCAAAAGGTATGAACTTTTTTTTAAGATTTCAGTTTTTATTTTTATTTTATTTATTTATTTTTAATATATTTATTTATTTACTTTTGGCTGCACTGGGTCTTCATTGCTACACGCAGGCTTTCTCTAGTTGCGGTGAGTGTGGGCTACTCCTTGTTGCGGTGCGCGGGCTTCTCATCGCGGTGGCTTCTCTTGTTGTAGAGCACGGGCTCTAGGGTGCATGGGCTTCAGTAGTTGTGGCACATGGGCTCAGTAGTTGTGGTTCGTGGGCTCTAGAGTGCAGGCTCAGTAGTTGTGGCGCACGGGTTTAGTTGCTCCGTGGCATGTGGGATGTTCCCGGACCAGGGATCGAACCTGTGTCCCCTGCATTGGCAGGTGCATTCTCAACCACTGTGCCACCAGGAAAGCCCAGTATGAACCATTTTAAGACCTAATATACAGTTAGAGAAAGATACTCTCCAGAGAGGATATGCCAGTTTCTACCCACCTCTACCACGTCAGGGAGCAGGTCCATCCAACCACATGCTCCGCCCTAATGCATTTGCTGAAATAAATGAATAATCTAATCTCAGCTGATTCATTTAGTCAGAACAAGATCACATGCTGATGAGAACACAAAACTTGGAAGAAGTACATAGCAAGAAAGAAAAGTCTGTGGTAATGTATAGCTTCAGTTCCTCCTCTTAAATTTGTTTGACAAAAAAAACTGTCCCAGTTCACTGTGGCCATTCCTGCCCTGCTACGCACAGCATGAACCAAGAGCCAGGCATCGATGTTTGGGACATAGAAAGGATTCCAACTGAGCTGATGCTCAGAGCAAAAGAGGAACAGGCTGGGGCATCAGCCTCACTGCTCAGGAGAGGCCAGTGGCTCCAGATGGTCATGCATTCAAACATATCAGTGTCTGTTATTAGCCAGGGGCTGGGAACACAAAAATGACCAGCCTAGAGAGAAAGTTCCCATTCATGAAGATAAGAGCTCTTAAAGGACCCAGCTGCAGGACACCATCAAAGCACAAGGAGGAGTACCCCATGTAGCCTGGGGCGTCAGGGACAGCCTCTCAGAGGAATGGGCATCCAGGGTTGTCTGTGAGGAACAGTAGGGCTTGGCCAGGCAGACAGAGCAGCTGTTCTAGGTAATTACAGGACAGCCAGACTGCAGGGTCAAAGGCGGGGAGCATGGAGGAAGGGGACTGGGGAGGAGGAAGGGGCCGGGTCATGGAAAGCTTCCCATGGCTTGCCATGGAGTTTATATTCTTTACAAGACCTTACCGCATCTGGTCCCGCCACCTTTCTGACCCCATCTCCTATCCCTCCCCTACCCCAACCACTCTGCTTCAACCACATGGATCTCTTTGCTTCTCCTCAAGCACGCTTCCACTTTGGCCCTTGCACCCACTCTTCCAACTGCCCAGAATGTTCTCCTCCCAGATCTGTGTATGGCTTTCTAGTAATAGAAAATCTGAACAGACCTATAACTAGAAAGGAGATTTAATCAGTAATCGAAAAACTCTTTGACAAAGAAAAGCCCTGGATCGGACGACTTAACTAGTGAGTTCTACCAAACATTTAAAGGTGAATTAACACCAATCCTACTTAAACTCTTGTATCTATGAGGCCAGCACTATCCCATTATAACAAAGCCGGATGAAGAGACAAGAAAACTATAGACTAATATCCCTTATGAATATTGATGCCAAAAATCCTCAACAAAATACTAGCAAACCAAATTCAGCAGCATATTAAAAGGATTATATACTATGACCAAGTGAGATTTATTCCTGGAATGCAACGATGGTTCAACATATGGAACTCAATCAGTATAATATACCACATTAAGAGAATGAAGGAAAAACCCACATGATCATCTCAACTGGTGTAGAAAAAGCTTTTGACAAAATTCAACACTCTTTATCACTTTTTCATGATAAAAACACTCAACAAACTAGGAATAGAAGGAAAGTACCTCAACAAAATAAAGGCCATATATGAAAAACCCAGTTAACATCATACTCAATGGTGAAAAAAAAAAAAGCTTTTCCTCTAAGATTAGGAACAAAACAAAGATGTCCACTTTTGCCATTTCTACTTAACATTAGTACTGGAAGTTCTAGACAGAGCAATTAGGTAAGAAAAAAAAAAGGCATCCAAATTTGAAAATAAGAAGTAAAATTATCTCTGTTTGCAGATGGCACGATCTTATATATAGAAAACTCACACATACACACACAAAACTGTCAGAATAAATGAATTTAGCAAAGCTGCAGGATATAAAATCAACAACCTAAAATTAGTTGCATTTCTATACATTAACAATGAACAACCTGAAAAGGAAACTAAGTACACAATTGCATTTACAATAGCATCAAAAAGAGTAAAATACTTAGGAACAAACTTAACCACAGAGGTGAAAGGCTTATATACTGAAAACTATAAATGTTGCTAAAAGAAATTAAAGAAGATATCAATAAATGGAAGGATATCCTGTGTTCATGGTTTGAAAGAGTTAAAATTGTTAAGATGTCAATACTACCCAAAGTGACCTACAGATTCAAAATCCAAATTACGTTTTTTTGCAGATATAGAAAAATTCACCCTAAAATGTATGCAGAATCTCAAGAAACCTTGAATAACCAAAACAATTTTGAAAAAGAAGAACAAAGTTGGAAATCTCACTTCCTGAATTCATAGCTTACTACAGACAAAGCTACAATAATCAAAACAGTATGGTAATGGCATAAAGACAGACACACATATCAACTGAATAGAAAAGAGAACCTAGAATTAAACTCTCACAAATGATTTTCAACAAGAGAGCCAAGACCCTTTGTTATGGATTGACAAATGCATATGTTGAAGTCCCAACCCCAGTACCTCAGAATGTAACCATATTTGGAGAGAAGGTCTTTAAAGAGGTGATTAAGTTAAAATGAGGCCTTTAGGGTGGGGCTTTAATCCAATATGATCGGTGTCTTTATAATGAGGAAGATACATGGTGGGGGCAGGGGGAGGGGCATATGTGCACAGAGGAATGATCTTGTTAAAAGATAGTAAGAGGGCAGCCATCTGCAAGCCAAGAAGAGAGACCTCAGAGGAAACTAAGTTCTTGTACTTCCAGCCTCCAGAATTGTAAGGAAATAAATTTCTGTTGCTTAAGCCACCCAGTCTGTGGTGATTTGTTATGGCAGTCCTAGAAAACTAATACAACATTCAGTGGAGGAAAGGACAGTCTTCTCAATAAATTCTGTTTGGAAAACTGGATATCCACATGCAAAAGAAGGAAACTGGACCCTTACTTTTTACACTATATTAAAAAATTAACTCAAAATGGATCGCAGACCTAAACATAAAAGCTAATACTATAAAACTCTTAGAGGAAACATAGGGGAAATCTTCATGACATTGGATTTGGCAGTGACTTCCTAAATATGACAAATAGCATTTCATCAAAATTAAAAATTTTGTTCATCAAAGGACATTATCAACGGAGTAAAAGGCAACCCACAGAATGGGAGAAAATGTTCACAACTCACATATATGATAAGGGATTAATATCCAAAATATATAGAGAATTCCTAAAATTTAACAATGACAAAAACCTAACCATGATCTAAAAATGGGCAAAGTATCTAAATAGACATTTTTCCAAAGAAGATATACAAATGGCCAATAAGCACATGAAAAGATGCTCAACCTCACTAATCATTAGGGGAATACAAATCAAACCCACACTGAGATGCCACTTCACACTCATCAGTATGGCTACTATCAAAACACCGGAAAATAACAAGTGTTTTAGAGAATATGGAGAAACCGGAACCCTTGTGCACTGCTGGTGGGAGTGTAATATGTGCAGCTGCTGTGGAAAACAGTATGGCAGTTCCTCAAAAAAATTAAAAATACAACTTCCACATGACACAGCAATCCCACTTCTGGGTATATATCCAAAAGAATTGAAAGCAGGGACTCAGACAGATTTTTGTACAACAATGTTTATAGCAGCACTACTCACAATAGTCAAAAGGTAGAAACAACTCAAATGTCCATCAACAGACGAATGGATAAAGAAAATGTGGTCTATACATACAATGGAATATTATTCAGACTTAAAAAGGAATGAAATTCTGACACATGGTACAACAAGGATGAACCTTGAAGACATCAGGCTAAGTGAAATAAGCCAGACACAAAAGGACAAATATTGTGTGATTCCACTTATAAAAGGTACTTAGAATACAGAGGCAAATTCAAAGACAGAAAGTTAAAATAGGCTGATAACAGGGACTTTTTAATGTTTACTGTCTAATGAGATGAAAAAGTTCTAGAGATGAATGGTAATGATGGTAGCACAAAAATGTGATTGTACTTAATGTCACTAACTGCACACTTAAAAATGGTTAAATGGTAAATTTTATGTACATTTTATCACGATTTTAAAAACCTGGAAGTTTAGGGCATTATGTTACAAAACTTTGGAACTTAATTAAACTTTCTGTTTGAACTGGCTTTGGCAGGGGGAGGGAGGGGACCACCTGGTCTCTATCAGGCATGTACAGAAGCCCAGACTCCTGCTAGGCCTCTCTTGATACCCAGGGTGGGGTGGACTCCTCATTACTGCCAGCAGAGGTGGGAGTCCCAACTCCCCCCGGTCGCCAGGGGCTTCCACTGGTACACCTCCCCCACCCCAAGAGGGGTAGGAGTGCCTCATTATTGCCCCCATGTGGCTCCCACTGACAACATGGCGGATGGGGTGGTGGCCTTCTTACCCCTTACAATGGTGAAAGCCCTGACTCCCCCAGGTGGGGGCACCTGCTTCCTGTCAGGAGGGGTGGAAGGAAGGGCTCCCCACGTGGTTTCCTCTGACACCTAAGGGAGTGAGGGTGGGGGTGTTGTTACGGCCCAGTGGAGATGAAAGCCCCTCTCCCTACTGGGCATCTGCTGACACCACCCCAGCAGGAGAGGTGAGGAGAGCAGGCTTTGGTGGGAGCTTTTTTCCTCCTTGCCTGTTGGTGTTTCCTGGTTCCGGGCTTCTTCAGCTCCAATTTTGGGATATATGAGGCAAAAAAACAAACCCAGGGAACTCACTGCCATGTCATTCGTCAAGTCCTAGGGTCCCTGATCAGTCTGCCTTCTCTCTGAAACAGGAGGGAAGTGGGCAGGGCACAACCCTTAAAGAATGACACAGCTGGAGAGAAAAACTGGAGACAAAAACTGGTTCCAACAGATTAGGCCCAAGATGGCAGAAGATTAGACTTCCAGTAGACCTTGAGCTCATTATACACTCACTGTAATACATTAGCATCTAAACGACACACCCACCAGCACCTTGACAGTTCTGAGGCTGACCATAAAAGGCCAAAAAGTGGGCGGTGGCCCAATTCCTGGAAATCCCCGCCCTTCCCCCAAATAGTTGGAATAATCCTCCCACTCATTAGCCTATGAAATTACCCAGCCCATAAAAACTAACCATCGCATATTTCGGGGCCACTCTCGCCTTCTAAGACCGACCACATTCTACCTATGGAATGTGTATCTCTCTTAAATAAATCTACCTCTTACCAATCACTTTGCCTCTTGCTGAATTCCTTCTACGCCAAGATATAAAGAACCCGACCTTCATTAAGTCCTGAGACCAGGTGTGCAGTTTCATTTGGGACATTGTGGGTTCAAGTCCCATCTGAGGTGCAGTCTCATCTCCACCTTTCAGTCTTCTTATGTTTGTTTTATATTTATGCCCTGGGTTTTCCATTGTACTGAAAGAAGGCAATAGGGAAAAGTATATTGACTCCATCTTCTCAGGAGGGGAAGTCTCTTTAGGTGTTTGCTCTTGTGTTAGGAGAGACTTGAGCATGTTCCAAGGGCTAGAAGGAAGGAGGGAGGGAGGCAGCTGCTGATGGAAGCCGAAGTCGGGAAATGGTCAGGCTACGATCTGGAGGTTGCGGGGATTAGCCTCGGGCAGGGGAAGGGTAAATCCTGAAAAGGAAGGTAAGAATGGACCGAGGGTGCAGGTAAATGCGAATGAGACAGAATGCCAGCTCCAGTAGTTTCCATCTCCTCCGTTAAGGATGGGGTGGGGTGGTAAGTGATTATGGAAGTGCAGGGTGAGGGGCTGGCAGAGAAGAATGAAGGCTTGGAACAGCCGTGGGGAGTTTCAGAGGAAGCTCCCTATGCTCATGTGTAAATGGCAGCCATCAACAGCAATTTCAATTGCTAATACTAACATTTCCTGAGGGCGTGCCACGTGCCAGGCTCTGACCCTCTCAAAACCTCCAGAGAGGCTAAGTGGGATTCCCACTTAGTGGTGAGGAAACCAAGCCTCACCACCACCACCACCACCACCACCACCACCACCACCACCACGGAGATGAAGGGACAAACATTTTAGGGCCTGAAATCACAGAGCCAGGACTTGACCACATGGTGTCTAATTATTGATCCAGCTCTCTTGGGCTCTCTGAGGGCCCAGCTGAAATTAGCACCCATGAATTCGTGATGTCCTCACACCTGGGTGAATTTCTCTAGGCAGATGGACATAAAAGCAGAGGTGGAATTGCTAGAGGGAAGCAGGGCTGAGGTCTTCCAGGCTGAGATGGCAGAAGAACAGAGTGGAGAGAGACTGTATTGGCAAGAGATGGCCTGAAGTAGTGACCATGTGTCCTGACTGGATAAAGAATTAAGTCAAGACAGTAAGGGACTGCTAGTATTCAGGAAAAATGGCAGATCCAAGCTGCCAGAGGTCTTGATGGGGTGGAAGGTAGGTGGGAGTGATGGTAATGAGGGCATGAGAGAGTATGAACTAAAGGAAGCTGCTGTTAGTGAGGGAGATGTTAAGTTAAAGATTTCCTGGCAAGGCAGATTCTGGAGGTGACAAGGTTTAGAGTGTGGGTGGCTGAAGGGTGGGGAAGGCAAAGGATTTGAAGTCAAGAAACTCAAGGGTGGAGAGGTACACTTGCCCAAGATTACACAGCTAGTCGCTGGGAGAGATAGGATTTGTTAAAAAAAAAAAAAAGAAAAATTCAAGGATACTTGTGAAAGCACGGTAAACAGACTTTTTTAAGGGGAGGCTGCAGAAACCAGTGTAAGGACCACTGGAATGACATTTTGCAGTGGGGGAGAGAGACTGGGCTCAACTCCAAATACAGCATGGGTAAATGGGAATGTATAGCCAAGAAACAGGATGTGAGGGGGCAGTGGGTGGACAATTACTAACAGGAAACATGGGAGGTAAGGGGGACTCCTGCAGGCAGGCTGGAGCGATCAGACCCCACCTGGGGGCTGGTGTTGTATGAGGAATCCAATCACGTATTGAGGAGGGAGGTTCTTACTAAACTGACTCAGCAGGGTTCTTGCTAAAACTGGATTTTACAAATAAGTGCACAGATGGGCCTAGGAGGAGATGCAGGAGGCTGATTAAGGTTTGGTCAAGCAAAGAATCTTCGTCAGATTTAAACAAGACTCAGAATCCAGAGAGAAGTATTTACAAGTGTGGGTGAAAAATGTTGCCTGCTATATTAGTAAACAAAGGATGCTGTGGCAGCAGCCGCTGCAGCCGCCCCAGCTGTGCACGCTGAGGGGATTCAGGATGGAGAGAAGCTAGACACTGGCCCTGGATAGCTAAGGTGCATATCAAAGGACTGATTTCCATGAGTCCAGACTCTTGCATCTTCCTATACACAGAAAAGTGATAAATTCATTAACTTGAGACGCCTGGTTTTTCTTTAACTGACAGTAATCTTCTGACGTTCTGACTACCTGGTTTTTACGGCAAAAACTCCTATATATCCTGGCTCCTCCCTTGCCTCTTCAGAGCAGTCCCTCAGAGCTATCTGAGAGGCTGCGTTCCAGGCTTCAGTCCTCAGAAATTCCAACGAATAAAACATAATTCTCAACTGTTAGATTTTGCATTTTTTTTTTCCCAATCGACACAAGCATGGCTTGAAGTGAAATCGGGGTGAAAGAAGGATACTGATACTGAGGGCTTCCCTGGCAGTCCAGTAGTTAAGACTCTGCGTTTCCACTGCAGGGGGCGCAGGTTCAATCCCCGCTCGAGGAACTAGGATCCCACATGCCGTGCAGACAAAAAAAAAAAAAGGATACCGAACCTCACATATGCATTACTCACTCCCAGACTATGTGCTGTGCCTGGTATTGGGGACACTGAAGTAGAAGGAGCAGGTGCCGCCTACAGGAAACTCACAGAGCACATCTACAAAACAGAACGATAACCACTGTTTGGAACCAGCAGGGAGGGACTGTCCTGGGCTGTAGGAGGGGCTGGGGTGGTAAGATCAGGGTCAGGAGCAGCTGCAACAAGGAAGTAATGCTTAGGCTGCCTCCAAGTGAGGCAGGAGACAGATGGGCCACAGGCTGAGCAGCTGGAGTTCATCCCCTGCAGACAGAGACTCCAAAAGAGCAGGAGTGAGAGAGAAGCTGAGCCCTGCCCAGATGAGAGACAAAGAGACCCCATATTCCTCATTCTCGAAGTCAAGGAGACCTCCCCGAATACACATGGGCAGAAAGGCTCCTTGAAGGTCAAAAAGGGAGGGGGTGCCACCCCATTGCAGGTGATGTCAACCTACCCATAGGCCTCTTCACTAGAATCCATCTTGGCTAAGAGATGCGCGCGCACACATGGGAGGACACTGAGATAAACCAAATGCGGACTCAGAACCAGGCAAAGCAAGATGACTGGCCACAGGAAACCTGGAAGAAATGCCCCATATAAGTGATTCAAACTACCACGAGGGCGTGACTCCCTCTCAGACCCCACCCGTGTGGCTATCCACATGTACCCTTTATCCTCCTAATAAACACTTTACTTGTTTCACTACTTTCCATCTCTTTGTGGGAATTCATTTCCACACAGCTGATGGGCCAGGGCCTTGTCACGGGCCACTGTGCCTGGTGGTCTAGTGGCTCGGATTCAGCACTCTCACTGCCTTGACCTGACTTCCATCTCTGGCCGGGGAACCGAAATCCTGCTTCGAGCCACTGCAGGCCGAGATCCCAAGATCACAGGGACGTTTACCAGGCGGGCACTACGGATCAGCATCGACAGTGGGAGAGAACGGACACAGCAGAGAAAGAGCCTGGTGTGTTCAGAGGCCTCCAGGCAGCCTGGCCTGAGGAGCACAGGGGCCATATACTAGGGCATGAGGGCAGGCAGGGGCCTCACGAACTATGCTAGGTCCTGTCTGCACCTTTGCCTGAGTGTCCTATGTGGAGGAGAGTGGTCAGAAGCAATTTACATTTTAAAAAATGTGGAAAAGCAGATGACAAACAAAGAGTCCAATGACTTCAACTATATAAAACGCATTACTAGACTGGCACACGTAAATATAGAGGATTATGTTCTCTTTCCATTTCCCTAAGTTTCCTTTGTCATGATCAGCACATTATTTTTGCCACAAAATGTGGTTAAAATAAAAAGGGAACAAGCGTGGAGTTACCAGAATCACATTTTCCTGGCTGGAGAGAAGTCACAAGAAACAATACAGATGCTTACCCCATATTCTCTGTCTCTTCTCTGCCCTGAGGCAAGGCTGCTTAGTGGGGCTTCCTTCTCTATGGAAGAACTGCACATTCCAGGAAGGATTAGGGGGCAAAGAAGAAAAGCAGCAGGTGTGGCTGCAAAGAGGTGAAGGGCTCTGAGCTTCCAATCCTTGCACAGAAATGCACCTGCCTAAAGAGGAGACGTGGACTAAGAAAGGCTGAGGGCTCTTCCAGATGAAAAGTCAGCTGGAGAGACTTGGCAACTTGCTGCAAAGCAAGAACCCAGATGGGATCTGGATTATGGGGAGATATAGCTCACAAAGGACCATTTCAGGGCAGTGGGCAACATATGAATATGGACCGTGGATTGGAAAACAGCATTGGATGAATGTTAAATTTCCTGACTTTGATCAGTGATCTGTGGCTACATAAGAGAATGTCCTTGTTCTTAGAAAATACACACTGAAGTACTTAGAAGGTCTTCAGGAACACGATGTCTGCAACTTACTCTCAAATAGCCCAGAAAAACAACATACATATTAAATATGGAGGGGGAGGGGAACGATAACATAAAAGGGGGCAAAATACTAACAACTGGTGAATCTGGATAAAATGTTCTCTGAACTTGAGTTATTTGATCCATTGTTGAAACTTTTGAGTAAATTTGAAATTATATCAAATTTAAAATTTACAAAGAAGCAGAGGCAAGGGTCAGGGTTGGATTTTGCTTAGGGCTGAAATCTAAACTCAGGGTGAGAATAAACTAAACTTTGTGAGGGGAGCAAGTGAACCGAAGTTGGGTTTTTTGCTATCTTTAGAATCAACCTTTGTGGAAGACTGACTTAAATGTATTCTTCAAATATTAGTAATTAGGGATACCAGTTTTGTTTATGCTGTCCCTTTAAAAATTGACATATGGACTTCCCTGGTGGCGCGGTGGTTAAGAATCAGCCTGCCAATGCAGGGGACACAGGTTCGAGCCCTGGTCTGGAAGATCCCACATGCTGCAGAGCAACTAAGCCCGTGCGCCACAACTACTGAGCCTGTGCTCCGCGACAAGACAAGCCACCGCAATGAGAATCCCGCACACCACAACAAAGAGTAGCCCCCGCTCGCCACAACTAGAGAAAGCCCGCACACAGCAATGAAGACTCAATGTAGCCCAAAATAAATAAATAAATTTATTTTTAAAAATTGACGTATAGTTGACATACAATAATAATGTTAGTTTTAGGTGTACAACATAGTGATTCGACGTTTAAATACATTACAAAATGATCACCACTGTAAGTCTAGTAACCATGTGTCACCTAAGTTATTACAGTATCATTGACTCTATTCCTAATGCTATATATTACTTCACATGACTTATTTTATAACTGGAAGTTTGCACCTCTTAATCCCTTCCACCTATCTTGCCCAACCCCTCCCCCCCACTCCCCTCTAGCGACCACCAACTTCTGCTAAGATTCTAACAGAGTTTAACTCTATATATTAATTTTTGACCAGAGGCTTCCGGATTGAAGGTCACCTGGGAGCAACTTTTCCTGAGTGTCCCCATGTAGTTGTGCAAACTTAATGGCAGCAAGGAGAATCAAATTGCTTTTTGGAGAGGGTGCAACAGCCGCGTGCTTTGTGTGGCCTGATGAAAGCTGCCCCTCCTGGGTCTCCTTGGAGCTTTAGGGAGGGGAAAACCATTTCACATAAGGGGTCAAAAGCCTTGGGAGGGGAGGGACTGCATGCATTAAAAGTTGAGAAAATCTGGCAGAGGGGCCCAGGGTGACAGGAAAGGACAAGGGCTCTAAGGGCAAAGGTAAACTCACTGGGGGGAAGGGGCTCTGAGCTTAATTCAAGGGCCTAAGACTTTGTGGAGTTAGTATGTTTGTGTGCTCACGCACGTGCGTGCATGTGTGTATGTGTGTGTGTGTGTGTGTGTGTGTGTGTGTGTGTGTGTGTGTGTGTAGGGTTCAGTGATTCTGGAATAGCCTGCAGCTTAGACCAGCAGCCTCTGGTCCAGCATGGTGCTACACCTTGGGAACGATGGCTGAGCATGTGTGAGCTGAAGGGGCCACAGTGTTGGAGGCCAGCGTGTGACACCCCTACAGTGGCCTGGATGGAGCCAGAGCAGCTAGGACATCACCTCCTGAACAGACAAGTGTCCTTGGAGCTGAGCCCGTCCAGGCTTCAACAGTGACCTGTGTGCTGTTTCTAGAACACAGTAGCAGTGGCCAGCACAGCCCCTTCAAGTTCTCTCCCAGCCTGCGTTTGGAAGAAGGACTAGGACTTTTTAAGCCCCCAGTGTTCTTACACAATTTGAGGAGGGAGGGGCCTCAGAAAGCAAACAATGAATCTTTGTGAACTATTAATTGGTGAAATAAAAAAAATACGTGTCTCTACCGGGTGGTATGTAATCTCCAAAGGGGTCACCATCGGTCCCGTCCTTCCCTGTACACACCGAGGGTTGGGGTGCATTTCCTGCCCCCTGCATTTAGGCTGGCCTGGGACTGCTTTGACCTAATGTGGTGGAACTCCCCTGCCCTGGTCTTCAGGCCTGGCAGTTCCTGCTTTCTTCCTCTTGGAACTTTCGATCTTGGTTGCTGGTTGCTGCCTCTTGAAACCCAGTGCCCTGAGGTGAGAAGCGCAGTGCAGCCACACAGAGAGGCTTCATGGAGGACTGAACTCTGGTAGATGGCCAGCACCAACTTGCCCGCTCAGTGATGGAGACCAATTTGGACTTTCCAGCCATCCCAGCACCCCGGCCAATGCCACACGAAGTAGAAGAACCCCTCAGTCACCCACAGAATCATGACAGGGAATAAACAGTTTTGTTATTTTTAAGCCATGAAGTTCTAGGGTTTTTTTGCTTGTTTTTTAATGTAGCAAATGACAACACATATTATAAGCTGGATAGGTGAATCAGACAGGAAATATATAGAAGCCCAATTGATGAGGTCGTGTAATCCGGCTTAAGGCTCAGCCGATTGAGCCTGTGTTGGTTTATACTCCCCCAAGGAGTCACGACACCCTGATCACTGTTCCCATCTATGGCTTCCTGTTGTAAATGGAGACACTGAGTACCTGGGAGGGAAACTGACTGCGCAGGTCACAAAGCTGGTGGTTAAAGCAAGACTGAGGGCCAGGTCTTCCGAAACCTTCTCCTTTCTACACAGGAAGAAACGTTACCATCACCGTTAGAAACCTGAGCCCTTATCAGTGGCTTCCCACATGCCCTGCTCTCGCTGCACGGGGCTATCTCTGTGAAGCCCCGCTGAGTCTCTGCACCCTGTGTTGTCAAGACTGTGGTCAATACCCACCTCCCAGATGAGGAAACGAGACTGAGAGGAGCTGAAGTATTGCCCAAGGTCACATGGCTAAGCGAAGTGGAGCTGGAATTTGAACTCGAGGTTAACTAAAGGGGCCCCAGTGTCAACTGCACCCCCCGACTGTCTTTCCCTTCGTCACAGAATGAGTTCAGAATTCTGATTGTAGTTGTACCTTTGGATAAGTTAGGTTTACCCAAAGCCTGACGTTCCCGCCTGTGGTGTTTACAAATTTTGTGAACTTTGCTCCTTTCACTTGTGAAAATGAAACACGCCTCCCTCTGCTTGCCCTGCTCAGCACCCTGTTGCTGTGGTGAGATGAAGTGAGAAAGGGGGCTGCTGTGTAACCCGGGTGAGCGGCAGTCAATGTGACCACTCATTAAAACGATGAGATATTCTGCAGATGCTAAATCGTAATTCATGTTGAACTGTGCTGGTTTTAAAGCAAAGTTTTAGAAAAGGGCTCTTTCTGCTTTCCTTTTCTTCTGCTTTTTAAATTGTAAATAGAGCCCGTTTCAAAGAGAGAACTTGTCTTTCCTGGGCTGCTTGAAGTCCTGGCGGGAATGTGTGGATTCACACCCTGTGTCCGCCCAGTCCTCTGACTTCGGGCCAGAAGTCGACACTTACAGGGTCCCTGAGAGGAGGGAGGGGAAGATGGTCATGCCTTTGTGACTCACAGGCTCCCATCCACCTTCCTCAGGCCGCTCCCTGGGCTGCTCAGACAGCCTAGAAGAGTAGGGGTCCCCACAGAGCCACAGCCTCCAGGCTCAGTGGGCCTGAGAGAGCTACACAGCAACACTGCCGAGTTTCCCTGTTCTGTGCCACATGTAGCTCAAACCCTCTCACTCTAGAATTCTGTGACTGTCCCCCATCCCCACTATCAGCAGGTGACCCACTACTTTTTCACCAAGAAAACAGAAGCCAACAGGATAAAATACTCATAACTTCTTGCTAGAAAACGTTCCTCTTCACCTGCACTTTCACACCTCCTGGCCTCGTTCCCATGGGACGCTTGGCCGAGGCAAATCCTGCCCATCCCCGACCCCCTCTGCAGACATTACTCCATCAGCTTTGCCCCCATCTTCCATCTCTTCCTCTCTGTAGCTCAAGCCTTTCCCATCTGATAAAGTCTTGACCCCTCCAGCTGCTGCCCCATCTCTCCCTCCCTCCACAGTTAAACAGAAAGCCATCTGCTCCTCAACCACTCAAATCTGGCCATCTGTGCTCTCCATTCCGCTAAAACTCATCACCCTACGGTCACTTGCTAAACCCACTGGGGGTTCTAAAGGCTTCCCCCAGCCTGGCTGCTCAGCTGCACCAGAGAACGTGACCACCACTTATTTCTTGAAAAGTTCTGTTTTCTGACCTGGAAAACACCCTCTCTCTTAGTTTCCCTCCTATCTCTCTGACTGTTCCTTTCAGTCTTTCTTTGCTTGTCTCTAAAACGTTGTCTTTGCCTTGGCTTCTGGCCCTTTTCTCTTGCCACACATTCTCAGGATCAGGGGTCCAGCCAGGGGCCAAGGAGAAATTGTACGTGAGTGAGTCGGGCTGGGCAGGAGCATAGCGTGGGGACTGAAGAAACCGGGTGCACGTATGGTGGAAAGGTGGCAGCGGCAACTCAGCACTAGCGGATGGCTGCCAGGAGCAGGGTCGGCAAACGTTTTCTTTAAAGGGCCAGAGAGCAAATATTGTAGACTTTTGTGGGCCACGTACAATCTCTGTCACATATTCTTCTTTGTTTTAACAACCCTCTAGAGACGTAAAAAAAAAAAAAGAAAAGCTCACTTCTAGGGTCATATAAACACGAGCCAAGGGCTGGACCTGGCATTCAGACTGTAGTTTACTGATCCCTGCTCAAGAGTGAACACAAACGCAGAATGACCAAATCTTCAGGTTTCCTAGAGAAGCCAGAAAGCTGGATTTTGTTTGAAATCTTTTAGTTATTAGACTCCTGCATTTAGAAGATCTCCGGCTGCACCTGCCTCCAGGTACCCGCTGAGCATCTTGTGGCCACATGTGGTACACCCAGAACCCAATGCATTAGCAGACTCCCTGCCCAAGTTGAGTTCACAATCTCAGCAAATGGCAATGCCCTTGACTAAACTGCCAGAAACAGATACCTGGGCGTCCCTGCCCTCACACCCTGTCCACCTGGCTCTGTCCTCAATGCCACTTGCCTGTGTTGGGTCCCCATTATTTCATCCCTTGAGGACAACCTCCTCCTGATAAAGAGTCCCCGTCTTATCCTCTTTTAATCCGTTCTGCAGCCAGAATGATCTTCCTACGATGCAAATCTGGGCATGTCACTCCCCAAGTTTGACTTATTTGCTAATTGGAAGAGGTCCTAAACTTCAGTTGGCTCTCAAGGCATCTGGGGGTCTAGCTCCTGCTGGGCTCTTCAGGCTCTCCTCCCCTTGCTCACCCCACCTCACTCTGTGCCTGTCTTTGTCGCTACCTTCAGTTCCTAAAACAAGGAAAGCCCCCCTCTCACTTCCAGGTCTCACATCCTTCACTCCACTCCACAAACTGACAAACTCTTTTTTGTACCTAATTCTAGAGTTATAAAGCCTTCCCAGATGTCCCCAACTCCTGCTAGCTGGTGCCCTTTCTTTCTTTCTGTCACATAACAACTTTATTAATATATAAGTCACATGCCATATAATTCCCCCATATAAAAAAGGCAGATGCCTGGAGGGGTAGATGTGGGCAAGGGAGTACAAGACCTTCCACTAGGATGTGGGAAGAAAACAGAACAGTTTTTTTTTTGCGGTACACTGGCCTCTCACTGTTGTGGCCTCTCCCGTTGCGGAGCACAGGCTCCAGACGCGCAGGCCCAGCGGCCATGGCTCACGGGACCAGCCGCTCCGCGGCATGCGGGATCCTCCCTGACCGGGGCACGAACCCGCGTCCCCTGCATTGGCAGGGGGACTCCCAACCACTGCGCCACCAGGGAAGCCCCAGAACGGCTCTTTATATTTATTTTTATATTATACTTTTATCTTCTTCTGGTGTTATTCTATACATTTCATACTTTTATCTTCTTCTGGTGTTACTCTATACATAAGATACCAGCACAGTAGAACACACATGTGATAATGAATAAATAAATATTCACATGTTGGAGGTACCTGCGCAGCGCTGTTAACTGACAGCAGCCTGCAATCAGAAGTGTAGAGATGATATCTCATTGTAGTTTTGATTTGCATTTCTCTAATGATTAATGATGTTGAGAATTCTTTCATGTGTTTGTTGGCAATCTGTATATCTTCTTTGGAGAAATGTCTATTTAGGTCTTCTGCCCATTTTTGGACTGGGTTGTTTGTTTTTTTGTTATTGAGCTGCATAAGCTGCTTGTAAATTTTGGAGATTAATCCTTTGTCAGTTGCTTCATTTGCAAATATTTTCTCCCGTTCTGAGGGTTGTCTTTTGGTCTTGTTTATGGTTTCCTTTGCTGTGCAAAAGCTTTGAAGTTTCATTAGGTCCCATTCGTTTATTTTTGTTTTTATTTCCATTTCTCTAGGAGGTGGGTCAAAAAGGATCTTGCTGTGATTTATGTCATAGTGTTCTGCCTATGGTTTCCTCTAAGAGTTTGATAGTTTCTGGCCTTACATTTAGGTCTTTAATCCATTTTGAGCTTATTTTTGTGTTCTAATCTCATACTTTTACATGTACCTGTCCAGTTTTCCCAGCACCACTTACTGAAGAGGCTGTCCTTTCTCCACTGTACATTCCTGCCTCCTTTATCAAAGATAAGGTGACCATATGTGTGTGGGTTTATCTCTGGGCTTTCTATCCTGTTCCATTGATCTATATTTCTGTTTTTGTGCCAGTACCATACTGTCTTGATTACTGTAGCTTTGTAGTATAGCCTGAAGTCAGGAAGCCTGATTCCTCCAGCTCCGTTTTTCATTCTCAAGATTGCTTTGGCTATTCGGGGCCTTTTGTGTTTCCATACAAATTGTGAAATTTTTTGTTCTAGTTCTGTGAAAAATGCCAGTGGTAGTTTGATAGGGATTGCATTTTGAATCTGTAGATTGCTTTGGGTAGTAGAGTCATTTTCACAATGTTGATTCTTCCAGTCCAAGAACATGGTATATCTCTCCATCTATTTGTATCATTTTAATTTCTTTCATCAGTGTCTTACAGTGTTCTGCATACAGGTCTTTTGTCTCCTTAGGTAGGTTTATTCCTAGATATTTTATTCTTTGAGATATCATCTCACACGGGTCAGAATGGCCATCATCAAAAACTCTAGAAACAATAAATGCTGGAGAGGGTGTGGAGAAAAGGGAACAATCTTGCACTGCTGGTGGGAATGTGAATTGGTACAGCCACTATGAAGAACAGTATGGAGGTTCCTTAAAAAACTACAAATAGAACTACCATATGACCCAGCAATCCCACTACTGGGCATATACCCTGAGAAAACCATAATTCAAAAAGAGTCATTTACCAAAATGTTCATTGCAGCTCTATTTACAATAGCCAGGACATGAAAGCAACCTAAGTGTCCATCATCGGATGAATGGATAAAGAAGATGTGGCACATATATACAATGCAATATTACTCAGCCATAAAAGGAAACGAAATTGAGTTATTTGTAGTGAGGTGGATGGACCTAGGGTCTGTCACACAGAGTGAAGTAAGTCAGAAAGAGAAAGACAAATACCATATGCTAAGACATATATATGGGATCTAAGAAAAAAAAAAATGTCATGAAGAACCCAGGGGTAAGATGGGAATCAAGACACAGACCTACTAGAGAATGGACTTGAGGATATGGGGAGAGGGAAGGGTAAGCTGTGACAAAGTGAGAGAGAGGCATGGACATATATACACTACCAAACGTAAAATAGATAGCTAGTGGGAAGCAGCCGCATAGCACAGGGAGATCAGCTCGGTGCTTTGTGACCACCTAGAGGGGTGGGATAGGGAGGGTGGCAGGGAGGGAGACGCAAGAGGGAAGAGATATGGGAACATATGTATATGTATAACTGATTCACTTTGTTATAAAGCAGAAACTAACATACCATTGTAAAGCAATTATACTCCAATAAAGATGTAAAAAAAAAAAAAACAGACCTTTGCTTCCTACTCTATCCCGCTGCCTCCCTTTCGAAGGAGAAAAACAGCCCACCTGTGCGAGACAGGGCCGGCTCTGCCAAAGGGTCTGAGGTTGGTATACAAGCGCCCCCTTATTCCCTCGACTACTTTGGGTTTGGCCCGCATCACCTTGCGTGCCTCTGCTTCCCCTTCTCCCTGAGTTGATCTCTCCGAAAGGGCATTAGAGTTGCCGAGGCTCCCCCACCCCTTCACTGCACAGGGACCGAAAAAACACATAGCTGTCTTTCAAAGGAACATCACATATCGAAACAGAGAGACAGAGCAGATAACAAAATTAACAATGTGGAAATGGTTATGAGACACTTACAAGTCTTGGGGTTCACTGTTGCCGGTCTTTATCCGAATGTGCTAGCGCTGCCCCCCTAGGTCTCATTCCTTTTAGTCTTTCACAGTGAGCCCCACAGAAGCCTCCTCCTTTTGCCCTTTGCACACCCATGTACACACGTGTGCGCACATGCCAAGATCCAAAACTCCCTCTGCTCTGTACCCACCACTCCTATGCCACGCTGCCCAGTGAACTTTGTGCTACTTCAGTCTCTTCAGCACTGATCTTTGGCTTCCTCAAGGGCGAGGAAGTGAATACAACTCAACAATGCCTGTCAACCTTATAGTTCTCTTACAGTGATTATTTTAGAACAGTTTACAGATTTATGTTCCACATAGCATTTACTGTTTGTCAATTTTGAGGACAAGAACACAGGTTAGGAACTCAATGCAAAGATGAAGATTAAAACGGATCTTGATAGACTGGGTCACTGAACTGAAACCAACAAGATGAGATTTAAGAAGAAAGTAAATTCATGTTCTGATACTTAGAACATTAGTCATGCACAAGAAGTAGATGGTAAGATCTGTGATGGATGGCAGTCCAGGGAAAAGTTATCTTGTGATCAGGCCATAAGTGACAAGGTCTTACCTTAAAACTAGGTCAATAAGAACTAACTGTGTGACATTTGCTAGAAAATTCATTGCAAAATCTGATTATCTCTGGGCTTAGAAAACAAATGGACTCTACTCCCCTTCCCCACCCCCACCCCCATCAAAGGGCTATGATGTATAAATTACCTCTGAATTAAATTAAGAACCAGCTTGGGAAAATACCCACTGACTATCACAGGTACAACCCAGTAGCCCCTTCACACTAAGTAGCTGGTCAACTCCTCTAGATGTGGGTGGTTAGAAATAAGGTCTCAATTTTGATCCTGGTCTTTTTCCAGATGCTCTTCTGTTCTCAACATCTGTTGTTCAGTTCTTGTCTCAGGCTGGTCAGATAATGGCTGACCCTGAACAAGGGCACCCTCTCCTTATAAATGCATGGAAAAAAGCAAGTTCTCAGTTAGTGGAAAAACGCTAAAGGGGTGGATGACCTTCTGTTGGCTTATTGCAGAGCGTATTCCCACACTGGATATGACCTTCCAAGGAATCTTTCAACCTCCAAAAGGGTCAAATATGGAACTGAAAATCATGAGTGAGTTTTCACCCTAGTCTTGAAACATCTATCTCAATAGTTGTCAATAAATTATTTTTAAAATTTTCAAATATTAAAAATAATAGATGCCATGAGGACATCTTGGGATCAAGTATCTGGGTGGGAAAGGAGGAGTAATGTGCCAACTCCTAACTGATTGTGACCAGCTCTAGGAAGGATGGAAGCTGGGACCTTGGTTGGTGTCTGTGGGTGTGAAATGGTATCTCATTGTGGTTTTAATTTGCAATTTGCATTTCTTTAATGACTAAAAATGTTGAGCATCTTTTCATACTTTAACAGCCATTCGTAAATATTCTTTGG
Organism: Phocoena phocoena; assembly: GCF_963924675.1. Classification (NCBI taxonomy): domain Eukaryota; kingdom Metazoa; phylum Chordata; class Mammalia; order Artiodactyla; family Phocoenidae; genus Phocoena; species Phocoena phocoena. The sequence continues at coordinate 41,337,428 of NC_089228.1, read as the reverse complement.
TGGAATACCTGTTCATATCTTTTGCCTATTTTTTGCTTGGGTCTGTTGTTTTCTTACTATTGAGTTGTATGAGTTCTTTGTAAATTCTGGAGACAAGTCTTTTATCAGATATGTGTTTTGAAAATATTTTCTCCCAGTCTATTTCCTGTTTTTACATGTTTTATTTGGGAGGGGGGGCGTGCCACACGACATGTGGGATCCTAGTTCCCCGAACAGGGATAGAACCCATGCCCCCTGCAGTGGAAGCGCGGACTCCCAACCACTGGACCACTGGGGAAGTCCCTGTCTTTACATGCTCTTAATGTTGTCTTTTGAAGTGCAAAAGCTTTGAATTTTGATGAGGTCCCTTTTATGAATTTTTTTTTCCATTTACAAACTATGCTTTTCATACTGCATCTAGGAAATCTTTGCCTAGCTCAAAGTCTCAAGATTTTCTTTTGTGATTTCTTCTAAAAGTTCAATTGTTTTAACTCTTACATCTAAGTCTATGATTCATTTGAGTTAATCTTTGTGTATGGTGTGAGGTGAGGGTCTTATTCATCTTTCTGCATACACATACTTACTATGAAATATTTTTCTATAACGTCAATGTTGATAGCAACTTAATATTCCATTTCATGAACATACTATAAATAGCAGGATTCTGATAAGTGTTTAACAAGTGTCTCTCAAAAGAAACAAAAACAGACAAACAAAAACCCAACAGCCCTAATATGTAGTATTTGCCAATTCCCCTGGTGTAAATAATCCAACCACTTCCAATTTCAAGGTACCAATGTTACATAACATCATGGAGTTGGGAAGAGATCTCACAGTTGGTTCTTATAAACTGCTACAAGCTGGTTGCAGCACATTACTGAATGTATTTAACCAATACCCCACGATCTGAGGGGGTTTTGTTTGCTTCTTGTTTTTCCACCTTTTACCCTCAATATAGAGAAGTGCCCCTCCAAGCAGGAAGAAGCAGCCTATTTTTATTCCCTGCTGTAAATGAATGCTGGCCCTCCAGGGAATTTGTTCTCTCATAATGAGCACAGCTATTGTTAACATTCTCGCAGCCTTCCTGTGGTCAGATTTAGTAATGCCCACCATACTTACTTTCAGGACAACTCACTTGCTTCCTGGGGAAGATAAAGAAAACTGAGTTTTGACCAAACAGAAGTACAAAGCTGCTTGAACTTCTGCAATTTTGCAAAGACACATATTCAACATTTAAATTAAGGGGGTGACTTCTCCTTTACTCCCTCGAAGGAACCAAGTATCGAATTAAGCAAATGTTGCAGGGCGAAACAACTGTCTTGACAGACACTGGAGTAACGTCAAGTGAGAATGGCCACAATGTGTCAGCTTCCTGAAGGCATCTGGGGCTTCAAAGTAATGTGCGGAAATTAATGGAGTATGACACTGTTTCAAAGAAAATGTACCAAACCTTCCTTTTGAGGAAAACCTTGTAAGAAATGAAAATAAAATGAGGGGGCACTCTGGGGTAGATGTTTTTCATAGATAGTAGTTATTAAATCCCCGTTTGGAGTTCTGTGCAATCCACACAGCTCTACCCACATTGTTACAAGGCAGGAAAGGGGCAGAGGCCTGGGAGGCAGTGGAGGGTGAGCAATGAGAGGGTCAGGGGACACTGGTCACTAAGCGGAGTGGGGACAAGAGGGCTTTGAGCAATTGCCACTACCCCACGAGGCTTTACCCCAAGTCTTTAAAACTACCACTATTTAAGCTACCCTTTTCAATTAATATGAAAAGCGAGGCTCAGGGAGATGCTAAAGTGCTTCTCCGGAGTCTCCTGGCATTTAGATACCTGTGTTTTTAACCTGTGCTTCATGTATGCACCGAGTCCCCTCCTGAATAGAAAACTCAAACTCAGTATTTTCTCATGGCTCCTGCTCCAGCCCATCTCCCAGCCACTCCACCCTCTGCCCCCAGCCCAGCACTCCCCACCCAACCCCCCACTGGAAGTCTTACCCAATGTTTTACAGTTCCCAGAGGGTGTCATGCTTCTGGGTCCTTATTCACACCATACCTTCATCCAGGAATGCTGATCCTGGATGTTCTTGGAAAAAGCATTGAATCCTTTTCTCAATCTTTTCCCCTACTCTCCTTCTCTCTTCCCTTCTCTCTCTCTCTTTTCTTCTTCATTTCTTTCTTTTCACAAAGAACAGTTTTTCTTATGATGTGCTCATTTAAAATATTGGAGAGGGACTTCCCTGGTGGCGCAGTGGATAAGGCTCCACCTGGGTTCAATCCCTGGTCAGAGAACTAGATCCCACATGCATGCCGCAACTAAGAGTTCGCATGTCACAACTAAGGAGCCACGAGCTACCACTAAGGAGCCCACCTGCCACAACTAAGACCTGGTACAACCGAATAAATAAATAAATACTTAACAAAATAAAATTAAATTAAATTTTAAAATAAATAAAATAAAGTATTGGAGAGCTCTGAAAGAGTGTACAGAAGAAAATAAACCACCGGTGTGGTGCTTGTACAGCATCCTTGGAGTTATGCTGAAAGGACATTTCCCAGAATCCCCTGCCTGTAGCGGTCCAGGTGAGTGTCTGCAAGAAATCATTAGCGAGCGATCTGCAAGAGTGAAGCAAGCTAATGCTGTGCTCCGAAGGTGAAAACAGCGGTCAGCGTGCTGGCTCACAGGCTACTCTTGTGAGTGTAGGGCAGCGCCTGGACCCACAGCCAGTGCAAGTCCCACTGTTCCTGCATCCCGGGCCACCTATGCATCAATATGGTAAAAGTGCAGGTTCCCCTGCAGGTCATTCTCTGCATAGTTTGTCCTCATGTGGTCTAGCAGTCCTACAGTTATCTCTAGGTTGGCCTATAGAGACTTCCTCTACAGTGATGACTCAGCATTGGATGCGGAGGCGACAGCCTGCACAGACTCACCTACCAGCTCCCTCAATGGCATACAATCCAATTCCCAAACAAATCCCTTATTCCAGAGGTTCCCAAGGCTTCTCAGTTCTTGGTGCCTTTATACTTTTTTTTTCTCAGTGCCCTGGGCCAAAAGAAATACCAAACAATTCTACTCATTAGGTGGTTAGATCCAAACAACTGAAGTTATGTTTGAAAAGAAAATACATATAAATTGAAAAAATATATATATATTTTTTGGCTGTGCTGCATGGCTTGTGGGATCTTGGTTCCTCGACCAGGAATTGAACCTGGGCCCTCGGCAGTGAGAGCACAGCGTCCTAACCACTGGACCGCCAGGGAATTCCCTGATTTTATATTTTTAAATAGTACCAGTGGGATATGTACAGCTGTTGGGTGTGGCCCAACTTCTCAAACCTTGGAATCCCATTGGACACTGCCACCCTCATTTCCTGTTCTTCACTGCTTATCTCAAACCACTGGAAACTCAGCTCTGCAAAGATATGACAACTTTGAAAGGCATGTACTACTATCTAATATTGAAACTGTAAACTATCTCAAACTAGTAGTTCCTGTGGTGCCCAACAAATGTCAGGTATCAATTTACAGCCCTTGAAAATTGGAAATATTCCATAGAACTCTTGTGAATTCATTGAAGCCCCTGGGGTGTCTCAGTCCACAGTTTGGGAGCCATGGCCTTATCTCATATGTCATTTCTTTGATGAAACCCTGAATGATACATAAAAAAACCTCATTAAACTTTTGGGTACCTTCTCCTTCTGAGATGTGAAGTGATTTGCCTCAGTCACACACATGATTAAAGGCCTCAATAAGAGATGGAGTACTCTTCTGCCAAGAGAAGAAAATACAGGACAACCCAGGAAAACACCAGTACCTCCGGGTTGGAAAGGAACCTTTAAACTACAATTTAAAGAGCGTATACCAAAAGACAAAACTTGATGAGTTTCATTACACCAAGGTGAAGGATTTCTATTCAACAAAGGAAACTATACATAAAGTATTGATAATATACAGCTGAAACTATGATAGAAGCCATTTGCAATGTCTAAAGCATAAAGAAATTAAAATCCAGAATATACAAAGATGTTTTGCAAGTCAACAAGAAATGACAGCAAACCCAATACAAAATGATCAAAGATAAGAACAAGTAATTTCAAGAAGAATCTCAAAAGCCTACCAAGTATGTAAACAGATGTCCTAACTCATCAGTAATCAGAGAAATATACAATGAAACAACTCTGTCACTTTGTTAGACTAGCAAAGATTAGAAGGCAGTATAACACCACGTGGTTACAAGGAACCTGCATGCAGTTAGTGGCGATATAGACTGAACTCACTTACATGCCCTTTTTCAGGCCAGCTCTGTATGAGACTATTGCAGCTTTATCTGTAAGAGCAGAGAGTTGGAAGAAATCTTGGTGTCCATCCTTGGGAGAGCAGACAAGTAGAACATGGAAGATATACTCTGTGTAGTACTGTGCAGCAGGGAAAAGATATGGATTGGATGTTCTACATAGCAACATGGATGGGCATGCAAACCAAGTGCTATGTTGAAAAATAAGGAACAGATACCATTTACCTAAGTTAAAAATACTACACAAAACAATAAATATTTTGAACACATAAAAAGAAAATGAAATAGAATTACAGTATGATCCAGCATTTTCACTTCTGGGTGTATACCCTAAAGAACTGAAAGCAGGGTCTTGAAGAAATATCTGTACACTGATGTTCACAGCAGCATTATTCACGTTAGCTAAAACATGGAAGCAACTCAAGTGTCCACCAATGAATGAATGGATAAGCGAAATGCTGTATATCCACACAATGGAACACTACGGAGCTTTAAACAGAAGGAATATCTGACAAATGCTACAACATGGATAAACCTTGAGAACGTAAGTGAAAGGGCCAGTCACAAAAGGACATATATTGTATGATTCTACAAAAATGAGGACCTGGGAGGAGGAAGGAATGGGAAGTTATTGTTTAATGGGTAAGCAATTGCAGTTTTACAAGGTGAGAAGATGGAGATCTGGAGATGGATGGTGGTGATGGCTGCACAACTTAATACCACTGAACTGTAACCTTATGGTTAAGACGGTATTTTATGTGTATTTTACCACAATAAAAATGGGGGAACAAAAATAGAAAATGATATTCATTAAAAACATTAGAATGGGGACTTCCCTAGTGGTGCAGTGGTTAAGAATCTGCCTGCCAATGCAGGGGACACAGGTTCGAGCCCTGGTCTGGGGAGATCCCACATGCCACGGAGCAACTAAGCCCGTGCGCCACAACTACTGAAGCCCGCACGCTCTAGGGCCTGAGCACCGCAACTACTGAACCCGTCTGCAGCAACTACTGAAGCCCACACGCCTAGAGCCTGTGCTCCGCAACAAGAGAAGCCACCACAACGAGAAGCCTGCGCACCGCAATGAAGAGTAACCCCCGCTTGCTGCAACTAGAGAAAGCTCGTGCAGAGCAACAAAGACCCAACTCAGCCTGAAAAATAAATAAGTAAATAAATGTATGTTTAAAAAAAATTTTTAAAAACCTTAGAATGGGATTTCTGCTTTTGGTCATTCAATTTTTCCCATTCATCTGTCAACAGACACTTAGGTTGTTTCCATACCTTGGTTATTGTGAGTAATGCTGCAATGAACATGGGAGAACATTTATCTCTTTGAGATAATGACTTTGTTTCATTTGGATATACTGCATACCCAGAAGTGGGATTGCTGGGTCATATGGTAGCTCTATTTTTAATTTCTTGAGGAACCTCCATACTGTTCTCCACAGTGGCTGCACCAATTTACATTCCCACCAACAGTGCACAAGGGTCCCCTTTTCTCTACATCCTCACCAACACTTGTAATCTCTTGTCTTTTTGATAACAGACATCCTAACAGATGTGAGGTGATATCTCACTGTAGTTCTGACTTGCATTTCCTGGATGATTAGTTATGTCGAGCACTTTTTCATGTTGTTGGAGATTTGTATGTCTTCTTCGAAAAAAATGTCTATTTAGGTCCTTCACCCATTTTTAAATTGGGGTTTTTTGTGGGGTTTTTTTGCTATTGAGGAGTGAATGAGTTTCTTGTGTATTCTGGATATAAACCCATTATGGGATTCGTGGTTTGCACAGATTTTCTCCCATTCCATAGGCTGCCTTTTCATTTTACTGATAGTTTTTTTTTTTTTTTTTCTGTGCAGAAGTTGGAACCTTATGTGCCAAAAACTAAGAAAGTGCTCAAGAAAGGATAGGAAAGCATAGCAAAAGGACATAGGATCCAACTTGAAGGGACTCCCACAGATAAATCTGGGACAATTTGGGCATCAAAATAAAGACAATATTAGACTGTATTCAACTGGATAAAAAAGGAATCCAGGAGGTCATGGTGATATAAACAAACAAGTGAATAATATGTAGGTGGAAGAGAAAAGATTTACTTTACAGTAGAATGCCAACTAATAACAGTCACTTATTAATTAATACTTACAAAATTCTTCACGGTGGGGAAACCTGGTAGACACCTTCTAAAACGAGGGATAAAGTTTAACGTCTTTAGTCATGAGACAAGTTGGCACCACGTGCCTCCTGGTACTGAGAAGAACACAGCATCACTTCTGTGATTTTCCTGCCCTAGCTGAATAACCTGAATCTAATCATCAGGAAAACATCGGTAAACCCCAAACAAGGAACCACCTGCCAGGTTACTGAAGTGTTACAATAAAAAATAATGAAGTCACAAAAGGCCTGAAGAATTGTTCCTGAATGAAGGAAACTAGAAAGCCATGGTGACTAAGTGGTTCTGGACCCTGGCACTATAAAGGACACTGTTTGCAAAGTGGGCAAAATTGGAAAGAGGGCTGTGAATGACATGGTCATATTGTGTCTGTGTTAGTTTCCTGTTTTGATTGTGTGGGAGTGCATCCTTGTCTAAATAAAACCATCCTGAAGTACTAATGGGTGATGAGGCATCCTATTTGCAACTTGCTCTCAAATGGTTCTGGAAAAAAAAAAAAAATGTATCTCTGCATTGTCCGTCTTTTGAGAGAGGAAGGAAAAAAGATAATAAGGAATTTAAGGCAAATGTGGTAAAAAGCTGACAGTAGGGGAGTTTGGAGTGGGGGAGATGGAAGTTCTTTGTGCTATGCATCCATCTTAGGGAAAGGATGAAAAGGAGAAAAGAGTTAGAACAATAACAAGGACGTGGGGTGTGAGCCCGTTCACACAGGGGCAGGGACGGGAGGTGATGGGATGCAGGCAGTTGGGAAGGGCTGGAGGCGTCCTGAGTGACCAAGGAGGGGCCCTGGCAGGAGGAGTCAGATCTCTTATCTGATGGAGCTGGAGAAAGATCGACCCACTTTTCTTCCTTTATTTCATTTAATCCTCAGAACAGCCCCATGGAGTATATACTACTCTTATCCTCATGTTATAGATAAAGAAACTGGAGGTTCAGAGAGTCATCCATTCAACCAGCATTTACTGAGTGCTTGCTGTGTGTCAAACTTTACTGAGGATACACAAAAAAATGTTAAGTGTGATTGGATATGTGTGTGTGTGTGTGTGTGTGTGCATGCGTGCACGTGCATTTAGAAAACAACATTGGAAGGTAACACACTAAATCACTAATACGCTAAGAGAGGTTGCATTTGGGTAGTGGAATTACAGGTGCTTCCATTTTCTTCTTTGGGATTTTTGCCTGTTTCCAGTTTTCTACAATGAATACAGACTGCCTTTGTAACAAGTTTTAAAATAAGTATTATTTCAAAAATTGAACTGGAGGATGTTGTGAAATAGTCTTCATTATGATATTGCTGTGGATCCAATAGTACTTTCTGAGGCAGTGCTATTTTACCAAAGTAGTGGACAAATAAATGTTTCTTAAGTCCATTAAGCCTTCTTCTCTTCACACCGCAGAGAGGCCTGGCAGGTTTACAAGTGGAGAGTTGACACCCACCTTGCTCCTGAAGCCTGTATATAAACCCAGTGCAGCGTGATCGCTTCTTCCCCAGACAAGAAGTTCCTAAACTTTCATGACACCAGCTTCTTTGCCACCAGCTTCTTTGCTAAACTTTCATGACACCAGCTTCTTTCATGACACCAGCTTCTTCGCATGCATAAGGACAGCAGGAAAACACAGTAGGTCCCTGACTGAAGGAGAGGGTGACTTGGTAAGAGCACAAAATTCTAGTGTTCACGAGAGGCCAGCTCAATGGTGTCACTGTGATGTAAGGTGGGACACCCATTCACTTAGGGTGCTTTCTGACTGATGGAGTCCTTCTTCCCCTTTGCTGCCCTGGCACCATGGGCTCTGGGGCAGGTCCACCCGTCCCGCCTGGGCTCAGATGGCATCCCTGTACCTGTCCACTGCACTGACAGCTCTGTGAGAACAGACATCCCTCTTGTATCCATGTCTCCCAGGTCCCAAAGAGCTGGCTCTGAACAAAGCAGGTCCCTTAGTCACTGCTGCTGGACTGAATTGATTTGTACAAGCAATCACTGGGAAGTAGGTGGAGTAAATTAGGGTGAATTCCTGTGGTAGAATTCAGCGCAGGCACCAAAACCAATACTTTGAAATAATTTATTGCCTAGGAAAGTGTTCCCAACATACTGCTACTTAAAAACAACAACAGTGGAAGAGTAAATGCAGCTGAAGTCCATCTTGCTCATGAACATAGATATGCATAGGAGAAAAAAAAAACTAAAGGAAAATACACCAAAGAATGTACAGTGGTTGTCTTTGGGTAGGGGGATTATGAATGCTTTTGATGGTTTTTTATCCCTTTGTGTTTTTAAGCTTTTCTAGAAAACAATTTTTGTTACTGGGAAAATTATTTTAAAAGAAATCTATGTCTGAGGGAAAAGGGAAGAAGACATAATGGATAGGAAGTCCTATCGCACTTCAGGTGAGAGCTGAAGCGTTAAGGACCTTTAGGGTGAATAAGTTTCTTTGAGTTAAGGGCTCCTCGACTTCCTACATCGACAGGGCCCCCACCCTTCCTGGTAGACGTTACCCTCCCAGCCTCAAACCCCATCAGCTTGCACACCAGGTCCCTGTTCTGCTGATGTGTGCAAGGTGGCTGCCAAAACTCTGAGCCACACAACTAAAAGGTCTGGATGGAGAACCAAGAGGAAGAAAAGCAATCCGGTCTCCTTTGACCTGTTAATAATTTCTGCAATAAAGCTGTCAGAATTTACCGCCACATCCCTCAACTTACAGGGAAGGGAGATTCTGAAAAATATTCAGAAAGAAAGGGATGCTAAATGGAAGTAATGACTTCCTCCGCTCCCTGGCTATTTCAAGAAGCACAGCATTTACATTTCGTCTGTGTCCAGCCCACCATCAGATGTCAAGTTCTTCCATCGTGAGTCCTAGGTTCCTCAGGGTTTCTAAGAGCCTAAACCCTGCAGTGGGAGTGGGGTGGGTGGGTGGAGGCAGCCACCAGCTCCTGACTGGCTCTCGGCTCAGAGTGGAGTCCGTGGTGGAAATCACTATTTCCAAGTCCACTGGTGATGGGGCAAGGGTGGCAGATGCTCAGTGGTTTGGTTTACAAATGTTAATGTTCACAAATCTGAATTCCTGTTTGTGACCAAGCCCTTCTTGGTCATCCTTTGTCCCAGTCTTCTGGAATGTCCCGTTTCATTTATTCATCTCCTTTCTACCAAAGGGAAGTTCACAGAGAAAACTCAAGCCCCAGAGGTGATTTGGTCTGGAGCACCTGGAGCTCCCTCAACCCCACGTGGCTACCATTCCATCTGCGTCAGGCATCATAATCTGGCCAGGACACCCAAGCTGCCTCCTCCCCAGCCGGCATGCCAGGCAGGTCACTCTTGTTGGGTCCTGGGTCAGCCTCCAGGGGCCTGAGTCAGAACCCAGCAGAGAGTTCATGCTCCCCGGTGGAGGGGGACATGGAGCTGACCCTCTCTAGCCTCTTCATGGAGAGGAAGGGGAGCCGTTTAGCCAGGCAAACGGCGACCAGCTGACGGGACAACTGCCGTAGATACTTGCGGAACCTCTCACTGACAAAGACGTAGATCACGGGGTTGATGCAACAGTGGGTGTAGGCGATCACCTCCGTCACTTGTATGGCCAGGTCCAGCTGTCTGCTCTGCTCACACTCATGGGTGAACAGGGAGTCTTGGAAAGCAGAAACAAACACAGTCAGATTGTACGGGGTCCAAAAGAGAAAGAAGATGATCATGATGACAAAAATCAGACGCACAGCTTTGGACTTCTTCTCATTTGGTCGTCTGAGCAGAATCTTTATAATCCCTGTGTAGCAGACGACCATGACCAACAGAGGCAACACCAGCCCCACGACGTTCAGTTTCAGAGCCTGGAACTGCTTCCACGTTCTTAGGCTTTCAGGAGGAAAATGAAGACTGCAGGTGTAGTGAGTGGCCTCCCACTGGGTCTTGGAAAAGTACAAGCCCGGGACAGAAGCCAAGATGGCCAGGACCCAGATGACAATGCTGGTGATGATACCAAAGGTGACGGTCCGAGCCCGCAGGGCAAACACAGCATGGACAATGGCCAGGTACCTGTCGATGGTCAGCAGGATGATGAAGAAGATCTCGCTGTACAAGCCCATGAAATAAAGCCCAGAGAGCAACTTACACATGTTGTCACCAAAAACCCAGTCATCCTTCAGCTTGTAGTCAATCCAGAAGGGCAGCGTGAAGAGGAAGATCAGGTCAGACATGGCCAGGTTGAGGAGGTAGATGCTCGTCATGCTTTTGAGCCTCTTGTATTGCATGAGGACCAGGACCACTAGGATGTTGCCTACCAGGCCAAAGACAAATACCACTGAGTACAAGGGGGGCAGCAGCTGGGCCCCAAAGGCTCTCTCCTGTACCTTCTGGCACGGGGTTGTGTCTCCATAGTTGTATTCTGTGGTCATGTCATAGTTCTTTGGGGTGGTGGAAGTTTCCATCCTGGCTTCTCCCACGGGTCAAGGGAAATGGTTTCCGTGTTTACTTTGCTATTAAAGGACGTGGGTTCTGGGTAACAAGAACAAGGCAGTGATTATATGTCTTTAACCACTTGGCAACTGTTTACCGAGTGCCTACTGTGTACCATGCCCTGCTGAGCAAGGGAGACCCAGGTCCTCTCTGCCCTCATGCAACTGGTCGTCTAACACATTAATAAACAAGGCGTATACACATCACTCATTGCTTTGGCAATGAGTGTTGTGAAGGAAAAGTCTGGTGGATGGAGAGCACAGACAAAGGGAGGCCTCACCACACTATTCATGACCAGTGCTTCCCCAGTGCTTCCGATGAACTGGGCCCTGGACTTAGTGTTAAACAACCTTTGAGGGGGTACCATTATCATTCCCCATTTTAGAGGTGATGACACACAAACTGGGAGTAGTTAGGACACAAAGGTAGTGAGAACAAGAGCTGGAGCTCAAACACAGGTGTGTACCTCTCAGGCCCATTCCTGAAACCACATGGCTCTCCTGCCCCCAATCACAAGCATTGACTCTGTACCATGGTGTCCCCAGAGGGATGCTGGGAAGGAAAATAGTCAAGACTGAGAGTCAAAAACTTACAAACGGATCTTTATGGCTTTTGGGGCTAAAAAGATTGTCAGCTAGGGGTGACACAGTGCCCTGGGGGCACATGAAAACGTGTTCTTTTTTTTTTGGTCATCACAAAGACTGGGGGACACTACTGTCATTTGGTAGGCAGGTCCTGTAATGTAAAAATTACCCTACACCAAACACCAATAGTGCAGCCATAGTGAAATCCTAGAAGGTCAACCCATCCCTCAGCAGATGAGGACACTGAGGACACCAGAGTGGGCCCAGCCTGGCCCACGTCACACGGTCTTCTGAGGTTACCCGGGTAACACTGTAACCTCCTGTGATAGCCGTGAGGAGGATTCAAGGAAAGCACAGGCTAGGCGGAATGGGGTCACATGGTATGGAGAAGACGGGGCTTTGGGGGAAGAAAGGCTCAGAACAGCCCCAAGCCAGGAAGTGTCACACAGTGACCAGACAGAGGCTGGAATTCTCCTAAGTTTTTGGATATTTTTAACCAGGGTTGCCTCAAAACAAAACAAACAAAAAACCACTAGATAGCGTGCCTTTGTAGAACTTCCCCAGACCCTGTTTTTAGCACTCCTTTCCAATCACTTATTGAAGACGCCTCCACAAAGGGAGCACAGGCTTTGGTGTAACCTACAGGCTCTGTGACCTCGGATAAGTTAACCTACCTCTCTGAGCCTCCGTTCCTCATCTGTAATGTGGAAAAGTAAGCCTTACCGTGCAGGGCTACTCTAAGGCAAAGTCTGAGCCATCCCCTGGCAATTATCGTGCCCTCAGTAAATATTAGGGGACCTCCTTCCCTGCAGGGGTCCCGTTCTGAGGCCCAGCACCACCAGGAATGTCCCAGGCTTCAATCCTATTCTGGCCAATGTACCCCACTCCCTACCAGGTCTCTCTAGTTAATCTGGAAGATGAATCCTGCTTGACAGTGATGGACACTGACAGTCCCTTCCATCTGTGCTACACTTTGAAATTTCCAAAATGTGGCCATCAATCTAAATTGATTTGACCTAAACACCAATCAGTAAAGTGAGTGGAACCTACATCATAATTCCCATCTTGAAGCTGGAGTCTCCAGTGTTCTTCCTTCTCCAGTGCTTAATGAATGTTTCCTGCTCACAAAATTCACATTTCCGCAGTGGCATTCGGAGATTAAGGCACATGGGGCTGGGGGGTGGGGGGTGGGTTGCTGGGCACCCTGGCTGGGGGACTGTCATTTCCCATCAAATCCATCCCTATGGCTCACTCCACCATCTCCGAACTTGCATATCCCAGTCAAGCCTCTTTCTGGAGGAGCCTAAGCTGCCAGTCACCAAACACGCTGTGTTGGCAATTTCTGATTTTTGCTGCCACTGCCAGTGCTGACAGCTCCGCTTGGCAGTCAGCACTTGTGGGTGAGCGGCCAGGTTTACCGTGTTAGCAGCAGGCAGCGCGGCGAGCAAGGGGTGCAAGGCTGAGCCCGTGAGCCCAGTTTCTGGGGAATTTTGGCAAAGGTGAAGGCAAACTGAGTCAGCACTGTCAGGTGCCATTTGAACAGAGAGTCACCTTCCTACCACTCCCCACCTCCAACTCCATTCACTATTTCCCCAACGTGTCAGGCAGCAGGCAACAGCTCCAGAGTATGTTGCTCCTAAAGGGAGATGGGCTGCGGTGAGGCCTTGGAGGAGAGACCAAAGGAGCATGTTGCCATGCCATGTGTTAGCCTTGCTGCAGTCTGCCACAAAAGTCTGCCCCAGGTCACTGCACTAGTGCTCAGCGGCAGCCCTGGAGCCTGGAACTTTCCAGTGCCAGCATCCTTTAACCTCGGAGTTGGGGAAGTCTCTGAACAGACAAAGGGCAGTTTGTGATGGTAGAAGATACCCTGGCCTGGTGGCGTGCAGGAGGTGCCTTACACTAATTCATAAGAGCCAGCAGTGTGTATTCAGCATGTTGGTAGCTTGGAGTCAACCAGAATAGGAATATTTACACATGGAAATCAGGAAACACTAGCTATCAGGGCACTTTTTCAGGAGAGTCAGCTATTAAACATTTACCAGCACACCAATGCCCTGCAGTCTGAGTAGCCTACAGTTGTCCTGTGAGCCAGCTAAAGGGTCAGTGAGCGGCACACAGCCTGGGGGCAGGCTATGCAAACTTCTGGGAATTTCTAATTCTGAAAGTCTGGGACCCTCCAGATTTAAAGGAGGAAAGGTTGAAGTAAATACCTCCAAGTAGTCCCCATGTCCCTGTATTTTCAGAACCAAATTCTGACCTGCCTCTTTGTTAGAACAGAATGGATGCCTCCCAGGAGGTTACCTGGCCAGCTCCCTGCCTTCCCATAGGTGAAATCCTACCTCCTCCAAAGACATCCCACAGTCCTGATTTTGAGGATCCTTGGGTCTAGTCTTCTTAAGAAATTGTCTCAGTATCAAATCGTCCTTGCAACTGCAAAGTTTTTCTAATTAATACTTCCCTTTTGCTACAATTTCATCTTACCCCACGTTTGGGTTTTGTTTACATGGGGAAATTTGGCAATTTGGCAACTGTCAGTGTCTTGAATAGCTTTCCAGAGAAAGTGCCTCCTGTCCTTTAATACTGGGCTGACTTTCTTAATTCACCAACAACCAATCATACAAGAAAGCATCCTGTTTTTAGCAAAAACAAAAACCCCCCCAGAAACAAAAAAAACAACCTAATTTACATCTGAGCACCCAGTCTTATAAATCCTTCCATCCTCAGTATTGCTATACAATTCATTGTCTTACAGATGCACGGGTGCGTTACTCACACATTTGCCTGGCCTGCGAAGAATTCCCCACCTTTGAGGAGACAGCCAGGTAAAAAAGTCTTCTCCTGCAATGGGAGAAGGACTACAGTCCAACCTGGCCACATGCAAACAACACTGCCCTCAACAGTGACTGATGAACAGGAAAGACAAGTGCCACTTACACTGGTTTCAGGGGATTGTGTCCATGAAGCGTTTGTCTCTGGAGCTTTTAGAATCTTTATGAATTCAAGGTCAAGGTCCTGACTGAGTCAGAAGTCCTCAGCTTCCAGTGTGATGATGGAGATAGAACTTGGGGTCTCAGTCTTTCAGAACAACAAGAAGGGGACAACGTTCTTCTTTCTTGTACCATTGGGTGTCCATGAATGGCCACAACACCGACTGGTGGCCAGTTCCTGAAGGCCAAATGCACTCTGAGGTATTCTTCTGCTCACTCAGCTTCACTTCTCCTTTGGGCTCTGTGCCTTAAGGGGAATGGGTGGAGTTGAGCACGGTGAGGTGGGTGGCAATGAGGTATTCCCAGAACTTGGTGAAGCAAACAGAAGGGTGGGAATGTGTATGGTACGGGGGCAGGGCACAGAGTTCCTGCCCTCACCTAGCAGTCTTTTTTTTTTAAGGTTGCAAAAGAAGGATTTAAACAGGAAACCTGGGTCCTGTTCCTCAAAATGATCCGGCTCATTCAGCCTGAGAGAGGCAGGAGGCCGCTTCTCTTTGGCACCCCTACGTGCCTGTGCCAGTGACTGCTCCCCAGTCTCTGCCCCACAGCCCCACAGAGCGGTTTTACCACGAGGAGCCTCCAGCCCGGAGTGAATACAGGTCTGCTGGCTGGGTTTCGGCTGTCCCTTTCTGATGCTGGGTTCCTGGTTTACGCAGTGGCCCAAGCTCTCTGCTTGAGATGTGGATGGATCACTGTGTCTTCTGAAGCCTTGGATACCACTCCATCAAAGAAGAACACTGAATACTTAGCGCTCAGAGGAGGATGCGTGAGGTCAGCCTGTATGTGGAAAGCGTCACAGAGTGCCTGGCACCCGGAAAAGTGGCTGACGCACAAGGCCTGTCAGGATTCTCCCCCCAGTTACCAGCTCCTGCTGCCACTGCGCTTGTGCCCCTCTGGGTTTCCATTTCCTTCTCTGTAAAATGGGGGTGCTCGAACTGTCCCCACAGGATCGCTGCAAAAGTGCCTATTTCAGAAATCACAAATGTGAATGAATGTGTTTTGAAAATGTCACTTGTTCCTCAAGGCTCAGTTCCCTCGTCTGTAAAACGAAGACTTCAGACGAGGTGACAGTGGGCCCTTCAGTACAATATTCCGTGAGTCTTCTGGGGTTGGGTCTTCCTTCTTCGGCAGCCCATCTTCGAGAGATGGAGGAAGCAGGAGGCAGAAAGTAACTAGACTGACAGACAGCTACGGGCGAGCCTGGAACCTGCCGCGTGATGCAAAAACCAGGCCTGGGGTGAGGGGAGCAACAGTGATGGGCCTCACGTATCAGACAGTCCTGCATTCAGATCCCAGGTCCACCTTTTACTGACTTTGGGCGTGCTATTTATTTATTCTCTTGAGTGTCTCTTTCCTCTTCTGTAAAACAAAGCTAATACTTACTTCATAGAGAGGATTAAATGAAGACACACACACACACACACACACACACACACACACACACATCTGAATGCATGATTCGGTGTGCTGCTGAAGACATTAAAAATGCCTGTGTTACTTTAGAATCTCTCAGGTTCCAACCCTGATGCAGATTCCAGTAATGTGCCTGCAGGGGATCCCAGGAAACACTGCAGGGGATCCCAGGTAACACTTCAGGGGAGGGGAAAGTGGGACGGGGAAGGGAAGGAGCCGATGAAGAGGGTGTTAGAGAGCCAGTGCCGCTGTGAGCCAGGAGCTTGGTCCTACTAGGGAACTTAGGACACCCCTCAGAGTCATCCCAACTTTGGGACGGCCGGAGGGGTGAGGAAACTGAGCGTGTGTCCATCAAATCTCTACCCACTCACTGCTGGTCGAGGGCTGCTTCTTGGGGTATTCTGACTTCCAGTCTGCCTGCACGTTGGTCAAGCTTGCTCCATAAGCAGGGAGCCTCGTATTTTCAGGAAACAGCCTACAATACGCAGAGGTGCACGTTGACATGTGTGGCCAGGGACACTGAATGGTACCCAGGAAATTCCGATGCGTGCCAGCTAGTGTCGGCACAGCTAAGCACCCAGCCCCTGCCCCACTACAGGACTCTGCTGAATTGATCACCTCTCAGCCCCACCCCCAGTGGTAGTCAGCGGGAGGTCTGCATCTGCCTACTTGTAGTACTTTGCTGCCAGATGAGTTTCCAGACAACACAGGTTTGCGAGGCCCGCCTCTTCCTTGGTCAAGTCTAAGGAAAGAGACATGGTGAGTCCTTGACTGGCCTTTCAGCTCTGCGCTAGGCTTCTGTAGGACCCATGGCACAGAGAGGACATGCGGGCAAATGTACTTGTTCATTTAACAAATATTGATTGAGTACCCATGATGTGCCAGACGCTGTGTTAGGTGCTACAGATATAGCGGTGACCAAGAGAGGCACGTGCCATTCTTCGAGAGATCACAGACAATTAAGCAAGTCACTACAGTAAGGCCCGGGAAGTACCCAGGGCCAAGGAAGGGTGCACCTGGGTGGTGAGAGGGGGTGAGGGAGCCCTCCAGAGCAGAGGTTCTCAAGGTGAGGACCCTGGACCAACAGTATCAGCACCTCCGAGAACCTGCTAGTGATGCAAATTCTGCACTCCCATCCTGGACCCACTGAATCAGAAATTCTGTGTTTTAACACACGCTCCACATAAATGTTTGGGAACCATGGATCTGGATTTCTGCCAGGCCTGTGGCTCAAAGTTTTATACGATCTCTCTCTAGGAGAGCTTGGTTGGACCTAATGTGACCTGGGAAGACTTCTTTTGCTTTCAGCTAGAGGCCAAAACAAGAGGCTGCTCAGTGGCCCATTCTGTTTCCTCTTGCTGACACCCACACCCAGGGCACCTATGGCCTTTTGAGGGTGACAGGCAAACTTCTTAATGCAAACATACACACACACACGGAGACTGGTTCAAGATGGTGGACTAGAAGGACATGCGCTCACTCCCTCTTTCAAGAACACCGGAATCACAACTAACTGCTGAGCAATCATTGACAGGAAAGACTGGAACTCACCAAAAAAGACACCCCACATGCAAAGACAAAGGAGAAGCCGCAATGAGACGGTAGGAGGGGCGCAATCATAATAAAATCAAATCCCATAACTGCTGGTGGGTGACTCACAGACTGGAGAACACTTATACCACAGAAGTCCACCCACTGGAGTGAAGGTTCTGAGCCACACGTCAGGCTTCCCAACCTGGGGGTCTGGCAACGGGAGGAGGAATTCCTAGAGAATCAGACATTGAGGGCTAACGGGATTTGACTGCAGGACTTCAGCAGGACTTGGGGAAACAGAGACTGCACTCTTGGAGGGCACACACCAAGTACTGTGCGCATCGAGACCCAGGGGAAGGAGCAGTGACCCCATAGGACACTGAACCAGACCTACATGCTAGTGTTGGAGGGTCTCTTGCAGAGGAGGGGGCAGCTGTGGCTCAACAAGGGACAAGGACACTGGCAGCAGAAGTTCTGGGAAGTACTCCTTGGCGTGAGCCCTCCCAGAGTCTGCCATTAGCCCCACCAAAGAGCCCAGGTAGGGTCCAGTGTTGCATCACCTCAGGCCAAACAACCAACAAGGAAGGAACCCAGCCCCATCCAACAACAGACAAGTGGATTAAAGTTTTACTGAGCTCTGCCCACCAGAGCAACAGCCAGCTCTACTCACCACCAGTCCCTCCCGTCAGGAAACTTCCACAAGCCTCTAAGATAGCCTCATCCACCAGAGGGCAGACAGCAGAAACAAGAAGAACTACAATACTGCAGCCTGTGGAACAAAAACCACATTCACAGAAAAACAGACAGGATGAAAAGGCAGAGGGCTATGTACCAGATGAAGGAACAAGATAAAACCCCAGAAAAACAACTTAATGAAGTGGAGATAGGAAACCTTCCAGAAAAAGAATTCAGAATAATGACAGTGAACATGATCCAGGACCTCGGAAAAAGAATGGAGGCAAAGATCAAGAAGATGCAAGAAATGTTTTACAAACACCTAGAAGAATTAAAGAACAAACAAACAGAGATGGACAATACAATAACTGAAATGAAAACTACACTAGAAGGAATCAATAGCAGAATAACTGAGGCAGAAAAACGGATAAGTGACCTGGAAGACAGGATGGTAGAATTCACTGCTGTGGAACAGAGTAAAGAACAAAGAATGAAAAGAAATGAAGACAGCCTAAGAGACCTCTGGGACACCATTAAACGCAACAACATTCGCATTACAGGCGTCCCAGAAGGAGGAGAGAGAGAGAAAGGACCCGAGAAAATATTTGAAAAGATTATAGTCAAAAACTTCCCTAACATGGGAAAGGAAATAGTCACCCAAATCCAGGAAGCGCAGAGAGTCCCATACAGGATAAATCCAAGGAGAAACACGCCGAGACACATAGTAATCAAACTGGCAAAAATTAAAGACAAAGAAAAATTACTGAAAGCAGCAAGGGAAAAATGACAAATAACATACAAGGGAACTCCCATAAGGTAAACAGCTGATTTCTCAGCAGAAACGCTACAAGCCAGAAGGGAATGGCATGATATATTTAAAGTGATGAAAGGGAAGAACCTACAACCAAGATTACTCTATCCGGCAAGGATCTCATTCAGATTTGATGGAGAAATCAAAAGCTTTACACACAAGCAAAAGCTAAGAGAATTCAGCGCCACCAAACCAGCTCTACAACAAAGGCTAAAGGAACTTCTTTAAGTGGGAAACACAAGAGAAGAAAAGGACCTACAAAAACAAACCCAAAACAATTAAGAAAATGGTAATAGGAACAAACATATCAATAATTATCTTAAATGTGAATGGATTAAATGCTCCAACCAAAAGACACAGGCTCACTGAATGGATACAAAAACAAGACCCATATATATGCTATCTACAAGAGACGCACTTCAGACCTAGGGACACATACAGACGGAAAGTGAGGGGATGGAAAAAGATATTCCATGCAAAAGGAAATTGAAAGAAAGCTGGAGTAGCAATACTCATATCAGGTAAAATAGACTTTCAAATAAAGAATGCTACAAGAGACAAGGAAGGACACTACGTAATGATCAAGGGATCAATCCAAGAAGAAGATATAACAATTATAAATATATATGCACCCAACATAGGAGCACTTCAATACATAAGGCAACTGCTAACAGCTCTAATAGAGGAAACCGACAGTAACACAATAATAGTGGGAGACTTTAACACCTCACTTACACCAATGGACAGATCATCCAAACAGAAAATTAATAAGGAAACACAAGCTTTAAATGACACAATAGACCAGATAGATTTAACTGATATTTATAGGACATTCCATCCCAAAACAGCAGATTACACTTTCTTCTCAAGTGCACACGGAACATTCTCCAGGATAGATAACATTTTGGGTAATATATCAAGCCTCAGTAAATTTAAGAAAATTTATATCATATCAAGCATCCTTTCCGACCACAACGCTATGAGATTAGAAATCAATTACAGGGGAAAAAAATGAAAAAAACACAAACACATGGAGGTTAAACAATACGTTACTAAATAACCAAGAGATCACTGAAGAAATCAAAGAGGGAAATCAATATCTGGAGAAAAATGACAATGAAAACACGATGATCCAAAACCTGTGGGAGGCAGCAAAAGCAGTTCTAAGAGGGAAGTTTATTGCTATACAAGCCTACCTCAAGAAACAAGAAAAATCTCAAACAATCTAACATTACACCTAAAGCAACTACAGAAAGAAGAACAAACAAAACCCAAAATTAGTAGAAGGAAAGAAATCATAAAGATCAGAGCAGAAATAAATGAAAGAGAAACAAAGAAAACAATAGCAAAGATCAATAAAAGTAAAAGCTGGTTGTTTGAGAAGATAAACCAAATCGATAAACCATTAGCCAGACTCATCAAGAAAAAGAGGGAGAGGACTCAAATCAATAAAATTAGAAATGAAAAAGGAGAAGTTACAACAGACACCGCAGAAATACAAAGCATCCTAAGAGACTACTACAAGCAACTCTACACCAATAAAATGGACAACCTGGAAGAAATGGACAAATTCTTAGAAAGGTATAATCTTCCAAGACTGAACCAGGAAGAAATACAAAATACGAACAGACCAATCACAAGTAATGAAATTGAAAATGTGATTAAAAATCTTCCAACAAACAAAAGTCCAGGACCAGATGGCTTCACAGGTGAATTCTATCAAACATTTAGGGAAGAGCTAACACCCAACCTTCTCAAACTCTTCCAAAAAAATGCAGAGGAAGGAACACTCCCGAACTCATTCTATAAGGCCGTCATCACCCTGACACCAAAACCAGACAAAGACATTACAAAAAAAGAAAGTTACAGACCAATATCATTGATGGATATAGATGCAAAAATCCTCAACAAAATACCAGCAAACAGAATCCAACAACACATTAAAAGGATCATACACCATGATCAAGTGGGGTTTATCCCAGGAATGCAAGGAATCTTCAATATACGCAAATCTATCAATGTGATACACCATATTAACAAATTGAAGAATAAAAACCATATGATCATCTCAATAGATGCAGAAAAAGCTTTTGACAAAATTCAACACCCATTTATGATAAAAACTCTCCAGAAAGTGGGCACAGAGGGAACCTACCTCAACATAATAAAGGCCATATACGACAAACCCACAGCAAACATCATTCTCAATGGTGAAAAACTGAAAGCATTTCCTCTAAGGTCAGAAACAAGACAAGAATGTCCACTCTGACCACTATTATTCAACATAGTTTTGGAAGCCCTAGCCATAGCAGTCAGAGAAGAAGAAGAAATAAAAGGAATCCAAATTGGAAATGAGGAAGTAAAACTGTCACTGTTTGCAGATGACATGATACTATACATAGAGAATCGTAAAGATGCCACCAGAAAACTACTAGAGCTAATCAATGAATTTGGTAAAGTTGCAGGATACAAAATTAATGCACAGAAATCTCTTGCATCCTTATACACTAATGATGAAAAATCTGAAAGAGAAATTAAGGCAACACTCCCATTTACCATTGCAACAAAAAGAATAAAATACCTAGGAAAACCTACCTAGGGAGACAAAAGACCTTTATGCAGAAAACTGTAAGACACTGATGAAAGAAATTAAAGATGAAACCAACAGATGGAGAGATATACCATGTTCTTGGATTGGAAGAATGAATATTGTGAAAATGACTATAATACCCAAAGCAATCTACTGATTCAATGCAATCCCTATCAAATTACCAATGGCATTTTATACAGAACTAGAACAAAATGTCTTAAAATTTGTATGGAGACACAAGAGACCCCAAATAGCCAAAGCAGTCTGGAGGGAAAAAAACGGAGCTGGAGGAATCAGACTCCCTGACTTCACACTATACTACAAAGCTACAGTCATCAAGACAATATGGTACTGGCACAAAAACAGAAGTACAGATCAATGGAACAGGATAGAAAGCCCAGAGACAAACCCACGAACCTATGGTCACCTAATCTATGACAAAGGAGGCAAGGATATATAATGGAGAAAAGACCGTCTCTTCAATAAGTGGTGCTGGGAAAACTGGACAGCTACATGTAAAAGAATGAAATTAGAACACTCCCTAACACCAAACACAAAAAAAAACTCAAAATGGACTAGAGATCTAAATGTAAGACCAGACACTATAAAACTCTTAGAGGAAAACACAGGAAGAACATTCTTTGACATAAATTACAGCAAGATCTTTTTTGATCCACCTCCTAGAGTAATGGAAATAAAAACAAAAATAAACAAATGGGACCTAATGAAACTTCAAAGCTTTTGCACAGCAAAGGAAACCATAAACAAGACAAAAAGACAACCCTAAGAAAGGGAGAAAATGTTTGCAAATGAATCATTGGATAAAGAATTAATCTCCAAAATATATAAACAGCTCATACAGCTCAATATTAAAAAAACAAACAACCCAATCCAAAAATGGGCAGAAGACTTAAACAGACATTTCTCCAAAAAAGACATACAGATGGCCAAGAAGCACATGAAAAGCTGTTCAACATCACTAATTATTAGAGAAATGCAAATGAAAACGACAATGAGGTATCACCTCACACCAGTTAGAATGGGCATCATCAGAAAATGTACAAACAATAAATGCTGGAGAGGGTGTGGAGAAAAGGGAACCCTCTTGCACTGTTGGTGGAAATGTAAACTGATATAGCCACTGTGGAGAACAGTATGGCGGTTCCTTAAAAAACTAAAAATAGAATTACCATATGACCCAGCAATCCCACTACTGGGCATATACCCACAGAAAACCATAATTCAACAAAACACATGCAGCCCAATGTTCATTGCAGCACTATTTACAATAGCCAGGTCATGGAAGCAACCTGAATGCCCATCGACAGATGAATGGATAAAGAAGTTGTGGTACATATATACAATGGAATATTACTCAGCCATAAAAAGGAACGAAAGTGGGTTATTTGTAGAGACGTGGATGGATCTAGAGACTGTCATACAGAGTGAAGTAAGTCAAAAAGAGAAAAACAAATATCGTATATTAACACATACATGTGGAACCTAGAGAACGGTAGAGATGAACTGGTTTGCCGAGCAGAAACTGAGACACAGAAGTAGAGAAAAAACAGAAGTAGAGAAAAAACACCAAGGGGGGAAAGCGGCGGAGGGTGGGGGTGGTGGTGTGATGAATTGGGAGATTGGGATTGACGTGTATACACTGATACACTGATATGTATAAAATGGATGACTAATAAGAAAAAAAATTTGATAGTGGGAAAAAAAGCCATACACACACATGTGCACACACATACACATAGCCTTTTTTTTTTTTATACAGGTGGAGCATACGATACACGTTGTTTTCCATCTTTCTTCTGTCACTGAACATCATACCCAGGAGATTCTTCCCCACCACCACATAGGACCTGTGGCTCCTGATGTGGTGGAAACAGACAGAGTATTAGTAAGGCACACACCACAAGATTCTGACCTTGACTTTGTTTGGGACTCTGATTCCTTAATTCCACAACCCCTCCAGTGTCAACCCCATGACCTGGCTCACTGGCCTCTCCTCTTTGATCTCACAGACTTCCTGTTTGCGTCTCATCCATGACATCTGATCCTGACCCAGCCCTGTTTCTGCTTCTCCTTTCCTGTAACAATGGCAATATCCCAGAAACCTTATGCTCTGTGTAACCAAGACAGGGTCAGGCCAGGCTCCTTGGCTGCAGGGAGCCTGCCTGTCAATGAGCCACATCTTTCAGGTTCAAACGTTACATCAGTAGGTTAATCTCGAAGAGAAGGGGTGGCAATGTCATGACCTTGGAGATCTCTCTGTTGCCTAATCCTGGGATGCACTGTCTGGCTACACAGCAAAGGAGGTTGCTTCTGGTCTTAGGCCACATTCAGACACTGAAGCCTGACTGGTGAGTGTCCCACAGATGGAAAAGAGGGCCTTTGGGTGACACAAGTGGCTCCTAGGCAATAGCTCACCCCTGCCCCCTCCACACCACCCCACTTCATACCCTACCCTTCTACCCCATTCCTCCTTGTCTAATTTCCTTCCCAAGCCTCTCTTCCCACCACCCTTCCTCACTCCATATTTCTTCTATCTCCTTAGTTTCTGCCTCTCCTCGCCGACTTGGCTTCTCCCGGGCTCTCTTGCACCCCCCCCCCCCAGAATCCTACAACCCCCAACCTGACAAACCAAAGGGAAGGTCTAATAGTCCCTCTATTCTGCTCAGCTGCCCCCTTGTGCTGGGTTAGGTCCCAAAGTGAAAGAGGGTGTTGGGCACGTCCACGTCAGATCCCTCTCATCCTGCCCAGATCACCCAAGAGGGCACCTCCTCCCTGAAGCCTTCCTACCCTCCACAGCAGGAAGTCATCCATGAGAGGCAGGTGCTAGAGCTCTGAGAATTTTAAGTTTTGGGGGGTGGGCAGTAGGGTTTTCTTTATTCACACCTAGTTGTATACGTTGGACATTTCAACAATAAACAGCACGGCATCACTCAAAATGGCTCAAAAAATGAAAAGAATAGAAACAATTATTTTCTAAAAAACCTGGATGTTAGCTCTGTTTTCATACTACTCTCTAACCTTCTCTTGTAATAATTCTTGATTTCACTATCCACATACATCTCTGTCTTTGCAGCCTAATAAAAAATCTCAAAACTTTAATCTCGTTTAAAGTCAAAACGAGATTGTTCTATGATTGTGTGGATTAGGCAGGTGTTCCCACAAAGCCTCACTCCCACATCTGACAGTGGGTGCTGGCTGTCGACTGGAGTGCCTCAGTTCTCCATGTGGCTCTCATCTTCCAGTCAGCCAGACTGGCTTTCTGCATGACGGTCTCAGGCATGAGCAGAAGTTGCAAAGCATCTTAAGGCAAAGCCTCACAAGTCACATAGAATCACTTATGCTGCAGTCTATCAGTCAGAGCAAGTCACAGAGCCCAGCCACAGAGAAGGGAATCAGCAAACAGAATCTGTCTTTTAGGAAGAGCAGTAAAGTCACATTGTAAAAGCCTGTGTGTACAAGGATAGAAGGACTCTGAAGCCATATTTACCTTCTACAAAAAGCACAGGCTTCCTTTAGCTCCCTCGCAAAGGGGTTCCTTGAATTCCTCTCCTCTAATGGTCTTGTCTTCCCTCAGCCTTATCAATTCACTCCTGTGATCCTCCCTAATCCCTTGATCTTACCATCACCAACATCTGTAGCCTTTCTTATCTCAGTTCCCAGTATCCCAGCCCCTGATCCCACATCCACCTTTACTGCTCAATCCCTCTAGCACCTCACCTCCAATGGTTCTTTGACCCCAGTGCAACCATTGACATTTTAATTTTCTCCTGACCCTCAGCCTCCTCATGCACTTACTTTCCATCATCTTAAAGTCCAGGAGCCATCATTACAGTCCCTCCTTTACATACATCCTCAACGCCTTTACTCTTTTCTGATCTTGTTGTGTCCACCATGCAAAATCCCAGTCCTGGTTAGATCCAAATCCCCACTGGCACCCGTGAAGTTGAACACAGCCGGAGGAAACCACACAACGGTACTGACTGGGATCGCTCTGAATTAGTGGTGGCCATATTCAAAGGGTCCTTCATGCCCATCAACTGCGTTTCCCTCTCTTAGACATCATTTCACACCTTCTACCTTTTCCTTGAACCTCTAACACCACCTCCATCACCCTCAATCTTAGCTGATGACCTTATTCCCTACATCACTGAGAAAAGAGAAGGCATCAGAAGAGATTTTTTACACATCCCACCTCCCCTCTTCCCACCCACCCCTTCCTGGCCCTTCTACCTGTTTCCGTCTGGCCGTGTGGATGGATTCTCCAGGCTCCCATCCAAGCCCATCTCTTCCACTTTGCCCGGGATCTCATCCTCTCTCATTAGCACGAGGACATCACTCTAGTCATTTTCTCCTGTATCACCAGTTTTCCCTGCTCTGCCGGATTACTGCCATCAGTATACACATGCTCTTACTTCTATCTGAAATAAGTAAGCAAACAAACAAGTAAACATGCACAGTCTCCCTTGATTGTACTTTCATCTCTAATTACTGATTCTTTTCTGCACAGCTTTTTACATATTTAAAAGAGTTGTCTTTATTTGCATCCAGTTCCACTCCACCCAAGTTTCTGGAACCCACTCTTCTCAGGCTCCTCTCCCCCACCCCCACCACTTTTGTCAGGGTCACCAGTGACCTCCATGTGGCTAAATCCAATGGTCAATTCTTGGGTTTTTTTTTTTTTTGCGGTACGCGGGCCTCTCAGTGTTGTGGCCTCTCCCGTTGGGGAGCACAGGCTCCGGACACGCAGGCTCAGCGGCCATGGCTCACGGGCCCAGCCGCTCCGCGGCATGTGGGATCTTCCCGGACCGGGGCATGAACCTGTGTCCCCTGCATCGGCAGGCGGACTCTCAACCACTGCGCCACCAGGGAAGCCCGTTCCAATGGTCAATTCTCAGGCCTCATTGGACTTGAGTGCTCAGCACACTTGACACCATTATGGCTCCCTCTTCTTGAAACTATTCCTCCGTGTGTGCAAGACATCACACTCTCCTGGTTTTTGTCGTTTCACAGGCAACCCCTTCTCAGTTCCCACTGCTGGTTTCTGCTCAACGTTCCAACTTCTTAACCTTGGCATGCCCCAGGGCACAGTCCCTCTTCCCAACCTACACTCACATCTTTGGTGGCACCATCTCTCTCATGGCTCTGAACATCATATTCATGCTGAAGACGCCCAAGTGTACATCTCCAGCCCGCCCCCCGCCCCCACCCCCAATCCAGACCCATACCCAACACTCTGCTCAATGTCTCCGCTTGGGTTTCTCAAAAGCATTTCAAACTGAATTCATGATCTTTTCCCCAAATTCTCTGTTGCCACTGTCATCCATATCTAGAGGTAAATGGCAGCTCCATCCTTTCCACTGAACCTACCAAAACCTTGGAGTAACACTTGACTCTACTCTTTTGAAGCTGACATGTGATCTTTTTGCAAAATCTGTTGACTCCATTTTCAAATATATAAACACTCCAATCCTTTCATGCTAAATCCACTGGCACCGCTTTGGTCCAAACCACCCAAGGCCATAGTCTCTTTCCAATATAGCAGTCAGCGTGATTCTTCAAAAGTTATTTCAAGTCAGGCACTCCTCTTCCAAGTCCCTACACTGGCCTGCAAGGTGGTTCACCACCTGCCCTCATTCCCCCTCTGACTTCAACTCCTATTACTCTCCCCTTTGCTCACTCTGCTCCAGCCAACTGGTTTCCAGCATGTCCCTGAACACACCAGGTACCTTTCCATCTTAGGGCCTTTACATTTGCTGTTTCCTCTGCCAAGATGCCCTTCCCCCAGATGCCTGGAAAGCCTGCTCCCTCACCTCCTTCATTTCTATACATGTGCATTACTTTCGCAGGAGGTATTCTCTAACCATCTTAATTAAAATTGAATCTCCTCCTCCCCCATCTCAGAAATCAATGACCCCCTTCCCAGATTTACTTATTACCACCTAAGCTATATATAAATAAAATATTTATATATATTTAACAAATATATATACTTAATATGTACTTATTGTCCACTGTTTTCCTCCAATGTAATGCCAACTTCCTGAGGGCTGGAATGTTCCCTCTTTTGTTCACTGCTGTATCCCCACATAGCAGGTGCTGAATAAGCATTTTGGAATGGATAAATCGCAAGAAGTTCAGAGGCAGGATGGCTACAGAGCTGTTAAATAACCATTCTACAGCTTATCCAGGACCCAGGGATCTTTCCATCTTTCTAACACATTAAGACCAGCTGTGCTCACAGTCACGAGACGTCTGAGCTCACCCAGGCAAGATGACACCTAACAGAAAAAAGGGTCGCCTCTTCCTTTTGTCAGTTTTTAGAAACAAGGAAGCTCTGAGAGGTTTTGTGAGAAAACAGTCACATGGGAGGTGGATTCTCTGCAGTGAAAGCAGGAGACAGCCCCTCTACCTGGCGTCCCAGGGCAGGACTGGGTGGGCAATGGTGACACGGGGAAGAACTCCTGTCTGCAGTTCCTCTGCCTCAGGGAACTGCGTAGCAGGAAGCAGACAGTGGGGGGCAGGATCTGAGAGGCAAAGAACATAGGGGAATGAGCTATCTCCTCCCAGACTCTCTGCTCTCCCCCACAACTTGCTCAAATACACGGGTCTCTGGGGTGGTTCCTGCTGGTAGAGAGCCCAGGGTGTGGCCACTGAGCCTGCGAAAGCTGGTGCCAAGGGCTGCTAACTAGACCATGGCAGTTCCGTGAACCAAGTACCCGAAAGCACTGGGTACTGACTCATTGTGGGCTGAGCCTGGTGGGAAGGCAGGGAGGAATGAAGAGGTTGATAATGACCCTTTATACTCAAGTCTAACCTGCAGACCGTTACATGTACACGTATGTACCCATTACCTCCTCCACCTTGTCTAAAAGCTCTAATTACCTGGTTGGTGCATGCAGGTATTCATTCCCTTCCATCTCATTTATCATATGTCTATTAAATGCCCTCCTTCTCTGCCAGTTAAGGGGTCTCAAAGATGAGTTAGGCAAGGCCTGGAAATAGTGTTAACTCAAGGTCAGGTCTGTGGGCCAGCAGCAGCAGCATCACCTGGGAGCTTGGTGGAAATAAAGATTCTCAGGTGCCACCCTCAGACCTGCAGAATGGAAGTCTCGGGGTGGGGGTGGGGGTGGGGTGTTGCACCCAGATGAACAAGCCCTCCAGGTGCTTCGTATTTGTGCTGGAGTTTGAGAATTGGTGCTGGACCCTTGCCCTATAAATGTAATGGTAAGACCTGAGTGCTTGTCAGAAATGCAGACTCTCAGGCCCCAGCACAGGCCTACTGAAGGAGGATCTGCACGTTTACCAGCCCTCACCCCACCCTGGGATTTGTTTGCGCATCACAGCGTGAGGCACTCTGGTCTAGAAGATTACAGTCTAGTGGGATAGGAATCTGCTTGGCTTCAAGAGATGCACAGAGGAAGGTAGGTGGGGTCCCAAGTGCTTTGCAGAGACACTGACAGTTAATGTGAGAATACAGACAATGAGTTGGAGTCTATCAGAGGACCAGGCAGAGGACCAGGGGTAGTGTTGTCGAAACTCAGCCTCTGTTCACCAGTGCTGAATAGAAACTTGGGGACAGAGTTTTGTGTGAAGTAGAGAAGAGTAGCTTTTTATTGCTTCACCAGACAAAGGGGGCTACAGCTGGCTAATGCCCTCAAGACTGTATGAACCCCCTGGAGGGGATACTGAGGATTTTAATAGTGTTCAAGGAGCAGAGCATGAACAGCTTGTGGATGATTCTCAGATTGGTTGGGAAGTTTCAAGCATCATCAACCTTCTGGTTTCAATGAGTCTAGGGTCTGTTCTTGTCAGCAGTTTTCAACTGGGGGCGGGGTCTGCTTCCTGTAAAAACAACTTAGGAACGTGTGTCAAGCCTCTGTCTGTATCTTTCAGGGAACTGTGAGTTTGGTGATTCTGCTATGTGGCAGAATAATAGCCTAAATTGTTACCAGTTCCCCAGTCCAACAGCTATTCTTTATTTCTACATCTTCACATTTCCCAATCATTAACTCGAGTCAGCATTTTACTTTAAAAGACAAGGACACAGGGGTTTGTACATGGTTTCAATCCCCCTTTTTCTTTGATACTCCTCAATCTTGAGGAGAAATAGGTGTGGAACAAGAAAGGGAATAAAGTTTTAGATTGAGAAGTTAATCATAAATTTGGCAGAGGAACTCAGTTTTAATTCCATTTCTGTTTCAATTTTCCCCAACTTTTTGAGGGAGTGGGGTGATTACCGCACTCTCGTTACCTCCTGCTGAAGTGGGCGTACTTCAGGAGAAGCCTAATTTGGGGAATGGACACAGAGTTGGAAATAATCTCGAATTCCAAGCTTACCATCGATATTTTGTATTAAGAAAATATTACCTCTCTTTGACTGCTTTGTCATAGCATCTGGACAAACATTTGAAAATTATTAGATGTATTACAATGAAGATAATGGTTAAAATACACCTTTGCAGTATTTTTGAAAAGAGTCCTCCTATTTTATTTTTATTTATTTATTTATATTTATTTATTAATTTTTTTTTGCGGTACGCGGGCCTCTCACTGCTGTGGCCTCTCCTGTTGCGGAGCACAGGTTCCGGATGAGCAGGCTCAGCAGCCATGGCTCACAGGCCTAGCCGCTCCGTGGCATGTGGGATCTTCCCGGACCGGGGCACAAACCCGTGTCCCCTGCATCGGCAGGCGGACTCTCAACCACTGTGCCACCAGGGAAGCCCAAGTCCTCCTATTTTAGATGGCAACCAGAAAAATAAGTTTTGGAGTGTTTTCTTTTTACATATATTTAGTAACCAAGTAGACTTTTGCTGGGAGGCTATAGCTTGAGCTGTCTCATTTGCTATTACTATTTTTAAAGTAGGAGAAAGGTTTCATAGCTACGAGAAGACTTTATGATTTTATGATCTTTATGATTTCTTTCCTTCTGCTAACTTTGGGGTTTTTTGTGTTCTTCTTTCTCTAATTGCTTTAGGTGTAAGGTTAGGTTGTTTCTTTGAGATGTTTCTTGTTTCTTGAGGTAGGACTGTATTGCTATAAACTTCCCTCTTAGAACTGCTTTTGCTGTATCCCATAGGCTTTGGGCTGTTGTGTTTTCATTGTCAATGACAATGAAAACACAACACTGATTTTCCTCTTTGATTCTTCAGCGATCTCTTGGTTACTTAGCAGCGCACTGTTTAGCCTCCATGTGTTTGTACTTTTTACAGTTATTTTCCTGTAATTGATATCTAGTCTCATAGCATTTTGGTCAGAAAGGATACTTGATACAATTTCAATTTTCTTCAATTTCTGGTCCAGATTTTTATTTCAGCTGTCTTCCATTGCTGTTGTCTTATCATTCTGGTGTGGGTGTTGTTTGTGGTCAGCAGCCTTTTCTATAGACAGTCCAATTAAGAGGGCCTTCTTAAATGAGAAATACGGATTTAAGAGTCAGTTCTGGGAGACGTTCAAGATGGCAGAGGAGTGAGATGTGGAGATCACCTTCCTCCCCACAAATACATCAGAAATACATCTACATGTGGAACAACTCCTACAGAACACCTACTGAACGCTGGCCGAAGACCTCAGACATCTCAAAAGGCAAGAAACTCCCCAAGTACCTGGGTAGGGCAAAAGAAAAAAGAAAAAACAGACAAAAGGAATGGATGGGACCTGCACCACTGGGATGTAGCTGTGAAGGAGGAAAAGTTTCCACATACTAGGAAGCCCCTTCACTGGCAGAGACAGGAGATGGCAGGGGGGAAGCTTCGGAGCCACAGAGGACAGCGCAGCAACAGGAGTGCAGAGGGCAAAGCAGACAGATTCCCACAAAGAGGATCGGTGCCAACCAGCACTCACCAGCCTGAGAGGCTTGTATGCTCACATGTCAGGGTGGGTGGGGGCTGGGAGCTGAGGCTCGGCCTCAGGAGGTCAGATCCCAGGGAGAGGAATGGGGTTGGCTGCGTGCACAAAACCTGAAGGGGGCTAGTGCGCCACAGCTAGCCAGGAGGGAGTCCGAGAAAAAGTCTGGACCTGCCTAAGAGGCAACAGACTATTGTTTCGGGGTGTGCAAGAAGAGGGGATTCAGAGCACCGCCTAAATGAGCTCCAGAGACGGACGCAAACCGCGGCTATCAGCGTGGACGCCAGAGACGGGCATGAAACGCGAAGTCTGCTGCTGCAGCCACCAAGAAGCCTGTGTGCAAGCACAGGTCACTATCCACACCTCCCCTCCCGGGAGCCTGTGCAGCCCGCCACTGCTAGGGTCCCGTGATCCAGGGACAACTTCCCCAGGAGAACACACTGTGTGCCTCAGGCTATCGCAACGTCACATCGGCCTCTGCCACCACAGGCTCGCCCTGCATTCCGTACTCCCTCCTCCTGGCCTGAGTGAGCCAGAGCCCCCTAACCAGCTGCTACTTTAACCCTGTCCTGTCTGAGCGAAGAACAGATGCGCTCAGGCTACCTACACGCAGAGGCGGGGCCAAATCCAAAGCTGAACCCCAAGAGCTGTGCGAACAAAGAAGAGAAAGGGAAATCTCTTGCAGCAGCCTCCAGAGCAGTGGATTAAATCTCCACAACCAACTTTATTACCCTGCATCTGTGGAATACCTGAATAGACAACGAATCATCCCAAAATTGAGGTGGTGGACTTTGGGAGCAAAGATATATATTTTTTTTCCTTTTTTGCTTTTTGTGAGTGTGTATGTGTATGCTTCTTTGTGTGACTTTGTCTGTATAGCTTTGTTTTTACCATTCGTCCTAGGGTTCTGTCTGTCCGTTTTTTTTTGGTTTTTTAAGTACAGTTTGTAGCACTTGTTATCATTGGTGGATTTGTTTTTGGTTTTGTTGCTCTCTTCTTTCTTTCATTTGTTTTTTAAAATTTTTTATTATTTTTTAAACTTTTAACAAGTATTTTTTTATTTTAATAACTTTATTTTTTTCTTGCTTTCCTTCTTTTTTTCTCCCTTTTCTTCTGAGCCGTGTGGCTGACAGGGTCTTGGTGCTCCGGCTGGGTGTCAGGCCTGTGTCTCTGAGGTGCGAGAGCCAAGTTCAGGACATTGGTCCACCAGAGACCTCCCAGCTCCACGTAATATTAAGCTGCAAAAGCTCTCCCAGAGATCTCCAACTCAACGCTAATACCCAGCTCCACTCAAAGACCAGCAAGCTACAGTGCTGGACACCCTATGCCAAACAACTAGCAAGACAGGAACACAACCCCACCCATTAGCAGAGAGGCTGCCTAAAATCATAATAAGGTCACAGACACCCCAAAACACACCAGCAGACGTGGCCCTGCCCACCAGAAAGACAATATCCAGCCTCATCCACCAGAACACAGGCACTAGTCCCCTCCACCATGAAGCCTACACAACCCACTGAACCAACCTTAGACACTGGGGACAGACACCAAGAACAGCGGGAACGACGAACCTGCAGCCTGCAAAGAGGAGACCCAGAACACAGTAAGATAAGCAAAATGAGAAGACAGAGAAATGTACAGCAGATGAAGGAGCAAGGTAAAATCCCACCACACCAAACAAATGAAGAGGAAATAGGCAGTCTAACTGAAAAAGACTTCAGAATAATGATAGTAAAGATGATCCAAAATCTTGGAAATAGAATGGAGAAAATAAAAGAAACGTTTAACAAGGACCTAGAAGAACTAAAGAGCAAACAAACATTGATGAACAACACAATAAATGAAATTAAAAATTCTGTAGAAGGAATCAATAGCAGAATAACTGAGGCAGAAGAACAGATAAGTGATCTGGAAGATAAAAGAGTGGAAATAACTACTGCAGAGCAGAATAAAGAAAAAAGAATGAAAAGAATTGAGGACAGTCTCAGAGACCTCTGGGACAACATTGAACGCACCAACATTCGAATTATAGGGGTCCAAGAGAAAAAGAAAAAGAAAGGGACTGAGAAAATATTTGAAGAGATTATAGTTGAAAACTTCCCTAATATGGAAAAGAAAATAGTTAATCAAGTCCAGGAAGTGCAGAGAGTCCCATACAGGATAAATCCAAGGAGAAACACTCCAAGACACATATTATTCAAACTATCAAAACTTAAATACAAAGAAAAAGTATTAAAAGCAGCAAGGGAAAAACAACAAACAACACACAAGGGAATCCCCGTGAGGTTAACAGCTGATCTTTCAGCAGAAACTCTGCCACCCAGAAGGGAGTGGCAAGACACATTTAAAGTGATGAAAGGGAAAGACCTACAACCAAGATTACTCTATCCAGCAAAGATCATATTCACATTCGACGGAGAAATTAAAACCTTTACAGACAAGCAAAAGCTAAGAGAATTCAGCACCACCAAACCAGCTTTACAACAAACGCTAAAAGAACTTCTCTTGGTAGGAAACACAAGAGAAGGAAAAGACCTACAATAACAAACCCCAAACAATTAAGAAAATGGTAATAGGAACATACCTATTGATAATTATCTTAAATGTAAATGGATTAAATGCTCCAACCAAAAGACATAGACTGGCTGAATGGATACAAAAACAAGACCCGCAT
This sequence comes from Phocoena phocoena, assembly GCF_963924675.1. Classification (NCBI taxonomy): domain Eukaryota; kingdom Metazoa; phylum Chordata; class Mammalia; order Artiodactyla; family Phocoenidae; genus Phocoena; species Phocoena phocoena. The sequence goes on along the minus strand of NC_089228.1, from coordinate 41,303,409 downwards.
ATATGCTGCCTACAAGAGACCCACTTTAGACCTAGGGACACATACAGACTGAAAATGAGGGGATGTCAAAAGATATTCCATGCAAATGGAAATCAAAAGAAAGCTGGAGTAGCAATTCTCATATCAGAAAAAATAGACTTTAATATAAAGACTATTACAAGAGACAAAGAAGGACACTACATAATGATCAAGGGATCAATCCAAGAAGAAGATTTAACAATTGTAAATATTTATGCCCCCAACATAGGAGCACCTCAATACATAAGGCAAAAGCTAAAGCCATAAAAGGGGAAATCGACAGTAACACATTCATAGTAGAGGACTTTAACACACGACTTTCACAAATGGACAGATCATCCAAAATGAAAATAAATAAGGAAACAAAAGCTTTAAATGATACATTAAATGAGATGGACTTAATTGATATTTATAGGACATTCCATCCCAAAACTACAAATACACTTTCTTCTCAAGTGCTTATAGAACATTTGCCAGGATAGATCATATCTTGGGTTACAAATCAAGCCTTGGTAAATTTAAGAAAATTGAAATCATATCAACTATCTTTTCCAACCACAACGCTATGAGACTAGATATCAATTACAGTAAAAAATCTGTAAAAAAAAAAAAAAAAACACATGGAGGCTAAACAATACACTACTTAATAACCGAGACAACACTGAAGAAATCAAAGAGGAAATAAAAAAATACCTAGAAACAAATGACAACGAAAACACGACTACCCAAAACCTATGGGATGCAGCAAAAGCAGCTCTAAGAGGGAAGTTAATAGCAATACAATCCTACCTCAAGAAACAAGAAACATCTCAAATAACAACCTAAACTTATACCTAAAGCAATTAAAGAAAGAAGAACAAAAAAACCCCAAAGTTAGCAGAAGGAAAGAAATCATAAAGATCAGATCAGAAATAAATGAAAAGGAACTGGAGAAAACAATCACAAAGATCAACAAAAGTAAAAGCTGGTTCTTTGAGAAGATAAATAAAATTGATAAGCCAGACTCATCAAGAAAAAGAGGGAGAGGACTCAAATCAATAAAATTAGAAATGAAAAAGGAGAACTTACAACAGACATCGTGGAAATACAAAGCATTCTAAGAGACTACTACAAGCAACGCTACACCAATAAAATGGACAACCTGGAAGAAATGGACAAATTCTTAGAAAGGTATAACCTTCCAAGACTGAACCAGGAAGAAATAGAAAATATGAACAGACCAATCACAAGTAATGAAACTGAAACTGTGATTAAAAATCTTCCAACACACAAAAGTCCAGGACCAGATGGCTTCACAGGTGAATTCTATCAAACATTTAGGGAAGAGCTAACACCCAACCTTCTCAAACTCTTCCAAAAAAATGCAGAGGAAGGAACACTCCCGAACTCATTCTATAAGGCCGTCATCACCCTGACACCAAAACCAGACAAAGACACTACAAAAAAAGAAAGTTACAGACCAATATCACTGATGGATATAGATGCAAAAATCCTCAACAAAATACTAGCAAACAGAATCCAACAACACATTAAAAGGATCATACACCATGATCAAGTGGGGTTTATCCCAGGAATGCAAGGAATCTTCAATATACGCAAATCTATCAATGTGATACACCATATTAACAAACTGGAAGAGAAAAACCATATGATCATCTCAATAGATGCAGAGAAAGCTTTGGACAAAATTCAACACCCATTTATGATAAAAACCCTCCAGAAAGTAGGTGTAGAGGGAACTTACCTCAACATAATAAAAGCCATATATGAGAAACCCACAGCCAACATTGTTTACAGTGGTGAAAAACTGAAATTATTTCCCCTAAGATCAGGAACAAGACAACGCTGTCCATTCACACCACTATTATTAAACATAGTTTTGGAAGTTTTAGCCACAGAAATCTGAGAAGAAAAAGAAATAAAAGGAATCCAAATCAGAAAAGATGAAGTAAAGCTGTCACTGTTTGCAGATAACATGATACTATACACAGAGACTCCTAAAGATGCTACCAGAAATAGCTCTAGAAAACTACTAGAGCTAATCAATGAATTTCGTAAAGTAGCAGGATACAAAATTAATGCACAGAAATCTCTTGCATTCGTATACACTAATGATGAAAAATATGAAAGAGAAATTAAGGAAACACTCCCATTTACCACTGCAACAAAAAGAATAAAATACCTAGGAATAAACCTACCTAAGGAGACAAAAGACCTGTATGCAGAAAACTATAAGACACTGATGAAAGAAATTAAAGATGATAAAAACATATGGAGAGATATACCATGTTCTTGGATTGGAAGAAACAACACTGTGAAAATGACTATACTACCCAAAGCAATCTACAGATTCAATGCAATCCCTATCAAACTACCAATAGCATTTTTCACAGAACTAGAACAAAAAATTTCACAATTTATATGGAAACACAAAAGACCCCAAATAGCCAAAGCAATCTTGAGAAAGAAAAACAGAGCTGGAGGAATCAGGCTCCCGGTCTTCTGACTATACTACAGCATAGTCAGTAATCAAGACAGTATGGTGCTGGCACAAAAACAGAAGTATAGATCAATGGAACAGGACAGAAAGCCCAGATATAAACCCACACACATATGGTCACCTTATTTTTGATAAAGGAGGCAAGAATATACAATGGAGAAAAGACAGCCTCTTCAATAAATGGTGCTGGGAAAACTGGACAGCTACATGTGAAAGAATGAAATTAGAACACTCCCTAACACCATACACAAAAATAAACTCAAAATGGATTAAAGACCTAAATGTAAGGCCAGACATTATAAAACTCCTAGAGGAAAACATAGGCAGAACACTCTATGACATAAATCACAGCAAGATCCTTTTTGACCCACCTCCTAGAGAAATGGAAATAAAAACAAAAACAAATGGGACCTAATGAAACTTCAAAGCTTTTGCACAGCAAAGGAAACCACAAACATGACCAAAAGACAACCCTCAGAATGGGAGAAAATATTTGCAAATTAAGCACCTGACAAAGGATTAATTTCCAAAACTTACAAGCAGCTCAATAACAAAAAAACAAACAACCCAATCCAAAAATGGGCAGAAGACCTAAATAGACATTTCTCCAAAGAAGATATACAGCTTGCCAACAAACACATGAAAGAATGCTCAACATCATTAATCATTAGAGAAATGCAAATCAAAACTACAATGAGATATCATCTCACACCAGTCAGAATGGCCATCATCAAAAAATCTAGAAACAATAAATGCTGGAGAGGGTGTGGAGAAAAGGGAACCCTCTTGCACTGTTGGTGGGAATGTAAATTGATACAGCCACTGTGGAGAACAGTATGGAGGTTCCTTAAAAAACTACAAATAGGGGCTTCCCTGGTGGCGCAGTGGTTAAGAGTCCGCCTGCTGATGCAGGGGACGTGGGCTCGTGCCCCAGTCTGGGAAGATCCCACATGCCGCGGAGCGGCTGGGCCCATGAGCCATGGCCGCTGAGCCTGCGTGTCCGGAGCCTGTGCTCTGCAATGGGAGAGGCTGCAACAGTGAGAGGCCCACGTACTGCAAAAAAAAAAAAAAAAAAAAAAAAAAAACTACAAATAGAACTACCATATGACCCAGCAATTCCACTACTGGGCATATACCCTGAAAAAACCATAATTCAAAAAGAGTCATGTACCAAAATGTTCATTGCAGCTCTATTTACAATAGCCTGGAGATGGAAACAACCTAAGTGTCCATCATCAGATGAATGGATAAAGAAGATGTGGCACATATATACAATGGAATATTACTCAGCCATAAAAGGAAACGAAATTGAACTATTTGTAATGAGGTGGATAGACCTAGAGTCTGTCATACAGAGTGAAGTAAGTCAGAAAGAAAGAGACAAATACCGTATGCTAACACATATATATGGAATTTAAGAAAAAAAAATGTCATGAAGAGCCTAGGGGTAAGACAGGAATAAAGACCCAGACCTACTAAAGAATGGACTTGAGGATATGGGGAGGGGGAAGGGTAAGCTGTGACAAAGCGAGAGAGAGGCATGGACATATATACACTACCAAATGTAAGGTAGATAGCTAGTGGGAAGCAGCACATAGCACAGGGAGATCAGCTCGGTGCTTTGTGACCGCCTGGAGGGGTGGGCTAGGGAGGGTGGGAGGGAGGGAGACGCAAGAGGGAAGAGATATGGGAACATATGTATATATATAACTGATTCATTTTGTTGTAAAGCAGAAACTAACACACCATTGTAAAGCAATTATTCTCCAATAAAGATGTTAAAAAAAAATACTCAATGGCCTTCCAAATGTCTCCCTGCTTCAACCTTTACCCCATTCATTCTATTCTCAATATAACAGACAGACTTATCTTTTAAAATATAAGATCGTATCACTCTGCTCAAAACCCAACAAGTCTTCTCGCTTGTTCAAAGCAAAAGGCAAAGTCCACACAACGGCCTGCCAGATTCTACTTCTGTTACTTCTTTGACTTAATCTCCCCTCTTTTGCTCTTCTCTGGCCTCCTTTGCTTTTCTTCAAAGGTGTCAAGCACATTCTCACCGAAGTTATTACACTTCCTGTTCCTCTGCCTGGAGCTTACTTCCCTTATCCATATGGTTTGCCCTGTGGTTTCCTTCCAGTCTCTGCTTCAAATGACCCCCACTTACATTTCCATCTTCCCTGACCACTCCTCCCTTGACCCTCTTCAACTCACCCTATCTCTCTGACCCAGCTTTATTCTTCCCTACGGTACTTCTCACTATTTGATACATTTCATACTTTCTTGTTTTATTTTAAAGTCCCTGTTTTACCTAGAACATAAGCTGCAGAATGGCAAGGAATTTTTGTTCATGCCTGTCTCCCTAGTACCTAGAACAGGGCTTGACTCATAATACAGTGATTTGCTGAATGACTAGCCTATGGCAATTTTGTGCTCAGAGAACCCCCAATAGCATCAGCTCCTACTTCCTGACAAAGCTGTCTCCTTCACCTAAACTAATTAACGCCTTAAATTAACTAATTTATTTTTGGCTGCGTTGGGTCTTTGTTGCTACACGTGGGCTTTCTCCAGTTGCGGACAGCGGGGGCTACTCTTCGTTGTGGTGCACGGGCTTCTCATTGCGGTGGCTTCTCTTGTTGAGGAGCACGGGCTCTAGGCGCACAGCCTTCACTAGTTGTGGCTCGCAGGCTCTAGAGCGCAGGCTTAGTAGTTGTGGCACACGGGCTTAACTGCTATGCAGCATGTGGGGTATTCCCAGACCAGGGCTCGAACCCACGTCCCCTGCATTGGCAGGTGGATTCTTAGCCACTGCACCACCAGGGAAACCCCCAAATGCCCATTTCTTAGTGCAAGGAAGGCCAGGAAAAAAAAAAGTCAATTGTAAAGAGTTATGTGTCGACTGGGGGCAGAGAGTGATGACATATTTACTAGAGGGTTCCTCTGTCCTTTTCGGGGGGGGGGACTCCCAAATGCAATAGGTAGAGGTCTTTTCTTCAGAACCATTCAGTTTGTCCAAAGAACATTCACTCTCAAACCTCACTGTCTCACTGATGGGGGTGGGAGTGGTAATACACCTGACTGCCAAGGAAGGGGTTGATGGTCCCAAAATCTTATACAGAAATTTTAACTGAATTCCTCCAGGCCTCTGATTTACTTGATGTCCACACTTTTGACACCTTTTGGTTCATTTTTTTTCAAAATTTAATCTTCAATTTTCTGCAACATCAGAAGAGGTAGATGAGGGTGGGTTGGAAGGGGAAGAGAGCAGTCACCTGACTTCAAACTATGGAGGTGGTGTAGGGTAACCAGGAAGTCCAAATGGTCTGTGCAGACATCAGCTCACTGTCTGCTGCACTGAGTCTCTCAAGACCCTGCTTCACTCGCTCTCCGTGTCATTCCTGCAGGCATTTGGGTCCTACTCACCCTGTGCCATTACGTCCATTATCCCTGGCACTATTATCTCATCTCCTGTTCAATGTGTCATGTTATATATAGTGTATATAAAATATATTACTGACATTTTAGTGGAGAGTATAAACCGAATATGTGTGGTCAACCTGTCATTTTTATGCAGACATCCCAGGATTTTTAAGATTCTATAAATTCAAATCTGTCAGGAACCCTACTGATCTGGAAAGCAGACCTTGTCATTTTACAAAAAAAGAAGACAGGAAATCTCGAGAAATGAGGTCCTTGCCACAGTGATCTGTAGTGATGGAGTTCTTCTGGGGGCAGCATGGAGACATGGTCCGGACTCCATGCTGTTGAGTCAGGCTGCCTAGTTTTGCATCTCAGTTTTGCTCCCATTCTCTACCAGCTCTGTGATCTTGGGACAGTTTCTTAAACTCTCTGTGGCTCACTTTCCTCAAATGTAAAATGGGGATGATAATAATACTTACCTAACTCATCAGGCTCTGGTTGGCATTAATGCATTAATATTTGTAAAGCACTTAAGATAGTACTTTCACACTGTAGCCATCTATTCAATATTACTATTATTAGTTTGGATAAATCTAACTCAACTTTCAAAAACCCCAGGCACAGTGCTATTACAGTAGAAAGAGATCTTAATTTAAGAATTTGTAGAACTAATATTAGGGGCAATTTATTCTAGTATATATGTTCTGTATGGAGAGATTAGCCTAACACTACTGCTGGCAGAAAAAACCATTATCCCTGAAAAAGTCTGCATTAATCCATCCCTTTGAAATATGTTAAATTTATCCAATAAAAGAAACAAACTGAATTACTTAACGGTTTTCAAATTAAAACATACTCATTAATCATCTAAAATGACTAACAATTCTAATTCTTGTAAGAACACGACCTTTAAACATCAGAAAAGATCATTGTTTTTTTGCTGGTGCCAAATGCTCTTGAATCAGCATTTTGCTTCAAAAGGCAAGGACACAGGGGCTTGTACACTGTTTCAGTAGGAGATGGGTGAACAAACAACCTGGCACACCCCAGCACCTTTCGGAATGTAGGTATTCAGCACACACTGGTTGATCGGTTACTGGACAGAGGGTGCTCACTCACTGGGCTGCCCAGATAGATGGTGGCCTCTGAGACCCACCCTGAAGTTTAGTGGGGATGCCTGGGTCCTGGAGGCAGACCTCCGACTTCACATGCGGCTCCCAGGCTGAGTTGGTGAGGCTGCAGAGGAAGTCATGCCTACCCGATGCTGGTGGGAGTGGAATCGGTCCCCCTCCACAGAGGGCCGTTTGGCCCTATCAGAACTCCAAATGTGTGCAGCTTCGGTTCCAATTCTACTTCGAGGAATTATCATTCAAACATTTGCACATGTAGTGGAAGATACAGGTTACAAGAATGTTCCCTGTGTTGTGGGGACTGATTAAGATCCCAGGGAATACTGGGCAACCTTCTGTGTTGATACAAAGCAGCCCCAGGCTGGAGTGAACAGGCAAAGGCAGGGTGCCTCGTGCAGGATGCCATGGGCGGGGGAATTGGGGAGGCGCTGGCTGTGAAGGTGCCGTGTCTCTGGAAGGCGGTACAATGAAAGGCTAATATTTGTGGTATCTGGTGAGAGAACTGGATGCCTGGGAAAGAGGCAGTCTTATTTTTCACTGTACGTTATTTTGTATCATTTGGTTTTTGTATCAAGTGCAACTATTATCTGCCTAGCAGTTCTCAAAATGTGGTCCAAGGACTCCTGGGGATTTCCAAAACCCATTCAAGGGGTCCCAAGTGTCTTCCTTTTTCCAACTATGTATCTACGTGAGGCTGGTTTTTCTTCACAGATTTCAACCAAAGCAACACATCACAGCAGACCCGATGCAGAAGCAGCTGTGGGGATCCAGCCACTTTTCTCCCTAGAATGTTTTCGTTTTGGAAAATATGATTGTTTTATGAAACCATTATTTTTGATAATATGTATCATCTTTATTACAGTTATTTTAAATCAATTACTGAATTTTAAAAATTTGTCAGTTTTAATTTCTACTGCAGTAAATATTAGTCATCCACAACAACAAAAAGTTCTTTGACGTCTGCAATTATACCTTAGAGGATAAAAGCTCCTGAGGAAAATCTTGAGAACTACTGATCTAGCTAGGGCAGACCAATTCTAATTAATTAATTATTAATATTTTAAATTTATTTATTCTTGGTTGCACTGGGTCTTCATTGCTGGACGAAGGCCTTCTCTAGCTGTGGCGAGCAGGGGCCACTCTTCGTCGTGGTGCACGGGCTCTAGGCGTGCAGGCTCAGTAGTTGTGGCTCACAGGCTCTAGAGCGCAGGCTCAGTAGCTGTGGTGCACGGGCTCAGTTGCTCTGCGGCCTGTGGGATCTTAGTTCCCCGACCAGGGCTTGAACCCGTGTCCCCTGCACTTGCAGGCGGATTCCTAACCACTGTGCCACCAGGGAAGTCCCAATTCTAATTTATTTTAAACTCCTGTTTCCACCAATTAGTAGCTAATAACCCAGGGTAAATTAACTATTTTTCTGAGCCTCACTTTTCTCATCTATGAACATTACTACAAGGATGCACATATAGCACTTAGCACAAAAGGTAAACTCAACACTATGGTTATTTAACACTGTGGTAGGCTCCGGCTACCCAGCTCCACCTTCAGTGACGTTAGGTCGGCAGCTTGAACTCGGCCACGGCCACGGGGACAGTCTTTACACCAGGGAAACTGGAAATCAGCAAACACGACATGTCAATGACTTTTGTTTTTTTTTTTCCTAGTGGATTGTTAAACATTTACCAGCACATTACTGCTACCTACAGGCCATGAATGTACAGGACAGATGTTTGCATCTCTTTAATCTTAAATCTGCAAGAGCAAAGCGATCTGATAACATAACAGGTTTTGTGTCTGAGTCCACAAAATTTTGGTTTGGGCAGAAACTAGTTTTTACTTAAATGCTTGCCCTTCATACAGCTAGCTGGGGCTCAATTCCCTATTTGCAGGGGAATTCCTTACATTCGAGATGCACCAGCTTACGAGACCTCCACTAGACCAGTTCTCTCCCTGGAGGGATGTGCGGGTCTTGCCCCACGGCCATCTTGTGTGGGCTCTGCTTCATGCCACACAAACAGAAGTTCAAACCATGGGTTTGTGCCTAGGGGTGAGGCATCTTGTGCCCAGTTCATACTTCCCCTTTTCTGGACTTCCTAATCTCGTTACTATCTTCTTTTTCCCTCTGTGGGTTTTTTGGGGGGAGTGAGGTGGGGTTGGCGGTATTTTCTTCTGTTTTCTGGCCTTCATTTTTTTTTTTTTTTAAATTGAAGCATAGTTGATTTACAATGTTAGATTAGTTTCTGGTGTAGAGCAAAGTGACTCCGTTTTATATATATATATACATATATACACACACACATTCTTTTTCATATTCCTTTCCATTACAGTTTATTACAGCATATTGAATATAGCTCCCTGTGCTCTACAGTACGACTTTATTGTTTATCTATTTTATATACAGTAGTGTATATCTGCTAAGCCTAAACTCCTACTAATTTCTCCCCCTGCTTCCCCTTTGGTAACCATAAGTTTGTTTTGTTTGTCTGCGAGTCTGTTTCTGTTTTGTAAGTAAGTTCATTTGTATCATATTTTAGATTCCACATACAAGTGATATCATATGATATTTCTCTTTCTGTGTCTGACTTACTTCACTTAGTATGATCACCTCTAGGTCCATCCATGTTGCTGCAAACTGGCCTTCATTTTTGATGTTTACTCTCTGCCAGGCCCCCCCTGGCAGTCTCCCTGTCACTGAAAGGGATGTTCAAATTTTCACACGATAATCTTCTATCCTTTTACCCCTTGCAGACCGGACCTGCCCAAGGCCACTGAAGACAAGGATGGGGTGGATCCCCAACGGGATGCATCTCCTGGGGCCCCTGGCCTCTGTCGCGTGCTTAACTGCCAGCTTTTCCTCCTGCAGCGCCCACCACCACCATGTGCCCCCACTCTCCTCCGGTGCCTCCCTCCCTCTTCACTGCTGTGCAGACAGTGCTCCTTTCTCATCTTTAATTCCCATTTTGAGCATCCTTTTCTCTTTCTGATGTGTTCCAGTCATGCCTGTTCCACAACAATGTTGCTGTAAAGGGGACCCTACAGAGGTCTTTACAAAGATAGTCATTTCGGAGCCTCCATGGGTTGAGTAAACTTGAAGTCAATTGAGTCTCCTCACCCTGGGCTTTCAGTTTTCAGTGGCTTTAGTTAAACAGAGGGCTGGGGAGGGATGATTCCTGGGAGAAGGGACAAAGAGCTCTGATCCTCCTTCCACAAGCTCAAGGAGGGTGGTCTGGCAGTAGGGCCCCACTGGGGTCTGACCACTAAACAAATTACCCCACGAGGCAGAGACAGAGTTAGTGGCCTGCCCCTCCCAGAGCTGTGCACTGAGCACAAAGAACCATGGCTCCAGGTTTGAAGGGCCATGACCTGGTCCTCCGGAATGAGGCCTTGGGCCATGGCAAAGGCTTCCTCCAGGCCCTGACCCTGAAGACTCCTCCTGGGTCTGGGCAGTGTCCAGATAGGCAGGGCCTCCCAGGCTGTCCCCCTCTCTGGGGGACGGGTGTTGGCAGTCTCCAGCTCAAAGGGCTGACGTCTGAACTCCTGTTTCGGAACAATGAGACGAAAGGAAGGAGGATCGAGTGCCACATGCCACTGCCAGTCCACAGCAGCCCAGCAGCCATGGCTCCACACCCTACGGCTCCATGGTACATGGCATGGCTAGGGCACTCCTGAACGGGCAAGGTGGAGGTGAGGAGAGGGGGATTTCACGAGACAGATGGACTTCCAGCCAAACTGGGCACGTGAGGGATCGAGGATTAATTTGGGAAGTTACAGGGAGGGGAGCTGACAGCCTGGCTGCGTTACCTTCTCTTATCTAATTTGCTTCCCTCTTGCTCCTGCCTTGCTATCCAAAGCCACCAGTCAGGCAGCCTTACTCCTTCCTTGAAGGGTCTGCCCCTTCTACTGGGCCCTGCCTTGAAGGGTCTGCCCCTTCTACTGGGCCCTGCCTTGAAGGGTCTGCCCCTTCTACTGGGCCCTGCCTCAGAGACCTGGTACCCCAGGGCCTGGGCTTTAATCTCTGACATCATGAGTGGCCAGGCCCACTGTTCCCTTCCCTTTAACCAAGCAACAAGCAATGGCAGTGTCTCAGAGCGAGCAACAAGCACCCCAGCATGTCCGGCCTGCTTTGAATCATGGCTCCACCAGATGCCATGTTTTTTCTTTACCACATACCTGAGCCTCGGTTTCCCCACCTGTAAAATAGGAGAAATAATACTGCCTTCTCAGAACTATGGCAAGAATTAAATGTTATTTACTACGTGCCTGGTACTTGGTAGGCGTTCGGCTGATGGGAGCCATGTAGCTATCTATTTCTTCAACCCAAGCCTCAGTCAAACCCGCCAACATGTGTTGAATGTCTCCTATGTGCAAAAAAGCTGTCCAAGAAACCCCCTCCCCGCACACCCATGCTGAAAAGGGGAAGGAGAGAGTATCTCAAGGAAGTGCTCTAAAAACTTCCTGTCCAGGGCCAGCCTGGATTAGCACTTACAGTCTTGCATGCCCAGTTCTAAAACTCTTTGATTCTGAAGCGTTATGTACTATCTAACACGCACTATTTTATTATATCACATAACCTGTATTACGTCTTTTCTCTCCAACTCGATTGTAAGTTTCTTGACAGCTGGACCCATGTCCAGTCCTTCTTCGTGGGTTTTCCACAGTGCTCAGCACTGAGCTGCATGCATAAGAGGCAGCTGATATGAAGACCTGTTGATTAAGTTTGGTGCCTTGTGTGTGTGTGTGACCAAAGGCGAGAGTATAGTCCGACATCTTTTATTCAGAGTGACATTATGTATCGGCTTGAATAAATTCATTTCCCCTTTTCATCCTGCCTCAGTGAACAAGAAATCTTCCTGCTCCTGAGAAATAAGTGAGAGGTGAAGGGGCCAATGAGACAGTGATTTTGTATCCTATGGCTGGCCCAGAACCTGGGCAGGGGCAGGCAGTGTGTTGGTGTGAGTCTGAGACACCGATGGAGGTACTGGAGAATGGTTGGTGACGCCAGCAGGATTTGGAAACTTACCCCTAGAGGTGTTTACAAATAGAATCGCTATCGGGAATGACTGGGGGGAGGTAGGCAGGAGCTGGGTAGAAAAAAGCAGAAGTGCCTATAACCAGAAATAGGTCAGAGGTACCTCTCTTGGATAAAGAGCTCATATACAGAATAGATTACAAACTCCTACAAGTCAGTATGAAAATGACAAACAACCTAATTATTTTAGATCAGGAAAGATCTGATTAGCCACCTCACAGAAAGTGATAACCAAATAACCAACACATACGCAAAAAGGTGATCAATATCATTAATCGTTTGAGAAATGCAAATTAAAACCACAATGAGAGAGCAGCACATACCCACCAGAGGAGCTAAAGCTAAAGTGTAAAAGAAAAATCTCTAACAACAGACAATACCAAGGGTTGATGAGAATGGGGATCAACTTGAGTTCTCACACATTGCTGGTGGAAGCATAAACTGGTACAACCACTTAGAAAACTGTTTAGTGGTATGAAAAGCTAAACATGCTTTCTCTATGACCCAAAAATTCTACTTCAAGGTATATACTCTGGAGGAAGAAGTGTATGTGAGCCCACAAGATATGCACAAGAATGTAGCTAGTAATTTTACTCATTAACAGTCTCAAACTGAAAATCCCAAATTTTTATTAACGATAAAATGGGTAAATTATAGTATCTTCATGTAATAAAGCACTATACAACAATATAAAAGAACAATCTACTACTACTACATACTGTACAACTCCATTTATACTGAGTTCAAGAACAGTCAAAACTAGTCTATAGTGATAGAAACAAAATAACAATTACTCTGTGAATACAGACTGGGAAGAAGCACTAAGGAATGGTCTAGCGTTCTGGCAATGTCCTGAATGGTGGTTACACGGGTGTACATACATGCAAAAACTTAAGATTACTGTACTTTAGGCATTTTAACATATGCAGGCTACATTTCAATTTTAAAATCTTAAAACAATTTTTTATTTTGTGATAAATTGCCCAAGAATGTGATTGCTGGATTGTATTCTAAGCACCTGTTTTAGTTTTATAAGAAACTGCCATACTCTTTTCCAGAGTGGCTGTATAATTTTATAGCCCCAACATCAATGTAGGAGTGATCCAGTTTCTCCCTATCCTCTCCAGCATTTGGTTTTGTCACTACTTTTCATTTCAGCCATTCTGAAAGGTGTGTAATAACATCTCATGATAGTTTTAATTTGCATTTTCCTAACGGCTAATGATATTAAACATGTCTTCATGTGTTTAGTTGCTATCTGTATGTCTTCTTCAGTGAAATATCTGTTCGTGTTTTTGCCCATTTTTTTCTTTTTTTGTTTTTAAACCATCTGAAGATTTCTTTATTCATTTGAGATAAGTCTTTTTAAAATTTCTACCTTGTTGGAAAAAAATCTTTGCCCATTTTCTAATCAGACTGGTTCTTTGTTTCTGAATTTTGAGAGTGCTTTATATTTTAGATACAAATATTTTACTGGATATGTTCTTTACAAATATTTTCTCTGAGACTCTGGCTGATATTTTCACCTGCTTAACAGGGTCTTTCACAGAGAGGAGTTTTTAATTGTGATGAAGCCAAATTTATCGATCCTTCTTTTTGTGGATAGTACTTTTGGCATCAAGTCTAAGAACTCTTCGCCAAATTTTAGATCCCAAAGATTTCTCCTTTGTTATCTTCTAAAGTTTTATAGTTTTACATTTTACAATTAAATCTGTAATAAACTTTGAGTTAATTTTTGTATAAGATGTGGTTTTTTGTTTTATTTTTCATTTAAGTATAGTTGATACTTACTAAATTTTTTTTATTGAAGTATAGTTGATAAATGTGAGGTTTAGGTTGAGGTGTGTTTTTTTTTTTCTGTCTGTGGACATCTAATTGCTCCAGCACTGTTTGTGGAAAAGGCTATTGCTCTTCTGTTGAATGGCACTGCACCTTTGTCAGAAAGCAGTTGGATACATTTGTGAGTCTAGTTCTGTAATTCTCTATTTTGTTCCATTAATCTATGTGTCTATCCCTCTGCCAAAACCATACTGTCTAGATTACTCTAGCTATATAATAAGTCCTGAAATCAGATAAAATGATTCCTCCTACTTTATTTTTCTTCAAAAATGTTTTAGCTACGCCAAGTCCTGTGACTTTCCATATAAAGTTAAGAATAATAAGCTTATCTGTATCTACAAAAAACCTTGATGGGATTTTGATATAAATTGCCTTAACAGATCAATCTGGGGAAAAACGGACATCTTTACTACATGTTGAGTCTTCCAACCCGTGAACATAGTACATTTATTTAGGTCTTCTTTGATTTGTTTCATTTTGTAGTTTTCAGCATATAAGTCCCGCCCATGTTTTGTTAGATTTATACCTAGGTATAATCTGAAAGCTTTTGGGAGCAATTGTAAATGGTATTTTGTTTTTAATTTTGGTTTCCAAGTGTTCACTGATACAAAAAAATGTGATTGATTTTTGTTTGCTGGTTTTTTCCTGCAACCTAGCTGAACTTGTTAGTTCTAAGAGTTTTTGGGTGGATCCCTTGGGATCTTCTCTGTAGACAACGTCATCCTCAAATAGGGACAGTTGATTTCCTCCTTTCCAATCTGTATGCCTTTTATTTTGTTTTCTTCCTCACTGCACTAGCTAGGACTTATGGTTGGATAGGAGTGGTTGAACGGAAATCCATGCTTTGCTCATGATCTTGGAGGAAAGCATTCATCTCTCATTGTTAAGTATGGTACCATCTCTAGGCTCCTTGTAGATGCTGTTTATCAAGTTACCAGTTTGCTGAGCGTTTTTTATCATGAGTGGGTGAAATATTTTGTCCAATGTCTTATCTGTTTTAATAATCAACAAATTGGTCTATTTCTTCTAAATTGTTGCATTTATGAGCATAAAGTTGTTCACAGTATTTTCTTATCTCTTTTAATGGCTGCAGAATCTGTAGTGATATTCCGTTTCATTCCTGACATTGCTGATTTGTGTCACCTCTCTCTCTCTCAGGTCTTGCTAGAGGTTTATCATTCACTGTTAATGACTTTTTGAAGAACCAGCTTTTTGTTTCATTACTTTGGTCTGTTGTTTCTGTTTTAAATTTTATTAATCTGTGCTCTTATTTTCGTTTTTCCTTCTGTCTGCTTCATTTGTGTTTATTTTGCCCTTTCTCTGGTTTCCTGAGGAAGAAACTTAGACTATCGATTTGAGTCTGTTCTTCTTTTCTAATGCAAACATTCAATGTGGCAATATTTTCCTCTCAGAACTGTCTTAGCTGCACCCCACATATCTTGATATGCTGTATTTTTGTTTTCATTCAGTTCAAAGTTTTTTTTTTTATTTCCTTTGAGACTTCCTCTTTGACCCGTGGATTATTTAGAAGTGTTTTAAATTTTTCACGTTTAGAAGTGTTTGTTATCTTTCTGTTTTTAATACTGCATTTTGGTCTGAGAACATATTCTGTAGAATTTAAAATTTAAAAACTTTCTGAGGTCCTGGATATAGTTTATCTTGGTGAATGTTCCATGAACACTTGAAAACATTTGCTAGTTGTCAAGGCACTGGAATCCTAAATAAATTCCCCTCCTGGCCAAAATACCTACAGAAGCCTTTTTCACGACCAAACCCTAACTGAGATAGAAGGTTATACCCCACATTACACAGCAAACCATGCTGAAATCCTGCTGAACTTTGTCTTCTTTCCCTAAATCCTTTCTCATCTGCTGCCCCCTTGCTGGGTGTCTTCCTTTCTCCCTTCTGGCCCCACGCGGCCATTCCAGTCTCCCTGGTGCCAGCCTCATCTTTCTTTCCACATCTCACGTCACACCCACTTCCCATCCCACTCTCTCTATCTCCTTTCTTACCTAAAGAATTTTCTTCTCTCTCAAATTAAAACATGTGGCTCTTCTCTGCACCCCTGCCATCAGCTCATTAAGAATTTTCTTTGTGATTCACTCTTCTTAGAACGCGGGGGGGGGGGGGGGGGGGGGATGGTAAACAGCGAATAACTTTCTTGCTCTCATAGGACTAAGTGTGACCCCACCCTTGTATCTGTGGTGCAGGTGTCTTGTTGGCCACTGGCCCAGAGGTGTAAGTTGTGGGAAGCTAATTCACTGGTCCTTCTAGAATCTCTGAATAATGATAGGTTCTTGATATTCTTTTTTTTTTTTTTTTTTTTTTTTTGCGGTACGCGTACCTCTCACCGTTGTGGCCTCTCCCGTTGCGGAGCACAGGCTCCGGACACGCAGGCTCAGCGGTCATGGCTCACGGGCCCTGCCGCTCCGCGGCATGTGGGACCTTCCCGGACCGGGGCGAGAACCCGTGTGTCCAGCATCGGCAGGGGGAGTCTCAACCACTGCACCACCAGGGAAGCCCGGTTCTTGATATTCTTGATGTCCCGGGTTATGTTGAAATCTGCCGCTGATAATTCACAGCTCTCATCAAAGTGGGAAAATCCTGTAATTGATTTGTTCTGCCTCATGCTAACCGCAGAAACTTAGGAGTCAAGAAAGACCTGGGCACAAATTTATCCTCTGCCATTCAGTTGGTAGCCATTTGGCAACCACGGTGGGTCACATAATCTCCCATGACTTTAATCCTCATCTGGAAATTGCACACCTATAGAATCGTAAGGATAAATGTGATAAAGCACTTGGTATGAAACTCGTCAAAAGATGATAGTTATCCTTATTGTGTGTTATTTCGTTGTTATGTCGTTGCTGTTACTGATGATAATGGCATTATATGTCAGTATCTCTTTTATCTTCCTCTTTTGAGCTTTTCCTTTTCTGGTCAGGTAACTACATGCATACGGTAAGCATTAGTAATTTATGGACACAGACAGACTATATTCTAGCCTCTCTTGCACTTAGGTGTGGTCATATGACTGAGTTCTAGCCGATGGAATGTGGACAGAAATTATGTGAGTGATTTCTCCACCAGCTCGCTCATAAGACCCTTCCAGGAGCATTCCTTCATACTCTTCCCCTTCCTCTTAGGTGATGCAGCTGTATACGTCTGGGTCTTGAATGCCAAGTTTAGTGATAGCAGACACAGTATGTAGGTGCCTAGGTCCCTGAATGAATGACTGGAGACAGACTGCCACGAATTAACAATCCTGATTAGCTAAAGGTGATCAAGAAACACTTCTACGTGTTAAACCTCACTGTACATTTTAGACTTTGTGTGTTAGTAGCTAGCATTTTCTAAACTAACATAAAAATTGGTACCTTGAAGTGGTGCCACACAAAATTCTAGAACATATAGCACTGGCTTAATGTTCACTCAATGGGCTGCGAAGAAACTGATCTTAAGAACTGGAAAGACGTGGTTGCCTGGAGTTGGGGGCTGGAGGAAGGGATGGATTTCAAAGGGGCACAGGGAGTCTCTTGGAGGGGATGGAAATATTCGTATCTTGACTATGGGAGTTGTATCCTAGATGTATATGACTGTCAAAATTCATCAAATTGTAGGGATTAAATGGATATAATTTATTGTCCAAAAATTATATCTCAATAAGTTGTTGAAAAAAAACAACTCCCATCTATGTTAAATGACCTATCTTACAAGCGTCAGGTTCCCAGACCCTGAGGTGAGGATTCATGTGTGAGTGATTTACTCAGTGAATGCTCCCAGAAGACAACAGCAAGGTGAGAGAGCAGGACAAGGAGGGAGGAAGCAGCAGGACTGTGGTCTTAGGCAGAGCTCCCCACAGTGGCCTCCACCTGATTCTGAGGGGGGCTCTGGGGCATGAGCCTCACAGTGTGTCCTGTTTCAAGACAAGGCAGTAGGAGAGATTCCTCCCGGGGCCTGAGGACAATCCTCCACAGTGAGTCACAGGTGCAGCGGCTGGAAACAAAAGAGCACAGAAGCTGGGGAATGAGAGCCAGAAATGGGAAAGGGATT
The DNA here is from genome assembly GCF_963924675.1 of Phocoena phocoena. Taxonomy (NCBI): domain Eukaryota; kingdom Metazoa; phylum Chordata; class Mammalia; order Artiodactyla; family Phocoenidae; genus Phocoena; species Phocoena phocoena. The sequence continues at coordinate 41,285,423 of NC_089228.1, read as the reverse complement.
CAAGGGGATCCCGCAGAGCACCACCAATATCCATTACACCCTCCTAGAAGAACTCGTTTCTTATTATGATGAAGTATAATATGCCTGCTTTCTTCAGACTGTTTTCTAAATGCTGAATTACTAAAGCAAGGGTGTTCTGACATGAAAATCATCTGCAGAATCTTGGGCACGGACCACTGGAATGGGATGAAGGGCCAGCATCAACTGACCCACAGCAGCAGCCCACCCGCTTGGGCCGCATCCACAGACCCCTGGGGGGAGAGCAGACACAGTGGTTGGGGGAGGGGCTGGAAGCAGACAGATGTGGGTTCCAGGACGAGCCCCACCATTTTCTGGTTGTGTGGCCCTGCAGCTGTTGCTTAACCCACTCGCCTCACTTCCTCCTCTGAGAAATGGTAAAAACAAACTCATTTACCTCACAGGGTCACCGAGAGGTTTAAAGAGACAAAACAGGTAAAGCCCTTAGCAGATCCCTGGTGTGACATGCGACACAAGTGCTCAGGAAGAACTGCTTGTATCCCTGAACAATCATTTCTCTCCTCCCCCTCACAACTTCCCCGCCATCTACGGCAGCCCCCACCCCACCACTCCTGGTCACCGTCTGCGTCCGCTGATGCCGTCTGGAGCTCAGGACTGACACACCTTCCCTCCAACCCTCACGCTAGCTCTTTTAGCTTTTCCAGAGCAGAGGCTCTGGCACATTTTAGGATTCATTCAGAATTTGTACGGGTCAAAACAGAGGCTTGACACGTTTAGAAAGTACCCAGATTAATCTTGGGGGTAGGATGCAAAACAACACCCCGTAGGAAAACTAACCATCCAGTCCTCTCCACCCCAAGTTACACTTCTAGGTGTCCTTCTAGCCACTGGGGTTTACAGAAACCTCCAAAACACCATATTACTTAGTTGTGAACAAAGAAGAAATTAAATTTTCTCATTTGGTGGAAACATTTCTGGCTGACATTTGGGAGAAGGGAAGAGATTAGCTTAAAGATCTAGTATCTCCCCATCCCTCATATCCCCAGTTCCTCTTGTCTGTTTACCTATCCTTTTTCTCTCTCTCTTCTCTTACATTTCCAAGGGCCCATCTCATAGTTCGAGACACCAAGGAAGAAAGGACATCACTTATTCTACTTGACAGATATTATGCAGGTTTTCCCTGTTCACGCAGAGGTACTTACCATACCTCAGGGAGAAAACTGTATTTTCTACATCACTTCTAAATCATTGTTCACTTTTCTCTTCATCATTATATTTATCTGCTAATTTTGATACTAGATTTTTTCTTCAATATTGACATAACAGAATGAAACAGAGCAAAATAAAACATACAGAATAGTGAGAGCAACAACAGCAACAACCCAATTTCTCATGGGAATGGCCTAAAGGGACCTGGGCTCTGTTTTGAAGCCAGTTTGAATATGCAGGTTGCGTTAGTCCAGATCTCTGAAAAGCAGACACCCAGCAGGTTTTATACCTTTATTAGAGGAGGCACCTGTGAGGGAAAATGAGCGGGTGCTGTCAGGCCCCAAGTGAAGCAGGGAGCAAGGGAAGGATGGCAGAAGACTCCCAGCCTGTTGTGTAGACTAAGGGGAGTTTGGCATGTCCACTGGGGAGCCCTCGAGCTAAAGCCGGCCATCAGAGGAGGCCGTGTCTCCCAGGGCTGGGCATGCTCGGTTCCTTGCGGGCTGGGTCAGGAGTGGTGCAGGCCACAGGATGCGTGGCCTTGGGGCAAACAGAGCATTGGTTTCAGGGCCCAGCAGCGGGGCTTGGTCAGTCACACACCCTGCAGTTGAAGGTGTGCCAGGTGCATGCTCGTGGCCGCCCAGTGCGTGGTTCGTTGCATCGTTGGTTTAATTCTAGATGGCAGTTGGAGGCCAAAACTGAGTCTAGACTCTGCTCTTCCGTTCAGATCTTGAGACGCCCACTACCTCCCCAAATAACACAGCTTCCACGTGGTCACTCCAATTTGTCTTGCAGAGGAGTCTATGACGGGGGAGTGTCCTTTTTGTACGGGCTTGCTTCTGTTGATTTTGGGGCTTTACGGAAGGGCAGGGTGCTGTCGATGGAGGGAACTCAGAAATACACTGGGCCACCAAGTGCCAGAGGCAGGCGCCGCTGGCTGCATGAATCCTTCCCTTAACTCCACTGGGAACATGTTAGTAAGTGGAGGTAATTGGCCGGAGTCCACCTTCCTGCCCCAGGACCCTGCACCCAAGAGCTGGTGTTGAAGATGGGGGTAATTAAAGGAAGCCGCGTACTTCTCCCTGCTGCTCTGGCAATCACTTCCTTTCACACGCTCAAGGCCATGGTTGACCTGAGCCTTCCGCAAGAAATTTCTGGCCCCTGCATAGCTTCTGAACATCTTTTGCTTGTCTGTTTGTTTTCCCCTCAGATGCTCCCATATTCCTAAGCTGTCTTCTGTCTGGTTTGTTGTTGTTGTTGTTGTCATTTGGTGGTTTTTCCTGAAAAATGTTTCTTATGTGCATTGAGAATCTGAAAGATCAGAGGTATCAGTGTTTGGTGTCAGGTTTTCCTGTGTACCTTGGGAACCTGTGAGTTGAATGCCTTGAGCAGCCTGAAAGAAGCATCAAATATCTCCTGCCTATCCAGACAGAACAAGCCACTCTGGACCTTGGGGAAACCCCTTTGGGTTCTGCCTTTACATTTTGCCATCCTCATCTTCAGCTGAAGGCACCAGTCCTTCAGATGGTGCTACGGTGGAGGAAAAATGGCCACCAGTGAACAGTCTAAACTCTGGGGTGGAGCCCAGCTCTGCCTTTCAGCCTCTCTGTGGTGTTTGCCAAGTCCCTTGTTGAATCTCAGTTTCCTCATCTACAACATGGGGTATCAATAGCATCCCTATCAGCCTCGTGGGGCTGCTATGGAGACCCTTGTCAAAATGAGAGGATAGGCCAGAAAGGCAGTTGGCAACTGTACTGTGATGAGCAGCCATCAGACAATCACCTCACAGGGTTCTCCTACCCAACCTTAGTCTTGAGGGATGATAATAGGTGTTATTCGAAAAAGAAAATGTTTTTCTACCTTAAAAAACGTTTGAGGAATGCAAGGTTAACCATGTTTAAACCTGTTCCTCACGGTGGATTTCTCAGAGACTTTAGCATGCTATGAATCTCTATGAGTGTTTCCACACAGTGTCTGAGAGGATATGCTTTCTGTGCAAACCTGTGGGCTCCCACACCACACCCTCTGTTGGAAATGCTGTAGTAGATAACATGATGGTCCCTGAGTGGAGGACATAGGTGTCAGACTTGGTGCCAGCCCCCATGCTGATGCTTGGATCATAAGAAACTTGAAAGACTGATGAGTTCATTTAACCAATGGAGAGTTGATATGGGGCTACAACCTGGCAGACTGAACGCTCTTGATACCAAAAAAAAAAAAAAAAAAAAGCCCAGGAGAAACCCCTGACATGCGTGACGAATCTGACCAAGATCTCCCAGGGTCACCAGGGCCCTTCCAGAGTCCACACAGGCTCCTAAGTCACATTTCTAACAAGAATCCTATGTGATTGTGATTCTTGGAGAATTGCCCATGGGAAAGGCCAACCCTATAATAACAGAAAGCAACGGAAGACTTCTTGTTTTCTTTCTCTTATTCAGAACAGAAGCTTGCAGTTCTCCTAACTCTTCTCTGACGGGGGTTCTACTGACCACCTGAGGTTGAATGCTGGCTGTCAAGCTCCTTCAAACTGGGGCCCCCAGTATGCCCGTGAGCTGTCCCAGCAGAGTCTTTGTCTTTTTTTTCCTATCTTTTCTTTATCATTTGAAGGATATAGCACAGTCCTGCATACACAGCAGATGCTTGATAAATACCTGGTGAATTTCATTGTCTTGTCCACTTAGCCAGTGTATCACAGATCACACCATCCATGGTCAGACCTCTCCCCACAAATATCGGGTGAACACTGGTCTGTGCCCAGGACCACCCTAGGTCTTGTGGACACATCAGCACATAGAGCAGGCACATGGCTCTGCCCTATGAGGCTTCTGTAACAGAGGCGTTCTACCCACCCGTTACGGTTGCTTAGCCATGGATAGTCCACAAAGACTTTTTACATATTTATCTTAGTTGGTTCCATGGCAACACTATGATGTAGTTGTTATTATTCCCAGTTGACAGATGAGAAAGCTGAGGTCCAGCAGGATTAAATGATTAGCCCAAGGTCATGCAGCTGTGGGCGCCCCAACTGAAACTCAAGCTCAAGTCTTCTTGGGTATGTAAACCCATACTACAACTCACCTCATCAAAGTCTCCCATTCAGCTCTGCAGAATAATTAGGTTATCCCCTAGCCATCAGTCTTTCTTTACAAGGAAATCCCGATTTCATTTTTTATCCTGTCTCCTCAAAGGTCAAAGCCGTGCTTATTCAAGAATTATCCCCCCTTCCAAAACAATGAGCAATTCCAAGGGAAGGCAGAACCCCTAAAATAGCTGCTAAACATCAATGGCGTTCATCTCAAGGATTACTCAACTGAGTGCTTAGTGTGTGATCTCAATCATAGAAAAGAAGAACTGCTCTTAAGCTCGATTGTCTTTTTAAAAATTTGCAAAACCGTAGAAGCTAAGCCCGTTTGAAACAGGAAGCTGTGTTCCTTCCTACCTTACTAATGTCGCTGGTGGTATCAGATGGTATCTCCGTTTCATGAGTAGCAAGACCTAAGCTATCACTGGACGCATAAAGGACTTTGCTAAATTGGCAGGTACCACTGTCTTCTTTTTGTTCTCATCTGGGCGAGAACTTAGTAAATGCAACAGAAGTTGTTTATTCAGGAGAAGTTTCCAGGTAGATCATCAGGTTCCTAGGAGAAAGGAGATGGAGCAAGGGGTGTAGCCAGGTGGAAGCAATTCCTCCCAGGAGTACTCTTGGATGGAGGAGGTAGAGAGGGAGGCCTGCTGCAATGCAGTAGGTAGTTTGGGACCAAAGTGGGAGAGCAGATTGTGAAATATGTCCATATTCGTCTTGCTTTCTCCCATTCTGCTTTTCTCTCACCCGTATCATGATGTGTTTGCCTCTTCCACTCATCCAAACTTGGCCTTTTATCCTCTTCGGTCAACATGCCCAAGGCTGTGTCCATGCTGCCTTCCCTAGGCTTTCATAAATTCTCAACTATTGAGAGGATGACCACTCCAAAAGGGTTATACTTAGTAGCTTTGTGTTATTGATATTGATTTGTAAGAAACATTCAGTGAAAGTATAATTGACATATGTGTGTACATACTTTTATATATTACATCTGTATATATACATATATATTTCAATTTTTCATTGAAAATCCACTCTAAGTCTGGCTATTAGATGGATCAGGAGTTTGGCTGACTTGGTGTCTTTTTATCTGGATCTACAAAGTTGACTGTTTGCTTTTCCTGGATCTATATTAGAGGGTAGGAAGAGAAAGCCTTCCTAATCTTCTGGGAAACCTTCAATTGGTTGGGGATGAAAGTTAACTGTTGTGTGACAAGTGTTTCAAGGGGAGGCGGTGGGATTACGGGGTCTTTGGTACATGGAAGTGATAGAACTTGGAGTGTATCTGAAGTTCTTTTCAGAAAATGGTGATGATTATCATGAACTATGCAGGTGGAGTTATTTCTCCTAGAGGAATAACTGCATGACTTAGTAAGAAAAAAGCAGATATACCCAGCAGAATAAAATGGGTAAAGGGCACAAACAGATAATTCGCAGAAAAGGAAATACAATTACAGCTAAAAAAAAAAAACCCTCGGGGCTTCCCTGGTGGTGCAGTGGTTGAGAGTCTGCCTGCTGATGAAGGGGACGTGGGTTCGTGCCAAAGTCCGGGAAGATCCCACATGCCGCAGAGCGGCTGGGCCCATGAGCCATGGCCACTGAGGCTGTGCATCTGGAGCCTGTGCTCCGCAGCGGGAGAGGCCACAACAGTGAGAGGTCTGCGTACCACAAAAAAAAAAAAGAAAGAAAGAAAACAACCCCCAGTAATTAAATAAGTGTTAGTTACATAATTAATGACATCCTTGTTGCCTGTAAAATTGGCTGAGGAATTTTTTTCTCTTAGATTTCCGTACTGATGGATGCTTGCTGAGACTGGCACCATCACCTACTAGTATATATATTGTTACACACCTTCTGGAAGCAATTTGGCAAAATGCATCAAGAGTCTTAGCAATATGACTAGCAGTAGAAACTGTGCTTTGGGAAATCTACTTTAAGGAAATAATAAAAATACAGACAAAGATGTTTACTGCAGCATTATTTGTAAAGGTGCAAATTGGAAACAACTTAATCACACAACAGTAAGACAAAGATTAAATAACCATAAATATACAATATGTTGCAGTTGTTACAAATTATATTTTCAAATAATTTTTAACCACATGGAACTAGGTGCAGGGTATAAAATTTTAAGTATCAGAATACAAAAGGGCATACAAGTGTGATATCAACTGCAACAAACATGGGGCCTAGAAAAGAGGCAGTGGTTCTCTCTCCAAGGCACAGGTGGAGGTGGAAATACCAGGGGCCAGGAAGCTGACCCTCCAGTATGCTGAACATCCCAACCATGTTATTTTGACTGCATAGGCGTAATTTCCCCATAAAACACTTCTTCATGATCATCTCTTTCAACTAGGTAACATATCAGCCTGTATACAAACACTAAAAATCAGCCACATTGGAAACACTCGCTACTGGAATATAAAGTGTAAATCTAATCTTTGAACAAGGAAGTTGGTAAAAATATCCAAAGTCACTTGGCAGGTGGATGAAACCAAGTTACTTAACTGACTACACTCCAAGAATAGCATGTAAACTTTGCTCTAGTAACTAATAATATGAGTGGCAGCCGTGCAAGTCCATGTGCTGCTCTAAAACATAAAGGCTGGGAGATGTCTGCTGCTGGGAAGAAGACTGCATTTATTCATGATTTCAACCTTGAGGGGTTCTTGTGTATTTCTAAGGAGGGAGTTTACTGGCTCACAAGACAGCCCATTCTGTTCCTGCACAACTTGGTTCTCAGCCAGTTCTTCCCCATATGTGACTGAATGTAGTTTCTTCCAATACCATCAAATTCCTGTTCTCTGGAGAGTCTACTCCCTCCTCTACAGGAAAAGCTATTCCATTACAGGCTTTCCCTTCTCAAAGGAATCCAAAACATCGCCTAATCCAATTTCTTAATTAAAAAAAGATTAGAAAACTTTGGTCCAGATCAAAGATGTATAAATATTGGGATAAAAAGGAAAAGAAAAGAAACTAAAATAAATCTGAAGACTTTTTTCATACAGAACATTCGAGTTCTGCCAACTACAGCTGATGTTTCTGGACCTTTATCATCCTAGCCTGTCCTATGCTCCAGGTTGATCCTATGCTCCCTCTTAAAATGTGGTACCTGGGACAGAACCTAATATTTCAAATGTATAGTCTGAAAAGTGAAAAGCAAGGTAAAATTATTCTGCTCCATCCTTGTATTCCTTTAAGAAGCATTTATTAAGCAGCTATTACTTGTCAGGCATTATACGGGGCACTAGTCCTGCGCTGTCCAATATGGTGGCTACTTGCCACATGTGGCTATTCCAACTGAACTTAATTAAATAACATGAAAAGCTCAGTTCTTCAGCAGCAGTAGCCACATTCCAAGTGCTCAATAGCCATGTGGCTTGTAGGTGCTTTACTGAACAGCACAGATACAGAACATTCCATCACTGCAGAAAAGTTCTATTGGATAGTGCTGTACCAGATCATTATTTTTTCTGACTATCCCAAGTTTGCTGTGGAAAGAAGTACAAGGAGAGGGGGACTGGTTTAAAACTGTGTAAGTGGGAAGCAATTTGAGGAGCTAGATGGATAGGTAATTGGATGAATAAATGAAGGGCTAGCTGGGTAGAGAGGAACATGGAGAATCAGACGGGTAGATTTCCTTTGTTCTGGATGATCTATTAACATAGACGAAGACTGAATTAGCTCTTGGGGTTGGCTTCTAAAGAGCCTGCAACTGAGGATACTCTTAGTTCAACCCCTAAATCTCCTCTTTTCTTCTCACTTAAGCTTAAGGAGGTTGGAGGGATGTAACTCAGAGACAGTAAACAGATTCAAAAAATTTGGGAGGGTGCAGTGTATCATCTACCTACCTACCTATCTACCTACCTACCTACCTATCTATTCCTGTCATCTTTGTGAAAGATAATCTAACCTCGATGATTCTTCATTGGAATGTCAGTCGGTAAATGGATTAATATAATCTTGGGTTCCCATTAGGTTATTTAATTTGCTTGAGATCCAAAACCATTCGTGGAAATTCAAAATCCTCATTTACTGTAACTAAAGATTTTAATGAAGGCTGAAATGTCTTGTTAAAACATTACTGGATACCAATCACTGTGTTTTCTATAACCTCACTCCCTCACCTTCCTCAAGACTTTTCTCAAATGTCATCTCACGAGCTCCTTGTTGACCCCCTCCAATTTAAACTGTACCTCTCCAACCCCATCCTACTGCCTTTCCTCATCTCCTACTTTATCTTTCTCTGTAGCACTCATGACCATCTGAGACACTGTAGATTTTAGTTATATATTATTCCCCAACTAGAATATAAGCTTCATGAGGTCAGAGAGTTTTGTCTATTCTGTTCACTGATATGCCGGTGTCCCTGGAATAGTGCCTGGCATATCATAGGTGCTACTAAGTATTTGCTGAATGAATGACTGGAGAACCCCATGAGGCAGTAACTCTTCTTATCACCAGGTTACACATAAAGATTCTGAAGCACAGAGAGGTTAACCTACTTGCTCTAGGTCACACAGTCATTTCTTCAGACTCAGGAATTGAATAATTATCCTAGACTGAGGAGGACCAAGGATATTAAGCAAGAAAATCTTACAACTATGATTCCTTGGCACCAAATACCCATGAAACCAAAAGTATCTAGGGCCTTAGGCATGGAACCTGATCTTAACAGCAGGTGGTCCTGCAGGAGTGATCCCCACCAGGAGTCACCTGTAGGCAGGGCTCTTCCAGATGGACAGGCAGTTTCAGGATGGTAAGCACTGCTCTCTTCTCTATATTCTTTAGATGATTTATCAAGTTCACCTGAGAGGTGGATCCCCCTCAAAGAGACTAAGCACTTACACACACACACACACACACACACACACACACACACACACACACACACACACACACACCTGATTAGTGATGTTACTAAACTGGGATATCATTCAGCATGTGGCCTTCTATCAGACATGTCTGGTTTTAACCAAACTCCCGCTACTGTCAAGGATCAGCACTCTTCATCATAGGCATGACAGTTTTCCACTTTAGCAAAGTTTTAGAATAAAACGGATTTCAAAGTAATAGTATCTTTCTTGTACTTTGGGGACTTTGAAAGGTTGAGGGGTAGGATGTCCAATTATAATCAGGAACCAGATAAACGTACTAACACCACTATTACTTAACATCACTGTGGAAGTTCCAGCCAAAGCAATAAGGTGAGAGAAACAAATAAGAAATACCAGAAAGGAGGATATAATCTTATCACTGCGTCACAGATAATACGATTATCTATCTAGGAGTCCTAAAGGAATTTATTTTTTAAAATCAGTAAGGTAATCAGCTTAAAACATGTAAAATAATTTTTTTTATACTACTAACGATTGGTTAGAAAATTTGCTAGGGAAAAATATATCATTCACAGTAACCTCAGAAATATAAAGGCAGATAAAAATTTAAAAAGAAATGTGCAAGACCAATAACTTAAAGCCCTATGGTAAGCAGACATAGCATGTTCCCAGATATAAACGCTTGATATGTAAACTTATCAATTCTTCCTAAACTTATTTACAAATGTAACAAAATTCCACTCAAAATTATGTTTTTGTAAGTAACTGACCAAGTGATCCAAAAGTTTATCTAATAGGACAAATGGCTCTAACAGATAAGACATACTACAAAATGAATAATGAAAGGCAGTTGTATAATCGGATAATCTATATAAATGATCTAATAAATCTACAGTAATTAAAAGAGTGTTTCTGGCACAGAAATCAATGGAATGTAAAGTACACAAGCAGAATCAGGAACTTGAGGGAACATATGGCAAAGGTGATGTTTCCAGCCCAAGGAGGAGAGAGAGGGTAGTTACTCAACATATGGTGCCCTTAAAGTGGTCAACCATTCAGAGAGAAATAAAATAGAAATGCACTTCACGCCATATATCAAACCAAACTAAAACATACTAGTGACCTGCGTGTATAAAAATGGAACCATAAAGATACTAGAATATATATAAACATCTATGTAATCTTGGGGTGTGGAGGCCCTTACTAAATGGAACCCTAAGGCTACAGCATTGTGGTCTTTGGAGACACAGAGTCCCAGCCCTGCCGTGCATCAACGAAACAGTGACTGAACCTTGCCAAGCCTCTGTTTGCTCATCTATAAAATGGGTATATAAAAACCTACCTTGCAAAGCTGTGAAGACAAACAAGCCTGTATAAAGTGCTGGCCTAAGGAAGGCACAGTTATTACTCACTATTGTCTCACATTGGTTATGTGTAAAGAACGCAAACTTCCTGAACTCAGAGGCCATTTTCTTCTCAGTGTTTTTTCCTTCCCAGGTGGTTGCTGACAAAAAGGGGAAAAAAAACTACATCATACAAAGAAAGCTTCTGACGATATCATGCATTATTTGATCCATGCTGAGAAATACATATTTCTTTCAGTCAGAGGCACTGCGCTGGCTGGGGCTCAGGACCAAGGAGCTGGAGGCCCAGTGCACCGGCTTGATTTGGGGTGTCTTTAGAGTTTAATAAGATTCTTTGAGTGGATTCTCATTAGGAGGGGCTCTGGCTTGCATTTGGGGAGGGTCCAGAGAAATGGTCTCCACGTCTTCAAAGACAGGAAGGTTTGAATTACTGTAAACCCTGGGGGGTGGCCTTCTGATGTGCACTCTGGATGTTTAAGCACAGTGTCCAGCTATACAGGCTGAAAGGCTGGCCCAGCAAGAGAAGAGCAGGGGCCCTGTGAATATCCTCCAAGTTCAGAATTTGCCCAAAGCGCTAAGAATCATGGAGTGGGAAGAAGAGAAAATGTGGGCATGAGAGTATCACACACTGAATAATTTGGAGGCATCCTGGGAGCTGGTGTCCTCACGGCCCACCTGTCCACACGAAGGTGCCCGCTGTGGTCATCCGAAAGGCCTTCTCACTCTTCCCGTGGAGGCCCGCTGAGCCCCAGCCAAAGCAGGTCTCAAGACCCTAAAAGACGCCTCCCCTACCCCAGTCTGGGGGTTGTATGTCAGCTCCACCCAAGATCAAAGGGGAGAACCTGGCTACTAAGATCTCCAAATTTCAAAACAAAATTCAAATGCTTTACCTAGTGTGCCCTCTTCTTCAAGTTTCTTAGATCTCAGTTTGTGGTTTCAAGTTCTGAGGAGGAAACCCTTCATCTTTTAATTTGCCTGGGTTTTCAACACAATTACCTTTAGAAAATGTGTCTGCCAAACCTTCCAGCAGTCCCTGCCTAAAAACACTAGCTTTCAACGACAGTTTAATTGATAAGGGAATATAGAAAAATTTTAAATTTTACAGCTTTGAAAATGATAATCCACCTACCCCCCCACAGCTATTTTGATTCTTTGCCTGTTGCCTTTTACATGTACATATAATTTCATGCTGTTGCAATCTTCGTTTACACACTTTACATTCTCTTCATTTTTATAAACATTTGTCTGTGACTCTATCTGGTGGCCAAAACTAGTTTTAATGACTACATAATAATCTATTGTGTAAATGGACTACAATTTATTCAAAATATCCTTCATGTGTCAAACATTTAGATCGTTCCCATTTCTTGTTTTTCTACTACAAAAACAATGCCACAGAGAACACCTTTGTGCACATTATGTATTGGACCTTTTCCCCTTATGGTAAATTCCCAGGATTAGAACTACTGGATCAAAGCCATGTGTATCTTGATGGTTCCTGTTATATATAAAATGTATTAAAACAAGTTACATTGCATCATCAATGAATAAGCGCTCCAGCAATGAATAAGGTTCACTGCAAACTCACTAGCATTGAGTAGCATCATTACATTTTTTCTGATAATTAAAATGGCATTTCAAACAAATATATTTTCTAAAGAAGGGTCTCCAATTCTAAATATTTCTTTTCAATTCAGTTTTGCAACACTCATTAAAATTTTACACTGGTGAATGTGAAATTATGAGGTATCCATTACCTCATACCATTTACCACAGTATAAACGAAGGTTGCATATATATTTAGTTGGACCTGGCCAGAAAAGAATGGCAGGGAGAGGGCTCCTCTCCTTCTGAGTCCAGGAATTGTGAGAAAAGAGACTATGGAAGGAAGCAGTCATATCTGTGTATCCCTATCTCTCCCATCCAGGCTTTGACCAGAGTTGGGGGGTGTGGAGGGCGGTTTGATAAATTGGAGGTAACCCCAAAGGATGTCTCTCTGCAAGGCACCTCCTTACCCACATGGGGTGGTTAGCGCAGTTAAGCTGGTGGTCAGGCAGAAAAAAGATCTGGTTTGCAGTCTTGCACGTCCCTTGGTTTGTACATGGCATGGAGATGGAGTCAAGGAGGAGCATGTCTGCCTGGGCACCTGCCAGTTCAGAAGAAAGAGCATAGCCTGGGCCAGAAACCTGATGGAGATGTGGTTCTCCATTCCAGCCAGAGCTGAGGGAACACTCCATCACCTGGGAGAGGTCACTGTGCCTGGGGAGGACTGAGAATGAATCAATCCTGAAGCCATTAGCTACAAACCATTGCAGCAGATGCCAGCACAAGGCTCAGGGTTGGGACTAGGTTGACCCGCCTCAGCAGACACAAGCCACGTAAATCAAGAACCAACAGGAGACTAGGGTACCCCCTTCCCCCTCCACCCACGCATCGAGTCATGCTGGCCCTTCCCCCATATCTCCACTGCCATCTTAGAAAGAACCAATGAGAGAAGACAAGGGACCGAAATTATAAGCTGGCAACAGAGGATGAGTAAAACCTGTCATCATTCAACTCAATGGACGGATCAGACTAAATTTAAACCACTTAGGACTAAAATTTGTGAATACTTTTTGCTGCTACCCAGCAGGTGGGAAGCTAGTAACAGAGATCCAAATAGTTTTGGAGACTAAAGAAACCTCATTTACAGTACACGGTTGAGTTGTACTGTGAGCAATTTTAGTGAACCAGCTATAGGAGTATGATGTCAATTTTTGTAAAACTTCGTATCCGCGTATGCATATCTACATAGAGAAATGTTATTGGTAAACTCAACATGGTGAGATTTGGGGTGGTTTTTACTGTGTGTGTGTGTGTGCGTGTGTGTGTGTGTGTGCGCGCGTGCACACGCGTGTACGCCTTTCTTTATTGTTGATGTTGTTTACTATTACTGTATCATTTTTCCAAACTGCAAGGACTGTGATTAGGACTGCAGACAGGTAAAAACCCTGTTTTTGTGTCTCTGACCCCATGTAACTAGTAATCAACGACTTGGCTTCTGACTCTACAGAACCTGCTTGCTTCCCTGTGCTTTGCAGTCTAGGCACCCACCCCCCACCAAGATTCTATAATCTTATACTGATCATGTTGGATTTATGGAAGTGACACATGAATTAAAGACGATCCTCACGTTGAACAAAGCTTCAGTGCAATTTTTTTAAAAGTCTGACGTGTTTTTAGATCAGTCTGGGAGAAAAGGAAAGAATATACAAATAATTCATGGTGAGTAGAGGCTCTGTTCCTTTCTTGCTTTAGACATTAAGATTTAGAGAGACACTCATGATTGAAAATGCATAACAGACAAAGTGACAGGTATTTTTTCTCAGCTGCTGTGGTTTTTGCCATTAGGAATAAGAATGCTGATAAGATCATTCAAATCAGTTATTCCTCAATTCCATTTTTCACCTCAAAAGCCTGAAGGTGTCACTTATCCGTAGATGATGTACCAGGACAGAGCTATGAAAATACATCAAGTTCTATCCAACAGCCCCTACTTTTTCCTGATTTCATATGAAATGGCTTCTCATTGCCTTTCTTTCACTTCTGCTTCCTACCAATTTTACAGGTTTTTTCTAATTTAAAATGTGATCTCATGTAGACTGTCTGATTTGATGCTCACCACAACCTTGGGTGCTACCATGATCCTTATTTTAGAGATGAGTAAACGAGGCTCAGAGGTAAAGGCCTGTCCAAGTCCTATCGCTGGCGAGCAGAACAGCCAGGAATAGCTCCTGTGTCTCCCCTCTCTACTCTCACACGGACTACACAGAACCCCGACAGGTGCTGACCTCTGGGGTCCCAGTATTCTCTTAAGAAGCAAAGACAATCCTTGCCATTGGCTCCAATTATTGCAGTTCAAAGACTTGCCTTGAGAAATGCCTGCTGACATACATTCATGACCTCACATGTGTGCCTTCATAGAAAGGAGAAAGTCAGTAGGACTCCTTCTGAGGAGGCAGTGCAGGGATTAACTCCCCTTCATGGACTCCTCCCTTGTCTGTTTTTCCTTCTTCTCCAGCCAAGTCTGTAATCTTAAGAAAAGCAGGCACTGGCCCTAGGGATCCTGCTCTAAAAAATATCCAATCTAATATGAAGTTCCATTGGCCTGTGCTCAGCTCCTTTATGAAGGAGAAGCTCTAAGGGCTTTGCTCTTGGCACATGACTGGCTTAGTCAGCACTGTCACGAACAGGAAAAGGGAATGCTGCTTATAATTATTATAATAGTTAGTAACTATTATAATAGCTAAGTCTTCAAAAGTTAAAGATCGTCCCAGCTTACCCTTCCCCCTCCCCATGTCCTCAAGTCCACTCTCTACGTCTGCATCTTTATTCCTATCCTGTCCCTAGGTTCTTCAGACCTTTTTTTTTTTTTTTATGATTCCATATATATGTGGTAGCATACGGTATTTGTTTTTCTCTTTCTGATTTAATTTACTCTGTATGACAGACTCTAGGTCCATCCACCTCACTACAAATAACTCAATTTCGTTTCTTTTTATGGCTGAGTAATATTCCATTGTATATATGTGCCACATCTTCTTTATCCACTCATCTGTCAACGGACACTTAGGTTGCTTCCATGTCCTGGCTACTGTAAATAGTGCTGCAATGAACACTGTGGTACATGACTCTTTTTGAATTATGGTTTTCTCAGGGTATATGCCCAATAGTGGGATTGCTGGGTCATAGAGAGTGGCAATGACATATATACACTACCAAATGTAAAACAGATAGCTAGTGGGAAGCAGCCACATAGCACAGGGAGATCAGCTTGGTGCTTTGTGTCCACCTAGAGGGGTGGGATAAGGAGGGTGGAAGGGAGACGCAAGAGGGATGGGATATGGGGATATATGTATACGTATAGCTGATTCACTTTGTTATACAGTAGAAACTAACACAACAATGTACAGCAATTATATTCCAATAAAGATGTAAGAAAAAAAAAAGTTAAAAATCACTGCACTTGGGCTTCCCTGGTGGCACAGTGGTTGAGAGTCCGCCTGCCGATGCAGGGGACACGGGTTCGTGCCCCGGTCTGGGAAGATCCCACATGCCGCGGAGCGGCTGGGCCCGTGAACCATGGCCGCTGAGCCTGTGCGTCCGGAGCCTGTGCTCCACAACGGGAGAGGCCACAACAGTGAGAGGCCCACGTATCGTAAAAAAAAAAAAAAAAAAAAAAAAAAAAAAAATCACTGCACTTGAATCCAGGGATGAGAGAACCGGACATAGACACTGAAGATCTAGCTTGAACTTTTGCAATTACTTACTAGAGGATTTTAGGCTAATTATTAAATTTCTTTAAGGTTCAATCTCCCCATTAGCTATGATGAACAGCACATTGTTATGGGGCCATGGAGAGGGGGGTAGTTATTTCTAATGATAATAATCACTATTATCATTATTACCACTATTATTATTATTAGCGTTTGGTTTTTAAATAGGTAAGATGATTTTGAAAGTCATATATAACACATAAAATGCAAAATACCTTAAAAGATACAGTAATAATAAAATTAGTATAATATTATTGTTATCATTACCCATCCTGTCTCTTCGAGTTTTGTATTTCTTCCTTCAAACGCTTTCTGAGAGCAACACGCCCACTCTTCACCACCACTCACAACTCTTCTGTTTCCTTTCCCATCCCGGATCATGCTGACTTTGAAAACGGTAGATCTTTCACTCCAGACATCTCCCCCCACAGCATCTCTGATATACCTTTGGAAATACATGCTGAGGAATGTATAGGCTGTTTATCCCATGTGGTTTTATTGAGTAAATGTATAAACCAAGTGGTGTGGGTCACAAGGGGTGATCATGGCTAATTGTGGTGTTGCTTTTTCCTTCTTCTATCACAGGGACAAGGGAAATGGCGACCTCAGTCGATGGGACTGAGACTGTGGTTGAAGCTGCTGGGACCACACCCTATGACTATGAGGGGGCAATGCCATGTGAAAAAAGCAACATCAAGGAGCTGGGGGCTCAGTTCCTGCCCCCACTGTATTCCCTGGTGTTCACGGTTGGTCTGCTGGGCAATGTAGTGGTGGTGGTGATCCTCACAAAATACAACAGGCTCCGGATTATGAGCAACATCTACCTGCTCAACCTGGTCATTTCCGACTTGCTCTTCTTATTCACTCTGCCGTTCTGGATTCACTATGTTGGGTGGAATGAGTGGGTTTTTGGCCACCATATGTGTAAGTTGCTCTCCGGGCTCTATTACATGGGCTTGTACAGTGAGATCTTCTTCATCATACTCCTGACCATAGACCGGTACCTGGCCATCGTTCACGCCGTGTTTGCCCTTCGAGCCCGGACGACCACTTTTGGTATCATCACCAGCATCTTCACCTGGGGCCTGGCAGGGTTAGCAGCCCTCCCTGAATTTATCTTCCATGAGTCCCAAGAGGAGTTTGAACAGACTTTCTGCAGTCCTCTTTACCCAAAGGGTGGAGAGAATGCCTGGAAGTGTTTCCATGCTCTGAGGTTGAATATCTTGGGTCTCGCTCTGCCTCTGCTCGTTATGGCCATCTGCTACTCAGGAATCATTAAAACACTGCTGAGGTGCCCCAGTAAAAAAAAACACAAGGCCATCCGGCTCATTTTTGTCATCATGGTGGTCTTCTTTATTTTCTGGACACCCTACAATCTGGTTGTCCTCCTCTCAACTTTTCAAGTGCACCTGGAGACTGAGTGTGAGCAGAGCAGACAGCTGGACCTGGCCATGCTGGTGACGGAGGTGATCGCCTACACCCACTGCTGTGTCAACCCCGTGATCTACGCCTTCGTCGGTGAGAGGTTCCGGAAGCACCTCCGCCACTTTTTCCACAGGCATGTGGCCATCTACCTGGGCAAATTCATCCCATTTCTTCCCAGTGAAAAACTGGAAAGAGCCAGCTCTGTCTCCCCGTCAACAGGGGAGCAGGAACTCTCTGCTGTATTTTAGGTCAGATGCAGAACATTGCCTAAAGAAGATGGACGGGGCAGATGAAGCAAACACATCAACCTCTGCACCAGTCCTCTGAACTTCCAGTGCAGCACTGAAGTTCTTAAAGACATTAAAATATATACCCAATGGTAGCAGTCTATCTATGCACCCCAAAGGCATTACCAAAGGTCAGCAGCTGGGCAGTGACTTATTGTCAAACCTGAGAAGTAGAGCTTTGCTTGATTCTTTCAAGAGTTACATATATTTTAATGCACCTGAATGTTACACAGTTACTATGTGCAGCTACACACAGGTAAAGCTTTTCATATCTTAAACCTTAACTTCAGCCAGTTATTGATATAAATGAAACACACTTCACAAAATACAATAAATCAATTACATTATTTCTTAATGTGCCTAGCTCTTTCCTTGCTTGATAAAAAGACTTGTAAAAGATTTATGCATATGTACTCTCAAACACCATAATGGCATGTCACACCTGTTTTGAATATTCTTAATAATGAACAGATCTCCTATTCACACTGAATGACCACAGTTCCCATGAGCTACTCGATAGAAGAAGAGCAATTTGGTGTTTTCAGTATAGAGAATAAAGGCCCTGCTCATAAAAACTTCTCAAGAGTCCTGAAACGTGCAGACACTGTCCTCTTTTACACCAGTCTCACTGTTCATCCAGTAACTGTGCATTAGGTGATACAGACAGGATGTACAAACACTGCCTTAGGTTAAGTGAAGGATGCAAAACTGTGTAAGACAAACACAATCCTTGCCCCCGTGAAACTTTCCCTGTATTAGAGGATGTTTAAGACAGAAACAATAACTTTAGCGCAAAGAGGGACACACTCGATGCTACGCCTGGGCCAGGAAGAAAAAGACCATTTCCAGCTGGAATCTGAGGGAGGAAGTGGGTTTTGAGTAGGTCTCTGAAGGAGGGGCAGGATTTAGAAAGGGAGAGGGTTGGGGGCAAGGCACCCGAAGCCAATGTACGCCCAATACAAAGGTGAGTGGGGAAGGCACCAACATGTGTGGATGGCAGGGTGAGGTGGGAAGGCTGGGATGGGGGGTGGTTTTCAGACAGAGCATCTTGGGCTTTATTGGGAAGGCAAAGGGAACAAAGCAGTCAAAATGGTGTGTCAGGAAGATAAATCTGGTATCACACAGAGGAAGGAGTAGAGCAGGGGTCCCCAACCCCTGGGCCATGGACCGATACCAGTCCACGGCCTGTTAGGAACCAGGCTGCAAGCAGGAGGTGAGCAGCTCCACATCGCTCACGTTACTGCCTGAACCACCCCTCCCCCTCCCCCCACCACTGGTCCATAGGAAAACTGTCTTCCACGAAACCCGTCCCTTGTGCCAACAAGGTTGGGGACCACTGGAGCAGAGGCCCCAGAACCAGGCAGGGAGGTAAGTTAGGAGACAAATGCAAGTGTGGAGGCAAGGAAAGATTAATGGCCGGTCAAGACAGGTGCCAAGAACATGCCAAGAAGAATTTGGCCAAGAGACAGTATGAAGGAAGAGTTAAAGCACCAGGAGCAGTATATGGTTGATTGAAAAAACAAAGGGCAAAACAGAATGTATGTTTTTAAAAAAAAAAAAAGAGGAGACACTTTTTTCATTGTGCTTAGATGCACTGACCATCCTCTTTAAGGATACAAAAGAAAGAAGTAACAGAGGTCATCTTTAGGGAGGGGCGTGCGTAGAGAATAGAAGGAGGGATCTTCCTCTGAATACCCTTCTGCGTCTTTTAGATTTTGAAACATGGAAACACATTTTTCAAAAAATAAACATTTTTCAAAAAATTATATAAAAAAATAAAAGGCTAGACTACTACTCAGATGTGGTATCCATTCTAGCCATAAAGAGATTAGAAGCCCTCTGCCATGAATTAACTCTGTGACCTGGTTAGATTATCTCTAACCCCCCTTACAGTCCACGTAAACTCTGATCTTGCTAAAGTTTTAGGGGCTGGATGTTCAAAGTCTACAAAATATATTGTAAAAAAAAAAAGGAGGTTGGGGCCTGATAGACAATTCCACAGCATCACCTCTTACTGGCCATGAGACCAAGTGCATTTTCCATCGTTCACTAAGGTATACTCAAGTTTCACGTGTTCATTCATCCATCTGGTCACTTATCACTCATTCATTCAGTAAACGTTTGCTAAGCACCTGTCAAGTTCTCAGCTAAGTCCCTGAGGAAGCTCACTGTAGGACTGAATTGGACACTGTTCTGTCCTACACTGCCCAAGACCAAAATCATGTCTTAAAAAGAAAACTGCCAATACCTAAATTCAACCCAAATGAGAGAGACTTCCAATGTGAAGACCAGAAAACATTCCATTTCCAGAACATTTCACATCCGAATCAAATGCTTGGAGAAGGGATGTACCTGCTCTTGGCCTTCCATGCCATCCAGCCTCGACCGCTAGTGAGTGGCCTTAATTTTTCTTACTTTCACCCCTGCCTGAAAGGTCTTAACTCAATCCAACCCTACATGCGCAGAACAGGATGTGAACTCTGGAACACTAAACCACGCAACATGAATCTCAATCTGGTTAGGAAACTTTGAAGTTACTTTTTCTCTTTTTTGTGGTTCAGCCAAAATGTAAATAAAGCAATCATTTAAAAACTATACATCATTGGTTCTCTCTTGCATTGAGAAGTACTGTTTGCCCTTAGGTAATCACAAGTGCAGGATATAGGTGTTAGTTCATACTCCCCTGATCCCTGAAAGCTTTTAGGAGCTCTGTGACCGACACAAAACTGCACATAACCAAATCACAGATTCAGCCTGCTCCCCAGCCCCATGCCGTCCGATGGAACCATCTACAACGATAGAAAAGTTCTACATCTGTGTTGTCCAATATAATCACCACTGATCATATGCAGCTATTGAGCACCTGAAATGTGGCTAGCGAGACTGAGGAACTGAATTTTTCACTCCGATTCAATTGTAATTGAAATGGCTAATATGTGGCTAGTGGCTACTGCATGTGGTTAGTGATACAGCACTAGCCCCTTCAAACCTGCCTCTTCGTATCAACTCTGCCTATGCATCAAGCTTTCTGTAGTCAGCAATCACGTCTTGAACACTGTGCAAGAGGCTGAGGAAAATGCCAGTGATGTAAAGATGAATAAGATTCATTTCTAGAAAACTCACCATTCAGTGGAAAAGATCCATCTGACTCAAATGACTATAATGAAATGTGACAGGTGCCCAAAGGCCCCTCAGCAGAAAGTTGAATGAAGAAAGTTACCCAGAGAAAGTGATACTCTGCTTAGGTTGGGTTCCCCCAAAAGCAGTTCCTGAGCAATAAGCGGAGAGCAAAGAGTTTATTTGAAAGGAAACTCCAGGAGGGAGTGGGGAAGTACAACAGAAGAGGAAGATGCCAACAAAGGGTACATTACGAAGTACCTTCCACTGAGGGGTGACTGGAGCTCAAAACCACTAGAAAACTCTGGGAAACAGTGTAACTCACACTCCTCAGTTATCCCATTCGAGGGGGAAGACAGCTGGGGTATTAACACTCCACTCCTGTTGGTCACTTAATTCCTCAGGATTTCCAGCCTGCCTGGTTCTCAAGAGGCCTTCCAGCTTTGAGGAAAGCTCCCCAGCAACAAGATGCAGATACTGGACGTTGGACGCCAGCTAGGCACACTCAGTTAAGGCTTGAGGGATAAAGCATTTGCTACATGTTTGAACAACTTTTTCATGAACCAAAGAGTGGAAGTGAGAGCAGTGTCTGCACTAGAGAGAGCCTGCTGCGGTGAAAACTAGGGTGACCTTGACAGTGGCAGGTGACCTTGAACACACCTCAGTGTTGACTTCCCTGCTGCTCTTTTCTGTTGAGCATCATAATCTGCTGGTTTAAAAAGTATGATCCTTTTCCAGCTTGAGTTTCTGAGGTCTTCAGAATTCCAAGGGTAAAATTCTAAAGTCTTCACATCTTCTGGACAAAGCAGGTTTATGTCCTCCACAGGCTATGGGCTTTCAATCACTGAGATTTTCTTCCCTTTCTGCCCAGATAAATCCCCAGTATAGTTAAGGTCACCATTTCTCTTTCTCTATTCACGGATCTAATCCAAGGGTCAGTGAACTGTGACCCATGGGCCAAATGCAGCCCACTGCCTGCCCTGTAAATAGTTTCACTGGAGCACAGCCATGCTTGTTTGTTTATGAATTGTCTGGCTGCTTTTGTGTTACAACAGAGTTGAGTAATTGTGACAGAGACCGTACAGCCCACAAATCCTCAAGTTTTACTGTCTTATCTTTACAGAAGTTTCCTGATCCCTAATAATCCTACAGGATGCCCTACTAATGCCCTACTAATCCTAATAATGCCCTACAGGATGTGGGGCTCTGATATGCATAGCCATGATGAGGGAGACCAGATTTGGCGGGGGCAGGGGGAAACTAAAGATGTGAGGTCTGTGGACAAGCTGCTTAAATCCCCAGGTTAGTTCTAGCTTGACCCTGGATGCAGTTCTAAACAACCAAAATAGGGCTAGATTGTGTAGTAGTCAAATGCTGCTCACTAATGCAAAATGCTATCAGTCTGTACCAACATAGCACATTGGAAGTTTCAACTGGGGCAGCCGGACCCGACAGATGCTGTATTCCAAACTAGGGCTATACACAGAATTGACACAGGAATTGTTAAAACACATTTCACAACTCTTGAGACCCCTCACCTATACTGGGGACAAAGAGATTGGACTGTAAAAATTAGGGAGATACTTGAATAGGAGCTGTTTGTCGAGGGCTGCTGGTGCCACCTCTACACCGGGGATGGGAGGAAAGAAGTCACGGTGGGTGCAGTCTCTCACCTCAAGCCTGATAAGGGCGATGCCAATGGGACCACCCAAGAGCTTGATACAACTCATTGAGGTTAAAGAAGACCTGACTCTCACCCAGGAAATCAGGAGAACAGAGACAGGCCAACCAGCTGCTTTGTGGGTGGAGTAGACAAAAACTGCCACTACTCTGGGATGGATCTATGCTTTCAGAGTTGATTTTGGCAAAGAACGTGGGATTCTTTTCCATGGACCAGATGAGAAGGAGCTGAATGGGGGATTTCTAACCTTGCCCAAGAAGACTGCCTTGATGGAGCTTGTCTGTAGGATGAGAAAAATGTGTGCAGTGGACTGCCGAAACAGCAGGGTATCCCTGTTATGTTGAATATGAATATTCCCAGGGATGTCTCCAATTACTCTACAAAAGCAGTCCTTGAGAGAAAGAATCAACTTTTAAACCTGCTGGTCCCAGAGGTGGAGCTGGAGGTGAAGTCATCATTTTATGACAGGGCCACTCAAGCAAAAACTTTCCTTCCTTTCCCAGTGCCTACCAGTCAGGGGACTAGAAACCATGCTTAGCAAGTAGGGGAAGGAGGAGAAATGCCAGGGAAGACGAGAGACAAGTAGGACAGCACCCCTCACTCCTCTCTCCTGAACGTGGTTCATCCCTCAGCCAGCTGGGAGGTGGCGGGAAGATTTAAATGTCAAATCAAGTTGAGTTTTGATATTCTTATGGGGATCAACCCTTCAATTTCTGAATTGAAACTCTCTCCTTTTAGTGAGTTCAAATGATCATGGGACTTTTTTGTACCTAAGCGTGATGATGAAAGTCATGGGACTGCCCTACTTTTCACTGTGGCTGGAAGAACTTCAGCCTTTAATTCATTCCGAAGAGATGTGAGACACAAAAGTAGATTCTTTCTGTTCATACCTCATAAGCCCTGTTAGTTCAACGTACTGGTGGCAAGTTCAAAGCCCCCAAATTTCAGCTCTTGAGGTCCACAGATGGCTTACATGAATCTGCAGGACTTAAATGGATGTTAGAGCCCCGGATTCTGTCTGAGAAATAAGGCAGAGGGGAAAAAAAGCAATGATACTTAATATAGAGAGAGATATAAATATACATATGGATATTAATATGGGCTTGAATAGAGACATACTTATTAATGCCTGTAAAATTCTACATACCTAGATTTTGCCTATTTTCAAAGTTAACCTTTCCTGGCTAAGCAAGAGCTAGTCTACTGGCCACTTCCCAATGCCATAAGAAGAGTGGTTGCCTCTTGCAATCTAGACTTTCTGAACTGAGGAAAGCCTCTCAGTTTTCAGATAGGACAAGATTCTTCCTTGCTTAGTTTGGGTCCTGGGAAATTGACCCCAAGCCTAAGACTGTCCCTTGCTAACACCTGCTTCACTTACAGGTGTAGTGGGAAATGTGAACACAAGGGGCCTTTGCATGCTAGAGCTGCAGCTAGCCCTGTGCAGTCCTTCAAGAAAATAGTGAAGCAGAAAATATGCCCATATGCTAGGTGGGAGGTGAGGTTTTGATGATATCCCAGCAAGAAATCAGGAATGCCTACATCTGATCCTGTCCAACTGGGTTGCAAAACTCTAGGGGATGTCATTTATATCCCTAGGAATTGTGCAATACAGTGGCCACAGGAGGGAGGAACAGAGGATAGGAAACACAGTTTCACTTTGTTAGTACCAGGGCTTAATTCCTAGTTCCCTGGTGTAGGGCTTTGGTAAAGCTGGTTATAGTTCAAAGCCTATGAACTTACCTTATCTCCTCTTAAACAAAAATTCAAATCTAATTCCAGAGGGCCACACACAAGCAATGGGTAGGCTGAAAACATATGCCATCAGAAGAGAGACGCAGGATGGCAGAACCTGACTCCATGGGGCCCACCCTGATTCCACATACTGCTGCTTGGAGGGTGGAAATAGACTAGACTTGCTAGTGCATATGTGGGACTTTTTAACACACAAAAGCCCCAACTACTAATAAGTGTGGCCCAATCCATTTTCTGAAATCCGTAAATCAGAACAGCCACTCCTCTGACCCAGGACAAGTGAGAATGGACAGATGGACAGATGTTCTGCTCACCCTACTGTTGTTCAATCAGGATGCTGTTCATCAGTCGAACCCCAACTGGTCACACTTACTGAACGTCTATAATTGTCCTAGTCTTCATGCAGGGAGGTAAAGGGGATGCCAAAAGAAAAACATGGTTGCTAGCCTCAGGAAGATGAGGATTTATCAAATTAGGGAGTGTGTGGGATATTCTGCTGCCCCACCCAGACCCACTCTCCGCCCTGCTCTGCCCTGCTCTGTGCCTGAAAAGCTGCCCTGTATGGACCGCACCAGTTTTCTCCCTTGTTCTCTAGCCTAGGTCCATGTGGAGACTGGAAGAAGGGAGGAGAGTGAGATCAGAGTATTTATTCCCCCAGCCCCCTCCCTGCAGCAGCACTGGGGGCCGATGAAACAGCAGGTCCCATCTCTGAGTTCTGGACCTTGCCACATCCTCCCACCCACAGCCCCTTTCAACCTAGGGTTGGTAATAAACTCTGTTACTCATCTCAGGGGACCGCATTCTCCCTCCACTCTGCTATCATCTTTGTATATGGTCCCTTGATTAAACTCTCCTCAGACTGCCCAATTTGAGTGTGTCATTTCCTCCTGGGACCCTGAGTGACATGAGGAGACAATATATGGCACAGGAAAACAAGTTGGCAACAAAAGAAAAAATATGGAAACTGTCAAGTAAGTGTTCAGGGAAGCCCTCCTGAAAGAGGAGGGGTGAGGATGGGTCCTAAGGACAGGAAACGACACCTCTGAGGAAAGCTGTAGGAAGGGGTTATACAAAGGTAGAGTTGAAAATGAACAGAGGATGTTCAGGGAATAGAGACTAACAGTCGATGTGGATGGGAGAAATCAGCAGGTGAAGAAGCAAGGGCACTTTGATGCCTAAATTAAGAACGTGCCAAGGGTTTGGATGTACCCTATTGGCAACGGGAAGTAACACTGCTATAGATACAAACCAGGGCGGGGTGGGGGGGGTGTGGTTGCTTGGTTCATAATGATTCCTACAGTGGCCATCACCACGCTCCTCTTGACTTGTTTGATCCAAGAGTGATAGATCCTAGCCTGACCTAAGCTAGGCCAACTGGAATTTGAAAACTCAAATGAAGACACATAGAGATGGATGGGTGGCATTGATTGATCCTGTGGCTGTGGCCTAGAGAGGGGATCCATGACCTCCTTCTGAGGTCCTTCTCACATTCTGTGAGCTGTCCAAACCACATGCATACAGTCATTCTTGGCTGAAGTTGGGGTCGTTTATAAATCAAGATAAACTGATGTGGAAATGAGTGCTAGAAAGCAGGCTGCAGGCATCAGACTTCCAGGGAAATGAGACTCACATCCATATCCCAGAATGGGAAAATACCAGCCCATGGGACAGAGCAATCGAACAATTAGTCAGGCTATCACCTTGCACTATGTGCCCACTGAGGACAGAGCCTGGCCAGGGGTGAGGGCAGGTGGCAGGAAGGTGCTGCCACCTAAAAGGATGAGGGATGCCAGAACCAGAGGGTAGGATGGCTGCTTCCAAAGGCACTGAGCAGCTTAAAGCAAGGGAAAAAAACCAAACACTCAAATACTGAAGTTTTCATCTTCAAGTTAGAGTGAAACAGAGGCTTTCTGTGACCAAGTCGGGAGGAAAAAAAAAAAACAACAACTCTTATTACTTGAAGTTGCCAGGTTACAACTGTTGGAAACCAATTCAGGGCCCGAATTGGCAGGTGTCTTAATTATAATATGAGTTGAATTCACACATTTGCCAAAAAGCATGTATGAATGTTAAGGCATTAATTGAGACAGACCAAGAACCAGCAGGAATGGGACTATCTGGATGGAGGCAGAGGACCTGGGAAACCCTGATCCTCATTGCTCTCTGGCACACTCTCATCTATACCTTTCTTTCTGAAGGAAACCATTTTTCCTTAGTATGACAAAGTTAACAGTTCACCCCATGTCCCACTCTTCAAGGCTGCTCACCTAATAAACAGGATTCAAATTCAACATGACCCAGAAGATAAAATGCAGAATCAGAGAAGGGAAGAAAATTCCATAAGGAATTACAGAAATTGTTCAATACATATTATCAAAAATCTGAGTTTGGATTTTGAGAGTGCTTAATAAAAGTGAGAAGTGAATTTTGGACTTGGTTGAATTTACTGATATGTGCACTCATTAGAAATACTGAACTCGATGGCTAAAGTTCTATGAGTTTGCTGACTGGGCGAATACAGACTTAGAACAAATGCTTGTCCATGCTAGGCAAGTGTGAAGGGCCAGGGATCCTCTGGAATAACCGAGGAAGACTGAACAGTATACTACCTCTATCACGTGGGTTCTGACTAGTCTACTTCACCTCACTCTCTTCCTCTCTAGAGCAGAGAAGACCCTTCTCTCTTTTGTCTTGAAGACAAGATTGGAGAGGGAGGGTCATCTGGAATGGTGGTAGGAGGGGCTATACTGAAATACAATCCTTGACCTCAATGAGTAGGGAGTATATTAAGTGTGGGTGTTTTACCTGCCAGAAACAACACGGGTGTGGCCACTATGGAAGCCAACAGGAAAAGGACAGTGATCTGGGCCCAAAGAGTGATCTGACATCCAGAAAACTCTGTGTTCATTCATCACGGGGATCCCAGGAATTAAATGTGTCACTTAAGAAAATTTCAAGTATGGCAAAAATCAGACCTGTCCTGATTGCTCTGGTAGAGAATGCGGCCGCTGTCCAAATTCTCAGAAGTGAGTCATTTCACAAAACCAGGGCCTCTTGAATGAAAAGGAAAACACAAATCTTTGAGGAAGAGCTTTAAAATATTGCCAGTCACGAAAACCTTTGCCCTAGCCTTTCTCAAGTGGACCCACAGCCAATTTTGCTGGAATAACAGGCACTGGGAAAAGAAATACACTTTTTAGTGGATGCCAGTTGTAAATTACAGTAATTCCAAAAGACCCAAGGAATCACTGAAGTCAGCCTCAGCATAGGTGCTCACGAGAGTCAGGTGATAGAGTTTTGATGTGATTTTGTATCACTGTGGACTGGATAGAGCCCTGAACCTACCTTGCAATGTTTTCGCCAGACCTCAAGTGCAGTGCAGGAAGAAATATACTCAGCGAAGGGTGGGATTCCCACACTGGCTTTCAGAGAGTATAGAAAGGTTACTATGAGAGGATGGTCCAAGTGGAAGCCATTACAGGCATCCTGTCCTCCCAATCAAGACCAGAACACTACCCTATGAGGAAAAGAGCAGAAATCAGTGTCCCATCACAGATAAGAAAGGTGCAGACATATCAATTCCTATGATAGTACCTCCTAATAATTCCCCAGTTGGCCAACATAAAAAACCAGTGGGTCTTAGAGAAGAACAGTGGAATATTACAACTAAATCAGATAGTGGCTTTAACTGTATGTGTTCTTTTAAGTTTGGTTCTGTTGCTGAAGCGAATCGTTATAGTCCTGGTAATTAGCATGTAGATATTCATCTAGAATAGGGGCTGTCAAATATTTCTGAAGGACAAGTTGCTGCATTGTGTTGGTTATCTATGGCTGCATAACAAATTACCCCAAAACACAGGGGCTTAAAACAACAGCACTCATTTATTATTTCCGGGTCAGGAATTTGGACACGGCACAATGGGAACAGCTTGGATCCGCTCCATGATGTCTGGGTCCTCAGTCAGAAGACTCAAAGGCTGTAGCTGGAATCATCTGAAGGCTCACTCACTCATATGTCTGGCAGCTGATGGCGGCTTCCATTGGCTTAGGGTCTAACTGGAACTGCTGGCCAGAACACCCACATGTGCTCTCTCCACGTGACTTGGGTTTCCTCACAACATGGTGACTAGATTCCAACGGCAAACATCCCAGGAGAGAGTGAGCCAGGCAGAAGCTGTCCCCTCTTTCTAAACTGGCCTCATGAGTCACAAAGCATCACTTCCAGCCCACATTCTAGGGGAGGATGATTAGCCTTGAAGGGAAGTATGCTAAAGAATGTGTACATATGTTTTCAAATTGCCACATATACCTTTATTCCACCAATAAAGGAATATCAATAACTGAGGGGTCTTTTGGATGGTGGAGCAGCATATACCATATTTGTGTGTTCTGCTCTACCTAATTACTGGGTTACCCCTAAAACTTCCATTTTTGGGGTCCAGAGCAAGAGAAAGTTCTGAAGATAACCAGGGGTGTAAGTCTAGTGGCTTTGTCACCACTGTGACAACCCATCAGGTGAGATGCTGTGGGCAGTGTACAGAGCATATCAGGGTACTGTGTGGAGCCTGCAGCCAGCCTTGAATGAACATGGCAGCAGCTCCTAGGAGAGTGGAGTAAGGCCATGTCCCCAACTGCAAGAAAGAACTCCTGGACTGCTACTGGACTCCAGGGGAGACTAAGAGTTTTTGACTACAGGACACCAGGTTACCATGACACTCAAGTTGTTTATTTTGAACTGCCATCTGACCCACTTAGCAACAAAGCAGGGAGACCTATAAACACTGCCTCGTAAAGTGGAAGTGATATATACAGGATCTAATCCAAGCAGGCGCTGAAGGAAATATGGGCAGGTTGCTCACACCCATAGCATCCCTAACCCCAACAACCTGCCACCACCGTCCCTCAATCTGGACCTGTGACCTCACACAGGGTGTCCCCTCTGACTGGCTGACTTAGGATGGAAACTCTTATTCCTGGGCCATCTATTCCTGGCCCAGGAAGAGACGGCCCTGCACTTTGCTTGAATGAGCATGAAGTAAACTGCGTCAGTCACAGGCCCTCTTGGGGTAGCCCTAAAGGACAGTAGAGGAGAACACGCCTCCCAGGTGGTAGAATTCGATGAGTTTACGATAGCACTCACTTTGTCTGGAAGGAGAGATTATCTAGGGTCAGAATCTACACCTATTCCTAGACAGTAGCTTACAATCTGGCCAAATGTTGAAAAAGGAAGGAATAAGATTTAAAAATTCTGGTCAAGAAAGTATGGAGGACCATGTCAATTGATGTCTTGGAATGAGCTCCAAACCTAAAAATATTCATATCTCATGTAAACGCTCAACAAAAGGCTCTCATAGTGGAAGCGGCTCTGATAATATGGTGTGCTGGTTGCCCTCCCTATAGCAGCCAGATGATTTACCATGGGCTCATGAACAAAGTAAACAATGGTACAGGGAAGGAGACAAAGCACAGACTTAAAAGCGCGGACTTCTACTGATTGAGGCTATCTTGGTTTCTACCTTGGCTGTATGCCAATTTTCCTTCAGGAAAAATCAACCAATTTGATTGACTGATAAAACTACAATATGGCAGCCTGCTCAGAGCAGACCAGCCAGCTTCCAGATGCATCGAGGAGGGAGATGGGATTTACCCTCAGTGGACTAAATATTCTATAATTGAACTGCTTCCCTTACTCGTCGTGACTCTGCTAACTCCATCTATCCCCACACCTTCTGAAGGCCTTATACATCATCACAGTATCCTAACCGCAGGCAAGGAGTTTATTTCGCAGCATAAGGTGGAGGGTTTAGGCTGATGCCCGATGTGGCATCTTGGTCTTGGTTCTGGTTTGAACCCACATTCATTTAGAATCAATTGGACCTGTAGAATGGTGGGAAGGCCTACTGGAGAATTTGCTAAGAACAATGAGAAGCAAGCCAGTTGAGCCCTTCAGAACTTTAGCCATTTTTGAGACTCAGGGGTACCAAGTACTGTGGAAGCTGGGATTGAATCTCAAGGCTGAAAACAGGGCAGTTAGTTAAAAGTCTGCAAAAGGAGTAGTTAGATGCCCCACATCCTTCTCCACCCTGCCAGGCCAGGTGACTATCTTACCCATCCCCATAGGAGACACTCGTGTATCTCCAAGAGTAAATAAACCCGAGGTTCTCCACATTCAGAGGCACACAGTAGAGGGCAGGGGTGAGTGCTGGACTCAAACCAAAGGGATTTAGCACACTGGCTTGCGCCAAATATTGAGACTGCTAGCCCCACTTCAAAAATACCACTTTCAAAAACTCTGCAACCAGGCAACGGAGGAGATAAGATTCTTCTTTGCAGAAACAAATGACCCCAGAGAAAGATACCTACAGGTTCTGCAGTTCAGGGGTCCCCCAACATAGGGACCAGCTCACTAAACACCTGTGACAAGCCACCAGCGGACAAGTCCTGTCCACTCAGGGCTTCCCGCCAGCTTTGGTATCTCATTCTTAAATATAAATGGAATGCCAAAGACTGCCAGACTCTGAGGACAACTGCCTACATGGAAGACAGCATCTGGAATGAACATCTAGGAGAAAAGGAACTCAGAGGCAAGAGAAATATGGGGGCATGAAAAAAAACAAAAAAAACCCCACCAAACATGTAATCAATTCTCAGAGAGATAAAGAAAAGTATGGCTCCCGGAAGAAAGCAGAAAAGAGAAAGAGAGGACACTCAGAGAAGAGGAAAAAACTCTTGGAAATTAAAAATATAAATTTTAAAGAAAAGTCAACAGAGGGTTTGAAAGATAAAGGTGAACAGAAAAACTAATAGGTAATAGACCATAATACAACTTTTATTATTTTCCCAGGAGCTGGTCTAAGAGTTTTATATATATTAACTCATTTAATCCTCATAACAATCCTCTTATGTAGAAATCCCCTCCATAACACATTCTTATGAACTTTCATAACTGCAGGGATAAATAAGTATACTGAGAGCTTTCAAGGAGAAAAAAATGGGCAACAGAAAGGAACAGAAATGGTCCAAACATCGACACAACACTGACTGATAAAAGACAGTGGGGCAGGGCTTCCCTGGTGGCACAGTGGTTGAGAGTCTGCCTGCCGATGCAGGGGACACGGGTTCGTGCCCCGGTCCGGGAGGATCCCACATGCCGCGGAGCGGCTGGGCCTGTGAGCCATGTCCGCTGAGCCTGCGCGTCCAGAGCCTGTGCTCCGCAGCAGGAGAGGCCACAACAGTAAGAGGCCCGCGTACCGCAAAAAAAAAAAAAAAAGACAGTGGGGCAGCAGCTGCACAGTTTTGAGAAAACACTACATTCAACCTGGAAATCTATACAGAACCAGAGTTTTGATCAAGTATGAAGGTATAATACGGGTACTTCTAGGCATGAGAGGACTTTAAACTTTTCCTCCAATTTACCCTTTTTCTCAGGAAGAGACAAGAGATATGCTTCAGTAAAATGAGGGGTTAGCAAGAAAGAGGGGGTCCCAGGATCCTTAAAACAGGGTTTAATACAGGTGTGCAGGAAAGAGACCTCCAGGACCCCCAGAGACAGTCCAGATTAGTCTCGAGGATGAAACATAGAACGTGTGGGCTTTGAACACTCTGAAAAATTATCGTTGGGCAATAACTGACAGATCAAACTGGAGCATTTTGGGAAACTGGTGATAGGTGTAAAAACAACTAAGTAGATGGAGGGTGTGGGGAGCCAATAAACTGCAGGAACACAACACACTGGCTTCACAGTGAATACTATTTACCATGGCATGAACACTAATTAGTGATTTAACCAGAAAACAGAAAATAACCAGACTGAGATGTAGAGAGGGGAAGAAGTGTGAGTGAGTTAGTCCTCACCTACAAGAACAGGAAATCAATAATAATGCCTAAAACTGGTACACCGTGAGGAAGCAACATAAGCATATTACTTAACAACATGTAGGTAAGCAGCAAGAGAAATGGCCAGTAGAAATCAAAGTGGTTGCCTGGGAAGAGTGGGCAGAGATGGGGAGGGGTGGAGCAGGAGATGCTATTTCTAATTTCTTTCTTCTTCTGTCCTCTGTAGGCCAGGATCTGATTTTCTTAACTATGCACTCTTATAACCTTCATAAAAACAAATGTAAAATTTTTGATGTTATTATATGAGAAAGTAAGTGCAAATAGAAAATAAGAATAGGAGAGTAAGATTAAGCCATACACAGAATCCCTTACTGCATATAAGTAAGGCTCTGACAACTGGAAGAGTTGAGCTCAAACCTGACCATGCCCTCACTTCTTAGTAACCCAAACAAAGAACAAAACACTGTCCAGACGGTAACTAAAACATAATTAGATTATCAGAACAATATTAAATTAGAGGCTAATCAACTACACATTTTTGGTAAATGCTGAATGGTATAACATTGGCTAAAATACCTGGCCACAGCTAAGTCCAAAACTGATGGTCACTATCATAGAAAAAAATTGCTGGGATTTACATAAATCTGATATCTTATTTTAAAATTTAATTATAATTGCAGTTGTATTAGTAAAGGTGAGTGCTCTCATTTTTAAAGATTGACATCATGGTGCAGAGATAGACACTTTTCTGCACTGTCAGCATTCAGCGGCTCCAGTGGTCACCATGCGGCACATGTAAGATCCTACATAGTTATGGCTTCCAGCCGAGGCTGGTGGAGGAGCAAGGTCTTGTGCTCACTGTACCAGTGTGGGGAAGTGCTCACGGTGATGTTGTCCTTTCCTTAGCTCTCGTGGTAATCGACTAAGGTGACAGTCTCCTCTTCAACTCTTGGAATTAAACATACCATCACTGATTGATAATGCAATTTCACTATTAGTGCACTGCTTGAAGAGGATGCCTCTGAAGAGCGTTCTTAAAAGCTGACTATTTGCATGGACATAAACACACTAACAAACGTAAGGTAGATAGCTAGTGGGAAGCAGCCGCATGGCACAGGGATATCGGCTCGGTGCTTTGTGACCGCCTGGAGGGGTGGGATAGGGAGGGTGGGAGGGAGGGAGACGCAAGAGGGAAGAGATATGGGAACATATGTATATGTATAACTGATTCACTTTGCTATAAAGCAGAAACTAACACACCATTGTAAAGCAATTATACCCTAATAAAGATGTTTAAAAAAAAAAAGCTGACTATTTGCACACCTCTTAGGAGCCACTTCCAATCCTCTCAGCCTTTTCTGCTGGGGCACCTGTCAAGCCTCTCACAGGTGCAGCCTGATGGCACCTGGCCTGGGCTCGGACCATGCCTCTCACCACCTACCCCAGGACTCCTCCACTGACACTCAGCACCATGCATGTGCAAGCTGGGAGTGCAGGCGACTTGATGTCCAGTGGGGCAGAGCCTTGACCAATGGAAGATAGGAGCTGATAGGGAAATGTGTCTGCCTCCATCCCCAGACAGACAATCCTGAGAAGCATCTCAAAGCTTCCAGCACGCATGGTAGTGGTGTCACAATGCATCCTTGTACTGGCCCTTACTCTTTCCCTGCTTTACTACCCCATCCTTCACCTCCGCTGCCTGAGATCACATACGCTGATGAAGCTGTGGCACATAAACCTTGATCTTGATCTTGAGCTCTGCCTTCTGGGAAACCCAAGTGAAGACAAGGGATTACGATTATCGCCTTCACTTTCATTTTAAATTTCCAATATTTTCCCATGCTTGTTCCATATAAGCACTCGAGAAAGGGTTGTTCTTAAGCCTTGAATCTAATAATGTGCCATAAGCAATCCGATTGGCATTAAATATTTTTAAAAACTGTCTCAGATTCCACCTGCACCTCAGCTCTCATCACAGGCACACCTCTGGAGTGGAAGGATAGCAGGATCTTCACAGCAGTATTGGGCCAGAATTACTTGTGCTTTCAAGATGACTTCTTCAGCGGGTTCCAGTAAATCAGTTATTTTTCCACAAGCAACTAATGGTTGTTACCAAGTTTTACTGTGCCAGCACTGTTATTTGTGAAGTGTATTAGTCCACTTTCTTTTGGTCAAGCAGCCTTTCTAACACATCAAGGATGCTATGCCATTTGAGCATTTTGGAGAAATGTGTATCAAAGCAGTTTTACTATCTCGTGTATGTCATATAGTTTACCTTTGGCTAAACACTGAATAATACTAGTGGCCATCTACCTTTTTGCTTATGACCAGTAATTCTGCTACATTATGTAGTGTCATAGGTACTTTCTGAAAACACAACTGAAAGGTGTGAACAAAACACTACATGCTTGGGATCTCTAAATCACTCATAGTCTCACCATGTGTTTTCCATTATCAATGACAATTACAGAACATTTTGCATTGTTGATTTTCCATTCAATACGTGTTTTTTCTTTCCTTCAGATTCACTAAGTTGTTATCCGTATGAGACTTAGAAATCTCTTGACAAGCAAATAAAGTAGAACATAACAGAATTCCGTCTGATTTCATGGTGCTCTCAAACTTAAAAAAAAAAGCTATCTGGTTGTCTCTGCATGCCCAAATAACAGGTGCATCGTACACAAAATTTAGGATTGTCAGTAATCCATGTTTTCTAGAAGGATATTTGCATCTAGAATTCACAGCCTGGACATTTCTCAAAATTCTTCAACTTCTGAAAATGGTTGGGAACCTCTAGCAATCTTTTTGACAAGGTTTTTGTTTAAATTTTAGCCTCTGCTTTCAATTGTCTTTTGAAAACAAAGACTGTGCCTTTGTAAAACAATCTTGTGAAGTAGATTGTTTCAAAGTTTGATTAATAAAATAGAATGTTTCCCTTTCCCCTCAACATTTTCTTTTTTAAAAATACCTCATATTCTTTTTTTTTTAAAACATCTTTATTGGGGTATAATTGCTTTACAATGGTGTGTTAGTTTCTGCTTTATAACAAAGTGAATCAGCCTCATATTCTTTTTTATGTCTGGATCAAAGAAAATTTATCATGGATATTTTCATACATTCTTCCTTAGTTCTTTTAGGAAATTTTTAAGGTGAAAATCTTCACATTTTGCTTTTAATTCATCTTCACAGGATGAGAAGAATTCTCAAATAGAAAACCTTATGGAGGGGCTTCCCTGGTGGTGCAGTGGTTGGGAGTCCGCCTGCCGATGCAGGGGACACGGGTTCATGCCCCGATCCGGGAAGATCCCACATGCCGTGGGGGAGGCTGGGCCCGTGAGCCAGGGCCGCTGAACCTGCACATCCGGAGCCTGTGCTCCGCGATGGGACAGGCAACAGCAGTGAGAGGCCCGTGTACCGCAAAAAAAAAAAAGAAGAAAAAGAAACCTTATGGAGGGGCTTCCCTGGTAGCACAGTGGTTAAGAATCTGCCTGCCAAAGCAGGGGACACAGGTTCGACCCCTGGTCCGGGAAGATCCCACATGCCGCGGAGAAACTAAGCCCATGCGCCACAACTACTGAGCTTGTGTTCTAGAGCCCCTGAGCCACAACTACCGAGCCCGCATGCCACAACTACTGAAGCCCACGCGCCTAGATCCCATGCTCCGCAACAAGAGAAGCCACCGCAATGAGAAGCCCGCGCACCACAAGGAAGAGTAGCCCCCGCTCGCCGCAACTAGAGGAAGCCCGTGTGCAGCAATGAAGACCCAATGCAGCCAAAAATAAAATAAACAAAATAAATGAATTAATTAAAAACAAACACACAAAAACCTTATGGAAAGATTCTTGGCTAAAACTGAGTTAACTAAACTAAGAATCAATTACAGTTCTTAAAGCTTATTTTGTTTAATTTTATGAATAATTCTAGGAAGTCAACAACTACAAATATCAAAATTATATAATTGACTCTCCATAATCGCTATTCTTTTTTTCTGTTCTACCTTTTAATGTTATTTATATGTTTACAAACATTTCTCAGCCTAAAACTGACACAATGTACTTCCTAGTATCCAAATAAAACAAATTCTCCCTGATTTCTTGTTTTAACTCCAGTCTAATTTTTCTATTTATTTAACTATTTGAAACATCTTAATTTTTGTACATAAAATTGACAGCTTATTACCATCAGTTTTTGCAGCATCTTACTCTTGCAATATTCAATGTACATTTATATTTCAACCAGTTGATAGAATTTCAACATATAAAGCACATAAAGAGATTTTTCACTCTAAGTTACTTCCAAATGCTTATGTACGTTTGGAACTGAATTCAATTATTTATAATAAACTTGTTCTTGTGTTTCATACATTTACATGATGGGGATCTGCACGATCACATGACCATTGATCCTGCAAAAGTTCAGAAATCCCAAAACTAACATTGACGCAGGCAAATAGCTTTTTGCCCTTACAATGACTAAGGTCAAAGT
Source organism: Phocoena phocoena (assembly GCF_963924675.1). Classification (NCBI taxonomy): domain Eukaryota; kingdom Metazoa; phylum Chordata; class Mammalia; order Artiodactyla; family Phocoenidae; genus Phocoena; species Phocoena phocoena. Next base: position 41,249,056 of record NC_089228.1, on the reverse strand, counting down.
TGAAGCCAAGGGGCTTCCCTAGTGGCGCAGTGGTTGAGAATCTGCCTGCCAATGCAGGGGACACGGGTTCGACCATATCTTCCTGGTCTGGGAAGATCCCACATGCCGCGGAGCAACTAGGTCCGTGAGCCACAACTACTGAGCCTGCGCGTCTGGAGCTTGTGCTCCGCAACAAGAGAGGCCGCGACAGTGAGAGGCCGAGGGCCGTGCACCGCGATGAAGAGTGGTCCCCGCTCGCCGCAACTAGAGAAACCCCATGCACAGAAGCGAAGACCCAACACAGCCAAAAATAAATAAATAAAATAAGATAAAATAAAAAATTGGATAAAAAAAAAAGCTGAAGCCAAAATTAGATTCTTTTAACCATATTTTTTACCTGCCTCATATTATCTCAACCACATTTTTGAATGGCATTGAATTCTTACATCAACTATATCCATACCGGGTACCGGTCCAAAATCTATGTTTTTTGTCTCTTGTGATTCACAAGAAGTTAAAACAGAAAAAAAGAGAGCAACATCTGTGTGGTTATTTCCAGAACTATAGATATTTCAGGAAGTCTTATAAGAAGCCTAAAGATACACTGGTGTAATGCTTTTCTTTCTCTTACTGTGCCTGAAAAGTCAATAAATGCTTTTTAAATTATGTAAACTTTTAACTAAGTTACCAGCTGAGACAGCATCTTGAAGATTGCGATGATCTAGCCTCTAAACCAGAGGCAGGAACCACAAGGTGAAGATGGGTGGGGAAACACAGGAGGCTGTGACACATCTCATGTTTTTACCTAATGACCCACTCACTAATGTTTCCTGTCCTCACACCGTTAAGCTCCACTGATCTCAAGGTTTTAGTGCCCAAGTGACCCAAAAAAGTTCTTAAGGAAACTGAGAATGCCACCTGACCCCACTGTCATTTCCTTACACAATTAGAGAAATGGTGAACAAAAGAAAGAATTTTTTAAAAAATACATACAAATATATATATTCTGGAAGAGTATATATCATATATGAAACGTAGGGGAATGTTTTATGCATCACCTTATACTGTTATACCCAAAAGTAGGAATTAACAGAAACTACCCCAGTACTATACAGACAGATCTGTGGATGTCTCAAGGGACTGAGGAATGACAGACTGGGCCACCTCAAAGGACTCCACCCATGCAGGTGGTGGCCACAGGAAAGGGAACCTGAAATAGTAGTGGAGGACGGGGGTCTTAAAAACCAGCTGCAAAAATACGTATTGTCTCTGCCTGTAGTTCTCGTCCCTCTTTACTTCTCCCAGTATTGTGTATGAGTTACATTGATTATGGTTAAGTTTAACATTTGGTTCATAGGTTACAGATTATCAGTTGGGCTTAAGCGAAACCCCAATAGAAACTCACATCACTGGGAGAGCACAGGCTTGGATGACAGTGAACTCAAGTACTCATTTCTAGATGCAGCAGTTGTTGATCACTTTGGGCTCTTCTCCAAAACACACATTAACATACATAATTTTACATTTGTGGGATCATATTATACATGCACATCTGAGGGTATCTTTTTCTTTGTAGTACAGATTTTTGTTTCTCTCCTTTTTTTCCTAAGATGGTCTTTCCATCTCCACTCTTTCCTCTTCTGATATCCCCCAAGTCTCACAAGTGACCCATAGTTTCTGTCCTAATGTACCATATCCATACACAGTTGTTTGGGTTTTTCTTTTTTTGCCATTGTTTACAATACACAGTACACTCTTCTTTGCATGTTACTTTTGAATCCCATAATACTTTGTGGAAATTCTTCCTAATCAGCCAGTTTGGCTCTAATTCCTTCTTTTTAATTGCATAATAATATTCTAGGGCATGGATAGGCCATAATTTATTGAACCTTTCTAGTATTCAGAATTAATGGCTTTTCAAAATTTTTCTTTTTTACTTACATATCCTTACATGCCAGTCACTGGTACTTTTATTTCTATGGCATTGGTTCCCAGGTATGGGATTGGTGGGGCACAAGATATGTGTTTTAAATTTGAAAGAATCTGGCAGATTATTTTATAAAACAATAACAGTAATTTACTTTTCCATAGACAGCATATGAAGAAACCTCTCACTCCTCCTTACTCTTCATCAACTCATTATACCAGGCATTTCCACTCTTCCTAATGTGTTCTGTATGGTAGACATAAAGTGATTTTTCACTTTGAGTGTAATTTCTATGTTTGTGCATATTTGTATATTTTTCAGTCACTTGGATTTGCTCTGTGAGCTGCATATTCATTAGATAAGAAAGGAGACACACGCACAAAGACGGGAGGGATGAACAATTATAGATGAATTCTACATACAGCACTATGGCAACTCACTGGAAAACCTTGAAGAAATGGCAGGATGCCTAGAAAATTTTTATGTATCAAAATTCACCCAAAAAGCAGTAGAAAATACAAATGGGCTGATTAATGCAGAAAAATTAGAAAGGTAAACTAGTATCTACTTTTTAAAAGATACCAGAACCGGATATTTTCATAGCTAAGTTCTACCTAAACTTTAAAGAAGAGATAATTTCTATGATATTTAAATTATTGTAGCTCATAGAAAACTATGGAAAAACTCCCATTTAATTTTGTAAAGTCAGTCTATTTTTAAAGATAGTTAGAGTGCAATTCTCACTTACAAATATATCAATCTCACTTATACATTTGTAAGTAAAAGTCAAAATAGTGGGGAATAAAATCTAACAGTACATCAAAAGAATAATAAACTGTGGTCAAGTGATAGTATCTAAACATGAAAAGATGGTCTGAATTAGGAAATCTATTCTCTTAATGCATTAGATTAACAAATGGCAAAAACCAAATGACTGCATTAATAGATACTGAAAAATTATTTGATAAAAGCTCAGCAACTGGACTTCCCTGGTGGTGTAGTGGTTAAGAATCCGCCTGCCAATGCCAGGGACACGGGTTCAATCCTTGGTCCAGGAAGATCCCACATGCCACGGAGCAACTAAGCCCATGTGCCACAAGTACTGAGCCTGCGCTCTACAGCCCATAAGCCACAACTACTGAGCGCATGTGCCACAACTACTAAAGCCCACGTGCCTAGGGCCCGTGCTCTGCAACAAGAGAAGCCACCGCAATGAGAAGCCTGCGCACCACAACGAAGAGTAGCCCCTACTCTCTGCAACTAGAGAAAGCCCGCGTACAGCAGTGAAGACCCAACGCAGCCAAAAATAAATAAATAAATAAATTTTTTAAAAAAGAAAAAAGCTCAGCAATTATCTCCAAAATGGGGGAAATTGTGATGAAATCTGTTACCAGAAATCCTCAAAAAAAAAAAAATCACCCCAAATATTGAAATATTAAAACTAAGCCAAGGGGGCTTCCCTGGTGGTGCAGTGGTTGAGAATCTGCCTGCCAATGCAGGGGACACAGGTTCGAGCCCTGGTCTGGGAAGATCCCACATGCCGCAGAGCAACTGGGCCCGTGAGCCACAGTTACTGAGCCTGCGCATCTGGAGCCTGTGCTCCACAACAAGAGAGGCCACGACAGTGAGAGGCCTGCGCACCGCAATGAAGAGTGGCCCCCGCTTGCCACAACCAGAGAAAGCCCTCGCACAGAAACGAAGACCAAACACAGCCATAAATAAATTAATTAATAAAAAAATTAGAAAAAAAAAAAACTAAGCCAAGGGCTTCCCTGGTGGCGCAGTGGTTGAGAGTCCACCTGCCGATTCAGGGGACACAGGTTCGTGCCCCGGTCTGGGAGGATCCCACATGTCGGGGAGTGGCTGGGCCCGTGAGCCATGGCCGCTGAGCCTGCACGTCCGAGCCTGTGCTCCACAACGGGAGAGGCCACAGCAGTGAGAGGCCCGCATACCGCAAAAAAAAAGAAAAAAAACTAGGCCAAATAAGTCAGGCATCATGTATCAATGCCTGCCACCACCATTATAATTTAATATTTTTTAGAGGGTCTAAAAAAACACGAAGAAAAAAGCTGATAAAACTTTGCATGTTCATATACCTAGAAAATCAAAGAGAAAGAAACTTCTGGAACACACAAAAATCAATAGCTTTTCCTTATATTAGTGATATGGCACAAGAATCCAGAAGCTATAAAAGAACAGGTAAACAGGGCTTCCCTGGTGGCACAGTGGTTCAGAGTCCGCCTGCCGATGCAGGGGACACGGGTTCGTGCCCCAGTACGGGAAGATCCCACATGCCGCGGAGTGGCTGGGCCTGCGAGCCATGGCCGCTGAGCCTGCGCGTCCGGAGCCTGTGCTCCGCAGCGGGAGAGGCCACAACAGTGAGAGGCCCGCGTACCGCAAAAAAAAAAAAAATTGTTTGGAGAAAATACGTTTGCAACAAAGATGATCAATAAAGTATTGATATCTATAATACATAGAGTTCTTACACATTTGCAAGAAAAAGACAAACAACCCACCAGAAACAAGTGTTGAAAGTCACACCTTGATGAGATAAGGAACTAGACATTATACCACAGAGAGCAGGTTTCCCCTCAAAACTGTTGCTTCTAGCAAAGCAAAGCGTGCCAGGTTAACAATCAGATTGCAACTCTGCTTTCAGCACACTTAAAAAAATAATAATATAAAGGAGAAAGCATATGTACCACCTTTCAAATCCCCTCGCACCACCACCACCTAAAATCGTATGCCCTCAAAATCTAGTCTTATACTTCCTACCAGGCTGTCTTGGTTGAGGAGGAAATAGAAACACAGGCACCCTTTAAGTCTCTGGAGGTGATTTCTGACTCTGACTTGATAGTACCCTTGTGAATTCCAGTTCAGATATGTGGGGACCTGAAATCCTGCTGAGCTGCAGAAGAGGTTCCCCCTGGCCCTGGATGCCCTCAGCACTCTTTATACTCCCGATCTGTAGTGTAGCCCTGAAGGACAGATTCACCTGCATTTTGGATGCAGATTTAGGTGGTGTCTGTAGTTTTACCACCAGGCCCCACCCACTAGACTGGGCTGTTTGGATGGAATCAGGACCCTGGGTCAGGACACCCCATTATACCCTGTGTAGAATGCACCACAGGACACTTCTTCAGGTGCAAAACAGCAGCCCAGCCACTCCCCTGTCCAGGCCACTCGCCACTCCCTCCTGTTATGAGTTGATCCACACGTGTTATGACAACTTGGACATTGCCCAGTGACCTGGGCTGAGGTGAACAGCACTGAGTGAAATGTTCAGAGCCCACCAGTTTCTGAGCTGCCTCTTGGTCCCAGCCCATGTATACAGCCTCCATGACCTGTGACTCATACCCTTTCTCCCGGAGGTTGTGTGTGTCTTCTACAGAAAGCACAGCAATCCAAGAGCGACAGTGGAGGGAATGTGTGGAAACAACCAAGAAGGGGTTAATATGGTGTGGATGGCTGAGGCATCAAGAGTCTCTCTGCCCCAGAGAGAAGGTGGATGTGACAAAAGCAAGGTGGGGAGTCTCTCAGGGAAACTGACAAAGCAACTGTGACACATCCCAGGAGTGAGTGGGCTTGGAGGTTAGCAGGGGACAGGGAGATGCAGACTTTCAAAAAGCATGGGGAGAGATGAGCCATGCAGATAACTCAAAACCTGCAAGAAGGAAACTACACTAAACACTTAAAATCAAAGGTTGTTAGTTTCAATCCTTCTGTACAAGTTAAGACAAAAAGGCAAAAAAAAAAAAAAAAGGAACAGGTAAGGAGAGGGGATTTCAACACAGGAATCAAAACTGAGGCAGCCGGGGGCCGAGAGAAGGGCAAAGATGTTTTCTGCTAATGGTGCATGATCCTAGCTCCAATCCATGAAGAATCAGGTGGGTTTTTGCGATTTTCTCATAGCTCTCATGGTGCCCACACCAAACATTTAGGAAGCAGTGCTCATGAATGGAGTGCTGAGCTAAGCATCACGGTAGGTACAGGGGAAATGTAAGACCTACTCTCTGCATGAACTACTGCAAGGCACTAAACAGTGCTGACTGGTTTTATGTAGGACCTTTGCTCTTCAGCATGGTGGTCCAGCAACATCCACATCACCTGGGAGTTTATCAGAAAGGCCCAATCTCAAGTCCCACTCCATTCCTTACTGACTCAGAATTTGCATTTTTAGCAAGATTCCCCAGAGGTCGTGTTTGAGAAACACTGACATAGGCAATGAGGCAGAATGGAGAGACTGCCTGGAGGCGGGGTTGCTATCCAAAGCTTCAGGGACAAGTTGGATCTTGGACAAACCTTGAGTATGGATGCCGAGTGGACTGAGAAGTGCTGGGGTGGAAGAACTGAAGGTATCCTCAGGGCCCATCTCAAATACTTCACACATATGAACTCAGGAGGATACATCCACCCTGCCTGTCCTCTCCCCAGCAAACTTCCCTGGGATGTTTTAACTCAGGAAATGGCCCTGGTTATCAGATGTGAACTGACCCAGTCAAAGAAACTGGCCTGGGCTACCAAGGCCATTCTGCCATTCAGCTTTTTGGCTGCACTCCAGAAGTGGGCCTGGGGTTTCTGCAAGGGGCCCCAGAATGACCTCACCACACCAGGCCTTTCCTTCCCTTACTCACGTGACCTTCCTGTTGGGGTAAGTATGTGTTTAGGTACAAGTAACATACTTCCCATTAAAGTGCCTGGGACTGTTACTTTTGCTTTTAGGAAACCCATAAAAGGGAAACTTCAACTCAATCCAAAAGAAAGGAATAACTCATATGTTAAGAATGGCCCTAATCCATCAGCAAGGGGCTGTTCTCTATGTCCAGAAAGGGGAGATTAATCCACGCACACTTACTGGATGCTTTGTATGAGGCAGATGCAGCCCTCCACACCCCACTCCTCCCACCACCACCCCCGCCCCCAAGAACACCTCTTCCTGAACTTTGCTTCTGCAACTGACCTACATTGAAGAGTGTTTCACTTTAAAATGCCTCTTTGAAGTGCTCTGCTGTATCTACTCCATGGATCTTATTAAAGAAATTGATTACATTGCCCTAGTAGCTGCCATCATGAGCTCCATGATACACGAGTCAACAGCTACAAAAGAAAATTAGGAGCAAGAGGAAGAAGAAGTTGAAGATACTCTTCTGTGCTCCAGAAGCTCTGGAAGCTAGTCTGTCCACTGTGAAATTTACAGGGACTTTAATTCACTGATGTGGGACTCTCCAAGAAGGAGGTCTGATAGATGGGGCTTTCCAAACTTATTTAACCACCTTTTTCAAGATGGTTTTGTGTAAAACATTTTAGTACAGACTTCACCATGTCCATGTCTTCTCAAAGAAGACCTGTGGAAGATACTTCTCTCCTTGAATCCAATACCAAGAATGGCTATGTGTCTCCTGCAGAACTACCCTGCCTGAGAATTTGAAACGAAATGTGTTTTACTCTTCATTGGCTGCTGGCGCTGAGGGCAAGATGTTGGAAGGCCTCCAGCAAGTGTACCGAAACTTGGAGCATACCCTCTGTGGCCTGACTCACTGGTGTCCACTTGTTTTCCTCCATTTCCTCAACAATTTATCTGAAATGTTTCTCCTGGCCTAGCTCCATTTGTAAGTTGCATTAAATCTTTTTCCAAACAAAAATTCAGAGAGGCTAAGCGACTTGCACAAGGTCACACAGCTTATCAGAGAGAAATCCAAGATTCAGTCTCAGTTCCGCCTATCTTTGAGGCCTAAGCTGTCCTAGGCCACCTTCCTAGTCCTGTGTGGGCCCATTAAAGTTCTGGGTGTGTTGGTGACACTGGGGGCTGGTAGGAAATGACCGTTATTGAACAGCAATGATTTGGCTTAATCTTTCCTTCTGCCTTTGCTTGTTTCTTACTGCCTAGCCTCTTCCACACCCACCCTTTAGGACCCCTTCCCTACTTTCCAAGACTTTTCATCAGCTCCCCAAGTCCAAGACCCCTAACCTATGACTCACAGCTCCAGACCACGTACTTCTAGATAACCAGATATAGGAGAACAATGTACTGAGTGGTCAGCACAGACACCAGCCATAATAACAGGGTGACCATTCCAGCTGAGTCTCCCCCACCTTGCACACAACAGAAACCCAGCCATAGGGGTGGCTTGACTAATTATGGCCCTGTCTGACTCACACAAAGACCCCAGCTGTTTCATCCAGCTCTCTACTCTGCATCCCTGGAGTGACGTTTTCATCCCCCTGGTTGCCACATGGGCTCCAGATGGCTGGCCTACTGCCAGCCTCATATTTGCATTCTAAACAGGAAGAGAAAAGAAGAATAAATTAAGAGGAGGGGGACGGGACAGCAAGAATATGAAGGAAGAACAATTTCCCAGGAATCCCTAGCAGATTTCCCCTTTAGTTTCATTGGCCAGGATGGTGCCACACGATCACCTCTAGCTAGAAGGGAGGCTGACCTGAATGTAATCACAGTTAGAAAGGAAGGAAGAGCATAAGGTTGGGGCAGTCAGCTGGTGTGATCTTCCACGCCAGAGGCCACCCCAAATGCTTGAGCTGAGTACAAGATGCAGAAAGCAGGCAGCAGGGACTAGAAAGGGAACACCAGGGCTGAGAGGGTTGGCAGAGTCATCTAGGGGGTGCATCCAGGGTCACTGTGCTGCACCCCAGGCTCCCCTTCAGATCTGAAGGGCTCATTCCCCCTGGTGCTGGGAGTGCTGCTAACACAGCCACAGCTGTCAGCCTCCTTTGGGCATCACCTCCGCTGAAAAGAGTCACATTCCCTTTCCAGGACAGCCTTCACCCATTGCCTCATCTCTTCATATCTATGAAGGGTCCTCCCAGCTCCAGAGCTCCCCAGGGAGTCAGCTGAGGCCTTTGTTGAGATTGCCCTCTTCTCATCCTACTTCCTGCCTTTCCCTCCCACGTCAGTTATTCCTAGGCACTCCTAATAAACATGTGGCAGGCTAATTTCCCAGGGGCACAGCCTGCACCAGGGAATAAGCCACTTTTCTTTTTCAAGTTCAACCTAACAGGCGTGTCTAACAGGTGTGTCTGGTGAATGTGAGTATGTCTGAAGCCCTGAGCCAGGTGCTGGGAATAGAGGGGGGCAATGAATCCAAACAGGAACAAGCATCAGTCCCCGCCTTTAAGGAGCTCACAGGCTTGTGCAATGGAGCTGGGAAAACAAGCAGCTAAGACACAGGACAAAACAGAGTAAGGCAAATATAAAGTACAATGGATGTTCAGAGGAGGAAGATGTTATCGACCGTCTGGACCGGAGTAGTAAGAGACTAGGAAATCTGTAGGAGCTTCACAGGAGAGGGAGCCTTTGAAATGACCTCTGAGGATGACAGGGCAGAGCCCATGGCAGAGAAGCACTCCAGGCAGGGCCAGCATAAGCAAATGTCCAGAGGGTAGTAACACATCCAGTTTGGCCAGAATGAGAAGTGAAATTGAGCACTAGTTCCAAGTCAGACAGCCGGGACTTGACTCCCAGGTCTGCCTTCTCTGAAAGAGGGGGATCAGGCATATTGCTTAACCTCTCACAACCACGACTTTCTCATCTGCACAAGAGGAATTATACATCCCCTTTCCCCAAAGGGCTGTCATGGGGATTGAGTAGCTAAGACATGTAGACCACTACACAGACACCTGGAGAAGCCGGAGGCTCAACTGATACTCTAGTTGTTATCACACAACCAGAGATATTGAGGAGGCTGTTGTTTAAGTCAGTGGTGCTCAAAGTTAGGTCCCCAGACCAGCAGCATCAGTAACGTATGGCTAGAAAAGCAGTCTTGGGCCCCACTCACCCCAGGTCTACTGAGCCAGAAACTCTCTTGGTGGGCCTGTCAATCTGTGCTTCAGCAAGGACGAGTCGGAGAACCACTGTCAGGAAGGGCTTGGAAACAGTGCAAAAAGCCCATCTGGTGAGAGAGACGAATCATTTCCGTAACCTTGCCTTTCACTCCACTTCCTCAGATTCATAATGACATATGCAAAAGAGACACCAGAAGAAGAAACATCCAGGGCAGTGGCCCCCCTTTACTTTTCTTCCCTTAATGTGCAGTACAGAGCAAGAGACAACTTCCCAAATTCCACAGGCCGTTAGATCTGGGATGGAGCCCGACATTCTTTTCTTTACTTTTGGAGAAACTGAGGTCCTGAGGGGTCACAAGCCATGGCCAGTGTCTCAGATTCATTGGCAGAGTCAGGACTGAAGCTCAGGCTTCCCAGCTTCAAACTATGATGGTGAAAAAATGGAACTGTTCTGGTCAAAGAGGAAAGTAAATGAGAAAGTAGATCAAAATGACGCCATAGGAGACCTGGGTGAATAATCAAGAGCAACTCAAAACCAGCTAGTGGAGTTAGGAAGCAAAAGGGTTGCATCTACAGTATCATTTTGCAGAATCCCCAACCAAAATTATCAACCCAACATCCACTGTTAAGCTCCATATTCCACCATTACAATTAAGAGCTTTTCATACACGACAAACCAGGCAAGCCTAAACCCACTGCTACCTCAAAATAAGAATATATCCATAAGGCTTTAATTATAAAAGGAAGGAAGAGGAGGAGAGGGAAGAAAGAAGCAAGAGACATTTTACAGAGCCATTCGAAAGAAAACTACAGCCCCTAAGTTCTTATATTTAAATGGATCTGTGATGGGGAAATAGCTAAACTGCATAGGGTTATAAAAACTATCTACTATAAGTTTGAACTTTGTGAAACTACAAAAAAGAAAGATATTCTTGGCAGTTAATGTGTCAGCCTTAATGAAAGGAAGTGGCGAGTCCAGCCTGAGTTAGGGTGGGTCAATGTGCCCTCACTGTGTGGGATGCAGAAAGAAGTGAGCAGACAACAACAAAAAATTAAGAATTTAAAAAGAGGAGCCAGACTGAATCAAAGAAATCTTTGGTTGCTCTCAGCTCTGGGTTTTACCAAGATGTGACTGGAGGAGGGGTGAGCAAGGACAGTTTTGTATGTTGTGCCCTAAACAAGCTTGCTGCTCCTACCCACGGGGCAGGCGACAACTGAAATCCACGTGGCGCTCTGCTCACCCAGCCACACTCAGACCAGCACAGGGTGGCACATGTTCTTAAGCTCATAAGACCAAATGACAGAATCATGCTGCTGGGTTGCCTTTTTTTTTTTTTTTTTTTTTTTTTTATGCGTTACGCGGGCCTCTCACCGCTGTGGCCTCTCCCGTTGCGGAGGACAGGCTCCGGACGCGCAGGCTCAGCGGCCATGGCTCACGGGCCCAGCCGCTCCGCGGCACGTGGGATCCTCCCAGACCGGGGCACGAACCCGCGTCCCCTGCATCGGCAGGCGGACTCTCAACCACTGCGCCACCAGGGAAGCCCTGGGTTGCCTTTTAATATTTGTAATTAAGTCTGTTCAAAGTAACTGTTTGGCAACCCATACCTTTAAACAAATGATGGGTTCTTTTCAAATAATTTCCTTATTTTCTTTGTAAAGTCCCAAACTCAGAGATCCAACCAACCATTCAGAGTCCCTATCTTGGCGTTGAGACAGAGCAAAGTGAGAATCTCCCCTCGGAGAACAACGTGAGCAGATCTACTTTCAGGAAGAGGCACCAACTACAGTGCAGTCCTTCATAACTCCCCTCATTATTTTTAAAATTTTTATCTTGTTCGTTTCTGCAGCAACTCTTCTCAAGATCTTAGTGATTTTGATGATATATTTGGGGATCTGCTTTCTTGCTTCATTCCATGACACCTCCATGCTCTACGTGACTAGAAACTGTCAGACCGATTCACTTATAGAAACCCTTCCCCAACACTCTTTAAAGGGTGAGCTCTTTAAAGGGTCAAAATTAAACAAGCAGGAATAGTAGTGGCCTCCTTACTTTCACAAGCAATGGGAAAGAAGCACTGCTCTCTGGGGGAGGAACTGGATTCTAAGAAGTACTAACGAAAGGGAGTTGACTTGTTTGCTGCTGGAAGATTTCTAACCCACACAACTGGACAGTGTGTGGGGCTGAGGCCGGTGCTACATGTGTGCTCAGCATCAGTCACATGGTCCTGGGCTATTCAGGATCTGACCATTCATCTCCACCTCCACTGCTCCCATCCTTAACAAGCCTCGTCATCGTGGCAACTTCGCCTAACTTGTTTCCCTGCCTGTGTCTGCCTTAACAAGCTGTGCTCAATGCAGCGCCAGAGTGATGCGATCCTGTTGAAACATCTGTCCCTCTGCTACCCAGGGCCCTCCAACAGCTCCCCAGCTGATGCCCACTAAAGGGCAAAGCCCCCCACCCCCCAAGGCCTGCCAGCCCTACACGACATGGCTCCCAACTATCTCTCTGCCATGGGTCCCTACACACTGCCCTCCCCCTCCCTCTGCTCCAGCTACTCTGGTCCCCTTGCTGTTCCTTTGTGCAAAAGTACTGAAATTTCTTCAGGTCGGACATATATCTAAAAATGGAAATGCTGAATCAGAGCATCTCTACATTTTCTAGATATTGCCAAATTGCTCTACAAATTGGTTTGCCAATTTACATTCCAACCCACATTATGGAAGAGGGCTGGTTTCTCCACATCCTCAGCAACACTGGCATTTTCATCTTTACTAATCAGATAGGTGGGAACGGTTAGCCCAATACTGTTTCAGTTTGCATTTTCTTGATTAGGATGGAAATTTAGCATATTTTCCTGTTTACTGGCCATTTGTATTTCTTATTCTGAAAAGCTGATGGGGGAGAGAGGAGATTTTAATAACTCAATTTCTTAGAAAAGTTTATTCGGTTTTCCTATTTTTCATGAGTCAATTTCACCAATGTATAATTTCGAGGAAATTATGCATTTTGTCCAAATTTCCAAATGTATTGGCATAAAGTTGCTCCAGGAGTTCTCTTATGACGGTTATTCTCTGTTCTACTCAGTTTAGTCTTTTGTTGCTGTTGTTGCTAATATTGCTTATTTGTGCCTCTTCTTGTTTTTTTTCCTTCATCCATTTTGTTGGAGGTGGGATCACTGAGACTGTGAACGGTCTCAGGTCAGGTTTTGCCATCGAATGAGTTATGAACAAAAGTTTTCAGTTTTCAGAATCTTCTGGATTTCAGACTTGTGGACTACAGATTATGGATTGATGCTTTCATTTTCATCAGCTCTGATTACTTTGTAATCTTTGTTCTGCTTTCATAATTAACTCATAAGGCATTTAGAAAATTATTTTTCAGTTTTCAAAAGCATGTTTTTTTTGTTTTTTATAATTTATGCAAAGGCGGTTTTTAATTTAACAAATTGTGGTCAGAGAATGTGGTCTGTGTGATACCATTTCGTTCTTATTCGCTAATAACTCTATTATGAACTCGGATCTGGTCAGTGTTTATCAAAGTTCTCTATATAGTCTCAGTTCCAGAGCTTCTCTGCTCGTGACTCATGAATGGACTGTGGGTGTTGTAACATATTGATTTCTTCAGCCCTCAGGACAGTTGAGCAGGGCCTTCTCATAAGCAACCTTATCTGGATTTCCTGGAGGGCAGCCCCTTGCCCAGAAAGCTCACGCAGTAGCCTCCACGGGCAGTAAACTCATGACCTCCTTCCAGCCCTTGTGCTCTATGGTAATGTGCTAAGAGCCCAGACAAGGTGACATTCACATCACCAGCCAGCTGCAGAGCTCATGGCTGCCCAGCAAGGACAAGGGGTCTGTGGAACTGATGTTCATATTCCAGGTGCCCAGGAGATGGAGCACAGCCAAGGCCCCTGGTAGAGAATGGGGCCCGGGGAGGCTCAGTGGGGCTCCCAGCTGACGTAGCTGCAGGCAGCAGCGTCAACTCTCTGCTTTACGTATTTCAGTCACTTCTGTCCATTTGTGCCTGATGTACCCTTTTAGTGGCATCCAAACCAGCTGCAGGGGTGACTGTTCTAACAACGTTATGTGTGCTTTGTAAAGTAGAGCTACATCATCTTTTAAACTCTTTACATAACACATTTGATTGCCTTTGATATTCATTTGTATTTCAACATTATAAGAAATTTCAACATTACATTTGTTAATGAAAGAGAACTATTAGATTCTTCACATATAATTTCAACTGTTGCAAAATTTTGTATGGTTGTAAATATTGTGTTTTAATTTTGATTAAAAAATTATTATTTATGTGAATAAAGTTTCTCATTTATTGTGATTATCAAGAATTTGAAATTATTGTCATCAGAAATCTTGATCTGGAATGTGTCCAGCAGTTTCATACATAAAATATGATAATGGCTTATGTTTGTGGGAGCAACTTTATTTCTTATTTTAAAAATGGGAAAATAGGGCTTCCCTGGCGGCGCAGTGGTTGAAAGTCCACCTGCTGATGCAGGGGACACGGGTTCATGCCCCGGTCCGGGAAGATCCCACATGCCGTGGAGCGGCTGGGCCCGTGAGCCATGGCCGCTGAGCCTGCACGTCCGAAGCCTGTGCTCCGCAATGGGAGAGGCCACAACAGTGAGAGGCCCACGTACCGCAAAAAAAAAAAAAAAAAAAAAAAAGGGAAAATATTTTATTTGTAAAATTTATTTAAAAACCAATGTTAATATTTTATATTATGAATTTTACACCTTATTATAATTATAATACTAATAAAATGAAAATTACTTTTTTAATAGATCATTCCTTTAATAGTATGTAGTCTTCTTCTTTCCCAAATTAAGGATTTTGCCTTAAATTCTATTTTGATATTATATCTCAGTGTTCTTTTGACTAATTGTTTTACAGAATAACTCTTTCCAACCCCTTTATTTTCAGTCTACATGGTGTTCTTATAGGAGTTCTTGTATAAGCAATGAGTGATAATTTGCTTTCAACAAATGATCTTAATCCATTTACTTTTTACTTCTTTTGTGGCTATTGATATAATCTGACTTACTTTAGCCATTTTGCTTTATTTTCTCTTTACCAACTTTTTTCCTTTATTTCTTTCTTAAATCTCTTTCCCTGTCTTTAGTCCCCTGCTACTTTGGAGCCTATAGATTATAGTCAATTCTCTTCAAAGTTACTCTTTATTTTTTTAAGCATCCATATTTAATTACAGATTTTTCTAACAGACTCTGAAGTTATTTAATATTTCTATTTTCCTCCTAAATACAACATGGAGCTTTGCTCACTTTACCCATTGAACATCACCTCCCTACTATCTAGTCATTACTGCTTGGAGGCTTGTTTTTGGTTTTTCCACATTTTTAAACAACAAAAACAAAAACTTTTCTTCCATCAGTCTTTAAATTTACCAATATATTTTTATCAGTTTCTATCTTACAGCAATTTTTTTATATCCCATGGTTTCCTTCCAAGTTCACTCCTCTTCTTGTTAGAGCATATTTTGGGGAGATTGTTCTTTTATTGAGTGTCTATAGACAATGGAATTCCCTAATCCTTGTATGTCTTAAGATCTTTTTCATTTGTCTTCATTCTTGAATGACAAATTAGCAGGCTATAAAATCTCTAGGTTGACAGTCATTTTCCTTAAATACTTTGATGACAGCACTTTGTCATCTGGCATAAAAACAGTCTTTTCTCTTTGACATCTTTCAAGTTTCTCTGTATCACTGATGTGCTGCAGTTTCACAATAATATATTTAAGCATATCTTGGCTCCATCTCCATCCAAGATATGCCTAGCCACATGACTGTGGACCACTTAATATATTTATTTTAAAGTACTTTTTCAATTAATTAATAATTAATTTCATCTGGAGTAAATTTGAATCAGTATGATTCAGGACACAACTAACAGAAAAGACAACCAAAAGAATGGCTTAAACAATTAGGAGAGTTATTATTTCACATAACAAGAGGTCAAGAAGTAAGATAATGTCATGACAATGATCAGTCATACACAATGTTTTAAGATAAAAAATCTACCTGCATCATTAGTTTATTTTACCTTATTCATTCTTATAGCTAATTAAGAAATCATACATGCCCTTTTCATTACAAGTATTTACACTTGCAGAAATCAGAAAAAAAAAAAAAAGGCTTATTATTACCAAGGGCAACAAATTATCAAGCAAGAGAACCAATTTCACAAACCAGACTTTGATACCTAAAGTTGCATTTCACAGCAGTTATAGTAACATCAAAAGTCCAAGTGTCTTGAAAATCTGTTACAAACGTACTGCAAGGATTGTTTTTCATGATAAAAGAAAAAGGTGCTCACAGTTAACAAATTTTCTCACCCTGTTCCTTAACAGACAAAGGAGTAGGACCAATATTCTTAACATATTAAGTGAACGTTTTCAGCTTAATATGTTATTAGAACTGACTCTTGAATTGCCTTTATGGTTCAGAACTTCGTCTACCCTCTGCAGCTGCTGAGAGGTAGGGTTGTTGATAGAAAAAGAGAAAGGGAGAAAGACTCTCTTACTTTTGATCTTCCTTAGACAATTTTCAGAAGCACTGAGAACTGAAAGGACTGAAAATCTCAAGGTTAAGGACAGGAATTTCATTACGTAAATTTTTGAGCAGGAAAATTTTATGTATATAAAACAGCATTTTACATTAAAAACCATTACATTTTTGGTCCATTATTCCAAGCTGTTACATTTTTGAATTCTGTACCTGTCTTTTAAATCATCTGCTGTCACTCCCAACTTTGTGTCAAATGCTATTCTAATAAAGCATGCTTCTTTACTTTCATATCCCCAATCACATACTGCAATTACCCATTTATTTGTGTGTGTGCTTTTAATTAAAGTTAACTGTAGATTCACATACTTTTAGTTATAAGAAATAATACAGAAAAATCTTATGTACCCCTTACCAGTTTCCTTCATGGGAATGTCTTAGAAAGGTATAATACAACACCACAACCATGATATTAACATCAATACAGTTCAGATACAGAACAATTCCATCTCCAGAAGGAACGCTGGGTTGCTTTTTTTAGAGCCATACCACTCCCCTCCCTAGCCCTCCTCATCCACAGTCCTTATCCCTGGCAACCGCTAATCTAATATTCATTTCTAAAATTTTGTAATTTCAAGAATGTTATGTAAATTGAATCATACAGTATGTAACATTTTGAAATGGCTTCTTTCAGTATAATTTCCTTGAGATTCATCTATGTTGTGGTATCAATAATTTGTTCCTATTTATTACTGAGTAGTATTCTGTGGTGTGGATGTGCCTCAACTTGTTTTAACCAGTCAGCCACTGGCAGCCATCTCCGTGGTTTCCAGTTTTTGACTATTATGAATAAAGCCACTATAAACATTCATGTACAGGCTTCTGTTATGAACCTAAGTTTTCGTTTCTCTGGAAATCAATGCTTAGAAATTCAGTAGCTGTGTCATACGGTATTTGCATGTTTAATTTTAAGAGACTGCCAACTTATTTTCTGGGATGGCTGTCAAGTTTTACATTCTCACCAGCAATGCAATACGAAAGCACTCTTCTGCATTGTCACCAGCATTTGATTTTAGCCAACCTGACAGATATTTAGTGATAGCTCATCATGACTTAATTTGCATTTCCCTAGTGGAAAGTGATGCTGAACATTTTTTCATGTGCTTTTTGGCCATTTCCACTTTGGTAAAATGTCTGTTCGTGTTTTTTTGTCCTTTTTAGGTGGTTTGTTTGTTGGATTTTTAACTGGTGAGTTGAGAGTTCTTTATACGTTCCCTTTGTTGGATATGTGGGTTGCAAATATTTTCCCCACTCTGTAGCTTGCCTTTTTACCTTCTTAAGAGAATATTTTGCAAACTAAAAGCTTTTACCTTGAAGTTCAACTTATCAATTTTTTTCTTTTATGGATCATGTTTTTTGTGTCAAGTCTAAGATCTCTGCCTAATGCTAGATCTCTAAGTTTGTTGTTGTTTTGTTTACAAAAGATGTAAAAAACATTTAAGTCCATGATCCACTTTGAGTTGATTTTTGTATTTTTTTTCTTTCCTAGGATGACTATTTGCTTGAGCACCATTTGTTGAAAAGCTTATTCTTCCTCCAATGAATTACTTTTGTCAACAGTTGGCCATATTTACGTGGGTCTATTTCTGGATTCTCTATTCTGTTCCATTTATCTATGTGAATATATCTCCACTAATTTCACATATTGATTACTGTAGCTATATAATGTCTTAAAATCTAGAATACTAATTCCTTTCCCTTTGTTCTTCATTTTCAAGATTGTTATAGCTATTCTAGTACCTTTGCCTTTCCATATATAAACTACAGAATAATCTTGCTTATATCTACAAATAATCTTGCTGAGATTTTGAAACTGCATTAAACCTGTATATTAGTTTGGGGATAACTGACAACATTACTATGTTGAGCCTTCTAATTCATGAACATAGTAAGTCTCTGCATTTAGAAAGATCTTTGATTTCTTTAATCAGTGTTTTGTAGTTTTCAGCATAGTCATCCAGTACATGTTTTGTTGGAGCTATACCTAAAATATTTCATTTTTTGAGCAACTGTAAATTGTGTTGTATTTTTAACTTCTGTGTCCATGTTCACTGCTAGTACATAGAAACACAACTGCTTTTTATTTGCGTATCTTGCATCCTCCAACTTTATTGAACTCATTATTTCTGGGAGTTTTCTTTGTAGATTCCTTGAAATTTCCTATGTAGACAATTGTATTATCTGCAAATAGGGACAGTTTATTTCTTACTTTTGGATCTGTATATTTTTGTTTTCTTTCCTTCCCTATTGCACTGGGCAAAAGACTCATTATGATGGTGAATAAGAGTGGTAAAAGTGCACATCCTTGCCTTGTTCCTGACTTTATGAAGAAAGAATTAAGTCATTCACCATTAAGCATAACCCTAGCTGTAGGTTTTTTGTAGCAGAAAGTTTTGCTTTATTTCTGGTTTTCTGAGATTTTTTTCATAGATGCATGTTGAATTCTGTCAAACACTTTTCTGCATCAATTGAAACAATCATGTGATTTTCTTCTTTAGCCTTTTAATGTAGTGGATTACATTAACTGATTTTCAAATATTAAGCCAGCCTTGCATCCCTGGAACAAACCTCCCTGGGTCATGTTATATAATTGTTTTTAAATATTGGTGAATTCTATTCATTAATATTTTCTTAAGGATTTTTATGTGTGTAATCATGCGGGATATTGGTCTATAGTTATCTTTTTTTTTTTTTAGAAGATGTTGGGGGTAGGAGTTTATTAATTAATTAATTTATTTTTGCTGTGCTGGGTCTTTGTATCTATGCGGGGCTTTCTCTAGTTGTGGCAAGCGGGGGCCACTCTTCATCGTGGTGTGCGGGCCTCTCACTATCGCGGCCTCTCTTGTCGCGGAGCAGAGATCCAGACGTGCGGGCTCAGTAGCTGTGGCTCACGGGCCCAGCTGCTCCGTGGCATGTGGGATCCTCCCAGACCAGGATTCGAACCCATGTCCCCTGCATTAGCAGGCAGATTCTCAACCACTGCGCCACCAGGGAAGTCCCTATCTTTTACTGTATTAACTTTTCCTGATTTTGGTAAAAAGGTAGTTCTAGCTATATTAAATTGTAAGTGTTCCCTCCACTTCTACTTTCTGGGAGCTACTGCACAGAATTGGTTTTAATTCTCCACTGAAACCATACAGACCTGGAAATTTCTTTTTTGGGAATGTTTTAAATTATTAATTTAATTTCCTTAATAGTTATAAGAATATTCAAATTATCTATTTCGTACTGGGTGAGTTTTGACAGTATGTGCTTTTGAAGAAATCGGTGCATTTCATCTAAGTTATGAAATTTCGGTTTGTAGAACTGCCTGTATCATTTTTCCTCTTTGTCGTCAATGTTATTGATCTTTTAGAAGTATCTTTTGTTTCAATGATTTCTTTTATTGTTTTTCTCTTTTCAATTTCATTGATTTCTGCCCTTATTTTTTAGTGTTTTCTTACTTTTTCTTGCTTTGGGTTTATTTAACTCTTCTTTTTCTAGCTTTTGGCAGTGGGAGCTTAAATAATTGATATGAAATTTCTATTCTTTTCTAACGTAAGCATTTAGTGCTATAAATTTCTCTCTTGGCACTGCGTTAGCAGTGTCCCACAGATACCGTATTCTCTTTTTAATTTAGTTGAATGTATTTTTTTTTATTTATTTATTTTAGTTTAGTTTTGGCTGCATTGGGTCTTTGTTGCTGCGTGTGGGCTTTCTCTAGTTGTGGCGAGCGGGGGCTACTCGGCTACTCTTCACTACAGTGCACAGGCTTCTCGTTGCGGTGGCTTCTCTTGTTGAGGAGCACGGCCTCTAGGCACGCGGCTTCAGCAGTTGTGGCACGCGGGCTCGGTAGTTGTGGCTTGCAGGCTCAGTAGTTGTAGCTTGTGGGCTCTAGAGCACAAGCTCAGTAGTTGTAGCACAGGAGCTTAGTTGCTTCGCAGCATGTGGGATCTTCCTGGACCAGAGCTTGAACCCGTGTCCCCTGAATTGGCAGGCAGATTCTTAACCACTGCGCCACCAGGGAAGCCCCTAAATGTATTTTTTATTTCCTTTAAGACTTCCTTTTTGATGCATGGATTATTTAGAAGTATGTTGCTTAATTTCAAAATGTTTAGTTTTCCTGTTATCTATTATTAATTTCTATTTGATTCCACTGTGGTCTGAGAACACACTCTGTATTATTTCAACTCTTAAATTTGTTGAGGTTTGTTTTATGGCCTAGGACATAGTCTACCTTCATCTGTGCCCTGTGGTGCTTAAAAAGAATGTGTGTTCTACCTCTGTACAGTGGAGTGTTCTTTAAATGTCAGATCCTGTTAATTGGTGGAGTTATTAAGTTCTTCTATAACCTTGATGATTTTCTGTCTGATTGTTCTATCAGTTGTTGACAGTAGGATACTGAGGTCTCCGACTATAATTGTAAATCTATCTGTTTCTCCTTTCAGTTCTTTCAATCTTTGCTTCACTTACTTTGCAGTTCTGATGTTTGGTGCACACACATTTAGGATCTCTATGTCTTCTTGGGAGAGTGTCCCTTTTATCATTATGTCCTCTCTGTCCCTTTCTATCCTGGTTAATGTCCCTCTCTGTCCCTGTTAATTTTCTTTGCTCTGAATTCTGATATTAAGAACCACTATTGTTTCTTTTGACTGCTGTTGGCATGATATATATATTTCCATTTTTTAACTTTCAATCTACATGTGTTATTATATTTGAATTGAGATTCTTGTAGACAGGATACAGTTGGGTCATTTTTAAAAAATCCATCCCGCCTATATCTGTGTTTTAAAAGGTATATTTAGTCCATTTATATTTAATGTTATTGTTGACCGTGTCAGGGCTTATGTCTGCCATTTACTTTTTTTTTTTTTTTTTTTGTGGTACGCGGGCCTCTCACTGTTGTGGTCTCTCCCGTTGCACAGCACAGGCTCCGGACACGCAGGCTCAGTGGCCATGGCTCACGGGCCTTGCCGCTCCGCGGCATGTGGGATCTTCCTGGACTGGGGCACGAACCCGTGTCCCCTGCATCGGCAGGCGGACTCCCAACCACTGCGCCACCAGGGAAGCCCTGCCATTTACTTTTTAATCTCTATTTGTTCTGTTTTTCATTTCTCAATCTTCTTTTCCTGCCTTTCTGTGGGTTATTTGAACATTTTTTTTTTTTAGAATTCAATTTTGATCTGTCCATTGTGTTTTTGAGTGTTTTTGAGTGTATCTCTTTGTACACTTTTTTGTTTTTGTGTTTTTTTGCTGGTGGTCATTCTAGATATTACATGATATATAAACATCACAGTTTACTGGTATTGACATTTCACCAGTTCAAATGACGTACAGAAACCCTACCTCCTTCTACTTCCCTTTATCCTTCCTCATTTATACTTTAATTCTCTTAAAATATTTCCTCTACATATATCTCAAACCACATCAAACAGCATTACAAGTTCTGCTTCAACCATTGAAAGTCATTTATGAAACTAGATATCAGCAGGAAGATGTGTTGTTCTGACCCATATTTTTACTCTTTCCATTGTTCTTGCCCTCTTCCTGATGTTCTAAGAATTCTTAATCTTATTATTTCCTTTCTGTTTAGGGAATTTCCTTTAGCCATCCCCTTATGAGAAAAGAGAGGTAGCAAATGCTCTCTTCTTTTCTCTCATCTGATGTCTTGATTTTCCCTTCACCCCTGCTGGATATTTTCACTGGATATAGGTTTCTGGATCAAATAGTTCTTTTTTTCAGCACTTAAAATATTGTGCCACTAACTTTGAGCCTTTATGATTTCTGATGAGAAATTCACTGTCATACTATTTTTGTTTGCCCTCTATAGGTAATGTGTTTCAAACTGCTTTCAAGATTTTTAAATTTGTCTTCAGTTTTCCAAAGTTTGACAATGATGTGTCTTGATTATATCTTTTGCTAAGTTTATAAAGTTTCATCCATTATTTGTTTGAGTACTTTTTCAGACTCATTCTCTTTCTCCTCCCCTTCTGGAAGTCTGACGAATGAATGCTGGATTCTTTTGTTATAGTCCCTCAGATCCTGAGGCTCTGTTCTTTTCTTTTTCCTCAGTCTTTTTTCTTTCTGTTATTTCACTGATTTTGTTTTTCTCTGTCACTTCCACTTCTGCTGTTGAGCCCATGCAGCAATATTTTGGTTTTATTGTTGTATTTTTCAGTTCTATAATCTCCATGTGGTTCTTCTTTATATCCTCTATTTCTTTCCTGAGACTTTCTATTTCTTTGCTGAGATGTTCAATTTATTCATATGTTTCAAGTGTGTTTATAATTGCTCATTGAAGCCTTTTATATGATGGCTGCTTTTAATTGTATTTCTAACATCTGTATCATCTCGGTGTTGGAAGCTGTTGATTGTCTCTATTCTTTCAAGTTGAGATTTTATTGCTTCTTGGTATGACAAGTGACTTTCTATTGAAACCTGGACATTTTGAGTAGCGTAATATAGGACCCTGGATCTTATTTAAACCCTCTGTTTTAGTTGGCTTCCTTTAACACTGCTCTAGCAGGGGAAAGGGTGGTACTGCCTTGTTAGTGCCATGTAGGGGTAAATGTCTGGGTTTTCCCACTTGGTCTTCATTGACACCCAAGGGGGAGGAGGGCCTCTTGTTACTGCTAGGTGGAAGTGAGAGTACCCACTAGGTTTCCACTAATACCATTCTGGATGGGAGGGGTGAGAGTGCCTCATTATTGTTCCTCCATGTGGCCTCCACTGACACCACACTACCACTGGACCTTGTTAATGAGTGGTGGTAAAAGTCCTGTCCTCCCACTAGCTTTCCTCTGACACCACCCCACTGGGGAGTGGGAGGCATCTTTTTTTACTGCTGGGTGGGAACTGAAATCCAGGCTCCTCACATAGTCTCCACTGACACTGAAGGGTGGTGGGGATGAGCCTCATTCCCTGGTGGGGATGAAAGTCCCTGCTCCCCACCTGGCTTTCTTGACACCATTCTGCCATGAGAGGAGGGGAGAAGTTTGGGCAGTCTCATTAAAGCCTATGCTCACCACTGGTCTTTGACAGCCTGGGTGAGCTGGGGGTCACAGTTCTCTGTGAGGCATTTGGCTGGAATAGATCGTATAATGTATGAAAGTTTTCTGTCTTTCTAGTCCTTGGGCCAGAGAGAGTAGAAATTCATTGGAGCTATTTTTTGTCTGTATCTGTTGTCAGTTCTAGGTTCCTAGCTTTTCCAGCACCCAGCCTGGGATATATGAGATGCAAAGAAAACCCAATGAACTCATCACCGTGTTGCACCTTGGGTACTGAGGTCTCTAGCTGGTTTGCCTTCTTCTCTCCACCTTTCAGAGTTTTCTTTTTTTATTAAAGTTATGATTATTTATTTATTTATTATTTTTGGCTGTATTGGGTCTTCATTGCTGTGCAGCCTTTCTCTAGTTGTGGCGAGCAGGGGCTACTCTTCAGTGCAGTGCATGGGCTTCTCATTACAGTGGCTTCTCTTGCTGCAGAGCACAGGCTCTAGGCACATGGGCTTCAGTAGTTGTGGCACACAGGCTCAGCAGTTGTGGCTCACGGACTCTAGAGCACAGGCTCAGTAGTTGTGGCGCACAGGCTTAGTTGCTCTGAGGCATGTGGGATCTTCCCGGACCAGGGATTGAATCCGTGTCCCCTGCATTGGTTGGCAGGCGGATTCTTAACCACTGCATCACCAGGGAAGTCCCTCAGAGTTTTCTTATGTTTCTTTTATATATGATGATCAGGGGTTTTAGTTGTATTCAGTGGGAAGAATAGGGAAAAGTACTTTTACTCCATCTTCCTGGAAATTCCTATTTGTTTAATTTTATGTCCTTGTCCCACAGCTAGACTGTAAGAGCCGTGTCTGTTTTGTCTACCATAGCAATTCCAGGAACCGGTACAATGTCCAGGTGATTGTGAGTGTTTGATAATGAACGCATGAAAAGTACTAAAAGGAAATAGAATTAAATCTTTACACTGTAGACTTTTTTTTAAACATCTTTATTGGAGTATAATTGCTTTACAATGGTGTGTTAGTTTGTCCTTTATAACAAAGTGAATCAATTATACATATACATATGTTCCCATGTCTCTTCCCTCTTGCGTCTCCCTCCCTCCCATCCTCCCTATCCCACCCCTCTAGGTGGTCACAAACCACCGAGCTGATCTCCTGCAGTATAGACTTTTGATGTTAGAACAATAGTGATTTCCCCCTCTCTCTCTATACATCGAACAATTTTTCTAAAATTAGCATGTATCACCTTTATAATGGAAGAAATGAGCTTTTTTTTTTTTTTTTTTTTTTTTTTGTGGTATGCAGGCCTCTCATTGTTGTGGCCTCCCCCGTTGCAGAGCACAGGCTCCGGACGCACAGGCTCAGCGGCCATGGCTCATGGGCCCAGCCGCTCCGCGGCATGTGGGATCTTCCCGGACCGGGGCACGAACCCGTATCCCCTGCATCAGCAGGCGGACTCTCAACCTCTGTGCCACCAGGGAAGCCCAAGAAATGAGCTTTTTAACAGAAGAAATTGAAGCCCAAGATAGGTGAAGATATATTGAAAGCATCCATTTTTTCCGAAAGAGATTTATTCTCCAGATTCAGATAAGTCACATTAGAGGTATGGAAAGAATTTGCAGGTATAACTAGAAAACGATTATCAATAATACTCAGAGAGTAAGAGAGGAGGCAAAAGACTGGATGGAGTTGGGAAGATATCCTTACTTCACTTATATAAAAGGAGAGATTGTTAAGTATTTACTTAAGTGAGATGGTACTGAAACTTCACAAATGCTGGGCAGAATAATTAGATGCTAGCTCATAGATATTAAAAGACACTAAATATGAGGAGCCTGCCAAGGGAAGGTGGTAAGGTTAAGCCCCCAGAAGTGATAGGAATGAGAGGCAGGGGTGGAGAAATGGAGGGGAATTTACAAAACAAATACTTACTCATTCCCTCTGGTAAACTCAATGTCCAAAGTTCATGAACTTCTTGAATATCACTCTTTCATTTCCACCACCAACTTCTGACCTAAATTTCCCTGCAGTTAGTCCACCATGCTTATGAACTTCTGGTTTAGCCCCTCTTGTGCATGCTTAAGCAACACTTCTCAGTTCCACCCTACTTGCCCACCCTGTCATTTTCTGTTGCTTAATCCCTTGGCCTAGCGCCACCCTAACCCCGCTGGCAGAGCAACCAACTCTTCCACTATAGGACAACATACATCCACTAATAACAATTCATGCCATACCAACTACATTTCCCTTTTCAATGAAGTTACTCAATTGGTAAATCCAGGAATGCCAATGAACCCCAATGACAACAAGATATTTGGCAGGCTCTCTACTGCCTAGTACATATGTTGGCATTTGGAGTTCAAATAGTGAGAAACAGATTTAATTGGATTGGACTGGATTGAATTGAGACCTATGGCATAGCTCAGTCAAAGGAGAAATGAAGACCAGTTCAATAATGGTATCTAACAAGAGTTGATTAATGGATTAATATTACCCTCAAAGAAGATCTTTAGGGGTAAGCTAAATCTATCATAGTGAACTATTTTCTAGTCAATGATTTAGCAGTTACTTGAATGAGGGCACTAAAGCTGTGGCTTACTGGAATGACAACTGGCACAAAGTTGGGAATGACAGCTAATGAAATAACAGAACCAGATTTCAAAAACATCTTGACAGCTGGTGCTTGGTTAAAACTAAGAGGATAAAATTTAATAGGAATAAGTATAAAGTCTCATTTTTAGATGCATTAAAAACTAACCTCTCGAAAATGTCAAATAAGGATAATAGCTAAAGTATGTAAGTTTATAGTGAACATGATCCATTTATATTTTATACGTTGTCATAATATTGTTGGAAAGTAATGGGGCAGATGTTTCAATAGTCATAAACTATTTTTTTCTCTTTGACACAGTAATTCCTTTCCTCAGGATTTATACTGAAAAAAGTAATCTAAAAAGAAGAAAATGCCAAATGCAAAAAGAAGCTCATTACAGCACTACTTATAATAGCAAAAACCTGGAGACAAATGTACAATAATAGTGATAATGCTTAGTAATTTGATATATATCAACCACATTATGTACCTTAAAAAAGGGAGGAGATTTTTAAAGGAAGAGGTGTTATTCTAAAGACAATACAGCACCAGAAATAAATCTTACCGTATGTGATTAAAACAAAATTATTTCCCATTCTATGAATACAATTGCAAAATTATATGTGCTTATGTATATTTTCAACAAGAATTATGAACAAGAACTGCATAAAAACAGAAAATGAAAGCGATCTGTTAGAATACTGGGATTTTTTCTCCTCTAATATCTATTATTTCAATAGCGTATAAATTAATGAATTTTTAGCTGCACAAGACACGATGAGAGATCTAACCTGTTATCAGTTTATGCTTATAAGATACCTAATAGTTTTTATTAGGGGCAAAGCACATGTTTGTTGGTTTGTTCTTTTCTCTTTAAAAGGTGTTTATTGATCATATACAAAATAAAGAAAACCTTATATATCACAAACATACACTACGTACAGCAATAAATACCCAGGGCCCGGCCCAGTGCTGCCCCTTGTGGACAATAACTTAGCAATAAATGCTGCACCGGGCAGGGAGGGCACGAGGCCGCCGCCACCCAGGTCAGCCAGGGTGCTCCAGTGAGGCCCCTCCCCACCTGGATCCTCAACAACCCTCACCCACCCCGGTCCACCCCACCTCCTGTCTTCAGCCCTAGGCAGGGTAGGCAGGGTCTGATCAACTCTGCTCCGCCCACCTCTCAGCTCCAAAGCACATGTTAAGTGGAAGAAGAGTTATGTCCCCAAAGAAAGAGTTAACCAGAAATCTACACAGAGATCAGAACTCTGAGCAAATGAGGTAAAAAAAATCTCCTTCTACTGGAATGTCTGGAATATTTTAGGGAAGTCTAGGGGTCATCACAAGATGGAGCACATCTCTACAGGACTAATCCTTGAAGACATTCCATAATAGGTGTGGCTTCTCTCTTCTGCCCACTCTGGAACCAGAATCTGACTGCCAGGACCAGTTCAGTCCACCCCAAATTAAAACAGTACAAGGGTATTTTTCTACTTTATATCGAAACACCACGGTTATGTTTTTTAAACTGTGGTGCTGGTACAAAAGTGGACAAATATATCAATAGAACAGGATACAAAGTATAGTAACAAATTCATAAATATAAGAAAATTTAATATATGATAAACGTGGCATTGCAAAGCAGTGGGGGAAAGACGGATACTTTCTTGGAATGAGGCTCTTAACTAAAGTCTTCTCAAGTTAACTAACTAACCCCAGGAGGGTATATTCTTTTTTTTTTTTTTAACATCTTTATTGGAGTAGAATTGCTTTACAATGGTGTGTTAGTTTCTGCTTTATAACAAAGTTAATCAGCTATACATATTCATATGTCCCCATATCTCCTCCCTCTTGCGTCTCCCTCCCTTTCACCCTCCCTATCCCATCCCTCTAGGTGGTCACAAAGCACGGAGCTGATCTCCCTGTGCTATGTGGCTGCTTCCCACTAGCTATCTATCTTACATTTGGTAGTATATGTAAGTCCATGCCACCCTCTCACTTCGTCATACAGGAGGGTATATTCTCGATTGAGGTATTTCAAATGTGCCCCCAGGATATGGATTAAAACTAAATAACACCTCTATATTACATGTTTAAAACTGAAGTGTTTTAAATTAAATTCCAGACAACACAATAGCATTTTATTACAGGTGACCACGGGTGGTACTTTCATTAGCTGTTGCAAAAGCCCATACCTTAATACCAGCTGGATTTTCATCAGCTTTAGCCGCAACCAGGCCAGGGAATCAATCCCAGTCCCCTCATTTCCCTAAGGGTCTGTGGTCTGTGCTCCTCTAGAAACCAACTTCTACTTGGTCAAGGTTCTTAGTGTGAGCAATAGAAACAATTCTAATTGATATAGGAGCAAATAATTTTATTGGAAGGGTATCAGCAGCTGCCATAAATGATGAGGAGACTAAGGAACTAGGTTTGGGCATAAACTAAGGCACATCCATTATCCTGGTGACATAAATGTTCTACTTCTGCTATTGCTGAAGACCCTGTCACCCAACACTGGTCAACCAACGACACCACAGCCACTGTGAATGAGCTCTAACCTGACCACAACTCCCTCCAGATGAAAATTTCCAGAGGGCAGCAAATGGTCAGGCCTAGATCACATGCTCAGCCACAAGGTGTCAGAAAGTGAGACGGGGCAATTTCTCCCCTGCTTTGGCTTCCAAAATGGAAAGCAGAGCTGCCCCCTCCTTATCTGGGTTATTTCTGAAAATAGGAAGAGTGTTTCATACCGGGCAGTCAAAATAATACATGCTCACTTTATCCCACCAATTACACATTCTCCTTTCTCTTAAAGGCTCAAAGGTCACATTCTCTTCTTTCTCTCCAGATCAAAACCTACATTCAGGAAAGTATCTTATTAATATTTTTAGTATGAAGAAATGACTGATAATGGAAAGTGTATTGGTACCTTGCTTCTGATAGTATTTGGCCTCAGACCAATTACACAAACGATTTGAGCCTTGAGTTCCTCATCTTTAAAATGGGAATACCATCACTTAACCTCATAGGGTTGTTGCAAAAACTCAAAATGCCACAGTGTATCTGAAACGCTTCCTACATGAAGGACACAAAACGGGGCTTGAGTAAGTGTAGAGTCCTAACACCTTCCCGGACAGAGAGACTACTGTTGTAAAGATGCCCATTTTCCTCAAGTTAAACTAGAAATTCAGTACAATTTAATAGTTTTTTTTTAAACTGGACGAAGTGATTCCAAGTTTACAAAGAAAATGTGAGACCCCAAACAATATCTGAAACAGAAGAATAAAGTCTCATCCATTCAGAGATCAAAACATATTATGAAGCAACTGTAATTAAAATGTGGGATACTGGTGCAGAGGTAGGGAAACGAATGAAATGAAATAGTCAAAACAAATTCATGTGTGTATAGGGATTTAGTATATAATAAAGGTGGCATTTCAGATCAGGTGAGAAAAGATGGGTTATTCAATAAATGCTGTTGGAAAAATTGGTTCTACATTGGAAAAAAATTAACTCTTCACACTATATATAAAAAATAGACTCCAGATGGATTAAATATATAAATGTAAAAAGAACCCAAAAAAACAAAACAAAAAACCTCCATACGGACTAGAAGAAAATACAGGAGAATATTTTTATTCCTTTGGGATAGGGAAGCCCTTACTAAATAAAACACAAAATCACAGCAATAAATGAAAACAGCTGGACACAATAAACCAAGTTAAAAAACACAGGCAACAAAGCAGAAGTAAACAGTTACTACATTTTACAGGCCAAAGATTATCATTTAGCCTCATATGACAAGAGCACCTCCACATAAGGATATCTCTTTGACACCACATGGCTCCTCAAAGCAAGACAAATACTCCATCTTAGGCCAACCTAAGACAAACAAACCAACCGCTGACCTGTTCCAACAGTGAAGGGAAACACTGGCGGAGCAGCTACAGGGCACCTTCAGAAAAATTAGAAAAACGTACTCCTTCTAAGGAGCCACATGCGGCATATTCAGTTAGAGCAGAGGCTGGGCTGCATGCATCTCAGCACCCAAGAGCACCCCAATCACACCATTCTCACGGGTCCTGAATGGCTGTGCTGTACTTACCAACAAGTCGTCAGTCTCCTACATTTGTCTTCCACAATATTGTGATATGATGAGAATATATATATTGATGATTGGTTGATGTGGGGAAAACTCCCACATTATTTGGTATCAGAAGTATTCTGTGGGGGGAGGAAACAGGGTTTTCCTTTACTTGAAGTGTTATGAGCAGAGTACAGGAAAAACGGGAGTTTTTCTTTCTAGTCTTTCTAAGGATTTTCAATAATATTTTTTTGCTTTTATTTAGATTTTGCTTTGCTCTACATTGCAATCTATTTGTGGGATGCAGCTAACAATGCTTAGAGGGAAGTTGACAGCCCTAAACTCCTATATTAAAAAAGAAAAAAAGTCACAAATCAATGACCTCAGCTTACACTTTAAAAAACTAGAAAAAGTAGGACAACCTAAACCCAAAGTAAACATAAGAAAATAATAAAAATAAGAGCATAAATCAATACAACAGAAAACAAACTAAAAAAATAGAGAAAAATCAATGAAAAGCTAGTTCCTAGAGATCAATAAAATTCATAAAATCTAGCCAGACTGTCAAAAAGTCAAAAAAAGGAAGAAGACACAAATTACCAAAAGTGAGGAAGATAACATCACTACAGATCCTAAAGATACTAAGAGAATATTATGAACAATTTTATACAAATCAATTAGGCAGTTAAAATAAAACAAACTACTTGAAAGACACAACCAAGATCACCCCCAAAAGAAACAGATAAACTGAATAGCCCAAGAGCTATTAGAGAAATTGAAATTGTAGGTTAAAAAAAAAAAAACCATGAAGAAAACTCCAGATGGCTTCAATTCTACTAGACATTTAAAGAAGAAACAATACCATTTCTAACAAACTCTTTTATTAAATTGGAAAAAAAGTTGAAAGGAAAAAATACTTCCCAGCTCATTTTATGAGACTAGCATTACCCTGACACCAAAATCATACAAAGACAGTGTAAGGAAACAACAGGTCCATAACCTCCATGAACATAAATGAGATACAAGCTACCCCATGCATAAATTAAGACTTCACACTGTCCTACAAATACAAGCAATTCAGCATTGCTGGCTGCCCTTCCAGGTCTGTTAAGTCCTGCCTTTTTCATCAGAAGGCATCCTTCTTGAGGACAGAAGCCTCAACATTTGTCTCCTCACAGCACCTCTCACGGTCCTCAGCACTTGCTGACCCATCACTACACAGATAAGACACTGAGTACATCCACAAATTATTTTAGAGAAAAAGCAAGAGGAGAAAGGGATTTTTGTACAGAGAAGAGAGAGGAAATTCTTGTGGGTTTTGTACAGATGGGGCCAAGGGAAAATTACACATGTGAAAAGAAGGAGTATGTGAAATAGTGTCGTTGGTACACACAAATGCAATAATTTCATTCTTTTTTTGAAAATGACAACTATTCTAATTTTTAATGGTAATGCTTTATTGAATGCAAACTATACACTGGTTCCGCATTCCCAAGGCTGGAGATGATAATTTCCTCTTTTCATTTGATTGTATTTGGTGAAACAATTCAAAGGCTGAGATGCAAACACATTCTATTTCAGGTGCATGACCTTCCTCCTGGGCTCAACACAAGAGTGATTACAGCTGAAGACACCAGGTCCTACCAGCAGAACTTTTCTCACTGTCTTGACTTTGCCTTTGCAGTTCTGGACCTTAACATCAAAGCAGAGGGAGGCCAGAGGAAGTGACTCATTTCTGCTTGACGCAAGTTGCAGGCTTCTAATGAGGAAAAGCAAGATGCACATCTCCCTTTCCTAGTATGTAAAGTCTGTGTAATTTAGGACTTAGGACCTATATGGATTTGAAATATCAAGCATTGGAGCTGGAGTGGTTGGGGACAACACTGGTGGTGTGGTAGGCCATGGAATGTCAAAAGGTGAAACCCGGGTGAGATTAAACATCAAAACCCTCCCCTCTTCCAGTTTCCTGTGGGATGTGGATTACAATCATTGATGGAGCATAACTGGGATGGAGCTGGAGAAAATATTATCAACTAGGCATTCAAAAATGTTTGTGAGGGGCTTCCCTGGTGGCACAGTAGTTGAGAGTCCACCTGCCGATGCAGGGGACACGGGTTCGTGCCCCGGTCTGGGAAGATCCCACATACCGCAGAGCGGCTGGGCCCGTGAGCCATAGCCGCTGAGCCTGTGTGTCCGGAGCCCGTGCTCCGCAATGGGAGAGGCCACAACAGTGAGAGGCCCGCGTACAGAAAAAAAAAAGTTTGTGAGAGCTAGCTTCTCTGAATGAGAACCCATCCTATTTCCATGGTGACCCACTGGGTATTGATTCTAAAAATCCATGAGTCAGAAGAGTCCTTGTCTCCTCCAAGTTATTGTCCAGGACTCCAAGGAACCCCAACACATTAACCTTTCCAGATTCCTTTTTGTGCCACTAGCCTAGGAGTTTCCGGAAGGGGGTGGGGGGCGGTGGCAAGACTCTGTCCTATTCATCCTGTAACCTTAGCAACTGACCCAGAAGAGCTGTTCCCTCAAGGTTTGGTGAATTATAAACATGCATGTCTCATCCTATTTCTTCCAGAGTATAAGCTCCAGGTACGGATAACAGTGTTCCTATGATCTGTTGAGCACCTGTCTCCCTCACTGAACTGTGAACTTCCTGAGAGTGAAATCCGTGTCTGACTTATCTTGGTCCCCCCTGCTCCCTGTATTCAAAACAGAGTGAGCACTCAGTACGAGTTTGCTGAATGACTTGAATGCACATGTGCATGAATGAACAACAAGAGCCTCCCTAAATTTTATTTATCAATTATACCTCAATAAAGCTGGGGAGTGGGGGGAATGAGCCTCCCTGTTTCTGACAGTGGATCAGTTGCTTTGCTATTTTCCTGCAGCCTAGAGCTCAATGCCTGGGGCATCTAAAGTTATCTATTAGTGCGGTGGTTCTCAAATTGGTGTGTATCAGAATCACCTAGAGGCCCAGGTTCTTTGATGTACCATAGGGCCTAGGCCTTTGTAGTTTTACTAAGTTAGGCCTTTGTAGTTTTACTAAGTTCCCCAGGTGATTCTAATACCAACCGAAACTGGAGAACTAACACTTCTGTGCAGTGCTTATCAACCTTTTTCATGTTGAACCATCATAGAGCATGATATGTATTGAGCATATTGGAGTAAACAAGATGAAGCTACTTGTAGTCAGGGGACTCAAACTCTTGGCCCACCGATGATCTTTTCATTCACTGGAAACACCAGTTTTAACACTCTGCAGAACCCTGATATTCAAACAGCGGTCTGGGGACAAACAGCTTCAGCATCAACCAAGAGCTTGTTAAAAATGCGTATCTCAGGCCCTCCCCAGACCCCTGAAGCAGCATTCTAACAAGATCTCCAGAAGATTTGTGTGCCAATGAAAGACTGAGAGACACTGGTTTTAACAACCTTAACCTTGAACTCCAACTCCTCTCTGACCTAAACAAAACCTATGTGTGTCCAGGAAAAGGCATTACTCTTCCCTCCCTGTGGTTGACTCAGAGAAGCAGGGGAAGTGGGGCAGAAATCTGCTGAGCTCAGCTACAACCACTATTTACACTTGAGGACAGCGGGCGGCGGGGGGTGGGGGGGTAGTGCACATGTTCCATTCCTGTCGGAGCACCACTGAGCCAGAGCGTAATGGATGGTATCTTAGACGTTTAAGAAAAATAGTCAAAATTCTAAAAGATGCTGAAGGAAATTTTGTACTGACCCTTGAGCTCACTCTCCACAGCTGAGATACATCCAGGACAGTTTTCTGCTCCATTCCTGCTATCGTGACTCCAGCTCATTCATTCACTCATTCATTCATTGAGCATCGATTTTGTAGCAGGCACCACAAATACAAATGTGAAACAACACTTCAGATTGTTGCTCAAGCCTCTGCCCACAGCCTCTCGTCCTCCCAGTTCACACTGCCTACTGTACCAGACTAACCTCAGAATATGTATTTCAGTGTCACTCCCTTGGACCAGATGCTCTCAGGGTGCCAACCTTCTTTATTTGCTGGCCTATCTCCCAGAACTTTCCTATATAGACCTACCAATCCCTGAAGCTGGACTGTCCTTTAAATGTGCCAAGTACTTTGCTGCTGGAATCTGTTTCAGCAGGTCTAGGAAGAGGCCTGAGCAACGTAGTTTTGTAAAGCTGATGCACAGCCATGACTGAGAAACGCTTGTTAACAAGATCAGAGACGTGACCCCTGTCTTCTGGACACTCATGGCCCAGCCAAGCAGGGTGTGAAGGCAATGACAGCATGAGGTGGAAGCTGCGGTACTCAGTAGAGTGTTGACATCAACATGGGTGGGCTGACCCTGGACAGGACATCCAGGAGGCTGGCTGGAGGAGAAAACGGCTGAAATGTTTTGTAGGTAGATGAGAGGAAGAAAGATACGCAGGCAGGAGACACGGTGTGAAGCTTCATAACACCTTCGGGGAACGAGAGTGAATTTAGTGTGGCTGGAGCTCGTGCAGGATGGCACCAGGAGGAGAGGATGGTGAGGCAGAGGGCCAGATTTCAGCAATCAGCTATGCCACACTAGAGAAGCTGGTCTTAATCACATAAAGGGGTGCAGGAGGGCGGTATGGAGATTTTAATTGGGAATGCAGATCTGAACTTGAGTCTCAAATGAGGAGTCTGGATGTTTTGCAGAGGATGTGTGGTAAGATGGGGGTGGGGCTGAGGGCATGAGAGTCGAGTGCAAGAAGGCTAGTTAGAGAAGCCTTATGCAGAGCGACAGAAAGACAACTGTCATGACTTGGTTCTGCTGCTCGTTGCTATGCAGCCTCCAATTGAGTCATGCCATTTCCCAGGGCCTCAGTCTCTTCATCTGTAACATGGGCGGGTTGCACTGTATAACCAGAAAGATCATTTCTCAGATCATTCACCACAAGCTCATGATGTGGTGAAATTTAGTCTTATTTTTTTTTAATTGTGGTAAAATACACATAACGTAAAATTTACCATTTTAACCATTTTTAAGTATACAGTTCAGTGTTATGAAGTACATCCACATTGTTGTGCAACCATCACCGCCACGATCCATCTTCAGAACATTTTTATCTTCCTCAGCTGAAACTCTGCACCCATTAAACACTAACTCCCCATTTCCTCCTCCTCCGAGCCCCTGGCAACCACTATTCTGCTTTCTGGCTCTATGAATTTCACTATTCTAGTACCTCATACAAGTGGAATCATAGAGTATTTATTCGTTTGTGACTGGCTTATTTCACTTAACATAATGCCTTCAAGGTTCATCCTTACTGAAGCTTGTGTCAGAATTTCCTTCTATTGAATGTATATACCACATTTTGTTCATCTATTCACCTCCTGACAAACACCTGGGTTGCTTCTACCTTTGGCTATTGAGAATAATGCTACTATAAAGATGAGTGTACAAACATATGTTTAGGGAAAGTCCTGCTTTCAATTCTTTTGAGAATATACCTAGAAGTGGAACCGCTGGATCATATGGTAATTCTATATTTAATTTTTTGAGGCACTGCCAAAACTGTTTTCCACAGTGGCTACTACAGCATTTTACATTCCCACAAGCAATGCACAAGGGTTCCAATTTCCCCAAACTTCATCAACACCTGTTATTTTCTGACTTGTTGATAATACCATCCTAATGGGTGCGGAGTGGTATCTCATTGTGATTTTGATTTATATTTCCCTAATGATTAGTAATGTAGAACAGCTTTTCATGTGCTTATTGGCCATTTTCTTCTTTGGACTTTTAAGCTATTCAAGCCCTTTGCCCAGTTTTGAATTGGATTGTTTGCTTTTTCATTGTTCAGCTGTAGGAGTTCTTTATATATTTTAGATATTAATCTCTTATCAGATATATGATTCACAAATTGTTTTCCATTCAGTGGGGTGCTTTTTCATTCTGTTGATAGTTTCCTTTGATAAACAGATGTTTTCAATTTTGATGAAGTCTAATCTATTTTTACTTCCGTCGCCTGTTTCTTTGGTGTCAGATCCAAGAAGTCACTGCCAAATCCAATGTCATGAGGCTTTCCCCCTAATGTTTTCCTCTAAGATTTTTACAGTTTTAGCTCTTACATTTGGGTCTTTAATCCATTTTGAGTTAATCTTTGTATATGGGGTACCACAGGGTCCAACTTAATTCTTTTGCATTTGGATATCCAGTTTTCCCAACACCATGCTAAAAATAGTGTCCTTTCCCTATTGAATGATCTTGGAGCCCTTGTCAAAAATCATTTGACCACATATGTGAAGGTTTATTTTTGAGCTCTCTATTTTATTCCATTTTTTTGTCTTTATGCCAGAACCACTGTTTTGATTACTGTAGCTTTATATAAGTTTGAAATCAGGAAATGTGAGACCTTTAATTTTGTTCTCTTTTAAGATTGACTATTTAGGATCCTCTGAAAGTCCATATGAATTTTAGGATGGATTTTTCTTTTTCTGCAAAAAATAAAAAAAAATGTTGCTGGGATTTTTATGAGGATTGCATTGAATCTGCAGATCACTTTAGTAAATACTGACATCTTAACAAAATTAAGTCGTCCAATCCATGAAGACAGAATCTTTCATTTATTTTTGTCTTCTTTATTTTCTTTCCGCAGTGTTTTGTACTTTCAGTGTACAAGTTTTTCACCTCCTTGGTTAAGTTCACTCCTAAGTATTTGATTCTTTCTGATGCTATTTTAAATGGAATTATTTTCTTAATTTCCTTTCTGGTTTCCTCATTGTTAGTGTATAGAAATGCAACCAATTTTCATGTATTGATTTTGTATCCTGCAACTCTGCTGAATTCATTTATTAGTTCCAACAGATTTTTTGTAGAATCTTTGGGATTTTCCACATATAAGATCATGTCATCTGCAAACAGAGATAATTTTACTTCTTTCTTTCCAGTTTTGATGCTTTTATTTCTTTTCCTTGTCTAATTTCCCTGGCTAGGTCTTCCACTACATGTTGAATAGAAGTGGTGAAAACAGGTATCCTTGTCTCATCCCTGATCCTGGAGGGAAAGATTTTGGTCTTTCATGGTCTGAAGGAGTTTTTTTTTAGCTGCGTTGGGTCTTCGTTGCCGCGCGCAGGCATTTTCTAGTTGCGGCGAGTGAGGGCTACTCTTCGTTGTGGTGCGCGGGCTTCTCATTGCAGTGGCTTCTCGTTGCGGAGCACCGTCTCTAGGCATGCGGGCTTCAGTAGTGGTGGCTCGCGGGCTGTAGAGTGCAGGCTCAGTAGTTGTGGCACAGGGGCTTAGTTGCTCCGTGGCATGTGGGATCTTCCCAGACCAGGGCTCAAACCCGTGTCCCCTTCATTGGCAGGCAGATTCTTATCCACTGCGCCACTACCCTTAATCTATTCTTGGGGTTAAAGAACTTCAAAAGTTTGCTAAGTAAGAGACCACTTTATTAACCCAATGGGCAACAATGCTGAGAGATCAGAAAATAAAGAGAAGGGGTGAGAAGTATCTGGTGAGTATAAAGGGTTGAGTGGGCTGCATATACTTCTAATTTTCCATAGGTATCAAACAGATTGCAAAAGAAACAATGAAAAATGAAGCAACGTAGTAGGAGAGGCAAAAGTCTTAAAGTTGACTAAGCATCACTAAATGAAATGGCTTTGCCTTTATTTCCATGAATGACTTCCCAAGAAGACTCCAGCCTTGATTGTAAGCTAAACAAACAAACAGACAACAACAACAAACCCAGCACCTAAAACCAGAAGCCTTGAAAGAATGAAGAAGGAATTGGGAGACCACTCCATGTCTATTCCAGAAGGGCCAGAAGGGGTCTCCCTCTGGGGTCCTGGCCCCTAACAAGCTATGCATAAACAACCCCGGCCACATTTACTGACAGATGGTAAGTTTGTCTAAAAATATAAGAGAGGGAACTGAAACATTTCAGAGAAGGCAGGGCTCAGGAGCAAGAAACAAAAAGAGGAAGGTAAAATTCTACTTACAAAAAAAGAGGAATGGAAATTGAATTTTTCTTACAAAGGAAGTCCAGACGCTTCCCCCTCTTCCCTGACTACTCCATCAAAAAAGGGGACAAAATAGTCAATGGGAAACAGCTCTGAGAAAAATAAGCCTCTGCACCATTACAGCTGAGAATTCAAACCACCTGAACTGAAGAGTTAGGCAATTTCTTGACTCAAGGTGTGTCTGAACTGAAAGAACTTTTCTTAAAAACATCCATCCCTCCGACCTCAGAGAAGGAATGAGGCTGAGAAGCCTCTGATCTCTCCCAGGGTCACAGAGCTAACTAACTAGGGTCAGAGACAGGCTGGAAAGTCATTTTCTGGCATTGTCCTGTGCTCTTTTCTCTGGACACCCATAGCAATTTGATGTACTCATTGAACTGGAATCTCTCCCTTGACCTTTCCTCAGGACCAGGTTTACATCTAAGTCCGTGGTGCTCAGAGTAGGGTCCCCTGTCAGCAGCACTAGCATCACCTGAGAACTTGTCAGAAATGAACATTCTCAGCCCCAATCCAGACCTATGGAATCAGAAACTCTGGGTGTGGAGACCAGTCTCAACAAGCCCAATGCGAATTTCTGATGCATTAAAGTTTGAGAACCGCTGGTCCAAGAAATAAATCACTTTTATTCATTATAATAACATGCATAATAATGAACATGTACTTCACAACTGACAGAAGAGCTTTTAATATGCATTCTTTCTTATTTTGGTTTTCGGGAGAGATCGGCCTCTTAAAAATCTCTGTGACAATAGAAAGTTAGGTACTGACACACCGATTTTATGATCTCAAAGGTGAAGTTAAAGGAGGGTAAGTGACGCTGAGATGGCTGGTCTAGAGAGGATAGGGCCAAAACTGCAAGGGAGTCTTCTGCCTTGAAAAATCAGCATAGTTGCCCCAAGGCACTCCTAGATAAAACTTACTACTTATCACTTCTAGATAAAATGGTGTTGGTCAACTACAGCCACGTTTCAGTACATTCTCAGAAGCATAGAATGCTAGGTCAATTGTGTCATGGTACAGATGAGGAAATGATAATACTAAGTGCTCCCATTTTCTGAGGCCTTATATAGGATCCTGTCAGGTAGGAAGTAGAGTCTCAGAGAGACAACATTGTCCACTCGGATCACCAGGTGGGCCTGGAAGAGCTGGCATCTGAATGTAGGTGTTTGTCTCTAGAGCCTGCCTGCCCACATAGGCCACATGGATTGTACTTGGTCATCCAGAGAATTAGGGGGCAGCACTGGCCCCACACTCAATGCTCCCAACTGCATATACAGTGCCCTGTCTACCTACAGAAAACCTCTTCTCCCTAGACCAATGGCTTTCAAACGTAACGTCCATCAGAAGA
Organism: Phocoena phocoena; assembly: GCF_963924675.1. Taxonomy (NCBI): domain Eukaryota; kingdom Metazoa; phylum Chordata; class Mammalia; order Artiodactyla; family Phocoenidae; genus Phocoena; species Phocoena phocoena. Next base: position 41,209,757 of record NC_089228.1, on the reverse strand, counting down.
ATCACCCGTGAGGCTGCTTTAAACACAGATTACTCCACCTCAAGAGCTTCTGATTGCATAGGCTGGAGTGGGGCCAATGGATCTGCACTTCTAACAAGCTCCCAGGTAATGCTGATGCTGCCAGTCTGTGGACCACACTTTGAGTAGAGAGGCTCTAGACACCTTAACTTGAAGGGTGATCAGGCTGATGCAGCAAATGAATGAGAACCAAAGTTCTGAGTCTAATATCTTCACTGCCAGTGCTAATCAGTAACGTACACACAATCCCATGCATTTTCCCTTTAGCTTCTCATCTACATCCATCCCTCCTTTCCCTTCCATTGCCTTCTGTCCAGTTACCTCACACCAGGTAACCCTTATAATGGCATCCTAGCTCACCAACCAGTAGGTTTCTTTGGCCTCAATCCATACTGCCCACCTCCATCAGATTTACCTTGTCAGAGCACCAATCAATTCATGTAAGGCCTAAAACTCCTGAACTTATAATTTAAGGTTTTCCATGACTTCCATGAGTCAACCTAACATTTTAGCTTTATCTCCAGTGACATGTCTTCACCACATACTTTGTCACTCTTTCTCTCTCTGTAACTTTGTTTATGCCATCTCCTCTACTTGAAATGTTCTCCCTCACCATCTCCCCAGATTTAAATTCTTCAGAGCTGATCTCAAATGACCTCCCTTTTATGAAGTCTTTCGTGGAAACCCCCAGCGGGAGGTTCTTCCTCCTCTGAGATCTCCAAAACACAGAGATCTACATTGGTGGCCATTATCTTATGTTGCCTTGTATTAAAATTTCTCCATCTTGCCACATTGTCATTCGCTTAAGGGCAGACACCTTACTATGCTTTATGCATCTTTGTATTTCGTCAGCACAGTACCCAAAACACTTCTGGCGCTCAGTCAGCATTTGATGAATGAACGCATATGTTCTGTTTCTAGTCGTATTTGTATATATTTCAAGTGAACCATCAGTTTCCCCTCATAGGGATCTAAAGAATAAATAATAAAGGTCAGTGCAAATTCATTAACTAACATTAAGGACACCTTATTGAAAAATTCTAAGGGCTAATCATTACACATTGCAATGCTCATCTACCTGAAGCCAGCTAAAATTGGCCAAGTTAATGAGTCTAGAGGAAAAGACAGTAAAATATAATGAAAAGCCCCCACAACTCCTAGAGCCCCAGGTAATAAACTGAGGCCCTATGATAATATTTCATGAACAGTAAAAGTGCTTGACAGTAAAGCAAGAAATGAGAGAGAAGTCTGAATAACCCTTATATCTGGCTACCACAAACTTCTGAGAATAATGGCCTTTCCTCCCTTCTGCCTTCCAAACCATAGGTAAATTCTTCTCACTGGAGACCTCTAACCAAACAGAGAAGGGAAGCCATGTAAAGTCCATACAAGGAGAGGGATTCTGGAAAATGTAATTTCTTGCTTCCCTTCTATATGCTCCTGATCCAAAGGCTTTACTATCTTATATTATACTTAAACTCCTTAACAAAGCATTATACAGTCTGGTTGCTTCTAACCCCGTAAACATTCACACACATTCTACCAGACTGACTGTGCTCTGGCCACACTGGCCTTCTTTCAGTTCCTTGAAAACACTGATTTTTCTTCTATGACTTAGTAACTTCATCTTTGGTTTTGCTGTTTCTATTGTGAAGATATGGCGGTGGTTAAAAAAAAAAAAGAAACAAAAGAAAAATATATATATATGACAAATCCCAGTTCTAAAACAAGCATCTTGGAACCAGAAGTGGAGCAGAAAACCAATGCGGTGAGTAGAGCTAAAATAAACCATGAGCCCAGGTCCAAAAGTGGGTGATGGCAGCCAGCAGTATGGCATCTGATGGGTAATAGGTACTTTAAAAATGCATGCTTGAGATGGAGATTGGAGCCAGGCTGTCTTAAAAATCAAAGGCAGGATGAGTTTCTACAACTCCTGAGCGAAGGTTGGCAGCTGTTGCCACCCTTTCCCAGGTGCACAGCTTATACAGAGCGGCAGGCCTACGGAGGCAAGAGGACCCAGACATCACTTGGAAACTGGGCATGAACCACGTCACCTGCTGTTATAGCCCCAATATCCTCTCAGGGCAAGCACTCTGAACCAACCAACCAATGAAGCTTGGCTCTGGCTGGGTTTGGGAACTAGACAAAGACAACCACAAAATAGCTGGAAAGGGAGAGAGAAGCATAAAAGGAGGAAGAAGACCAAATGTTCTTTTATTCAAAATGAGACTACAAGTCAAAATTCCACAGTTTGTAAAGAAATCAAATGGTAATTAACACACCCAATGCTCAAAGCTTAAAGTCAGAGGATTCTCTGTCTTAAGAGTCTCTTAAGTCAGAGGACAGCATTCTACCATGCCTGATAGAAGGATGGGGGAGGAGGTAGAAATACATCCAAATGCCTGACTCTAATAGAGACTACTGGTTGCCTTCTAATAGCTCTTCTTTCATAGTAACCCTATCTTACTAAGTAACAAAATCCTGCACAAGGCAATTATAGCCAGTCAAAAGATGACTTTTCTCAGCTTCCCTTGCTACTAAGTATCACGGAGTTTTGGCCAATGAGAAGTGAACAGAAGTGTTGCAAAGAACTTCTGCAAATTAACCTTAAAAGCAAAGGGATGATTTCCTATTTTTTTCTTCCTCACTTGCTCTTTTCTGCTATCTGAATGTGGGCAAGATGGCTGGGGTCATTTTAGACCAACTGACCTTGAGGATAGCAGTTCTGTACTAGAGATGGTGTGGTAGCAAAAACAGAGGTAATAATAAGCCTCGATATTGTTAAGATGGCAATATTCCCCAAACCGATCTACAGATTCAACTCAATCCCTATTAAATTCCAGCTGGTTTTTGCAGAAACTGACACACTGATCATAAAATCGATATGGAAATGCAAGGGACCCAGAATGGCCAAAACAATCTTGAAAAGAATAAACAAAGTTGGAAGATTCATACTTGCTGATTTCAAAACTTATTTCAAAGCTACAGTAATCAAGACAGTGAGCTACTGGTATAAGAATAGACATATAGATCTATGGAATGGAATTGAGAGTCTAGAAATAAAACTTTTTATTTATGGTCAATTGATTTTCAACAAGGGTGCCAAGATCACTCAGTGGGGGAAAGAATAGTCTCTGCAACAAATGCTGCTGGGATAACTCAATAGCCACATGCAAAAGAATGAATCTGAGCCCCAACCTGCAGCTAACTGGGCTGTGGGTCCAGTGAGACTACTGATGCTCTGTCACCCAGGGCTGTGCCAGCAATGTGACAGTTTACAAGTCTCCCCTCAAAAATCAAATAAATTTGAATGCTTACCTCATACTATATGCAAAAATTAACCCAAACTAAATGTAACACCTAAAACTATAAAACTCCTAGAAGAAAAGAGGAGTAAATCTTCATGACCTTGGGTTAGGCAATGGCTTCTTAGATATGACACCAAAAGCACCAAGAACTAAAGAAAAAACAGATGAACTGGACTTCATCAAAATTAAAAGAACCTTTGTGCTGCAAATGATACCATCAAGAAAGTGAAAAGACAACCCACAGAATGGGAGAAAATATTAGCAGAAAATATATCTAATAAGAGACTTATATCCAGAATACACAAAGAATGCTTACAACTCAACACTGAAAACATAAATAACCCAACCAAAAAGTAGGCCAAGGATATGAATAGATATTCCTCCAAAGAAGATATAAAGATGGCAAATAAGCACATGAAAAGATGCTCAACATCATTATCTATTGCGGAAATGCAAATCACAACCACAATGTGATGCCAATTCACACTTACCCGTGTGGTTATAATCAAAAACACAGATAACTATTGTCGGCAAGGATGTAGAGAAATTGAAACTCTAATACATTGCTGGTAGGAATGTAACATGTACAGCGGCAGCTTTGAAAACAGTTGGGCAGATTCTCAAAAACTTAAACACACGGGCTTCCCTGGTGGCGCAGTGGTTGAGGGTCCGCCTGACGATGCAGGGGACACGGGTTCATGTCCCGGTCCAGGAAGATCCCGCCTGCCACGGAGCAGCTGGGCCCGTGAGCCATAGCTGCTGAGCCTGCGCGTCCGGAGCCTGTGCTCCGCAACAGGAGAGGCCACAGCAGTGAGAGGCCTGCGTACCGCAAAAAAAAAAATAACAAAAAACTTAATCACAGAGTTGCTCTATGAGCTAGCCATCCAACTCCTAGGTATATATGCAAGGGAAATGAAAACACATGTCCACACAAAAACTTGCATACAAGTGTTCATAAAGCTTTATTCATAATAGCCAAAAAGTGAAAACAACCCAAATATGTCAACTAATGAGTGGATAAATAAAATGTGGTTTCTCTATACAGTACTATTCAGTCACAAAAGGTATGAAGTACTGATACATACTACAACATGGATGAAGCTTGAAAACATTATGCTATGTGAAAGAAGCCAGTCATGAAAAACCACATATTGTATGATTCCATTCATATGAAATGTCCAGAAGAGAGAAATTTATAGAAACAGAAGTAGAATAGTGTTTGCCTAGTTCTGGGCATGGCAGAGGGACAGGGAGTGGGAGAGCTAATGGAGAGTGACTGATAATGGGTACAGGGTTTCTTTTTGGAATGATGAAAATATTTTAAAATTAGCTTATGGTGATGGTTGCACAACTGTGAATATACTAAAAAAAAACATTAAATTTACACTTTAAATGGGTAGATTTTATGAATTATATATCTCAATAAAACTGTTTTTAAAAATCAGGGGCAATGGACTATTCATTAATGACACAGTTAACTGATTAGCATACAAGAAAATATTAGATCCTTACTGCACACCATATACAAAAATAAATTTCAGGGACTTTCCTGGCAGTCCAGTGGTTAAGACTCTGTGCTGCCAACACAGGGGTTGCCAGTTCGATCCCTGGTCTGGGGAACTAAGATCCCCCACACCGCGCGGCGTAAAGTTACGTAAAGTAAAAGTATAGTAAAGTAAAGTAAAATAAATAAAATAAATTTCAGGTGAATCATATATCTAAATGTGAAAAGCAAAAATTTAATGCTTTTCGAAGATAAGCTTTATGACTTTAAGGTAGAAAAGGATTTTTCTGACAAGACACCAAAAAACACTACTCACCAAGAAATATTTTAATAAGTTGCATTACAATAAAAACCTCTGTCCATCGAAAGACACCATGAATAAAATTAAAACAAACCACAAACTGTAAGAATATATTTGCCACTGATAATAAAAAACAAAAAGATTAGTATCCAGAATTTGTAAACATCTCCAACAAACTTTACTAGTAATCTGGGAAATGCAAATAAAAACCACAGTGAAACACTATGGCCCATCAGACTGGCAAGTACATTTAAGTCTGATAACACCTGGTACTGAGCTGGCCCAACAATTCCATTCCTGGGCATGTTGCCTAGAGAATTCTGCTAAATATCCAAAGAGGGGTTCATTGCTGTATTGCTTGAATAGTGAAAAACTGAAATCAGTTAATATATCCAACAGCAGGAGAAGATTTTTTTTTAATTGTGGTTTATTCATGCAATGGAATATTTCATGAATTAATTGGTGTTTTATTTCACCAGATGAAAACCTTCTGCACTACAATCATTCCAACCATGGTCTGAATACTGAGTTTCTCTATTACGCACGAAAATTTAAAGTGAACATATTCTTTGATCTCATAACCCTGCTTTTGGCAATTTGCCCAAAAGAGACAATTATACAAGTGAGATAAATCTTAAAATCATAAAGTAAGCTGCAGACAATACAAGCAGTATTATCATTTTTAAATTTTAAAATGTATAAAACAATACTACATATATAGTAAAAATAAATAACTTATGCACGAGAATAATAATCACCCAATTCAGAACAGTGTTGACACTGGGAAAGGAAAGAGAGAGAAAGATAAATGGGGACTACGGGAAGATAAAGTAATTTCAGTTGTAGCTCTACACTTTTACTTTTTAAAAGCAGACTGAATATGGCAAAATAAGATTTGTTAAATTTGGGCAGTAAGTACACAAGCTTTCTATCATTTTTTGAATACTTCTGTATATTTAAAGTCCATTTAAAAAATAAGAACACACGTGATTTTTTTTAACTAGCTCTTTTCTACTTTCTGGCCTTTACCAGTATGGCTCCCTCTGCCTGAATTCTTTATGCGGTGGTTGAGAGTGGGGGAAAGAGTCAGATTGCCTGGGCTTGAGTTCCAGTGCTGAGTTGATTTAGGGAGATTCTTAACCTCTTAGTTCCTCAATTTCTCTTTTGAAAATTGGGTATAATAATAGTATTGACCTCATAGGGTTGTTACAAGGATTAAATGTGGCCAGTATATGTAAAGCACTATAACAGTGCCTACAAGCATTTAATAAATGTCTGCCATTACCATCACCACCATCACCATCATGACTATCATCATCACCATCATCACCACCATCACTATTAAATGTCTTTGTCTAGTCAATTCCCATTCGTCCTTCATATTTTAGGTATCAGTTAAAATATTACTTTTCAAAGAAGTCTACCCTGACTCTACAATATAAATGAGATTTCATAGGACCCTGTCCTTTTTTGTCCATGCACTTATTAGAATTTATAGTTACATATTTATAAGTGTTTTAATTTGTTTAACATCTCTACCACATTTGAACACAAAAGTTCTTGAGGGCCAAGGCTGGGTATGTTTTATTCACTTTTTTATATACATTGTCCAGTCTAGGCTGGACAATGAATAATAACAGTATAGATTCTGACTACTTGTTACATGAATCAATACATGAATCATTTTATCATCTGACCAGTACGCAGCCACTGAAATTATGTTTATGAAGGATTTACAACATGGAAAAACTTTTGGCTTGCTTAGTGGAAAAACTAAAAGGTACAAAATTATAAATATGATAAGTACAATGCCATACAAATAACAACAAAAACAAACCTATAAATTGGGGAAAAACAGGGGAGATGTGTACATTCACTTTGTTGTGAAATCACCACCTTTATCTACTTCCAAAACATTTTCAGCACCACCAAATAAAACCCTGTGCCCATTAGGTTGTTACTCCTATTTCTCCCCTCCTCCAGCCCCAGCCACCACCAATTTGTCTTCTGTCTCTATGGATTTACTTATCCTGGACATTCCATATAAATGAAGTCACACAATATGGGACTTGTTATGTCTGGTTTCCTTCGCTTAGCATGATGCTAGTGAGGTCCATCTACATTGTAATATGTATCAGTACTTCATTCCTTTTATGGATAATTATATGTATATGCCACAATTTATTTATCTATTCATCCTTTGATTACCATTTGGGTTGTTTCCATCTTTTGGTTATTGTAAATACTGCTGCTATGAACATTCATTTGATTATGTTTTCATTTGCGGGGTGAGGTATATATCTAGGACTGGAATCCCAGGGTCATATGGTAATTCCATGTTTAGGTTTTTTTCTTAGGAATTGTCAAACTGCTTTCCAAATCTGGTATGTATCATTACACATTCACAACAGCAACGTTAAGAGTTCCAACTTCTCCACATCCTCACCAACACATATTATTTCCTTTAAACAAAAAATTATAGCCATCTTAGTAGGTATACAGTGGTATCTCAGTGTAGTTTTGATTTGCATTTCCTTCGTGACTAATGATATTGAGTACCTTTTCATGTGCTTGTTGAGCATTTGTGTATCTTTGGAGAAATGTGTCTTCAAGTGCTTTGTCCATTTTTAAATTGGGCTGTTTGCCTCTTTGTTGTTGAGATGTAGGCACTTTTTATATTTTCTGGACACTAGACCCTTAACAGATACATGATTTGCAAATATTTTCTCTTTTTCTACAGGCTGTCTTTTCACTTTATTGGTAATGTCTTTTTGACACACAAATGTTTTCAATTTTGATGAAGTCCAATGTATCTATTTTTTTCATTTGTTACTCTTGCTTTTGGTGTCATATCTAAGATTTCATTCAAAATCAAAGGTCATAAAGATTTACCTCTATATTTTCTTCTAAGAATTTTACTGTTTTAGCTCTTATATTTACATTATTCATTTGATTTAATTTTTATAAATGAAGAGCAGAAAAGGTCCAACTTCATTCTTTTGCATGTGGATATACAGTTGTCCCAGCACCATTTGTTGAAGAGAATATTCTTTCTCCATTCCATGGTCTTGGCACCTTTGTTGAAAATCAGTTGGCAATAGGTGCAGAAGTTTATTTCTAGACTCTCAATTATAGTCCATTGATCTATATGTTTATTCTTATGCCAGGATAAACTGGCATAAATTACTGTAGCTTTGCAGTAAGTTATGAAATTGGGAAGTTGCCAAGTCCTCCAAAGTTGCTTTGCTGTTGCTGCTGCTGTTTCGATTGTTTTGACTATTCAGCGTCCCTTGTAATTTCATATGAATCTGAGGATCAGTTTTTCCATTTCTGCAAAATGCCACTGGAATTTTGACAGGGACTGCATTAAATCTTTAGATAGCTTTGGGCAATACTGCCATCTCAACAATTTAAGTCTTCCAGTACATGGACATGTGCCATCCTTCCATTTATTTAGATCTTCTTTAATTTCTTTCAACAGTGCTTTGTAGTTAGGGTGTACAAATCTTTCACCTCCTTAGTTACATTTATTCCCAGGTATTTTATTCTTTTTTATGCTATTATAAGTAGAACTGCTTTCTTAATTTCCTTTTCGGATTGTTCACTGCTGGTGTATAAAAACATAACTGATTTTGTGCACTAATTTTGTTTCCTGCAACTTTGTTAAATTTGTTTATTAGCCCTAGCAGGGTTTTTGTGAATTCTTCAGGGTTTTCTCTATATAGGATCATGTCACTTGTGAACAGAGATAGTTTTACTTCTTTCTTTCCAATTTGGATTACTTTTATTTCCTTTTCTTGCCTGATTGCTCTGGCTAGAACTTTCAGTATAGTGCTGAATAGCAGTGGTGAAAATGGGTATTCTTGTCTTGTTTCTGACCTTAGAGAGAAAGCTTTTAGTCTTTTACCACTGAGTATGATACTACCTCTGAGGTTTCACATATGCCCTTTATCACGTTGAGGAAGTTTCCTCATTATTTGTACTTTTTTGAGTGTTTTTGTTATGAAAGGGCATTGGATTTTATCAAATGCTTTTTCTGTGTTAATTGAGATGATCGTATTTTTTTCTCTCATTCTGTTAATGTTGTGTATTACACTGGTCGATTTTCTTTTATTGAACCATGCTTGCATTCTTTGGATAAATCCCAGCTGACAAGAGAGTACAATCTTTTTAATGTGCTGTTGAATTCAGTTTGCTAGTACTTCGTGGTGAGTTTTGCATTTGTATTCATAAGGGATATTGACTCGCAGTTTCCTTGTGGTGTCTCTGTCTGGCTTTGCTATCACGGTAATACTGGTTTCACAGTATAAATTAGAAAATGTTCCCTCCTCTTCTATTTTTAGGAAGAGTTTGAGAAGGATTGATGTTAATTTTTCTTGAAACGTTTGGTAGAAATCACCAGTGAAGCCACCTGGTCCTGGATGTTTTCTGTTGGGAGGTTTTTGATTTCTGATTCAATCTCTTTATTTTTTAAAAGATCTTTTCAGATTTTCTATTTCTTCTTGAGTCAGTCCTGGGTAATTTATGTGTTTCTAGAAATTTTTCCATTTTATCTAGGTTATTTAATTTATTGGTGGATGTTGCTCATAGTTTTCTCTTATAATCTTTTTTTATTTCTGTAAATTTGGTAGTAATAAACACTTTCACCTGATTTTAGTTATTTGTATCTTTTCTTTTTAATCAGTGTTGCTAGAGGTTTGTCAACTTTGTTATCTTTTCGAAGAACGAACTTTTGCTTTCAGCATGCTATATATATATATATATATATATATGTATATGTATATGCATATACATGTACATATATATATATATATATATATATATATATATATATATACAGCATGCTGAAAGCATGGATATGTATATATCTCCAACAAGCCCACACTTGATCAGGGTCTCTCTTACTATCTTCCATCACCCACTGCCCACCCAGCAACCCAGGATGAGGCCTCAGTCATGTCCTCCAATCAGAATCTGCCACGTCAAGCTTTATGGGTTTCTTCTCATGCCACTTGTGCCAGCAAAGAGCATTATCTGGGTTTCTTGCAGTTGGGTACAGCATAATGCCCTTCCCTGGGACACCTCAGAAGACATAGGCAAATAGATGATGTCAGCGGTAGGAGAGGAGTAGCTATGGCCCTTAATGCCATGTATGAAACCTCATTCTGTAGGTACTTGCCCCATCCTCCTACTACTCACCATGCCTTGGGGTCGGGGGCAGGTAATGGTGGTGAGAGTGAATTCTAGCTTCTCATTCCCTAGAACCAGTCCCCAACCCACTGCTGTCATGTACTGAGAGGCAGCTAAAAATGCCTTCTAAGTACTCTGTTCTGACCCATCCCCAGCCAAGGCTTCCTCCCCAGAGCAGGCCACTTCTGAGGCATCTAGACTAAGATCTGATTCTAGTCACAGAGTAGTTCCAAGTATCTGGGCTACAGAAGAACACAGCATTACCTCCTTACTACACAGTTCAAGTGACATCACCTTAAGTCACTTGAGGGGGCTTCATAGCAAGTGAATTTATTCAAGATTCTGACTTCACATCTATTTCCCCAAAGTTTATTTGGCCTGAAGGTATGCAAACATCCAATCTGCTACCCTTACACTCTTAAATTAATAAATACTTAAATTACCATTTTTGATGACATTTTTATTTCTATTTTTCATCACATGTTCTAGTCTGTTCTTGGTTCACTTGGAGATGGTAGTGAACTTGGACAACGAAGGAGAAATTCATGTCTCACCTCTGTCTGTTACTTGACACTTTTCCAAAAATCATGTGTAGTTTCTGGGCTTTCCTGCTGTGACTATATGCCCTGTTGTGTTGCTTTGTCACTTGGAACAAAAACAGTAGAAAAAGTTTGCACAATTTTTATTATGAAGACATGACCAGAACATGTAGGAACATATAACTGTGCTTCTTCTATGGTTATTAGTCCAGATCATTGTTTTTAACCAAAACTGATGATGTAAAATCCTAGAATTCACTAATCTATTTTAGTAGGTCACATGAAACAGGCAAACTATAGAAACCACAATCAACCAAAACCATCGTTGTTGAAAAACCAGCAACAGTTTATCTGCTAAATGTGTCAACTGAACAAATCCAACTGACAATGTCAAGGGGGCATCTTCAATGTTCCCTCAGGCTGTTGATAAACCTTTCCTATCTCCTTGCCCCAGCAGCATTCTCTCCAGCCATGCTTTTCCCCATGTTTTCATTTGGTTGAGTAATGCCATCCATGGAGGGGCAGAGAGGTTCTTGGAACACACCTAACTTTCAGCTTCAATGGTCTAACCCCCAACTCAGCTGCTGACCTTCAGAGTATGAATAAACAAGAATCTTAAACTTCTCATGGCCAGTGTTCGTCTGGTTCTTCCCTCTTCGTTCAGGGAGCATGAACTTTTTAATAAATTTATTTATTTATTTTTGGTTGCATTGGGTCTTTGTTGCTGCACATGGGCTTTCTCTAGTTGCGGCGAGCGGGGGCTACTCTTCATTGCAGAGCACGGGCTCTAGGCACGCAGGCTCCATAGTTATGGCTTGCAGGCTCCAGAGTGCAGGCTCAGTCGTTGTGGTGCACAGGCTTAGTTCTGCTCCATGGCATGTGGGATCTTCCCAGACCAGGAATAGAACCCATGTCCACTGCACTGGCAGGTGGATTCTTAACCACTGTGCCACCAGGAAAGTCCCGATCTATTTTTATTTCATTGGTTTACAGAAGAATTGAGCATCTCTTCATTGCTGGCCCAGGTCACCTTGAGATGACCACGGCCATGCCTTCCATGTGACCCTGCTTAGTCAGCAGTCACACTAGAGACAGGAGGTTGGTGGTGTGTTTTCCCCGAAGTCTGCTCAAAAGGTCATAATCCTTGGCCAGACTGAGAATTTCAGAAACCATGAACCCAGTGCCAACAAGTAGATGTGGGGTTCTCAAGCTCAAGGAAAAGTATCTTTCCTAATTCTTTCCACGTGCATAAAGAATTCTAAGGTGTACTTACTTCAGTTTCCAGTTTTATGACTGTCTATATGGACCATGTGAACAAACTGACAAGAAAAAAAATGTTTGACTCGATAGCTGTGTGGGTATTTGCCATTCTCCCCAGATCCACTGAGCCCTGGGAAGCTGACTTCTATGGGTTACATCACCTAGACTCCCTGCTGCTCCCTCTTCTAGTTGGGTTCAATCACCAGGAAGCATTGGCAGGAGATCAGAGTGGGAGCAGGAGGTCAGGGTACTTTCTGATCCTGCTCTCCTGCCTGGCGTAACTTCTAGTAGTGCCTGTATCCTTCAATCTTCAGCTATCAACAGGGTTCAGGTGATACTGTTTTTTCTTTTGACTCTTAACAGCTCCCACTTTTGCTAGCATCTCTGGGCACCTCAACACCCCTACACCCCTGTTGGTCCTTTTAACCCCGCCAACCCCTCTGTACACATTCTCATCCTTATCGAGTCTTCAAAATCTCAGCTGAGTGTGTCTTCTGTTCCCTGCCCTAGAGATAAGACATAGATTTGAATCCTGGCTCTACCACTAACTACCTCTATACATCTCTCTGTTTATAAAATTACAGAGCTGGAATCAACGATGTCTTGTTATGTAGACAGAAACAGTAAAAGAGTAGTCGTGATCAGCAACAGCAAAATTCCCAGGTCTTGAGCTTCCCCTTCACAGTCTGACTCAAAGGAACTAGCAGCGAGATGCTGGAATCAGGAGATTCCCTAAGTGGAAGTGGACCCAGTAATGCTGGGGTGAGTATCACCCATTTTGTTATTGAAACCTCAGAAAGACCCTTCTGATCCCTGCCCAGAGACCACATTAGGAGATAACTGGGGAACTTTCCCTGTTCCTGTTCATGCAAGGAATTGCTTCTAAGGAACAACCTGAGGCCCTTTTGCTTAGCACGAAAAACAGGTCTTATGCAGGATACATGGTCACAACTTACTGAAATCTAGAAAGGACACCTGAACTTCCCTGAGTGTTTTATTGTTATTCACTACGATTTACTGAGAGCCTACTACACACCAGGCACTGTATTAGCCGCTTTACATTTATTTAAACCTCACAGACCCCAGAGGCCTTATTATTTGTTTCATACCTAGGGAAATCAAAGCTTAGAAATTTGTCTAGCCTACAGCATGAGATCCTTCTTTCTATATGGCCTATCCTGGAGATGTCCCGTGTGCATTTGGGAAGAACACGTATGCTGTTGTTTGGTAGAGTTGTGTATATACATCTGTTAAATCCGGTTGGTTCATTGTGTTGTTCAAGTGCTCTATTTCCTTACTTCTATATGGTTGTTTTATCCATTACTGAAAGTGGGCTATTGAAGTTGCCAATGATTACTGTACAACCGTCTTTAGTTCTGTCAGTTTTGGCTCCATATATTTTGATGATCTCTCATTAGGTGTAAATGTTTATAATTGTTATATCTTCTTGCTGTACGGAACCTTTTATTAATATATAGTGTCCTTCTTCATTATCTCTTGCAAACATTATCTCTTGCAAACATTATCTCTTGCAAACTTAATGTCTATTTTGTCTGATATTAGCATAGCTACCTCTGCTCTCTTTTGGTTAAGATTTGCACGGAATATCCTTCACTGTCAATCTATTTTTGTCTTTGGATCTAAAGTCTCTTATTGACAGTTAGACCATGTTTTTGTTTTGTCAATTCATTCTATCATTCTCTATTTTTCGATTGGAGCGTTTAATCCACTTACATTTCAAGTAGTTACTGATAAGGAAGGACTTCTGTCATTTTGCTATTTGTTTTCTATGTGCCTTACAGGTTTTTTGTCCTTCATTTCCTGCATTACTGTCTTTGTGCTTAGTTGACTTTTTTTTGTAGTGGAATGTTTACATCGTTTTTTATTTTCTTTTGTGTATGTTCTATAGCTATTTTCTTTGTGGGTACAATGAGGGTCACATTTAACCTCCCTAAGTTTTAATTTAAATATATAGCTTAACTTCAGTAACATACAAAAACTCTTTTATCTGGGAATGTCCTAATATCTCCCTCACTCTTGAAGGATAGTTTTGCAGGCTATAGGAAAAACATTTATCTTATTGAGAATCCCTTGTATGTGACAATTTGCTTCTCTTTTAGTGTTTTCTTTTAGCAAAACTTCTTTCTGAGGAGTGGAACCTATAACAGCTAAGCACCTTCTTATTAAGGACATCTCTGACACAAGAGACCACTTAGCCTTTCCTTTTCATTAAGAAGCTGTATCTAAATAACATTTCTAATGAAGTCCCAAATCCTTGATGACACTGAAATCAGTGCATATGGTCACACGAAACGTAATTGTATTTCCTCCACCATCACCAACGGCCCCCATTAGCATTTATCTTCTTGGGAAATGAAATTCTGATGTGCTCGTTTCATGCAAATTATTACTGGCAGAAGAGAGTGGAAGATTTCCAGATACAGAGACCCACAAGATAAAGAAGCCCAGAGCTGTCAGACCCAGGAGCAGACACAGGGTGTGCCTAACTTACCCTCAAGGTTGCATAAGCAAGATTTCAAAATTAATTCTACTCTGGAGACTTCAACCTAGTATACAATGCTCCTGGCTGGAAAAGAAGAACTATATCATTCTTTTTTTCAAATCTTTACCATTACTTGCCCTTGTATCTCCGCCTTCTCTTTCTGCAGGAAACTTTATTTCCTACTTCTGCACACCAAGTTTCTACCTCCAGATCTGTTTGGTTCAGTTGCTGAGAAGCCTGACACACCAGTGCCACTTGGAAGAAGCCATCTACCGGTGAGTTGGGGGTGTTTTTTCTATCACTTTCTGAACCAAAGGCTCGAAGCATCTCAGTGCTAGAGATGCAGGGACTGGGAGCACCCTGGGGGTCTCCACAGCCCAGGAACTTGGGAGATGATCAAGAAAGGAGAAACGGGTGGAGGGCTGCATCGGTACCAGGAATGTCAGAGAGACCCCAATGGCAGTGAGGAAGCGCAAAGTGGAGACCCCCCCCCTCAGGGCTCAGGTGGTAGGATAGAGTGGGCTAAAAGAAGACAATTAAGAAAGTAGGACAATCAGGTTTCTCAACTACTGCTCCTCTCACTCTGCCCCCCCCCCAGCCGCCAAGGACTGTGAAGAGTTGGAGCTTTCTACCTCAGATTTTCCCCCCTCCAGTCCATATATGTGATAGTCCAGGCCCTGCACCAAAATGCACCTCCTGCCTCAATTCAGAGGCTGAAGTGAGGGATTCACTTTTCTGGGAGGCAGCTTTTAATCAATTCTGGATGATGTGTCTTGACACTTGAAAGTGACACATTAACCAGTACCCTTCAGCTCCCCTGCTACGTGTCGGCTGTGGTAGGAGCTAGGTGTACTGGGGTGACATGGGAATAGGGAATAAAAAGGAGAAGGTGGCTGGCACTTGAGAGGCCAGGGCAGGTGAAGAGCAAAGCATAGGAAACATACGGTGGATGTGGCTGGGGCAGTTCACCCACAATCTGAATCACCAGAGTGAGCATCTGGGCTGTATATTTGTGACTGACAGGCTTCCTGTATGATACTTAAAGCCAGCATTTCAGAATCACTGATCCAGTCCACACTTTCCTGTACAGATGAGGAGACTAACCTACAGAACAGCCCAGAGGGCCTGCTGCAGCTAAAAGGCTGTGTGCAAGGATTTCCAATATTTTAGTCTTTATAAGATCTCCCACTGGATTACCTGGGAGTCTAGTCCACACGGTAGCCCTTTGTTTCTCAGAAGTTTGTAGCCTGCTAGTTCGCTGTTATTCACTTTTTCAATTGATATTTATTTAGCAGCTTCTATGTGCTAGGCTGGGTTCTAGGGCACCAAGATAGCTCATTGCAAAACAAATCTCTCTGCCCTCATGGAGCTTATCTTCTGGCGGAAATGTCTCTGAGGGTGTGTGTGTGTGTGTGTGTGTGTGTGTGTGTGTGTGCTTGTGTATGTATGGATTGGGCACGCTTGTATGGGAAAGTGTGTGGATTTTAAGGCTAAAATGCCAAAGAAGTTCTGTTCAAGGCATGGAAGAATAACTAGAAAATCTGTTACTTGTTCTTCTACATCCATCTCTGCTCTCAGAGCCTGAAGATGAAAACCCCTGAGGGCCTTTGAAATTGTACAGTCCAAGGTTCAAATTCCAGCTCGGCCATTACTTGCTTTGTGAGTTTGGGAAAAATCATTTAATCCACCCATGCTTCTATTTCTTCACTTGTAAAATGTATACTGATCTCACAAAACGGTTGCAAGGATTAAATTAATTAATGTACGCAAAGTATTTAGCATAGCACTTGGAGCTTAAGGAACACTCAATTAATTACTATAGTTTTAATTCTTTAGGTGGATACATTTTTTTTCCCCAAGTTTGATGAGAGGTATTATTTAGTTGCTGCTGATTTAAAGAATCTAGTTCAGTGCTGTGAAATTCAAAACCTGTGAAATGTATCAATCACAAGAGAAACTGAAGAATAAGGTGTATACACAGATAAAAACAAAGTCACAGTCATTGCCAGGAAAAAATGAATATTCTTGAGAACCAATTCTAATGATGTTAGTTGTCACACTTATTACGAGTTTTGTGTATTTTGTCCATTAACATTTATTGGTGCCTCCTTTAGCCAGGTGCCATCATAAGAGCTGAAGACAGAAACATGACCCAGTCCTTGCTCTCAAGCAGCACACAATGTGTAGAAACATTATGTGCTTATTTAGAGGCACACACAATGTTATGAGATAAGAATGATTTGACAGAGGAGGTGGGTTGGGCTTCACGGAGAAGGGGAATTTGAGCAGGATGTATTGCAGGATGAATAGGAGCTCACTAGTCATTTTAAGCAGAGGGGCAAGCATGTGCACAACCACTAAAGCCTGAAGGAAATGCTGAGTCTGGGGGAAATGGAAAAAAGATGGGTATGGCTGGAGCACAGGATCTGAGATTTGAGAAGTCATCAGAGATGAAGCTGAGAAGAAGTGAGCTTAGAAAAGCCATGATGAGTAGTCTGGGCACTGCCTTTGAGGCCCCGCCACATACAAATCGTGGGGCTACTCCAGTTTTAAACTGAGAAGTGCATGATCCAATTTCAGCCTCAGAGAAGACAGACTGAATGGGAGCATGGCTAAGAATAAGGCATGAACAAATGAAAAAGCTCAGCAAAGCCACAAGTGAGAAGTATAGGAGGCAAGAGAGTGGCAGTTGAAAGAGATGCAGACGGGATGACTCAGAGGTGTTTACGAGGGAGAATTCATAAGACTTAGTTGTAATAATACAAAGCATTTCTCTGTATCAGATGCTGCACTACGTCTTTGTTTCCATAGCAACTCAGCTTAGTTATTATTTTATACATGAAGAAGCTGATAGTTCAAGAAGTAATTAGCCCCGAATTACACAACTGTAGTTTGGAAGCAGGATTCAAATCTAGGTCTTTTTGGCTCCTAATCTTCTGAAGAAGAGGGGACCCAGGACAATGTCAAATCTTACTTCTTAAGTAATGGAGTAAATGACAATAGCCAAGATAAGGAATCTACAAGTTGAAGCAACTTTCCAGGGGCATTCAGTTTGGGGTGGGCTGAATTTGAGGTAGCTATATGATACCCACTTTGCTCTCTGCTGTATCTCCAGTGCCTAAAATAGAGTATGGCTCCTGGCAGGTGCTCAATAAATACTGGTTAAATGAATAAATCCATGGGGAGATACGCAGTCGGCAATGGAAAATTCAACTCTGAGGTGGGACTGGAAAGCAGAGCTTTGGGAAGCATTAGCCTACAGGAAACTTAGAACCTTGAGATTAGACAACACAATTCAGGAAGAACTTTGGAGCAAGGGTAAAGAGGTAAATAGTAAAGAAGTGGGAGCCAAGGATGGTGCCTGGGACTCTCACAGTGTGGTCAGAGGAAAGAGACACCAACAAAGAAAATGAAAAAGAAGTGGTGAGCCACTTTTTCTCCTGGAAGCCAAAAGTTTTTTTGTTAGTTTGTTTTTTAACTTTTTTTTTTTGGCCTTGATAGTCACTGTAATATCAAGATATTGTGATCCTAGTTCCCTGACCAGGGATCGAACCCACGCCATCAACAGTGAAAGCATGCAGTCCTAACCACTGGACAGCCAGGGAATTCCCAAGACAAAAGTTTTAAATGGAAGAAATGAGCAGAAGGATCAAATGCTTGATGAAAAAGAAACTGAAAGCCAGCGTGTTTAAAAATTGGGTTGTCATTGCAACCCTGGCAAGAGTTTTCTGATGGAGACAGAAAGTTGAGAGAGAGATCAGAACACTCTGGGTGGCAGGTAACAGAAAATGCAAATCATAGTGGCTCATTATGAGCATCCCCAGAAGCCCCCAGCGGAGGCCCCTCAAATACTATCATCCAGGAATGGGTCACAGGCCTTGTACCACTGCAGAGGAGCTAGAGGAAGCAAGTGTCCAATATGGTCAGCCTTATCACGAGAGTCAGGCTCTCTGGGAAGGCCAAGGGTGTTGGGAAATGGCTGTGCGGAGATGACTGCTGTCTGCAACCAGGAATAAGGGGAAGTGAGGAACTAGCACACACGTTTCAAGGAGATGGCTGTGAAGCAAAGACAAAGCCTAGGACGTTGCTTAAGTGGAGCAGGGACCTTGGTAAGATTGGGGATTGCAGCCGTTGTGTTGTGTATCATCATCTAGTCCTCTTGTTTACAGGACAAAGGAAGATGGATGGCAATGATACGTTTCCCCAGTTCAGCCACGATGTGCTTTCCACATCTCATTCTCTGTTTACAACGAATATCAAGGGGAACGATGAAGAACCCACCACCAGTTATGACTATGATTACAGTGAGCCCTGCCAAAAGACCACTGTGGGACAAATTGAAGCCCGGCTCCTACCCCCGCTCTACTCGCTGGTGTTCATCTTTGGTTTTGTGGGCAACTTGCTGGTCGTCCTCATCCTGATCAACTGCAAAAAGCTGAAAAGCATGACTGACATCTACCTGCTCAACTTGGCCGTCTCCGACCTGCTGTTCCTCCTCACCATCCCGTTCTGGGCTCACTATGCTGCAGACCAGTGGGTCTTTGGGAACGTGATGTGTAAATTTTTCACAGGGCTGTACCACATTGGTTATTTTGGTGGAATCTTCTTCATCATCCTCTTGACAATCGATAGGTACCTGGCTATTGTTCATGCTGTGTTTGCCTTAAAAGCCAGGACGGTCACCTTTGGGGTGGTGACAAGTGGGGTCACCTGGGTGGTGGCTGTGTTTGCCTCTCTCCCAGGAATCATCTTTATCAAATCCCAAGAAGAACATTCTGGTTACGCCTGCGCCCCTTATTTTCCACTAGAATGGAAGAATTTCCATACAATAATGAGAAGCGTCTTGGGCCTGGTGCTGCCACTGTTTGTCATGATCGTCTGCTACTCGGGAATCCTAAAAACCCTGCTTCGGTGTCGCAACGAGAAGAAGAGGCACAAGGCCGTGAGGCTCATCTTCGTGATCATGATTGTCTACTTTCTCTTCTGGGCTCCCTACAACATCGTCCTTCTCCTAAGCACCTTCCAGGTATTCTTTGGCCTGAGTAACTGTAAGAACAGCAGTCAGCTGGACCAAGCAATGCAGGTGACCGAGACCCTGGGGCTGACGCACTGCTGCATCAACCCCATCATCTATGCCTTCGTCGGAGAGAAGTTCAGAAGGTATCTCTCTGTGTTTTTCCGAAAGCACATTGCCAAACACCTCTGCAAACAATGCCCAGTTTTCTACGGGGAGACAGGAGATCGAGTGAGTTCAACATATACCCCTTCCACTGGGGAGCAGGAAGTCTCGGCTGTTCTGTAGAGGAGCAGCAGTTCGCTTGTTATTTTCAAAGGGAGACAGAAATCTATATACGATGATAAGCCTCCACGGTCTGTTGAAGAATAGAGGACTCTAAGTCTCTAAAGCAAGTGCCCAGGAACCTCAGGGTTGTGTGAACCAAGACAGACTTGTGTCATTCCTTGTAAAGCCAACATGTGCTCAGGGAATATTCCAGAACAACTGTGGGCAGAGACCTGGACTCTCCAACGAGCTCATCGCAGTTCCTGGAAAATGTCACTTTTCCTTGTGCTTTTGCTCTTTCACCCCTCGTCACCACTTTGCTCACTCTCTGATTCTATCAATCGTTTTAATCAGCTGGAGGTGGGGAAGAGAACGAGACAGGCACAGGTGAATGGAACAAGGGGGAGTGGGGTCAGGACCAAGGAGAAGGAGGAGGAAGTGTCAACAAGGCTGAGCCTGGACGAGGATGCAGGTAAGGGCTTTGCTCTCCCTTAGCACCATCTCCTACTATATTTAACTTTGGAGGCTTCCCCAGCTCATGGAGAGCTTAGGAACTGTAAGAACTTTCTAGAAGCTTTGGTTGGGTCCATGATCCCCCTTCTGCTAAATGCATGACACATTTCTGCTTTATTATGGTTTAGCTATGACAACCACGCACCCTACATTTGAAATCTATTCAGTATCTTGCCCCATTGTTCATGTGCTTCTTAGGCCTCATTCCCCTATACAAAAATTTACTAAAGGACTTCCCTGGTGGCACAGTGGTTAAGAATCCGCCTGCCAATGCAGGGGACACGGGTTCAAGCCCTGGTCCGGGAAGATCCCACATGCCGCGGATCAACTAAGCCCGTGTGCCACAACTACTGAGCCTGCGCTCTAGAGCCCGCGAGCCACAACTACTGAAGCCTGCACGCCTAGAGCCCACGCTCTGCAACAAGAGAAGCCACCGCGATGTGAAGTCCACACACTGCAACGAAGAGTAGCCCCTGCTCGCCGCAACTAGAGAAGGCCCGTGTGCAGCAACAAAGACCCAACGCAGCAATAATAAAATATAAAATGAATAAATCTTTTTTTAATATTTACTAAAGTGTTTGTTTATAAAAATATGCATAATCTTTAATGAGATGATAAAATAAAATCCCTCGCTTGGAAACGGGAGGGTTGGAGGTCGTGATTATGAGAAAGGGGTAGGCACTAGTGAGTTCCTCCAACAGGAGTGGAGGGGTAAGCTCGCAGCAGGATGTGCAGGAATGTTTCCAGAATCAGCTAAGAGCAGAAGCCAGGAAGGATGCGTTAAAACACTTAATAGGCCTCATGTCTCTGGATCTGATGGTGTCTGTTTCCTTGTGGCTCTTCCTGCTTTCCTGCTCCGCTGCCCACCTGTCCCCCTGCAGCCTTTATCACATAACTCTGCCTGGAGGATTACCCTACTCCAAAAGCCGGTTTTTAGCGGTCCAGGAGAGCAGCTTTGGGAAGAATGTGAAGGAAACTGTGCAACAAGAACCCCCTGTTGGGCCCTGGAGAGGGAAGACAATTGGTGAGGATACTGGGGTATGTGCTCAGAGCAGAGAAGGGGCCTGTCTTGGAAATCAAACATCAGCCTGTAACCTCAGGGTCTATTACCAGGCAGGGCAGGCCTAGATGAGGAAGACGCTAGATAGGGTGGAAAAAAATGTCTTCCAAATTACCTTCCAGCACCTCATTTTTGCATACAGGCAAAGAGTTCAGATATACACACACACACATTTTTTTTAATGTAAAGTAAAAATTAAAGTTGAAAACTGCAACTTGCAATTGTGGTAAAGTATCACTTTAAGAGTTACTATTATGCCATGCCTAACAACACTGTATTAGTCACAGAGACAACTCTGGTGTTGGTGGAGCACGTGGTATGTTTAGGAGACCACCGGTTCATAAATAAATGTTGATTAGGGAGTTGGAGGTCTCTGATCTGTGGATTTACTAGCTTACGGTGATGTAGCATCTAAATAATCTCAGTTGGATCACAGCGCACACTCCACAACGGTCATCTCAACTGTCTTTATTCTCTCTGACTTGCTACCAAAAATCTCTTTTGCCTTGTTAGGAAGTCTAGGAAGTCGTGGATTTAATCCTATTTGAATGCTTCATGCCTTGCCAGTGTCCTTATTGATGCTCAAATGGTCCCCTCTTTGGCCG
Organism: Phocoena phocoena; assembly: GCF_963924675.1. NCBI lineage: Eukaryota > Metazoa > Chordata > Mammalia > Artiodactyla > Phocoenidae > Phocoena > Phocoena phocoena. The sequence continues at coordinate 41,187,675 of NC_089228.1, read as the reverse complement.
GTGGGAACTTCTAATTCAAGCTGACTCCTAATCAAAGCTTTTAAATCCTATTTGTAAAGGAGAGGAATTGGAGAAGCTCACTTAAATACGCAGAGATTTTCATCTTGGCTGAGCTAAGAATACAAATATTATGTTAGTGCATTTCCTATCTGATGCAGGCAAGAAACACAAGGCTCCTGGAACCTGGCAACTGGGGAGCTGGAAGTTACTACGGTTTTACTTTCTTGCCTCATGGCTAAAGAAGGTTTCAGAAAGATGTGTGTGTGTTGCAAGAGGGGGGGGCTTCACCTGCAGATATTTATATTATCCTAATGAATGCATTAAATTTTGTTTTGATGATGATGAAACATAAATATTGTTTTAAAAAACTATGACTTGGGGCTTCCCTGGTGGCGCAGTGGTTGGGGATCTGCCTGCCGATGCAGGGGACACGGGTTCATGCCCCGGTCCAGGGGTATCCCGCATGCCGCGGAGCGGCTGGGCCCGTGAGCCATGGCCGCTGGGCCTGGGCGTCCGGAGCCTGTGCTCCGCAATGGGAGAGGCCACGGCAGTGAGAGGCCCACGTACTGCAAAAAAAAAAAAAAAAACAAAAAAACTATGACTTGTAAAATGAATCAATACTCTTAACTATATTGTTTTAAAAGAAAAACTGTCTGATTGCCAACTACCCTGTCCTTCTTCTCCCAAAACTCTGACAACTACCATCCTATTCTTTCCATCTATGAGTATGATGATTTTAGATTCCTCATATAAGTGGAATTATGCAGTTCTTATCTTTCTGTGATTGACTTATTTCACTTGGCATCCTGTCCTCCAGGTACATCCATGTTGTTGCATATTGCAGGATTTCCCTCTTTCTTAAAATGAAATAAGATTCCTTAGATGTATTGACCATATTTTCTCTATCCATCTATCAACATGCATAGAATTTCAGTTACACAGGATGAGTAAGTTCTAAATATCTGTTTTACAACAGTGTGCCTACAATACTGTATTGTACACTTAAAGATCTGTTAAAAGGGTAAATCTCATACTGTATTCCTACCACAATAAAAGTCTTTAAACTGCCTGCTTTGTTATGCTGTGGTGCGACAGACTGTCTTACGGTTCACAGCTTTTCACTCCCTTCCCCATGTCATTACACATGCTAGTCCTTGCCGTGTGACTTGCAGTGCGCCCTACAAGAGGGACCCCCACCCCCAAGCCACAGCCGGCTCAGCCAATAGAAAGTGAGCAGAACTGACAGGGTCGAGTGACTGGGTGGAGCCTCTGGCTCTCCCTGCTCAGCCACAGGAAGGCCCGTCCCAGAACACAAGTTCAGCCCAGGTGCCTGGTGAGTGAGCAGGAAGATGCAGAGAGCAGAGCCAGGGCCCCGGCCACAAAGTGGCCCCATGTCACAGGAGTAAGAGGTCCATGTTCACTGTGGTACGCCCCTGACTCGTGGGGGTTGCCTGCTAAGAAGCAGAAAAGGTAACAGATGCATAAGGCAGCTGGTGCCCTCAGAGGTAAAATTTGGAAAAGTGTCTATTTGTTTTTCCATCATGAGATTCACTGTGACAAGCACACCTGAGGATCTACCATGTGCCAGACTGGCGCAGGTTCATAACGACGGATATGTTATTCCCATGCTCTTAGACTTCCTAGTCCAGGGATGGCTGATGGGGAGGCACGGGGGAGAACAGAGTATTAATAATCTCAATGCACTGTGCAAAGCACAGAAACAGAGGTGCACGTGTAGTTTGTTGACAGCCCCGCGGAGAAGGTGACTAACCCGGTGACAGTCCTGCATCACAGTTATAATAGCTACAGTAGGATTTTATTGCCACCAAAGAAACTGCCACTTGAAAGTTGCCAACCATCCCATATCTAGAAGTGGAAGAAACCTCAAGTCTCCTTTATTCTAGGGAGAACGTTCGAAGTGGGCTGAGTTAAGCAAATGTCAGGAAAGATGATCATTCCAGGCGATGGGTATCTTAAGACTTTTGGTGGAGCTGGGGCTTGACACAGTCCACCCCATACCAACCTCTTCGATCTGTGGCAACTGGGGCAGTTGGAGCACTTTTTCAGAGAGGCCCTGTAGCCTCCTGGGAGTAAGCCATCAAGACCCTATCTTTCCACTTTCACTTTTTCTCATTATTAAAATTTCCCTGGGAATTCCCTGGTGGCACAGTGGTTAAGACTCCGCGCTCCCAAGGCAGGGGGCCTGGGTTCGATCCCTGGTCCAGGGACTAGATCCCACATGCATACCACAACTAAGAGTTTGCATGCCCAACTAAGGATCCCGCAAGCCACAACTAAGGAGCCCTCGAGCTGCAACTAAGGAGCCCGCCTGCTGCAACTAAGACCTGATGCAACCAAATAAATATTTTAAAAAAAATTTTTTTAATTTCCCTGACGGGGCTTCCCTGGTGGCACAGTGGTTGGGAATCTGCCTGCCAATGCAGGGGACACGGGTTCGAGCCCTGGTCTGGGAAGATCCCACATGCCGCGGAGCAACTAGGCCTGTGAGCCACAACTACTGAGCCTGCACGTCTGGAGCTTGTGCTCCACAAGAAGAGAGGCCTCGACAGTGAGAGGCCCACACACCGCAATGAAGAGTGGTCCCCACTCACCACAACTAGAGAAAGCCCACGCACAGAAACGAAGACCCAACACAGCCAAAAATAAATAAATAAATAAAATTAAAAAAAAAAAATTTCCCTGACAAACCTGAAATGGCCTCAGGTGAGATCAGCCAGCAGCAAAGGCCACCAAGGGCTGCCAAGAGGAAACTCAACATGAGCGACGAGGTGTCTGGGCTGGTGAGCTGACCTCTACAAGGCAGTCCATGAATTCAGGGGAAGGCTGGCCCTGGGTGTGGTAAGTGACTGAGATTGGAAATTTCTCCAGACGCCACCCGTCTAGCACCATGTTTATAACTTGACATCCTTGGGATATCCTTGCTGCCTCACGGCCACACCATCTCCACCATCACCTGTCTCCAATCTCCTCTTCCCTGCTCAGCTGGTTTGCTGCCCAGTGGATGCCCCACCCAGGAATGAGGCACTGGCTTCCCCTTCCCGCAAGCCCCCATTCCTCACATGGTTCTTTCAGAGGCCCCTCCTTTGGCTTTGGGGAGAGGAACCCCCACCCTCCTTCCCATCAACCCCACCCACTTCTAACCCTTTCCTGCCCAAACTTGTCTCCTTACACAGGATGGGGTAAGAAGGGTTGTCATGGTGACTAGGGGCACAGGGCTGATTCTGTTACTCTTAGTAAGGCCTGGGGGAGGTGTGTGATCCTAGGTGTCAGTGGTTTTTTTGTAGAACTTCCGGGTACTTAACACCTCTTTGCCCTCAGCCTCAGGCCATACACAGTTGCCAGCTCTGGGACAACAGGAAAAGTCCCACATATCATGTTATGTAGAGAGCCGAACACATAGCTGCAGGTATGACCTGACCCATTGAAGACCACAGAGGGTCTAGTATACACCTTAATCAGCACCTTAGACTTCTGTTACCGCACATAAGGTTACATCAGCGCCATGTCTGGGCAGTGATCTGAAAGAAATACCCAAAATGCATAGAGCAGACTTCCCAGCAGAGTTAAGGGGTTTCCACCAGGTCTGGACATATCTAATAAAGCGATGAGGTGGACAGCCTGTAAGTGTTTACTTGGTTTGATGATTTACACAGGGTGAGGGGGACGTGGTGCATGGTCTGGGAAAAGGGGTCATACTGGGAAGGGTCTAGCGAACAGACACAGTGGGAGTGGAGAGAACAGCATGGTGGCCTCCCAGCCCCGCTTGCCACAAAGGGTGTCTGGGGTAGAAGGTGAAGGGACACTGGGAGTCATGAGACCCCAGCATCACTGCTGAGGCACATGAGTGCAAAATGTAACACTGGTTGGAGGAGGGGAGGGATTCTTCCTACTTCTTCAAGGACCGTGGGGATTCTCTGGCTCTCCTGGTTAAGGGGGCTTTGGGGACACTGGGAGCTTCCTCCTTGGTGGAGATACCAGAGCACTGACAGCAACACTCAAAACATGCTGTCCACGTGAGTGAACCAGGGAAAGGGCTCAACCGTCTATTAACAGAGCTCTGTCCCATATAGTTACTGCATTCTGTTGAATGAAAGAAACCAGAAAGAGGACAGAGTCTGTGATGCCATTTATATGAAGTTAAAGAAGAGGCACATCTAATCCATGCACAGAAGTCAGAGTGGCCCCTGCCGCTGGGTGGGGTACAAGGGCACTTTCTGGGGTGACAAGGCTACTCCCTATCATCTGGCTTCAGGGTGTATGCGTATCAAAACCTCACCAAGATGTACACCTGGGTCTAGTGTGCTTTGCTGCATGTAAGTTATACCTCAATAAAAATAACAATTAAAGAGCTGCATTTATAAAGAATTTTTAATAACATGAGGACATGCCTATACTGTAATCTTTAGCAAAAAAAAAAAGCAGCATAAAGAACTGGAATGTGTGTGAGAACAATTAATCAGAAAGTATGCATGGGAAAAGGTGTGGATTAAAACACATCATGTGTTAAGAGGGACTGTTTTGAGATTGTGAGAATGTCTAATTTTTTCCGTACTTTCTATTTTTCTGTTTTTCCTAACTTGATATAATAAGCATGTGTTGGTTTTAGAGTTAGACACCTGTTTTAAAAACTAAAAGATTCACTTGCTATTTTTTCAGTCCATCTCACTGTTGACATTGACCTAGAGTCAGCGTGAGCCCCTGTCTGTTCGTGTGAGCTGCTGTGTGTCAGGGTTTCAGCTCATTGAGCTCATGCAGTTGGCCCTTTGAACCCAAGGAAGAAATTCAATGTCCTCCCCACCTTGTGGATGAAGCTCTGAGTTCAGAGACAGAAGCAGCCCTCGGAACTCGGGTGTAATGACTCAAAGTGGAGCAGCTACTGGAAGCCTGGCCAGCACCCCACAAGGAGGGCTGGGCATCAAGTCCAGAGCAGCAAACCAGTCAAAAGATCATTTCTCATGGAGAGTCGGAAGGCCATACATAACAGAACCAGAGCCCTGCAAACTGGGAAACTGGGAGGGCCAAGGTAAAAAAAGAAGCGGAGATGGCAAAACTAAACCACAGCATGATAAACTGCTGGTTTACTGTTGCTATGGGACAACATGGGACAACAGGAAAAGTCCCACATATCACGTTATGTAGAGAGCTGAACGTAGAGAGAGACGTTCCCCTGGGTCCTCCCTTCCTTGTGCATCCCTGGGATGAACCCCTACCCCAAGAGGTGACCTGAATGTCCCCCTAAAAGGGGGTCACGCACCCTGCTAAGCTGTGCTTCCTTGTTTCAGCCTGTGAATCCTCACCCTGTATTGCCCAAATGTGGTATTTTCCAAACCAACTTGGCCATGGAGTCATTTTGTATTTAAGGGGAGAGGTCCCTTGGGGACCCCAAGTCTAGCACATCATTTCTCAGAATGGGGAAACAGAAGCTCAGAGAGGGGAAGTATCTTGCCAAGGCACACAGCAAGCCAGCAGCCCAGTATGGGCAACTTCGAGCCTGCTCCACTACTCCACGCTGCCCTCTGGGGGTGAGTGTGCCTTCAACTCCACAGCCACCCAGATGACAAGACCCACAGAACACAGGGCAAAGCCCCAGCTCCACATGGTGAAGTATCAATAAAATATAAAGCAACCAATGCCACACACAGAGAAGCAACATTTGTCTGGCAGCATCTGAGAGTTCTACCCAGTGTGTTACCACTGAACATAAGGCTTCTCTTCAACCAGCCAAAACTATATTCCCCATTTCCTGTGAAATTCTGTATTAATTTATTTGCTACACATTTTGTGAACGCTTTCTCAAGCATACTTTGTACGTCGCTGCTTAACTAGCCTACAGAGAGCCGGTACCTACAAAAGACTCTACAACTCGTTCTGTCATTTGATCTCAACCACACATCTGTCGAGTAGGTTTGTGTTTGGGGCTTTTTTTCCCCCCATTTTACAGGTAAGAAAACTACGGTCTGGAGAATTTCAGTAACTTGTACAGATCAAGTAGTAAAGAGTGAAGCTGGGTGTTAAGTCCAGCCTCATGACTAGAGTCCAGTTCTCAACTGCTGCCTCTTGTATGAACTTGAACATCTTCTTCATAACTCACTGTCCTGGTTGTGATTACCAGCTGCTGGGTCCTTCTGTGCTTTTCTGGCTTTTCCCAGCAGTCATATCCCTAATGGCACCAGCCATTAGCTTCTCCCTTTCAGCTTCTATTTTGCTGATACTAATATGCTCTAGACAAGGACCCCACAGGGAACCAATTTTTTTAGAATTTTATATAATAAATCTAAGAAAGGATCACTGAATGAGTAACTAAGAGTCTGATGTTTATTGAGTGTATATTATGTGCTAAATTCTGGACATGGATGCCTCATGTAGTCCTCCCAACAAACCCATGAAGCAACTACCATTATTCAGCCCACTCCACAGATAAGAAAGCTGAGGGTAGGGCGAGGCTTCGAGCTCAGGCAACCTGACTGTAGAGGCCACTTCCACAGGTTTGGGGTCTCCTCAGATCATAAGCCAGTGCCTCTTATTCTGCGGCGCTGGCTCTCCACTATGTTCTTAGTTTTGTGGTCTACAATTAAGATTTATAGATAAGTAACCAACCACCAAGGAAGCCTGGGGTGACTGCGTATAATATTGAAATCGAATCTTGAACTTGACCCCATTCTTCTGCCATTTGTTGCCTGTTTCGTGTTGAAAAATTCTCACAGAAATTCCAGATAGACTGTATCCTTGGAGGGAGGAACTCTGCTGCCTACATCCCTGGCAGAATACAGGCACTCACAAATGCCTGCTGGCTTGGACGGCTGCAAAACAGTGGATAGGGAAAGTGAAAATTCTTAATGACATGCTCCCAAGATGCTTGATCTGGAGAAAGATGGGCAACATGTTTAGCTTACAGGTAAAGGTATAGTAAAAACCCTTAGGCAACCAGTTATTTTAGTTTGCAGAGGAAAACAGTATCGGGTGGTGAGCATATGTGTGTGAGTCGTGGCAGGCAAGGGGGGCGAGGGGAGAGCAGATAAAGGAGAGCATGGGGTTAAGGTGAGATGTTCCCTTCACTTCAAAGTTGGTTTCAGCTGGCTTTCACGGAAGACAAGCGGCAAGGGGGTCAGAATCTCTCACCCGTTGAGCCTCCCCACTGATAAGCCCTGCGGTCTTAAGCCCTCCTAATCATTTGCTTCTTGGACAGCAGTTTCTTTCAGTAAAATGAGGGCTTTTGACTAGATGGACATGAATGTTCTTCTAGTTCTATTACCCTTCAATTCTTTCTGTTTTCCCTTCAATGCTTTCTGTTTTCTAACAGACTGTGTGGTTGGATGAACTGAGAAGCAAAAAGAAAACTGTGTAATCAGGGAAGCCCATGAATAACCTTTCAGACCAGCTATCTATTTTCTAGTCTATTTCAAGCTCAATTTTTCTTTTTTTTTAGAAAAAATGACTGTTCTCTGATGATTTTCTGCACTGCCACATACTTATTCATTAAAACTCCGCCCCCAATTCAGAAGAAACTGTGCATTTCCTACTTTTATGCTGTCTGTATGTTTGAATTGCACAGCTCAACTGGTCAGAGGAACTAAGACATCTGTCCCCCTGCGAGAATCTCTCTCGGTAAGTCACCTCTCAGCCACTTTGCCTACTACTTAGCTCAGCTTGTGTGATGAGTAAAAGCCTTTGCAGGAAACCATGGAAGACATTAGAAAAACACCAGGTGCTCGCTGAACTATCTTAAAATATTATCTTTAAGTAAAAAGTTAGAATTCAGAATGGTTTCAGACTGTGATAACATCAAAGATACAAAACATAATTATGAATGAAAGATTTTAAAGGGAGCAATATTATTTTTAAAAGCCCTCACCTTTCATAAGAAAGATTTTTCAGAGATGATGATTATTGGCCAAAACCTTGACAGAGACGATCTTCTGGTAAGGAGAACTAAAACCTCCTCATCAGGATGCCCTCTGAACAGATGCCTAACCAGAAGTTATATCCAAGTCTTCTTTTTTTTTTTTGGCCAAGAAAAGAAGGAAGCCTGAAAATTGTCCAAATTAATAACAAGCTACAAATATCAAATGAAGTTTCATGGCATATTCAGTGTATGATTCTTTTTCTGGCTCAGAATTTAAAGGTGAGATTTTCTGTGTGCTTCTCTCAGCTGCCTAATCTGAGGTACCAGGAGTTTGAGACTCACAAGGACTAATTAGGGAAAACTCTCAATCAAGCAGTGGAACTTAAATAGACCAGGCAAGTCAGTGGGTTGTGAAGGGACTGAGCTAACCCAGGACATATGATGGGAGATGAAACACTGTCCACTTGGTCATTTCTTATGTATGTGTGGGAGCTCTTAATCATAGCAGCTCAGAAACTACAAACACAAACTTCAGAGAAAATGTGAGAATGGCAGTCTGGATTTCACAACTGGCTGCTGGTTCCTATGACCTTCTCAGGGGACTCGGGCATCAGCCTGTTTCATTTTGACTACACTGAGGCACCAGGCTGACAGTCCTGTTTTCAGTTCTCTCACCAAAGAGTGAAAGATAGGGGACCACGACGGATAAGAGTACAGGCTGCCTGCATTCAAAACTAGTTGCTTCCTCACTGTGTGTCTTTGGCGAGGTTACTCAACCTCTCTGTGCTCTGAGGCCCTTATTTGCAAAATGGGGACAATAACCTGACCCGCCTCACTGGGTCACCTTGAGGATTAACTGAATGAATGGAAGTGAAGCTTGGAACAATGTTTGGCAGGCAGAGCACCCTGGGAAACTGTTCATTACCACCAGCACACTCGTAATGATGCTGTGCGTAAGCTAACTCCTGGGAATGGCAGCTTCAGAATAGATTGTAAGACAGTGTCGGACGGTGCCTGACCCGGTTTCTGGACATTGTTATCACAGCTTCATTCACTCCACATGGCTACGCAACATCAGATTTTATTTGGTGAGATGATACTCTCCATCTAGTAAGCAGAGAAGCAGGCAACAAACATCCCTTACTACAGAAGTTCACTGTTTGACCAAAAAAGGGACTTCAGTTAAATGTAGAAATCTATGTATCAACTTTTAAAATCTACTGGTGTTTACGATAGTTTGCATTCATGACGGACTGTTAAGGACATTCTAGGACTTTAAAAAAGATCTCTTCTTTATTCACAGAGTCGAGCAAAATGGATTATCAAACATCAAGTCCCCTCTACATTGATTATGGGATGTCAGAGCCCTGCCAAAAAGTCAATGTGAGACAAACTGCAGCCCAGCTCCTGCCCCTGCTCTACTCGCTGGTGTTCATCTTTGGTTTTGTGGGTAACATTCTGGTCGTCCTCATCCTGATCAACTGCAAAAAGCTGAAAAGCATGACTGACATCTACCTGCTCAACTTGGCCGTCTCTGACCTGCTTTTCATCATCACCATCCCATTCTGGGCTCACTATGCTGCAGACCAGTGGGTCTTTGGAGATATAACGTGCCAGTTTTTCACGGGCTTCTATTTTATTGGCTTTTTCTCTGGAATCTTCTTCATCATCCTCTTGACAATTGATAGGTACCTGGCTATCGTCCATGCTGTGTTTGCTTTGAAAGCCAGGACAGTCACCTCTGGGGTGGTGACAAGTGGGGTCACCTGGGTGGTGGCTGTGTTTGCCTCTCTCCCAGGAATCATCTTTACCAAATCCCAGAAAGAGGGTTCTCGTTATACATGCAGCCTTCATTTTCCATCCAGTCAGTATCATTTCTGGAAAAATCTCCAAACTTTAAAGATAGTCATCTTGGGCCTGGTGCTGCCACTGCTTGTCATGATCGTCTGCTACTCGGGAATCCTAAAAACCCTGCTTCGGTGTCGCAACGAGAAGAAGAGGCACAAGGCCGTGAGGCTCATCTTTGCCGTCATGATTGTCTACTTTCTCTTCTGGGCTCCCTACAACATCGTCCTTATTCTGAGCACCTTCCAGGAATTCTTTGGCCTGAATAACTGCAGTGACTCTAATAGGCTGGACCAAGCCATGCAGGTGACAGAGACCCTGGGGATGACACACTGCTGCATCAACCCCATCATCTACGCCTTCGTCGGGGAGAAGTTCCGAAGCTATCTCTTACAGTTCTTCCGAAAGCACGTTGCCAGATGCTTCTGCAAAGGCTGTCCAGTCTTCCAGGGAGACGCTCCAGAGAGAACGAGCTCCGTTTACACACGATCCACGGGGGAGCAGGAAATCTCTGTTGGCTTGTGACCTGACTCAGTTTTTATATGCAGACTAGGGGCGGGAGCGGTTCTTTTAAAGAGGAAGTTACTGTCATAGAGGGTTTAAGTTTCATCCATTTATTTGGCATCAGCTCTAAGTATATTAGATATTTCAAGCTCATCAGTTCTAGAAAGCCAAACCAAAACACGTGATGAAATAGCAACCGTCTCACCTCCCTTCCACATACATCAATTTATTGGCAAACTCTCCCTTCACTGCAAAAGTTCAATATAAAAAAAAAAAATCCTCAGAGAATTGCTGATTCCTGAGTTTGGTGACCTGAACAGGAATAACAAAATGAACTGAGGAAAGTACTGTATAGTTTCTTACCGGAGTAGGGCAACATCCAGGTTGCAAATGTGCTTAAAATAGATCTTTCTCTTGCCATGGGGAGAAGAGACATGCCTGTGATCAGTTAAGAAATGACAACTTCCATGTGGGATCTCCCCTCCAAGGTGTGGTTAACAAGTTCCACAGACATTCACACCAGGGGAGAGCCCTGTGGCCTGCTGAGAGCTGGGAAGGCTTCTTCGCAGAGAAGGGATTGGAGGTGGATGGTCTGTTGGTGGAGAGGGAAGATGAGCTCCAGGCTGCAGGCACCGCACTGGCAAAGACTGGCTGTGGGGAGATGTGCGCTGGTTGGGGGAGCCCCAGGGGAGGAAGGATGAGGTGAGAGCATGAGGAACCTGGACAGCGCTGCTCATCAAAGTCCAAGAGCAGAGCAGGGAGCCCTTGCCAGTGTTGCAGAAGGCTCATTCCACAGCCAAAGGATGGCCTGGAAAGGTGAGCATTCAGGGCAAGGAGACCAAAACAATCTGATCGAGTGAGGAGGCTCCACTTAGGTCGAGGCGCAGGAGATGGGAAGGAGGGGTGCATTCTCACAGCATTTAGGATGAGAGTCAGCAATAGTTGGGGCGGATCTGGCTTGGAGGTGAGGAGCAGAGAAGAGTCAGAGTGAACCCCTAGATTCCACGCGAGCATCAGAGATGCCCTGAAAGAGACACCAAGAAGGAGGAGGAGGTTTAGGTCAAAACAGGAGTTGGTGGAAGAGAAAGTTGGTGGTCTGTGAGCTGACCAAAGCCCTAGGCACACAGACCCTGGGCTGCCTGTCACTGACTGCTCCTGCCCCCAGAGCTGTCCATCCCATCCAGGCTTGAATCATGAGGCATCTCCAGGGGGCTTTGAAACACCAGATTTACAAATGCACAAGCCTGAGGTCCAGGAACACTTTTACGTCAGATATGACATCTAGGTGAGGACTGATTACAGTGTTAATGAAAATCCAGAGCTTTATAAGCACTGAGTGAAGAGGTCCCCAAGAGCTGCAGGAAGCCTGAATGACTGTTTCTGCCTGTTTCGGGCGCACCACTATTTATGGTTTTCCGGATTTAACTATCAATAGACAAAGGGAAGAAGGACACACTCATTTGGAAACAGGCTGCCTCAAGCTTTATAAGCCACAAAACGTGCAATTTACTAACCTCTGTGTTTCAGGCTGAGTGTGGAGGCTTTCCAGGCACCATCTCCAAACAAAGCATCCAAACACTAAGAGACTTATTCATTTCAAAGGGAGAATTTAAAATGTTTTGCAGTTGCTACTTATGTTATTTTGTATATGCCTAAGATTGTTTTGAATTCAGGGGTAGCTAAGACTATCGTTGTAAAGATTAGGTGGGAAAATGTAAAGGAGTGAGAATCCCTCAGGAGATTAAGGTGTCAAAATAAGAGGTACTACTGATTTTTCTGCAGCTCTTAAATGGGCATCTTGAGGGTTGTGGCTATCAATGGGAAGTGACTGGAAGGGCCTTTTCTTTTGCCCTTAAGGTTGCTGAGAGTGCACATATGACACATGACCCTCACCTAAGAATCAATTCAAACATGCTGATATCTTTGTGTATATACGTATAAACATACATATATGTATACATACACATATACATATACATGTGTATGACATTCTTACATATATAGAAAGTTACAAACTGCTTAGAAGAAAATATGTATCTAATAAAAACCCTGTAAAATAACTGGTTGTATTCTTGTATTTTCAGCCAAGTTTACATTTAGAAAATAGCACATAAAGTTGTGAGAGCATTTTGTGTAGCTGTTTCAGAAAATTTCATACACACACACAAACACACATATTGAGAATTATTTTTCTAATTAGTTTTAAAAGTTAACCCTCTCCCTGGATCAAACTGCCAGAATAATTTGTTTTTAAAGATGCTACTTCCCAGAGTGGTGATTCTGAACAACTGACCCTGCAAACTTTTAAATTTCAAATTTAATTCTGCTCAAGCAAAAGAACTGACATATTTTTTTTAAAAAATCAATGTGTGATTCAGCATATGCCAGCTGTCTATGCTTGAAAACGAAGACATACAATGTCATAACCTGGTCATTTATCTATAGTCTTGAGTTACAGATACATAATGCAGGAGGAAGAGGTTGCTGGCTATAAAGATTACTGTTGTGGCCTCTCCCGTTGCAGAGCACAGGCTCCGGACACGCAGGCTCAGCGGCCATGGCTCACAGGCCCAGCCGCTCCGCGGCATGTGGGATTCTCCCAGACCGGGGCACGATCCCATGTCCCCTGCACCGGCAGGCGGACCCTCAACCACTGCGCCACCAGGGAAGCCCCTACTTTTCTTTCATTTAAAGTCTCTCCCCAAAACTTGGCTGTAATTTCAGCGATGGCAACGGTGCCCATGTGAACTTCTGTGCACATGTCTCTCACCCTCAAGGAGGACAGGAGCTCCATGTGCAGGTGACCTGGCCGGGCACATTCACGCTGGTTTTCCCCCTGCTGTCCTCTCCCCTTCCAGGGTGGACTCTAGAGTTGGCCAGCGTCCTACATGCAGGTCTGTGAAATGAGCAGCAGACAAGGACAGCTGGAGCTGGTCCTTAGGACAGCTTCTCCCTAACAATACCTGAAAGACTTCCTTCCATCTCATAGGCTACAAGGAGGTATGAACCAATGAAGGCTGGAAGAGGTCTGGGGTTAGAGCAGAGGGAAGGGCCAGGGAGAAAGCAGGCCCTGCCCCATATGACAAAGGCAGCTGCCATAGGGAGACTGGAAAGTGTCAGTTTTTATGGCTGATACACATGCACTTCTTATCTTCTTTCCCTCTGAAAAAATGAATCCCATGTTAACATGAAGAAAAAGCACCCAACGTGTCTGCAGCCTTTCCAGGGTGCATACCCCATGCTCACCCCTCGTTTGCCTGGATCCTCCACGCCCCTTGCTCTGCAGGCCCCTCCACCGCCCACCTCTTCTCTGCCCATCCCTTAGATCAACAAACAAGTGTGAACTCATTATGGCCTGCAGGTTCTGACTCCATTCACTGCCTCAACTCAGAGGCCTCATCAAGGAGGGGGTTGTATGTGCCATGGAGAAAGTCGAAGAAAAGGTAAACGTCCTTAGCAGGGAGCAATCATGTGCAAATTCATAAACTAAGATTCTGTTGACATATATATTCCAAGGGTTCTCAGTAGAAGCAGCTCTGACTAAACTAAAACGTACTGGCATTTCTACTGATTAAATTAATAAGTCATTTACTTTCTATCTGAAGGAAGGACAGATTCCCCAACATGAACATCAACGTTCAAATGTTAACCCTTCTAATGAAGACATCAGACACCACTGAAGTGAGAAGTGAGCCAGAGAACAAGTCCTGAACTTCCTAACTGCTCTGGCTCATAGTCTGGTAACACATCTTTTACCTACAGTTCAGGGTTTGCAAAGAGCTCCTATAACCCTCAGGGGTGAGGGTGGACAGAAGAGGCAAAAAGAGGCATTTCCATAGCTCCTTTGCAATTAAATAAAATTCACTATAAAAGTCTTGCTTGTATTTTTCCAAACTACTGTCAAACTTTAATATATTACATTATGTATATGTCATAATTGTACCACATTTTCCATTTTCCTTAATTTGTTGTAAGCATATTTACAAGTCTTACTTATATTTGGCTCCATATTGTTACTACTTTGAGAATAAGTTCTGTGTCACTGTGATTCTGTCATGTTTCAGGAACTTATTTTTGTCTCCTTTCTTAAAGTGGTTAACTAGCTTTTTAAAGCACACACTTAAACATCTTTTTCACATTAAATTCAATGGGAAGCCCTTCAAAACCATTAAGAACCTTGGGCTATACTGTCCCCCTGTGGCCACTTAGTAAACCAACAGGGCGGCCAGCAGCCATCCTTGACCACAGAGAATGTAGACAGGGGGCATTTTTACACTCAGCCGTTTAATCTCTGTCTCTGCTGGCGCCACTCCTGTTGTGGACAAGAAGTATTTCCACAGCAGCTCGCAGTGGATGATGCACAACTCATTCTTGTTATTTGTGAAGAACAAGAGGAGCATCAGTGGAGGCCACACTGATGCCTGCAGGGAAGGTCCCAGCTGCCCAGGGCCAATCCCTACAGATCTGGCCAATCTCTGGGATTCTGATTTGATCAGTCTGCGATGAGGCCTGTGGTTATGACTTTCAGAAATTCCCCGGGTGATTCTAAGTGTCACCAAGTTTGAAAACCACTTGCTTACAGCCCGTCGAACCGAAAGCAGGTTCAAGAGATGTCTGAGGAGGATGCTGCCCGGCCTGGAAGTGGGTGGCATGTGGGCCCGGTAGACTCTGGATTCAGATCCTCAATTCTCGTAACAGTGCATTGACTCTGTCTTCCCCCAAGCTGGTTTTAAAAGCATGTAAATCTAGACTTAATTGGCAATATAAAATATCTGTATTTGAGGCTCCAAATATTTCGCTTTCATTTCTGGTTTTGGATTATGTTTTGACCCATCCATTCCAAGTGAAAAGTAAATAAAAGTGGGATGTCTGGTGCCCATGCTGAGCTTGACAGCTTCAATTTCAACAGAGAACAAGTCCATCACGTACAAAAGGTCTGTCTGAGATGGTTTACAAGTGAATATAGATTTTGCTTCTGTTGGCAAAAGAATACTCCCCCCATTTCCTTCTCCCTCCAGTGAGCCCCACCATTAACCATGACCAGTAAAAAGCATTATACCCGAAGAACCAGATAACTCTGGGAGTCCCTTTCAACCCTGGGTGAGGCAATGATAATTCTGCAGAGAAATCAACAGTTTTAAAACAGCAATTGTTCCTATTTAGTCTAAAGTTCCTCTACTTGTGTTTACTGCCACTTACCTAATATTCTTCAAAAATTCCTTTTAAGAAAATTATGACTTTTTGTAACATATAATCAAATCAGGGCTCTGTTGATCGGTTAACTCACTCCTTCATGCAGGGTACAAAGTAGACCCTGGTAGATGAAAGAGCAGCTATTTAAATATCAGACTGGGACTTCCCTGGTGGTGCAATGGTTAAGATTCCATGCTCCCAATGCAGGGGGCCCGGGTTTGATCCATGGTCCAGGAACTAGATCCCACATGCATGCTGCAACTAAGAGTTCGCATGCCACAAGTAAGGAGCCCACCTGCCACAACCAAGGAGCCCACATGATGCAACTAGGAAGCTGGCGAGCCACAACTAAGGACCCTGCCTGCTGCAACTAAGACCCAATGCAACCAAATAAATAAATATTTAAGGAAAAAAAATCAGACTGACTTGAGCTCCAGCCTTGAGACTGTGGGAGCTTGTGGAAGTGACTTAAAGACCCTGGATCTAAAAAAAAATAAAAATAAAAAAAAAAAAAAAAAAAAAAAAAGACCCTGGATCTGAGATTCCTTTCCTGTAATTTGGGGCACTTTTAACATCCACCAGTGAATTATGCTGGGATATGGTGTCTAGACCAGCACTGTCCAGTAGGATTTTCTGTAATGATGAAAATGCTCTGTATCTGCACTGCCCAATACAGCGGCCACCAGACTACTGCAAAATGTGGCTAATGTGACTGTGGAACTAGGTTTTTTATTTTATTTTAATTAAGTTAATTTTAATATGGCCAATGGCTATATTAATGGACAGTGCAAGTCTGGCATATAACAGATACTCGTAAATATCAGTTAACACTTGGACTGGCATCAGGGATTCCTACGTTTAAATTCCTAGGCACATTACTAAATGTTTCTAAGCCTGTTTCCTCATCTGTAATATGGGGCTAATAATAATACCTATCTGACAGATTGGTTCAGAGGATTAAACAGAAATTACACGTTAATGGCTTAGCACAGTACCTGGCGCACAGAAAGACCCTCTTGTAACTGTCGGCTGCTTTCCTAATAATTACTGTTTGCTCTTTACACTAGGGCCCCCCCCTGCAAGAATGCTCTTCAACATGGTGGGCGATCCAGCTCACTTTCTGTAGTGGAATAGAAGAACTGCAGACCTGAGAGGGCTCTTTGGGTGTGAAATCAAACACCATGGATTTACAGTAATAGATGGAGAGGGCCTCCCAACTTTATGGCATTGTGTTCAATCCATTCGACCTTATGGATCACCTTTGAAAAGCCTTTCAAGGGCAATTAACCTGATAATGTAATTCTGGCTGGATGCAGACCCTGTAGCTCAAAGCAAAATGGGAGATGGAGGTGTGGGTGGCAGGCCAACTCCCCTCCCCGGCCTCTGGGATTCTGACAGAAGCTTACACACAAGGAGAACCAAGAACTAGGTAAGTACTGAATGTACAATGAGCTCTGGCAAAGTAACATGGGCAGATGTGGCTTAGGCAGGAAGGCAATGGGGTTTCTCACCACTGTCCTCCATCTAGATCTGGGACCTCACCCCCAGGTGAGGCCAGGGAAAGGGGAGCAATCAAAAGACCCTTGGCCCACTCTCCTCCCATGGAACCTGGGACAGTCAGGGGTGGGAGAGGGATGGCAAGTGTCCCCATCAGCCCTCCCCTGAGAGAGAGAGGGGACTTGGGCAGAGGCTCTGCCCTCCGTGGAGCAGAAGCAGAAACCTGGGGAAATGGGAAGTGAGGAAGGTGTCTCTAGTACCATTCAGCTGTGCATTAACCGTCTGCAGCTCAACATTCATTCATTCAACAAACACTTGTGGAGGGCCTACTACGTGCGAGACAGCAACCATTCCACGAACGGGAGTCTGTCCTCACGAGATTCACTGTTAAGAGAGAAAGGCAGGCAAATAAACAAAGGGACCTGATGTTTGAAGAGCGCCCTGTGAATGAGGTACAGGGAGGAGAGTGAGCTCTCCCAGCCCGAGTACAAGGGCCCGGGGAAAGGAGCCTGAAGGAGGCAATGTGTACTTGAGCAAGGGCTGCTGAGAAGCTCCTTAGGTGGTCATGGGAGAGGGAACAAGTGTGCAGAGGTGACCGAGAGCAAGGCACAGGCCAGGGGCCTCAAGTGGCACAGCCAATGAGATAGGTATAGATGGATAGACAGATATACAGACTATGTGAGTGTGGGGGGAGTGGGCATTCCTCCCAAGGGAGGTCAGGAGTGGTGGCCAGTACAGAGAGGACAGGACCAGGAAGTGTCCCCGCCAGGCTTCCCCTGGGCAAACCCTCTGCCCTGCCTTTGAGCAGAAGCAAAACACAAGGTGATGGGGAGCCAGGAGTCTCCCCAAAATACTACCCAAGTGCATTAGCTATTTATGATTCCACATTCCCCAATTACTCATTAATTCAACATTTACTGAGGGCCTACTGTGTGAAATGTCTGTGTCCAGCTCTCAGGTGTGGATTCCTTTCTGCTGGCCACAGGAAACCCCTGACACCAATAGATCCCATCAGCTTTGCTCTTCAGAAAAAGTCTGTCTGTAGGACAAAAGGAGAGACTCAGGGAAGGAGCCGGCGTCACAAACCAGAGGCGGTAGGGTGAGAAAAGCCAAGGATCACATGGGCCCCAGGGAATGAGGTTTCCATGGAAGCAGAGTTATTTCCAGACATCTAAAGCTCTCTGCTTTTAGTGCCAGTGTTTTATCATGGCCATTTTATAAGGAGAGCCTGTCTACCACCTCTGCTTGTATCTATGCCTCCTTAAGTAGATTACACTGAACAGAATGTACTTATTCCTTACTGTCCAGCATCACTGTCCTGAGCGCAGGTCGTGGAGGCGTGGGGACATGTCTGCACCTGCAGACAAGGCCCCAGGCTCTCTGAATTCTTGGATCTGGTTTTGTAATTTCCCTGTCTCTCCTCTTGCTCTAGTTTGCAGGTACCAAAGGGAATAATTTAAAAGTCTCCTTCCCATTCCTATCTCCAGTTCCCCAGTTTCCTATCCTAGAGGCAATGAAGTTACCAGATTCTTATCATTCAGGAGATATTTCCTGCATATATAAGCAAATTCTGCATCCCTATCTCCTACTTTTACACAAATGCTAGTACAATATACTACACCTTGGTTCTTTTCACTTTATGATCTTGGGTAACTTACTTAAGCACTCTGTGCCTCACTTTCTCCATCTGTGAAATAGGGATAATACCAACCCCACAGATTGTTCTAAGGAGTAAATAAATATATTAACTGGCATATGGCAATATGTGACATGTACTAACTGTCCCATGACAGCCACTCAGAGAATTTTAGCTATTGTTGTTTGCCATTCAGAAAAATTTTATTTGTATGCAAGTGGACTTACTTTTTCTTTGGATTCTGGGTTTTGTGGCATGTTCAGAAAAGCCTTTCCCACTCTGAGATTGCAGAAGACTCCGTGTTTTCTTGGCTTCATTTTTTTTAATATAATTTTTACTGCTCTCTCTGGGATATATCTTGGAGTTTGAAGTGACGAGTGGATCTAAGACATTCCCCCCCCCCCAGGGGGCACATAATCATCCCAAGACCATTTGTTAAATAATTTTCCTACTAACTTAAAATGCCATCTCTCTAATATTTTAAATGCCCCTCCATGTCTGGCTCTACTTCTGTACTTTCAGTTAAATGACTGCATCCTGGGGTGCCATTTAACACGTTTCTCTGTACCCTGTATTTTCTTCAAATTGGTTGTTACATCTGGAGGCCTCTTGAGCTGCAGGTGTGATTCCCTGGGGAGACACCTCATGAATGGGGCAAGCTCTTCCATCGCTCCACACAGGGGGTGCAGTGTCACCATTACTGTGATGTCAGTGTTGAGCACTGGGCTCGGGGCAGTCATATCAGTTAGAGAGCCCCCCTGCCAGCCTTTGGTGGTCTTTCAAGGGCACTGCAGTGGACACAAATTAGAGAAGCGACTTGCCTACACTGAAGTCTGGGTGTATGATACCCAGGTGAGCCAGGCAGATCCTGCTCCCAGAGATGATGACCATGACTGGGCCCCAGAGCAGCAGGCAGTGACCTGGAGAGAGTACCAATAACTGCCTGGTGGGGGGTGGGGGGGGAGGCTGTCCCAACACAGAACTGCCCCAGGTCACATCTTTCCCAGGGCCAGATGCTTGGCGATTCCTCCTCTCCTGTGATCAACCCCAAGAATCTGCCAGCACTTCCCTTCATTGCTGGGTAAGCCTGAGTGGCTCTCTGTTTGCACATAGGGTGCCTTCAGGAATACAGACAATACAGTCATAGAAGTCCCTGCTTCCCCTACACGTGCAGCAGAAGCACTTCTCCACACCACACTTTCCAGCGGCTCCCTTCTTTTTCCAGTTGAGTGGCAGGTTTCATCCACAGATGCACAGATATTTGTTCACCAGCTATTGTGAACTGAATGTGACCACCACCACCCGCCTCCCATTCATTTGTTGAAATCCTAACCCCAATGTAGCCCCAATGTGAAATCCTAACTCCAATGTATTTGGAGGTGAGGGCTTTGGGAGGTAATTAGGTCATGAGGGTGGAGCCCTCATGACTGGCATTAGTGCCCTTATAAAAGAGACAGGAGAGCTTGCTCTTTCTCTGCTCTTCCCCTGTGAGAATACAAGGAGAAGATGGACATCTGGAGGCTTTCACCAGACACCAGACCTGCTGGCACCTTGATCTTGGACTTCCCAGCCTCCAGAAGTGTGAGAAATAAATGCCTGTTGTTTAAGCCACCCCGTCTACAGTGACTGGTTACAGCCAACCCAATGTGACCAAGACACCAGGCATTTTGCTACAATGTGTTTCTTTCTTTCTTTTTATCTATCTATCTATCTATCTATCTATTTTGGTTGTGCCAGGTCTATCTATCTATCTATCTACCTACCTATCTATTTTGGCTGTGCTAGGTCTTAGTTGTGGCATGCGGGCTCTTAGTTGTGGCACGCAGACTCTTAGTTGCAGCATGCAGACTCCTTGGTTGCAGCATGTGAACTCTTAGCTGCAGCATGCGTGTGGGATCTAGCTCCCCAACCAGGGATCGAACCCGGGCCCCCTGCATTAGGAGTGCAGAGCCTTACCCACTGGACCACCAGGGAAGACCCCAAAGTGTTTCTCTGTCCTTTTGGAAACTGCTTTTTTAAGGGATCTATATTAATTAAAAAATAATATCAGTTTTAGAAAGTGAACCCTTCTGCCCCTCTTAAAGTGCTGTCTCCCACCGCACAGTTTTCCTCCTCTATCAAAACCTCCTCTCCCATTTTTCACCCAGCACAGGGTAACTAACAGATTACAGTGGAAAAGTGTCACTAATTCGGGGGATTTGCATTTTAAGTTAATCATTTATATACCGAAAAATACTTATAGAGAAGCTAGTGTGCCGGTGCTAGGGTCACAATGGGGCGCGAGTTCCTGTGTTCACGGAATGATACAAGAGTCTAGAGACAGGATCCAGAGAAGTAAACAGACAACTGTACCGCGTAGAGTGAGGCATGCTCCAGCACCGAGGAGGGCTTCCCAGCCCAGTGCTGGGCTGTCAGAGTTGGCTTCCTGGCAGTGATGATGGCTCAGCGAAAGCCTAAAAACCAAAGAGGGCCTTCTGACAAATCAGGGTTAAATCAGGTCCCATGCTCAGAAGCATGAATGAAACTATTTTATAACCAGACATACTTTTCCTCAGTCTGAGCTGCATTTGTTTCAGAACACAAAGTTCCATTCCATCCTTCCTAGCGTGTTCAATCCAACTCCGTGATTTTTCAGCTAAATTCAGGATGCATACAATTCATTTTCTGCTCGGTGCTCCGTTGCCAAAAATTTTCCCCCTTTCCCCTGACTCCCATGGTTGATTCTTCTAGTGTAGTGAATCTCAACCAGGGGATGACTTTCCCCCAGGGGCCATCCAGCCACGTCTGGAGACATTCCGGTTGTTACAGCTTGGGAAGAGACTGGGGTGCTGCTCAGCATCCTACAATCCCCCACAACAAAACTGTATCCACCCCAGCTGTCAGCAGTGCCACGGCTGAGAACCCTCCTCCAGCCTCAGCAAGGAGGACCCTGGATCAGGGCCCGCACGGACTGCTGCAGCTGACTCCAGACTCACGGAACATTCTGGACACCCTGCATGGCCACAGGAGACTCAGGCTATCCACAGGCACCCATTCCTGTCACTCCACCACTTCCACAGCCTTTCCACACCTGATGATGCAGGACAAGCCCACAGTGGTCCCACCAAAGATGCTCTCAGCTTCCCTACAGCATGTGCAGACCTAGTGAGTGTGTGTTCCCCGTGCCCCACCAAGCCCCCTTGGCCAGGTGACCTTAGAACACAGCAGTTCCAGATATTTTTCTCAGTGATCCAGTTTGTGTGCATATGGGGCTGGGGGGGAGGGGGCTATTATATGAGGAGAAATTACAAGGAAAAGTGTATATATGTGGGATGAGTGGAAGAATTTCAATGGAAACAGTGTATGAGAAAACACAGAGGCACAGAGAAGAGGTGGCTTCAGGGAACAGATGGTGAGTGGTTTCATGACAGGGGAAAGTGAGAAGGGAGTGGAAAAAATTGGGACTGGAGGATGGCGAGTAGAGGACAAATGAGTATGGGCCGTGCACACCCTGCTAAAGGAGTGTAGACCAGTGGAGGAGGAGGGGGCTTTGAAGCCAGGGAGTAAACGCATACTTTGGACCCTGAATGGCCCTGGCAAGTGGCAGATGTGCTGAAAGAAGACGAGAAGGGAGGCAGGGACCCTAGGCGGAGCTTTTGGCAGTGCTCTTTCTGGGACACAACGGGGGCCTCTACCAAGATAAAGAGCTCTGTGTGGAGAGAAATTAATGTATTTGAAAGCTATGAGGGAGAACCACTCATTAAGATTTGGATTTAGGGAGTGAGTGAGTGGCAGAGGTCAAGGCTTGGGCCCCAGCCCAAAGGGATGGAGAGCACTGGCTCCAGGATGTGGGATGATGGGTTCAATTTTTAGGACAGGTTGAGTGAGAAATCCTGGAGGACATTCAGGTGGCAGTGTCGAGAGACGCTGGATGTGCTGGCCTTGAACCCAGCAGAGCAAATGGGTGGAGATCCACATTTGGGGTCAAAGGAAGTAAACACCGTGGGGGGTGGACAAGTGGCTCTAGACAGAACCCAGAGGAGCACAGGCAGCAAAGGAGCCCGAGAGGAGGAGAAGGAGAAAGTGGGCAGGGCAAAGCCAACGGCAGAGAAGAGAGCTCTGGGAGGAACAGGATGTGTCAGTGATGTCTGATGTTGCCAAGCAAGATAAGAACGGAAAAAACATCTCCTGACCCTGTGATGCAATCAGAAAGGCACAATAACTTAGTGGCTCCTGCCTTGTCTCTTCCTGGACCAACTCATGGCAAAGGAGCATAGAATCATATTTCCTCCTTCCCCCAGAAAAACATGATTTTTGTCCCCAAGTTTTGGGCTCTCCCGAGGGGACAGGACTAGCCTTTGTAGTCTGAAGGTCCTGGTTTACTGGTAGAGGGAAGTGCCCTTTCCAATGATCTTTCCAGAGAGTGTGGCTGAATCCTATGGGACAGGAAGGGATGGGACCATGGACTCTGAGGCAGAGATAGGAGCCACCTCAAACAGAGTCCTCGGAGGCCCCAGGGCCTGGAAGGAAATGGCTGCAGAGCCTCTGAGGAGACTCAAGGACCAGCCTCGGGGAGCACTGGGCAGGAGGGAGCCCAGCCTGCAGTCTCCAAAACGCGAGGCTCACATGGGCCTTGGGCCTTGGCCCTTGGAGGGGCCCAGAGCAACCAGCCAAGCTGAGGACCAAGGCAAACCCCGTCCTGCAATTAAAATCTACCATGATTTAATTCTGTTAAAGGAACTATTTTTAAAGTGAGATGCTACTTAGTTTATTACCTTTTACCACTGTTTATAAGAAAAAAATTCTTATCTAATTAAGATACGGTTAGTATCCAATCAGTGACTGTCCAACACGACCGACCCTACGAAAGCTGGAGTGTGGCCAGTGAGGTGGGGAAGGAGAGGCGGAGAAGGGAATGTTGCGGGGGGTGGGCAGGAGGGACGAGCCACTTCCTCTTCCACTCTTCTGTTCACACCCTGATGACAACGGTGAGTAGCCAAGGGAACGGTCAAGTGGAGTGAGCGGGCAGTGCGGCCTCGCTGTGCCCATGACTCCTCCTCCGTACACCGTACACATGGGTTTCACGGTCTTACGACACATGGTGGTGTTGAAAATTTCAGTTTCCATTTCTTGTCATTCAGGGTAAATGAAATGTGCGGGAAACCAGAACCCTCAGCCTGTGCAGCGCTCTGCCCAGATGCCCACTTCAGTCCTGGGGACAGGGCTGCTGCCCCCCTCACTGGGAACCACCCTCAGCCACCAGGACCCACCTGCCCATGGGGTGGCTGAGGCCGATGACTGGCTGAAGTGGGACTGCAGAGGCCGGGGCCCTGCTCTCACTGTGGGATGGCGCTCAAAGACCACCCCGGAGTTCCACACAGGATCGGGTGAGACCTCACATTGTGCTGAGGTGTGTGCTGTACTCACATCGTGGTGGCTCCTCCCTCTGCCCGGTCCTGCCTCGCTCACTCCCTTACACGCGTGCCTCCTGGAAGCTGCCCCAACAAGACCTCCGCCCCTGAGGGCTCTGGATTACCAGGAACGCAATCTAAGGTAGTCTGATTCTTGGTTTCAACTTTCTCTTCCACAGAAACTCAATCACAGATGCCAGTAAGTAATAAAATGTCTCTACCCTGAATTGTGTTACTCTCCCTTCCCTTGCTCCATCTCTGACATCCAAGTAGATGGTCCCTCAAGGACCTGAAAAAAAAGACACTAGGAGGAAAAGGGAGGAGAGGGGAAGAGGCCTATGCACGCCTCGTCTGGCTAACTCCCATTCAGAATTTGGGCTTAGAAGACTCCCACCCTGAGAAACCCTGCCTGGTCCCTCCGGCTGGGCCAGGTGCCCCTGCTGACAGCTCCCACAGCTCCTGTGTTCTCCCCCCGTACAGCACATGACTCCCTGAATTATAAACAGGTATGCACCTGACCATCTCCCTCCGGAAAGTCAATGCCACGAGGGCAGAAAAGGGGTCTACTTTGCTTGCCATTTTCTCCAGGGGCCTGGCAAAGTTCCTGGCACCTGGGAGATGTGTCCTGCGGGGTCCTGGCAGCAAACACATGGCACACGCAAATAGGGCAGCTGAGGAAAGTTTGGTAAAAGGACTCTTTACAAAGATTTAGACAGGCCATGGGGAAACCACAGGACATAGTGCAGTACCTGATGCTAGTGAGAGCAGGCCGCCATTCCTGCTGCTAGGAACAAGGAGCACAGGGCAAAGGAGGGGGCAGGGGCTTCTGTCTGACAAAAGCTGCTCACAGGTCAAGAGACACATCAGCCCCGCCGGGAAGGTGACCCCTGAGACCCACCAGGAAGGATCCAGGGAGCTAAATCCCTTGACCTCACTTTCCAATCTCCTGCCTAAAACTCCCCATTGGCCAAACGCAACTGAAACTCAGAGGACAGAGGAGTCTGCTATTACAAGATAAGGCTCCCTGGACATAAATCAAGGTGGAGGAAAGTAGAGAGTAGATACCGAAGAGCAAAAGGAAGATTTATGAGACAGTCGACACTAAATACATGGGAAATGAATAAATGAATGATGTTTTTCAACAAATACGCACGGAAACACTACTCAGTGGATATTTGTCATTCTGATCACTGTCTTCATGGAGACAAATCAGAGGCCGCACACATAAAAAGGCCACTAGGTGTAACTCCAACCTGTGGGCAGACAATAAGGCCTTAGGCTTCGTGAGATGGGCATCTGGAACTGAGAAGTCCTGACAAAAAGCAAGCGCTTGGGGAAAGGTGGACCAGAAGAAATTTGCCCAGAGGCAGATGACAATAAGTAAGCTTACCTGTTTTTGCCTAGGCTCTACGTGGTAGGGGGAAAATCTCTGAGAATCCAAAACCTGCACCTCATGAAAATCTGAGGTTCAATTTTACAATACCCTCAAAATGGGAGACCCCAAAACAGGCCAGGAAACCTCATCTCAGGCCATTGATATCTTAGTGCTCCTGGCTGAAACAAATGCAAAACTCCTCCGGAAGGGAGTGTTCCCACTTCAGGTCAGGAAAAAGCTGCTGCAGAGAAAATAATCCCCAATAAAGATGAACTCACATTGAGACTACAAAACACACAAGTAAATGGACCACCATGAGTGATAGCTGGCAGGCCTAACAACTATAGGATTAGAACTCTGAAAGGGTTGATTAAATCATGATTTGATTAAAAGTATTTTTATAAGGAATCAAAATCCTAAAAAAGGAACAAAATATTATTACCAGAACCCACTCAGTGTATACAAAGGTATACTCCACTCTAACAGAATCTGTCTTATTGCCCTAACTCGGCACACTGTCTTAGAGGATGAAAGATCCTAGAAACCCTTCTGGAATATGGGGGCTTTTACTCAGCAGGTGTTTCCCCTCTCTTTTCCTAGGGATACATACTCACCCTCTGAGTCCCCCTGTCTCCTAATTGAAGAACACTGAAATAATTCTCAGGACTTAACGATTTCCCTTCTTTCTTCAGTACCATATCTGTAGTAGGATTAGGTTTAGGTACAATTCAAATGTACCACATTTCAAAGTTGTGGTACAAGATTGTACCCTATTTCTTGTTCAGTCGCTCCTGGCAAATTTTTAGAATTTTTGCTGAAACTATTTTTCAGTCGTTTTACAAGGCAGTGGAGAAGGAAGAGTCCTTGGCCCTACTTCACTCTGCCATCTTTACTAGAAAGCCCCACACTAATGTTCTTGAGATTCTACAGGGGTAAGCACTGCTTCAGCTTGGGCAGCCCTAGATGCAGCTGTGCTTGCATGCTGACTTCAGAATTCTGTTGGTGGGGCTGGTGTTTACAGCTGGGCGGCAGGGAGATACTGGACACCTCGTTTATGGGGCATTTGCCCCAACTCAGCAGAGCAACTGATTACATTTCACCACACGATGTTGCTGGTGACCCTGGGAGACCAATCTCAGGGGAACGGTGGGGACAGAAGCCAGGCCAGAGGGGACTCAGTAGGGAGTAAACAACGTGAAGCAGCTGGACAACGAATGAAGGCTGCCTGGGAAGAGGTAGAGTAAGTAGTTAGAGCAAAGTGTGAGGTTAAGGGTGGATTTACAGTCTTTATTTAAGGGAGATACCTGAGCATTTAAAAATTTTGGAGAATCCAATAGAGAAAGAGAGGCTGTAGCTAAAGCAAAACATGGAAACAACTAATGGAGGTTAGACAGAATGAGATCCAGAGTGCAGGAGGAGACGCCAGCCTTCAATATAAGAGTAACTCTGTCCGTGGAAGAGGAAGAATGGAGAATTTGAAGCTGGGGACCAGGGAGGTGAGAGAGTTTGAAAACTGTAGAACGTGAGCCCATCTCCTAAGCGTAAATGTAGGTGATGGGAATGGGCATTTGAAGAGACGGGAAGAGTTTTAAATTGCTCAAAGTAGCAAACGGAAAATGAGAGAAAGTGACAATTTGAGATATTCAGAAGAGTTACGAGGGAAACTAGAAAAATCTCTGGAAGCCAGCTGAGATGGGAGACCATAAATGAGTGATGGATCTTGTCTTCATGGCTAAGTGATTTTAATCAGCTATTCTCAGAAATACATTCTCAAAGAAAGAATGGCAGGGAGTAGCAGATTGATGGATTGATCTAAGGCTGGTGGTCAAGGGAGCTCAGGGTACTGACCAGAGAATGACTACGTGATAGACTATTAGATCTCAGCTAGACTAGGGGGATGCAACCACAGGAGGGGCTGAGAGGCAGAGGCTGGAGGGCTTGATGAAGAATGACGACAGTTACAGAAGGAGCGAATGGAGTGAGGGAGACCAAAGGGGTAGACGTTGTGATCAGAAGAGTAAGCGATTTTATTGTGAAAGTCCAGTGGTGGATCAACTTAACAAACCTGAAATCTGACCATGAGTGTGGACGATAGTGGAGTGAAACTGAAGGCCAGTGAGGCTGAGTAAATGAGCTGAAAGCCCTGGGCCCTGCATGGGGGTCAACATGGGCAATTAAGTCACCAGGATGATGGAGAAAACTGGGGTGAAGAGAAGCTCCTTATCCACGTACACTAGTCTTAATAAAAGAAGGGGGCAATCAGGCAGACAGTGGTAATGATGACGTGGAGTAGAGGGTAGTGGCTGGAGACCACAGTAGTCTCTTATATACGTACCTATTAGGTCTTATGGGAGTAATGGTCACCAAGTGGTCACCTGGGGCCAGGGACGTCACCTTCTGATCCCCAAGGGTGAGGCGGGTGAGAGAGAGAAGGAGCATCCTCAGGGGACAACAGATGGTAGGAACATTAGGAGGTGAGGTGAGGTGAGGCCAGAGGAGGCACAAAGGAGAATGGCAATGAGAAATGTGAGAAGGTACCTGACCTGAGGCACTGACTGAAGATGGTGGGGATGGGGGCATGATGACGTCAAGTGGTCTTACGTGTTCCAAAAAGACTGACCCCAGCAGACCACAGGTAGACGGTGGTTAAGAAGATGAGAGAAGTATTAAGATGCTGCTGAATGGATCATTCTCCAGTAAGCAAAGGACTCAAGACTCTCTAGAGACTGATGTCTCCCTTCCAAGGCTGTGTTAGCACAAGTTCTTCAAAATATAGACGCTAAGATGGGACGTGGCATAAAAGAAATGTGTTAGAGGAAACGTCTCTGAGAGAGCTTGCAAAGGGAGGTGGGAGAGGCTGGGAAAGCTGCCGGATCACAATGCAGGTCTGACCACAAGGGAAGGAGAGAAGGAGGAAGTGAGGTTAGGGAGAAGCACCAGTCCATCTCCCAGGAATGGGCCTGTCCCAGTGCCCCTAACAGGGCCACTGACTGGGAGCAGCCCGTGGCCGGCATGGCCTCAGCATGGATGCAAGGATGCATTTCAGAGTGAGGAAGCTGGGATCCTCAGTCAGTTATGCTCATTCCCATGGCCACCACACAACACAGCAATATTTGTATGTCTGAGGCAACATTTCTCGAAATGCAGCCTGCAGAGTCCTTGGTCCATAAGTAAGTGCATAAGAATTAAAAGGGGATGCCATGATCAAACAATTTTGGGAAATGCTGCATACTTTCTCTAGGGTCCTAATGCTTGTGAGCACTTGCAGAGTTCTGAGAAGCACTGCAGTAAAGAAACTTGCTTTATATTTTCAGTCCACCTATTTCTCAAACCTACTTGAGTGAAGTCCACCCCCACTTTTTTTTATACACCTTTCAGCGCAAAGCAGAATAAACCGGACATGAAATGAGAAAGGGTTTTTAAGGATACAGTTAACTATTTTTCTTCCAGCAAGTACATATAAAATCTACATTTCAGGGTTGGTCATCAATACAATCGTTTTCTGGAAGTATCATTTCCCCCTCGCTGCCCTCCCAGGTAGCCCAGGTATTGAGAGAACTAAGCACTAAGGTGACATTTTAGGCTTAGCCAAGATGTGGGAGAAAATGTGGGGGCAGGATGAGACATTCTCAGAATCCCTAAAATTATAACATGTAGGTATAGGCCCCTTCAATCTACTGCTCAGTACCAAACAACGAATCCAGAGGAAAACTGTTTTCTAAGAGTAGGTTTTACACACTGTCCATTAAGAAGCAGTGCTATTCAGGGAGATCAGCTCGGTGCTTTGTGACCACATGGGGGGGTGGGGGGTGGGATAGGGAGGGTGGGAGGGAGACGCAAGAGGGAGGAGATACGGGGATATATGTATACGTAGAGCTGATTCACTTTGTTACACAGCAGAAACTAACACACCATTGTAAAGCAATTATACTTCAATAAAGATGTTAAAAAAAAAGTAGTGCTATTTAAAAATTATAATAGCTGCTATTTGGGATTATCATAGATATTTTTCCTATACTTACCTAATTTTCTGTAATATTTGCTAATAAAAATTAGTTAGACAGATAGATAATCTGAGAACACTGATATTTGATGAAGCCATTTTAAGGAATAGATAAATTATTGTACTTCTAAAGTTCTGAATACCCATTTCTCAATAACAAGTTAGACCTCTGAAAATGTCATCACGCTAGCATTCAGCATCCTAGCATCCTTCCATCCCTTCGCTCAACTAATTTAATGTTGTATCTATCATCAGCATCCAGTCAAAAGACAGGAATCATACCAGTAATTTGACCAAAGAGCATTTACTACAAAGAACTATTAACTACTCAAAGGGGATTAACTGTCTAAGGGAGTAGGAAGCAGAGGGAGGAAGAGGCCCCTAGACTGACGCAGAGCACCCGAGAAGGAACACACATGGAAGAGGCCCCCCCTCCCAAGGCTGAGATTCAGACCTGTTACAGAGGGTGACTGCAACCCACTGGATGGTCAGGAAGCTTGTCAAGGTGAGGCCCTTGGGGGCTGGTGAGCAGGAAACTGCCTGCAGGGGTACCAGTGAGACCCACAAGAGGGTGGGCACCACTCGGTCTCCACACAGCACTGTCAGGTCATCCCAAGGAGCAAAAACAAACAAACAATAACAAAATTCTGTAACAGAATGAGAAGCCCCTGCCTCTTCCTGTGATTCTCAGAGCCTTCTACATCAGCTGGCAAAGGAGAAATGCTTATAGGGTTCAGCTCAAGGATCACAAAGCAAGGCAAGGAAGGGTGGGTTAGGAGCTGAAAGGCAATAAATTACTAACAGGTGCACCGCATCCTTTGCTTGTTTTTTTTACTGAGGGCCAACGTAACATGAAGAATATTTCCGCATCTCCTGTAAAATTATTAATAAAGTCATCACCCAGTGTGTCTTCCAACCTCCCTAATATAAGAACTTAGAAACAAGAAAAAAATGAGATAATGAGTATAAATTATTGGACCTAATCATCTGCTGCTTCATCTTGTCAGAGCTCATCTTGTCAGCACAGCTTTCTCTGACTATCCTACGTAAAATGTGAACCCCCAAACCACCCTGGTCCTTCCTAGTCTCCTTCCCTGCTTTGCTTTTCTCCACAGAACTTCTCTCCTACTACCCTACAATTTACTTATTTTCTTTTTGTCTGTAATGTAAGTCCCATGAAGGTCAGGATGTTTGCCTACTGATGTGTCCCCAGCACCTGGAACACTGCTGGGCACATGCTAGGCACTTTACAAACATTTGTTGAATAAATGAATTGAATAAATGCATGATCTACATGTATGGGGGAATGAGAGTTATAACATGACGGTTTCCTAGACTGAAACTGGGATTGAACTTGAATAGACATTTTTCCAAAGAAGACATACAGATGGCCAACAGGCACATGAAACACTGCTCAACATCATTAGTCATCAGAGAAATACAAATCAAAACCACAATAAAATTATCATCACCTCACACCTGTCAGAATGGCTATCATCAAAAAGACCACAAAAAACTAAAGTTGGTGAGGCTGTGGAGAAAAGGGAACCCTCATACACTGTTGGTGGGAATGCAAATTGGTACAACCACTGTGGAAAAGAGTATGGAGGTTCTTCAAAAAAATAAAACTTCATATGACCCAGCAATTACACTCCTAGGTATAGATCAGAACAAAATGAAACCACTAATATGAAAAGATATATGCCCTCCAATGCTCATAGCCGCATTATTTACATTAGCTAAGATATGGAAGCAACCTAAGTGTCCATAAACAGATGAATGGATAAAGAAGATGTGGTGTGTACACATACAATGGAGTATCAACCATAAAAATAAATGAAATTTTGCAATTTGCAACAACATGGATAGACCTAGAGAGTATTATGCTTAGTGAAATAAGTCAGAGAAAGACAAATACTATATCCTATCACAAATACTATATCACTTATATGTGGAATCTAAAAAATAAAACAAACTAATGAATATAACAAAATAGAAAGGTACTCACGGATGTAGAGAACAAACTAGTGGTTACCAGTGGGGAGAGGAAAGGGGAGAAAGGGCAAGATAGGGGTAAAGGATTAAAAGATACAAACTATTATATATAAAATAAACAAGCAACAAGGATATATTGTACAGCACAGGGAAATATAGCCATTATTTTGTAATAACTTTAAATGGAGTGTAATCTATAAAAATACTGAATCACTTTGTTATATCCCTGAAACTAATATAATATTGCAAATCAACTATACTTTAATTTTTTAAAAACTGGGATTTAATTATAGTAATAAAGAGGAACTCAGACCCTCACAGGTAAGGTTCGTGAGCTACATGCCAAAGCCACAGCATGTGGTGAAGTTTCACCAATAATAATGACCCTATTACAGTTCCAGATTTTATTTATTTTTTTTTTATTTTATTTTTTTTTTTTGCGGTACGCGGGCCTCTCACTGCTGTGGCCTCTCCCGTTGCCGAGCACAGGCACCGGACGCGCAGGCTCAGCGGCCATGGCTCACGGGCGCAGCCGCTCCGCGGCATGTGGGATCTTCCCGGACCGGGGCACGAACCTGTGTCCCCTGCATCGGCAGGCAGACTCTCAACCACTGCGCCACCAGGGAAGCCCAGTTCCAGATTTTAGAATGGTAAATACAACTTTCCTCTTGCCTCAACTTCAGACCTTTAAACCATTCCTACCTACCAGTTTAGAATTTCCAAGAATCCCACAGTCTTAGAGATCTAATACACAGTACAGTGATTATAGACAACAAAACTGTATTATAAACATTAAAATTGCTAAGAGAATAGACCTTAATTTTTCCCACCACCAGAAAAGTTGATAATTTTGTTAGCTAACACTATCATGGCAATCATATTGCAATATAAATGTATCAAATCAATACGGTACACCTTAAACTTACACAATGTTATTTGTCAATTATATCTCAATTAAAAAAAAAAAAAGAATCCCATGTCTGGGTGTGGATAAGCAGAATGCTGGGAATCAAGCCAAAATAAAATAATTCAGAAAGTGAAGGCCATACAAATATCAGGAAGCTAGGGTGATCCTGAATTTACCAAACAGTGCCTTCTTTAGGAAACTTCAAATTTCACATGATTCTGTGACACAGATGAGGTGCCTGCTTGCTGCCATTTTCCTCCACTTAACCATATAATGCAGTGCGTATGTTCACAGGGTTTTTCAAGTTTCAAAGTTTGACTTGACCCTCAGTCCCCTGCCTGGGACTGACCAGTGAGTATCAGGCAATAAAGCACCACGAGCCACCATCACTTACTCCGTCAAAGTTCTGGGGGTACTGGCGTGGCTACAGATAGCCCAGCCGCAGGGGGCTGAGCCCCAGGAGGAAGGAGCAGGGCACGGTGGCCCTCACTCACTCACAGAAGCCATACTGCCGGGCAGTGGGGGAAGACTTGCCGGGAAACATTCAGAGCCAGGTTCCCACCAGCACCAACGCCTCCCAACCCCTCCATACGGAGGAACATCATGAGCTTCCCTCTGAGTTAAATCTAATGCTCGATCACATATTTGTCCAGGCCCTTTTAATGTTTATTTTTCCTTTCCCTTAATAGTTTCCTCAGTTCTATTTCTATTTTGGCAAGTCCACATTCTGCACCGACTACCACCTCAAACATATCTTTGGCATTAACAGATGTCGTTTAACCAGCGAAATGAATGCTAAGCCAACATGCAAGACTGGTCCTCAAATTAGGTCCATCACAGGTACAAAGAGTTGATCCAGGAGAAGTTCATACAGATTTTCCAGTTATTTCAAGTTCTTTTCCTCAGTTCATCTTTCTTCCAAACTGCCCCCATCCCCTTCCTCCTCCCACCACTCCAAATCTGGACTCTCAGCTTCCTTTCTCTCTGGCCTTAAACGTCACCCCACCCCAGCCTCAAACAGGGGTTGAACTTGTTCCCCTCACATTCTCTGCATGTGACTTGGAGCCTCTGCATCCTCACCATGGAATTTTCCTGTGCTGGGCCCTCCTTCTAGGAGCAGGGTCAGCTCCTAACATCTTGCCTAACTCCTTGGTTCCCTCACATCAATTTCCCCCAGGCACTGGTACTGAGGTTCTGTCTCTGCACCACCCCCTTCCCAACTGACATCACTCTGTAGCTTCCACTGTCCCCAGAGCGGACCCTACTGGGGCCCCATTCCTCAGCCAAAGCACACAGCGTCTCTCAAAAGGGACAATGAAAACCAAAGCAGTGGTTCTCACTGCAAGTTCTTGAAGCCCCATATGCTAATGCTGATGAAATGCTACATAGGAGCCTCAAGCCCCTGGGCCTGGACGCACAGTCATCGTATGTGACACTTCTCTCCTCTGCTGCAAGCCACCACCTGCTCAGAGTTACACGTCAGAGCACTTCGCTAGCCCTCCCTCAGTATCACTGAGAAGCAGCAGTAACTTAGTTCCCTTATCTAGGGCAGCCAGCAGGATGGCCACAGGGAAATCAAAGGCGGGGTACGGGGTGGGGGTGGAAGCAGCAGGAGAAAACAACTTCCCAGTTTCTCTTTGCAGCTTAAGAAACTCTCTGGGGGTCTGGGGGAGCTTTCAAGTTGCTCTATTTTGGTTAGTCCCTGAGATGTGTGACTGGTGGAACACAGCCACCAGGGGGATAAACAGTGGTTTCTCTTGGCCCTAAGGGTCAGGGGCCAGCTGTTCTGAAGGAAGCCAGCTTTTAACTGACCCAGACGGTTCCCACAGCAACTCGGAGGGTAGGTCAGGAGGCCATACCCTCCCCGCCTACGAACTCGGTCAGTGGTAAGTCTTCGATGTATTTAACCAGTTATGTCCATGCTAATGCTTAGGGTGGTTTCGCTTTTGCAAACATTTATTTATATCCTTCAAGAGAAGAACTCAGACCTCTCCGCCTGTCACAGGAAGCTGTTACGGGGGGTGAGCAAACTTTTTAAATGCACAGAAATTGCGACTGACACCAATTTTGTGAAACTAAACCCCGGTACTTGGTTCTCTTTAATTGTGTTTTTTCCTACATGGCTTCAGGTAGGCGAGTCTTGTTTCTACCAAGAGAATGAAGTTATATGAAGAAGGGTAATGCTTACTTTTGTCTGCCTGTGGTAGCTCGCATAGTACTAAACACCTAAGTGCTTAATGAAGGGATGAATCATAGCGGCTGCTCTCAGGATACAGGGCGTGTTAAAGAAATGTTTATTTTCAGTCTTCTGAGTTGTAGACCTGCTCTGGCTAAAATCAGACACCGGAAAAGGGCAAGTATGGCTGCCTGGGCTCTAGTCCTGTGTGCCGTTTCCTCTAGGACCACACAGCTGTATGAAGGGAAAATCATCTTTCATTTCTCCACAGGGCAGCCTGAAGATGGCTAATTACACGTCAGCACCAGAGGACGATTATGATGTCCTCATAGAAGACAATCTGAGTAACAACGAAATAGCACCATGCACCCCATACGAGCCCAAGATTCTCTCAGCCCAGCTGGTGCCTTACCTCTACACCACGGTGTTCACGGCTGGCCTCCTGGACAATATCTTGGTTGTGCTTATCCTGGTAAAATACAAAGGACTCAAGCAAGTGGAAAATATCTATTTCCTCAACTTGGCAATTTCTAACTTGTGTTTCTTGCCCACCCTGCTGTTCTGGGCTTACACGGCCTCACGTGAGGGGGTTCTTGGTGACCCCCTGTGTAAAATTCTCGTGGCACTCTACTCCATAGGCCTGTACAGTGAGGCATTTTTCAATGTCCTTCTGACTGTGCAAAGGTACCAGGAGTTTTTCCGCATGAGAAGGCTTTTCTCGGCCTGCAGGATGGTGGCTGGCAACATCTTCACAAGTGCTCTGGCATGGGTCACAGCCATTCTGGTCACTTTGCCTGAACTTGCTTTTTACAAACCTCAGATGGAAAGCCAGAAACACAAGTGCTTCTTTACCAGACCTCACTTCCTACCAGCTGATGAGACATTCTGGAAGCATTTTATGACCTTAAAGATGAACATTTTGGGATTTCTTTTGCCACTGTTCTTTTTTGTATTTTGCTACGTGCGAATGAGGAAAACATTAAAGTGTGGGGCGAGGAACTGTGACCTTTTCAAGCTTGTTTTCACCGTAATGGTTGTTTTCCTTCTGATGTGGGGACCCTACAATATTGCACTTTTCCTGTCTGCTTTCAACGAACACTTCTCCCTGCATGGCTGTGAGAGTAGTTACAACCTGAACAGAAGTGTCCAGATCATGAAAATCATCGCCACCACCCACTGCTGCGTCAACCCTCTCCTCTACGTGTTTCTCAACAAGGCATTTAGGAAACACCTCTGCCAACTCTGCCATCCGTGCAGTGACACCACACCTCAATCCACTGAGGAACCTGCCCAAGGCACATCAAGGGAAGAATATCACCTTTCCACTTAAATGTAAACTAGCTCCTACCAAAGGCGGGATAAATAAACAATAATTTTTCCCTCATTGCATTGTTTTGTGCAATAGTTTTTACACATTTGTACATAAAATAGGCTCCAGGAAGAAAAGGGGGAGGTGAAGAAACATTCACCAAGCGCTGAATTTGTCTCAGGCGCTGTGCTAGGTTCTTGACAAACGTGAGCTCCTCCGTGCCTCACTGACTGCTCGTGGTGTAGGTGGAATTAGTCCCATTTCTCTGGGGGAGGAAACTGAGGCTCAGAAATTTGTCTAAGATCACACAGCTAGAGCGTGGCAAGGCTGGGACACAAACCCGGTGCCATTCACTCCAGAACCTATGCCTTGTCCAGCATATGCCGAACTTCTAAAATTCAGGCAAGAAGACACATAAAGCAAATATGCACTTTTAAAACCAACCGGACCACATTCCAAATTAGAACAACCCATTCACACAAAGGTAATTCATCAGGCACAGTTTCTTTCGGGTAATTGAAAGAGATGGCTAGCTGGAGGCTCTGGATAAAAAGAGGAAAAGGGACTTGCTCTGTGGAAAGTTCTCTGGGTTTTCTTGGCTATTCACCACACACCCCCGAAGCCCCCAGATACCCCTGAGGCCCCCAGATACCCCCAACCTCTGAGCTTCCCAAGGTTTCTAGCACTTTCTGCTATCTAACAATAGCAAACGTACAATTATGTCTAGAAATGTTTAACACAAGGCATGTTTTGTCCTTTTCAGTGTAACGTACACCTCAGGCCTCACCGCCTGTGACTATAAAACATCACAAGAAGAGTTTGCCTGGGGCGATCCAGTGCCCATTTTCTGTTACATATCCCAAGGAGAGGTGACAGATGAATACAGGATGCCTGTGGACCACAATCTCTCACCTCCATCACTGAGGAGGGAGGAGGAGGAGGTGGCACCTGGGGGAGACCCTGTAGGGAGCACAGTCTATACCAGTCACTGGCTCTTCCGTGTCCTCACCAGGTGCTACGGATGAACTGTGTCCCACAAAACATTCATATGTTGAAGCCCAAGCCCCAGTGAGATGGTATTTGGAAATGGGACCTTTGGGAGGTAATTAGGTTTAGATGAGGCGGAGTCCTCAGGATGGGATTAATGCCTTATAAGAAGAGACACCAGAGAACTTGCGTGCTCTCTGCACCATGTGAAGACACAGCAAGAAGGCAGCCATCTGCAAGCCAGGAAGAGAGCCTGCACCAGAAACCCCACCATGCTGGCACCTTGATCTTGGACTTCCCAGCCTTGAGTACTGTGAGAAATAAATTTCTGCTATTTAAGCCACCCAGTCTATGGTATTTTGTTGTGACAGCCTTAGCTGAGTAAGACAGGGCTCACCCTGAATGACATTAAATAGCCAATAAAAACACCATGACAAGTCAAGAGCAAGACCTCAGCTGAAAGTACCCCCAGCAGATATGAAAAGAGGAGAAGGAGAAGGGACAGAGATATCTTCTTCACACTCATACTCACCAGATATGAGTAGGTCTGGACTCTCCATTCACTTCTACCACATATGGGACAGAAATCTCAGGCAAAATGATGTTTATAGACACAGTAATGAATTCACAGAACAAACCCTTTCAGAATTTTCAGAAAGAAAACATGGAGCATATAGAGAATAAACTCTTACAGTGACTGAGAGTGAAATAGTTACTGAAAATCAAAAGTCTGTGATGGCTGATCCAGCTACAATAGCCCACACACGTAAGTAGTATATCCAGCAAGGTCTTCTTCCCCTGCCAGAAGAAGAAGACAGTTGTCCTAAAGATAAAAATGATTCATGCTTGCACTATTTACAATAAAAGCAGCCCAAGTGCCTATCAGGTGCAAGTCGGATGAATGCATACACACACACAATGGAATAATACTCAGCCATAAAGAAGAATGAAATGCTGACATTTGCAGAAACGTGGATGGACTACAGAATATTATGCTACATGAAATAAGTCAGACAGAGAAAGACATACTGTATGATATCACTTATATGTGGAATGTAGAAAATAACACAAATGAATGCACATGCAAAATAGAAAAAGACTCACGGATATAGAAAATAAACTTGTGTGGGTTTCCCTGGTGGCACAGTGGTTAAGAATCCGCCTACCAATGCAGGGGACACGGGTTCATTCCCGTGTCCCGTGTGGGGTCTGGGAAGATCCCACATGCTGCAGAGCAACAAAGCCCGTGTGCTGCAACTACTGAGCCTGCGCTCTAGAGCCCGCGAGCCGCAACTACTGAAGCCTGCGTGCCTAGAACCCATGCTCCCCGACAAGAGAAGCCACCGCAATGAGAAGCCCGCGCACCGCAACGAAAGAGTAGCCCCCGCTCGCCAGAACTAGAGAAAGCCCACGCACAGCAACAAAGACCCAGTGCAGCCAAAAACAGATAAAATAAATTTATAAAAAAAAATACTGAATCACTATGCTATACACTTGAAACTAATAATATGAATCAACGATACTTCAATTTAAAAAATAACACATTTTCCACTTTTCTACAAACTATTGCATTAGAAAACTAACAACCAGTAAAAAGCCAAAGAGAAGGTAGCTAGCATATTTAAGAAAATTTGACAGTGTTTCTGTTTTTGCCTGTAAACTATTTTCTAATGCAAAAAAATTTTCCTATCAGGTCAAGACAATTCTGATTTGGGACATTTGAGAGAAAGACTGATATCTCATGAGAAATCTCTGATTCATCTCAATTTATGTGTTTGTGGGTACAAATGGAACAAATTTTAAAATGGTAAATGTGACTGATTTAGAGAATGAGAAAGCAATAAAACCTGAAATTGAAAAAAAAAATACAGGATGCCCAGTTAATTTTGAATTTCAGTTAAGCAACAAATAATCTTGTTCTTTTTGGTTTTTACAAATGTGCTGTGGCCACATCAGCCCAAGTTGTCCTCCCTCCTAAGAGCTGCTCACCATTCCCTGGTCTTAGGCTCCCACACCAAGCCTGAATTTCAATAGGACTTTATCCTTTACCAACTGCCTTCACAGACGTATTTGCACCACATAACAGTCCTTCAAAGAAAACTGACTATCATCAGCCTCATTTTACAAGTGTGGAAACTGAGGCTTAAATCTCACAGCTCTCAGGGATCAGAATCTGGGCTTGACATTTTCTGATATCAAATCCCACACTCTTTCCTCTCCTCCACCCAGTACTTCCTGACTTGTCTACAGCACTTGGTTTACAGAGTGAGTTCCTGTATACTATTGCTCCGGATTTTTCACAACAGTCCAAAGGACTGGGGGAAGGCACATCCAAGGATTGCTGCTCCCCTCAGCCACCCATTTACAGACCCTGTGAAAAGCAAAGTTCGCCAAAGAACCATCTCTGGCACATCTAACAGAAGAAAATCTTTGATTCAAACTCCGAATCCTTTGATTTTTCCCTGTGGTGTGGTCTTTAGCTATGAGCGGGGCCATGAGTCACCTCCCTGGAGTCCCCTGCCACGCCTGCTCTGGGAGAAGGTAGGAAAGGGTGTCTCTCTCTTCCTGTGGGACCCAACACAGGCCATCTAGCCTCCCTGTGCCTCAGACAACTGGGAATAAGACACCCCTCCCACACACAAAGGGCTGCTGGCCAGGATGAGGGCTTAGTGAGCAGCACAGTGACTGGCCCACAGGACGCTGCCTACATCCCACTTTTCCTCACACCCTCCACAGACGCTGCCTGCACCCTAATGGTGCTTGAATTTCAGTTCTGATGGACCTCCTCGTCCCCACGTCAGCCTCCTGCTGCTGCTCCAGGTAAATGACTATGTTGACAAAAGGATCTAGGGACATGTGGCTCAGCCCCAGCTTCTTTGTTTGAAGGAGTGGTGGGGAGGTTCGGACCATCTCACTTATATCACCTATGACAAAATGTGTTTTCCTCTGCCCTCAACCACGTGGTCAGCTCAACAATTTTTTTTTAACATCTCTATTGGAGTATAACTGCTTTACAATGGTGTGTTAGTTTCTGCTTTATAACAAAGTGAATCATCTATACATGTACATATATCAGCTCAACAGTCCTGCTATGAGTCTGTGGACAGCCATCCCACCAGAGCCCCTGCTCACACGCTCTTTCAGGCGTCCACCTTTGCAGAACACCTGCCACACACTTCCTGGGGGTGCACCCAGCTTGCTCACCATGGCTCAGGACCGTCCCCAGCTGCCCCGTGCAAACAGACGCTCCCTCCTCGGCAAAGCACACAACCCATGTCCCCAAGCTGATGCCACTTCCAGCGGATGGCTATCTGCATGCATACTCACTGTCTCCACTCTTTTGTCTCTGAAGGACTCCAAGGCAGAGTCTGTGGGATTCATCTCCAAATGGACTAGAGGAGCTGCGACGTGGTGATGGATGAGGAGGTGGCCAAGAGAGAGACTCCAGCCAACACAGGTGCTGTTATTCCCCCAGAGAGGTGACACTCATGCCTGTGAGGGAAGGCAGGAGGAGTTGACTGCCAATGGGTAGTGGGAGCACTTCCTTAAGAAAGAGGCTTAAAGCCATTCCAGAGAAAATCGGAAAAATATGACTATAAACAAAATGTCAGATGACATACTTATCATTTTCAAGGGTGACAATAAAATTGCGATTATGTGGGAGAATGTCCCTATTCTTAAAGAATGCATGCTCAAGAATGTAGGAGTGAAATGTCACAGTCACAGCTCACATTCAAATAATTCAATCACACACATACACACACCAGGTGCATATAAAAGAAGCAAGAGGGAAAACACATCAAAACGTTAACACCTGTCAACTCTACATGGAGGGTATATGAATGTCCACTGAACCCTCTCTGACCCCCACTGCACAAACGGAAATATTCATAAGACCAAGTTGAAGGGCAAAACTGACTCTGATTTTGTCTGGATAAAAACAAAGAAGAAAGATTGACCCCAAGTACAAATTTTAAAAGTCTCCTCCCTTCTGGTCCCTCATGACTGGGGTCAGACTCAATCTGTAGCAGAGTCGTAGAGAACAAGCCCCAACCCCTCATTTTACTTACAAAGCTGAGCCCAGAGAAGGTGAAGGACTTACCCGAGGTCATACAGCCACACAGCAGCAGAGCTGCGACTTTGCTCTAGACGTCCTGCAGCACATGCCACTTCTTTCCCACTCAGGACTGACCTGTAATTATTTCTGGAGACAATGGCGGGCCAAATGATTCCGAATACGCTAAGGCTAACAGCTGAGAAAAAAGTATGCAGACTCAGTCCGTTTCCCAACAACTTAAGTACACACGACGTTCCTCCTGACACGATGTGATAGGGAAGCTCCCAGCACCACAAGATACTGGCTTTTCCCTCAAAACTAAACGCGCACCGCTAGGGAAGCTGCCTGCAGGCGTACCTTCCACGCTTCGTGCAACGCCACGCTCCGCGGAAGCACCGCGCAGGCGCAGACAGGAGCTTGGACTCCTCCGCGGCACCGATAGTCCCGGCACCGGGTGCGGAGCGTCGGACCACCGCGGCGACTGTATCGCTGCGCCAGAGCAGCTCCAGGCCTCGCAACACCTGGTACGTTGGAAGGAAGAGTCGTCGCCGTTGTACTTCTAGAGCACTTCCAGGAACTGGTCCTGCACATCCGAGAGAGGCAGAGCTCACCTTGCAAGAATGGATGAAAGGAGCCAGGGATGTTCCTACGCCAGGACAAAGAGCAGCAGCCAAAGGATGGGCGCATGCGCAAAGAGTAGCGTTGACTTTTTTTTTAATAGTTGGAAAAAATCAAAAGAATATTTCATGACATGTGAAAATTATATGAAATCCGAACTTCAGTGTCGAATTTCAGAAACTTTATTTTCAATAAAATAAAGTTTTTTTGG
The DNA here is from genome assembly GCF_963924675.1 of Phocoena phocoena. Lineage (NCBI taxonomy): Eukaryota > Metazoa > Chordata > Mammalia > Artiodactyla > Phocoenidae > Phocoena > Phocoena phocoena. Next base: position 41,146,108 of record NC_089228.1, on the reverse strand, counting down.
AACACGACCACACTCATTTATATATGTATTGCCAGTGGTTGCTTTTGCACTGCAATGGCCGAGTCCAGTGGTTTTGACAGAGGTGGTCTGTGGCACTCTCATGGCTTCCCACTGCTGCTTGGTGCATTGTAAATTACAGCCAGTTATAATTCAATAGCATTTCAAGTACCAGACTGTGATGTTGTGATACAATAAGACATATACCTCCGGTCTTCAGCCCTGACTGATGGGGTGATAGGAGTGTCCTTTGTTATTCATAATAAACCCTCTACCTGAGTTTCAGTCAGACCTGAGTGTATGCTGATGAGGTGACACTTGGTGATTCCCTAGATAGCTTCAGGATGGGAGCTGGTTCCCAGAACCAACCTTGTGATGAGAGGATTGGAACTTTCAGCTCTGCTTCCTGACTTCCAGAGATGGGAGAGTGGCTGGATAATCACCAATGGTCAATGACTTAGTCAATTGTGTCTATGTTACGAAACTTCCATACAAACCCTAAACTACAGGATTCAGAGAGCTTCTTGGTTAGTGAACACATTCATGTACTGGAAGAGTTGCACACCCCGACTCCATGGGGATAGAAGCTCCTACGCTCTAGACCCTTCCAGACCCTTAGCCTATGTACCTTTTCATCCGGCTATTCTTTTTCTATCTTTTATACAATCTTTTAATATAAATAGGTAACAATAAGTAAAGTGTTTCCCTGGGTTCTTTGAGCCATTATAGCAAATTATCAAACCTGAGGAGGGGGTCGTGGGATTCCCCAGTTTACAGCCAAGTTGGACAAAAGTACAGGTAACCTGGGAACCCACTACTTGTGATTGGTGTCTGAAAAAAGAGGGCAGTCTTGTGGGCCTGAGCGCTTAACCTTGTAGGTCTGTGTTAACTCCAAGTGGTTAGTGTCAGAATTGAACTGACTTGCAGGAAACCCAGTTGGTGTCCACAGAGAATTAGAGAATTGTTTGGTGTAGAAAACCCACACATATTTGGTGTCATAAGTGTTGTGAGTAGATAGACATAGAGAACAGACTTGTGGTTGCCAAGGCGGAGGGGAATGAGAGAGGGATGAATTGGGAGTTTGGGATTAGCAGATACAAACTATTATCTATGGAATGGATAAACAACAAGGTCCTACTGTATAGCACAGGGAACTATATTCAGTATCCTGTGATAAACCATAATGGAAAAGAATATGAAAAAGAATATCTAAATAACTGAATCACTTTGCTGTACAGCAGAAATTAACACAACATTGTAAATCAATGCTACTTCAATATAAAAAATATAAGTGTTGTAAGTAGAGAGAACAGTTTATCTTTATACACATAGAGCCAAACCACCTTTTTTAAAATTTTTATTACCAGTGCATATTCATCGTGTTAAAACAAGCAAAGAAGAGAAAAGTGAATTTTGAATGTCACACTAATAAGACACTATGGATTGTGGATTATTTTGTTATCAAATTAGATGCCAAAGCACTGTATTTATTATGCAATGAAACTATAGCTGTGCTAAAAGAATACAACATGTGTTGACATTTCCAGACTAAGCATTCATTGCACTATTCCAAACTCATAGGGGAAAAATGGTCAGGAAAATTACAAATTTTAAAGTGAAATATCTCATCCCAACAGAATTTCTTCAAGGGACTTCCCTGGAGGTCTGGTGGTTAGGACTTGGCACTTTCACTGCCATGGGCCGGGGTTCAATCTTTGGTGGGGGAACTGAGTTCCCACAAGTTGTGTGGTGCGGCCAAAAAAAAAAAAAAAAAAATCTTCAAAACAAAAAAAGAAATGAGGCTGCAAGCAAAGTAACTTTCTAAATAGCTCATTTGTTAGCCAAGCAAGAAAAGCCATTTACCTATGTTGAGTTAATGAAATCATGTTTGATTGCAGCTGTAAACAAATGTGCCCAGAGAAAATTAACTTAAGACTTTAGCCTTTCACTGACAACTCTTGCTTAAAGAGCTGAAAACTTTGGGAACAAGAAATAGGACAAATGATTTGAGTGGCTTTCCTTGGCTTTTGATGAGTAAACAGATGTTACAGATGCTGTTAACTATTGTCTATTTGAGGAATCAGTGGTGAGTTTGAAGTGAGTAAAGAATTAGCCTCCAGGAATAGTCCACATGGGATAACTACAGGCAAGAATGTTTTCCAGAAAATTGAGGAAACACTAATTCAGTACAATCTGAAGTGGAATCTGCTGAAATGTATTACAATTGATGGTTGTTAAAATCTGTGTTGGGCAGAAAAAAAGTTTAGAGTGGGGACCGTGCAGAATACAAGCTTTCCTTGAAGACTGTAAGGAACTTGAGGTCTGAGGAAGTAAAAGCAGGGACACCAAACACAGCCCCACACTCAATTCAGTGTCAGGGTGAAAGAATGCGGGACCAAAGACCCCCCTCATTGATGCTACGGCCGCCTGACTTGCTTTGGGCGATGAAATGATGGAAATGATATGGCCTCTCCTAGAAGGAAGCTTTAAGAGTTTTTTTGTGTTGCCTCCATCTCCCTTTCATTTCCCGCTCTGTCTACAGGCCAGTGTGCCCCAGGCAGGGGCTGCTGGTTCAGCCTGGGTCTCAGAATAAAGAAATGAACAACAGAGCCACTGATGACCTATGACAGGTATGAACGTGAGACAGAAACAAACCTTTGTTGTGTAAGACATTGACATAACTTAGCATGAGTTAATGGATACAGCGATGTTAGATTTTGAAATTTTTATTTCAGCCAGAAAAGGGGATTTCATGGGCCTTTAATTTCACCTAAGTATCTTATTTATACAAGAAGGTTTATACGGTTCAAATATGATGTTTTATCTTGCTGGTATTATGACTAATATGGCTACACCATCAAATGTTGCTCCCTCAGTAAACTTCTAGTTTACTAGTGAGGCTGGACTACATATCTGGGCCATAATTCAAAGTAGCAAAAAAGGGAGTTTTCATTCTAGGATTATGGGACCGTAATTAATGTCCTTCCTGACAGATTTCAGAGGCTTCTGCAGGCAGCAGCAGAACTGCCTATCTCATTTATTTTTTAACATCTTTATTGGAGTATAACTGCTTTACAGTGTTGTGTTAGTTTCTGCTGTATAACAAAGTGAATCCGCTATACGGATACATATATCCCCATATCCCCTCCCTCTTGCATCCTCTAGGTGGTCACAGAGCACTGAGGTGATCTCCCTGTGCTATGCCTGCCTATCTCATTGATACTGGTCAATGCTGGCCATTCTTGTCTGCTCTCTGCCTTTGAAAGGGAAGATTCACCCTGGTTGACGCAGGTTTGCCTGTTGAGTCCAATGAGCCATTGGAAATACTAAAAACAGGAAAATGATCCTTTCTCAGGGAAGAGTTACTAATCTAAGGTAGGACCCCAATGGGCCCTGTTTACTGGTGGGGAGAGTCTGTGCATTAGCAGCTAAAACCCAACCATTTGGTTCTCTCTTAAGTCCCTTCCCTGGCATCAAGATAGTGGGTCAGATTTGAAACTCTGGAGAAGAAAACTGGGGGAACACACTTAAAGGACAAAGCATGGACCTTCAAAAAGGCAGAAAAAGGAAGGAGCAGCAGCATGGAAGCTGAGGAAACAGAACTTCAAGGAGCACATGTCCACAGGATCAGACATAGTAAGGGGCTCAGGGAAAAGAGATGTGAACCCTATTAAGCTTGGCCATTTGGGAAGCTGGGGCTGTCCTATTCCAGAACCGCTTCAAGGGAGTGAACAGGTTAGAATCAAACTACAGTGGGGTGAAGAGAGAATGACCCAAACACCCACCTGACTTGCTGAAGTGAAGGCAGCCCTCTCTGACCACGCTTTAAAGAGCCTGGCTGAGAAAAGTGGGAATAAACTGGTGACCAGAGGTTAGCCGGAGGTTGAGGGCCAACAAGGCCAAGGGATAGATGTACAGTTGTCCCCTGTACCTCGGTATTTGCAGGGATTGGTTCCAGGACACCCTGTGGATGCCAAAATCCAAGGATGCTCAAGTCCCTTATATAAAATGGTGTAGTATTTGCATATAACCTATGCATGTCCTCCCATATATTTTAAATCATCTCTGGACTACTTATAATACCTAATACAATGTAAATTGCAAATTCAAGTTTTGCTGTCTGGAACTTTCTGTAATTTGTTTTCAAATATCTTCAATCCTCAGTTGGTTGAATTCAAGGATGTGTAATCCGTGGACATGGACATGGAGGGCCCACTGTGTTCCACATTTTCCTATGTCTATATTTGTAAATTTACTATACCTGATGCTATTTACTTCAAATAGCAAATACTCATAAATCTTCTTGATACCCGGCTTCTTCCACTAATCCCTTGATTCCTACTCTCTATTCCTTCCCCCGCCTTAGAAACACACACACACACATGCACATACACACTCAAACACACACACACACACACACACACACACACACACAACTATATGAGGGACCAACAGGTGCCCTTGAGGAAAAGAGTTGCTTGGCCTGAACTTAGACTCCAGACCATCAGGCACTAAGCCCGAAACTGCCGGAAAGAGTGGGGGTGGGAAGTGGGAATACAGGGAAGGAAAGGTTCCACTGGGCAGGTGTTTGGTCAGACACATGATTTCAGTATGAAATTCTAGAAAAGATGAATGGCACTTTATAGGGAATGAAAATCAACAGCATTTCTAATTTTATTTCTTGTTAAGATGGTAGCAGGGATCTGTGAAAACTGATGGGCTTGGCAAAATCCGCCCTCAGGAAGGGAGAAGAAGGATCAGGGCTGGAAGCAGGGAGGGGCCCCCGGGGAGGCGGGGCAGCTTCTCTTCAGGTTTGACCTCTCAGGAAGGCACAGGCTTCCAGAAACGCTGTGGGACACAGCAAAGCAGGAGATTCAGAAACTGATTCCTTTTTTTTTTTTTTGAATCAATACATCAATCAAAGAGGACACTAAAACAGACTTTCCTCTGCCCTCCCACCACTGTAGGTCAAGGCTTGCCATCCCCACATTTCCCCACTGTCCGTCCTGCGAAGAGCTACAGGACCCAAGGGAGCACACAAAAGCTCTGGTCCTTATCAAGCTGCGAGATTCCCTGCTCTGGCCTGAGTGACACAGCTGCCACCCACTTGTCTCCAGGTGAATCAGCCGTCACACTCTCAAGTTCACAAGGTATTGATGGTCCTCGAATCTGTTCTGGAATGTGAGCAATTGATCATCTTTATGCAAATCTGCTTGCAGTAATATCCACCTACTCATTCACTCATTCATCCATGAATCCCTCCTGAGCACTGGCTTTGTGTGAGCCTCTGTGTTAAGTGCTGAGGATTCAACACAGACAGATAAGCCCTGCCCTCAAGGGGTGTACCATCTGTGCAGTCCTGAGCGGGCTGCTCACAAGAGTAGACCTGCAGCGCAATTTCTAAGCGTAGCCCTAGATCCACCTGCATCACAATTCCCTGAGATGTCCGTGGAAATAGCAGGGTTTCCTTGGCACTCTTGACATTTGGGGCTGGGGAATTCTTTGTTGCGAAGGCTGTTCTGTGTGTGCTCTGTTCAGTAGCATCCCTGCTTCTACCCACAGATGCCAGCGGCACCCCCTATATCAGGAGAATTAAAAATACCTCCTGGCATTGCCAAATGCCTCAGGGGCAAAATCATCCCCGGTTAAGAACCACTGATAAAGAGATTCTCAGCCCTTCCCCAACCCCTGGACCACCATACAACACCCACTGATGCCTCCAACTCCCCTGGTGAGGGACCAGGAATAGGAACCCAGATGACATCAGTGCACAGAGGAGGCAAAACTTGCCGAAACTCGAGAATCACTGCCTGGAGGCTCACAACACTCTGCTATGTCTTCTAAATGTTTTTAAAGGGTTAAATTATTGTCAATACATTTTCCTGGCTAAAATGTTTTTTGAGAATTTGTATTCTCTATGGTTAGTACTTACAGTAAGTGCCTAGAAACCAGAATTTGTCATTTGTCAACATATATGTATATATATGTATACCTTTGTGTGTATGTATATACATACATACATATATTTACAATCGCTATCAGCCTTCTAAAAATTTAGCATATTACTACGGCTTTATTTTATTCTCTAGCTCTTTCACCTCATCAGTGAGAGTGTAATTTCCCAAAGTATAGAGACATTGTATTGCCTTAACGTTTTTATACCCGCTTCATCCCTAGAATGTTTGGCCCTCCAACCTTGACCTTCACCTGCGGTGGTTTCCCAGTGACGCTACCTATGTTCCACTTACGGGAGGCTGAGCATTTTTTCAGGTTAGCAATGGCCGTGACATACTCTGGTCCCAAATATTCTTCATATGTTGTTTTGCCTCCAAGTTTGGCCAGACACTCAGTGTTGTCATTGAACAGAAGGTTTTTGGTCTCAGACTGGAATAAGCAAAACTTGCTCGGGCAGTGTTTTCCATTTCTCCCAAACTCAGCCTGTGTCAAAAGGGCAGACAGTAAGAGAGCAGCGGAGGAAAACAGGAGAGGTTATGGATTCGGGGAGGCCAAGGGCATTTCTTCTGCACAGGATCAGCCACAAGAAAACCATGGGGCAAAAGGAGCTAAGTTCTGGAATCACTCTACTGTCCTGGCTAAGTCTTCCCCCGCCCCATGGCCCCCTGCTCCACACCCCAGCTCAGTGCCCAGGCCCCTCACCACTTCTGATCTCACCTCCCACCATCTTGCCTTTCTTTTTAATCTGTGGCCTCTTCCCTTAGAACTTCTTATGTGTGACTAGGTGACAGCTGAGGATTTTGAGATCCACCCCCAAAGTAATCACCTCTAGCATTCTAAGAGGCCAACTCTCCCAGAGAGGCAGACTGCATTGGAAATCCTCTCTGCCACGGACCCAGTCATTGCCTTGGGCAGGTCACTTAGCCTCCCTTGGGCCTGGTTCCTCCTCCATGCCCAGGCCTCCCACGGAGGTGAGCTGCAAGTACCAAGCACCTGCATGGAAGCAGACCTCTTACGAGCACCCGTGAGTGTGCACAGCGGGGGCTCCATAAATGCTAGTTATTGTGCCAATTTTTACATTCCAGGGCCACTTTCTTTAACACACATCTAGAAACATGCCATTTTAATACAGAGCTAGATGTCCTAATAGAGAATCCCAGACTTCAAGGAAATTATAGGATTTCCTTCAAACCACTTCACGTAGATAGCCTTAAATCTATACAAGTTCTGGGTTTGTTGTTTTTAGAGATCACAAATGCAGGGGCCCTGTCTAGAACATCCCCAGTTGGCCCGGGCTCTGGAAACATCAGCAGAGTAAATCACTCTCTACCTGGCTATGGGAGGAAGGCTCAGTCGCCTCCCTCATTTGCCTGAAGAACAACAGGAGGCTCAAGGAGATAAAGCATCTCCCAGCCAGACCGTGAGCGCACGTCCAGGGCCATGAGACTCAGGGCAGCCCCCCAGCATGGAGCGAATACTCTCATCACCAGCTTCAAGCAGAGAGATGGGACAGAAAGGCCGGGGATGGGTGGATTCCCTGAGCTCTGTGATTGCCCCACCTAACAGGAGCCCCTGCAGGAGGCCCTGGTGACCCATACCTGTTGGAGGAGAAGCACCTCTTCCACGTGTGCTGCCTTATCGCTCCGAGATACCACGGCATGATTTGGGGCCACAGCCAGGTAGCAGCTCTCAGCCTCTGTCACAGGCTTCCTGGTGCCATCGAGACACAGCAACTCAAAGTCATCCCGATTCAATCTCCTAGCCGAGTCCGCAGTGCTCTCTCCTGGAGATATAAAGAAGGCAGCATCAGCCACGGCTGCCACTCTTGAGTCAAAGCATCCTTTCCGGGTGGCTGTGACCATCCACCGGCCTCTTGAAATGCACACACTGGGGTTGCAGTGATGTGAAGGAGAGCAAATAAAGCTCCACAAGATACACACACTTCAAACATATCAAGCATTAGTGCTATATCCTCACGATGGAGTATTACTCAGCAATAAAAAGGAGTCAAGTTCTGACACACGCTACGACGTGGATGAACCTTGAAAACATTACGCTAAGTCAAAGAAGCCAGTCACAAAAGATCACATATCGTAGGATTCCATTTATGTGAAATGTCCTGAATACGCAAATCTATGGAGACAGAAAGTGAATTGATGGTTGCCAGCTCTGGGGGAGTGGGGAAGGGACTGATAATAGGTGTGGGGTTTCTTTAAGGGGTTTTGTGAAAGTTCTAGAATTGGATTCTCTTGGCAGCTGCACAACTTTGAATGTGCTGGAGATCACTGAATCCCATTGAATCTACACTCTGAATGGGTGGATTTTGAAGTATGTAAATTGTATCTCCATAAAGCTGTTACATTTTTTTAAAAGAAAACCCTCCATGTATGCCAGATTTTCCAGTGAGTTCCAGAAAAAGAAGTGTTGGCTTGTGTTCAAGAAGAAATTGTTGGGACTTCCCTGGTGGTCCAGTGGGTAAGACTACCAGCTCCCAAGGCAGGGGGCCCGGGTTCGATCCCTGGTCGGGGAGCTAGATCCTGCATGCTGCAACGAAGATCCCGTGTGCCGCAACTAAGGACTGGCTCAGCCAAATAAATAAATTAAATAAATAAGTATTTTTTAAATAAAAAGAAGAAATTGTTTCCTTTCATATTCCAATGCTCTTAGTGTAACCAGAGGAAGGATAGGAATGTCTATGGGCTTATCAAATATGCTTTCAGTCAATTACGATAAAATACAGTTGTGAAATCCCAGAGAAGCTTAAAACTAAATTTGACACCCATCTGATCCCTGGAGATCACTTAGATTCACGGTTCCTGAATTCGAAATGAATTCGAAATGTAACCGTACACAGTTATGCCCGTGTGTGTGCAAATGGAGCTTTCGTGGTCAGGTGGCTGCTTCTCTCCTTTCGCCCTGTCCCCTCAAGAAAAGACTTCCTGCATTCTCTCAGCTTTGTCCATTCAATACTGAGATCACCCCAGATTTACATGTCTGGCCTGACTGCTCTCCCCAGGGACTTGGAGGAGTGGCTCTGGCTGTGGCTGTCACTGAAGGGAAGAGGCAGAAAGTGGAAGCAGCCCCTTTGAGGGGGGAAGTGGCAAGTCCTCTGCGGCGGGGTGGAGGGCTAAGTGCAGCGGGTAGGGAGAGAGGTGCAGTTTGGAAAGCAGCACACTGCTGGGAGTCTTAAACTTGGTAATTAGTATTTTCACCAGAGGTCAGAAGAGAGAGTGACTTATTCCTCTATTGGCTGGGGGATTTTACCTTCTATCATCTGCATCTGCCTATGATTTTGTCCTCATTAACTCCCCAAGGAGTTTCCACACTGAGGGCTCACATGGGCTGAATGAAGGCTCCTACTTCCTTGTTTAAAAGGGGAAATTTAACCTGCATATGTCCAAATATTTTTTTCATGTATCATCCACGTGCAGTTTCTGATAGGCTGAGACAGGAAGATGGTGTGCTTCTGTGGCTGACTAGACAAAGCCAGGGAGATAGTTGCCCCTGAGTATGGCTGGTGTGTGTGTGTGTGTGTGTGTGTGTGTGTGTGTGTGTGTGTGTGAGAGAGAGAGAGAGAGAGAGAGAGAGAGAGAGAGAGGAAATTTGGTTTCAAAATCAATGTGACACCTATAGATGTTACTACGTTGCATACTGAGGTAAAGTATTTTAGAACTAATTTGATCCAAGTCTGGGAAAGGTTATATTTCCCTATTGCAAATTTGAATAGTAATCTGTGTCGTGATGGCAAAGATTCTTCTTTGAAGGGGAAAGGGAAACATCTTTACCTACCGTTAGTATTCTCCAAGACAGTGACCTCTTTCACAAATGCAACATCCCCAGCGTCCTCAGCCAGGCACCTAAAATGTTTCAGAGAATAAAAACATTGCCAGGGCTTCCCTGGTGGCGCAGTGATTGAGAATCTGCCTGCCAATGCAGGGGACACGGGTTCGAGCCTGGTCTGGGAAGATCCCACGTGCTGCGGAGCAACTAAGCCTGTGAGCCACAACTACTGAGCCTGCACGCCTAAAGCCCGTGCTCTGCAGCAAGAGAAGCCACTGCAATGAGAAGCCCGCGCACCGCAACAAAGACCCAGCACAGCCAAAAAAAAACATTGCCAGAGAAGAAAAACTATTAGAGTTTTCATAAATATTCATAATACACATTCCAAAAACTGAAACATGGAACTAAACATAGAAAACATAGAGACAAATATTTCCAGGAACTTAGAGTTTAAAATGGTAGGTTGAAGATATATGGGTACCTTCCCTCCTTCTAAAATTCCAATAAAATGACATGAGTGAGATTTTTTTTTTAAGCCATAAATCTATGAGCCAGAGGAAGGCAAGAGGGAAAGAGAGAAGATAATAATGACAACGTTTGGAGGTAGAGAACAAATGCGTGAGCAGTAATTGACCCAAAAGAGCAAAGAAAGCTGTGACATAAGTTGGAAGTGGGGGGCGCCCAGGAGAAAGCTGATGTGCATGGCAGAACTCCAGAAAGACTCAACAGTTAGAAGTACTAGGCACCGCTGAAAGTAGCTGAGAACAGCAGCACTAGATAGAGCCTATATACATGAAGTGTAAATATATATATGCCCAATCCGATGAATTAAAAGAAGACCCACTAAAGAAATATCATTGTGAAGTTTCAGAACACTGGAGGGAGATTTAAAAATAATTTTTAGAACTCTTTTATTTTTTTTAAATCAAAAACTTTTCACAAAAATAGGGGCTTCCCTGGTGGCTCAGTGGTTGAGAGTCCGCCTGCCGATGCAGGGGACATGGGTTCGTGCCCCGGTCCGGGAAGATCCCACATGCCGCAGAGCGGCTGGGCCCGTGAGCCGTGGCCGCTGAGCCTGCTCATCCGGAACCTGTGCTCCGCAACGGGAGAGGCCACAACAGTGAGAGGCCCGCGTACCGCAAAAAAAAAAAAAAAAAAAACTTTTCACAAAAATAGTTTTCAAAGCATTTTACATTGGATGAAACGCAACACTCATTTTTTCCTAGAGTATTTTTCATTCATAGTTAAATCTCTGTAATTTTAGAGAGAAATATAAAACATATGTGTCTGATTTATTTACTCTTCACAAAATATTCTTTGTGTAGACTTGTTTGTCTAAGACACTTCATGAGCCTTCTAAAGCTTCTCTCTCAGAATTAGGAAGCCAAAAATAAATTGTTGAAAACTCAAAAAAAAAATTATTTTCAAGAAGAAAAAATGTCATATACAAAGAATCAGGGGTCGAAAAATGGTACCAGATTTCTCAACAGAAACTCTAGCTTTAGAAGACAATGGATTAATGCTTTTAAATTTCTGTATTTGCTCGATTTTCTGTCTATGTTACATCCTGCATAATTTTTTCACATATTTTCCACATCGCTACTTCTCTTTTTAGCTATGTTTAATCTGTTAAACTGGTCAATTATACAGCAAACTTCAATTGCTGTAATTTTTTTCCTTTCTAGAAGTTCTATGTATTCCTTTTTAAAACTACTAACCTGTTTATTCTGTTTTTTGCTTCTGGCAACTTTTCCCCTGTGTGTTTGTTTCACATTGTTATAATTACTTTTTACTGTGTCCTGCTCATTGTTACTGATAAGAGTATTCCTGAGCAGTATTTGAGGCTTAAACTGAAGATGCTGTCTTCCAGACAGATTCCTAAAGAGACCGCTAGTCTGGGACCACTTTTTAAAAAATTATGAGTTGAGAATTTCTGGACCATCCTAGGGGACACAAGTTGGAGCTGCAAATCCATGCAAGAGCTGGCCCATGGTTTCAATTTTTCAGGGATGGTATGTATTTTCTTCCCTGTTTTCCTCAGCATCCAGGCAACCTGAAGCCTCCTAGGAGTGGGGTGGAAGTTACTTCTGGTTCACTCCTACCTTAAAGGTGTATGTAACCTCTGAGTTCAAGTTTGTCAGAATAGCTACTGTCAGGACAAAGTGTCTCCACCTAGGTCTCTGAATTCCTATTCCCCTTAGATTTTAGTCTAATAATCCCTTGTTACTTTGTCAGTTATTCAATGCTCTTAAGAACACGTGTGTGTGTGTGTGTGTGTGTGTGTGTGTGTGTACTTAACCCAACGTTTTTGCTTGTTTGTAGTGGGACAGTTGGTCAAAACAGTTAATGCTCCCATTTCCCAGATATGGAAATCCTGTCAAAATTCCTAGGGAAATTGTTTTCCAGCCTGTACTTAGTTATCCAGCCAAACTATAAATCACTTCAAGAGTAGACTAAAGATGTTTTTAGACACGTAAATACTCAAAAAACAGAACTCCTATTCACCCTTTCTCAAGAACATGTGTTCTGTTGCAACAAAACCAAGAAAACTAAAGATGTGGGAAACAGATCATTTAAGAGGAAGTAAGACAATGAAAAATCCCAGAATGATGCTTAAGGGGAATCCCCAGACCACAGATATGTAGGGGGCCTCGAGAGGACCAATCCAGACTGGGGAGGAGGGTGGAGATCTTCAGGTGCAACATTCGCAGGTAAATGATGAATCTGGTTCAGCATCCAGTCTGTTTGTGCATGGATTGCTAGATTTATGCTACTAGTAGAAGGTATGGGGATGAATGAGTGATTTTTTAAAAGAAGTACAGAAAATTAAGCAAAGTTTAAAAAGACACCTATCAACTCCAGAGTAAACAAAAACTCTGTTCAATAAGGGAAATATAATTTTATAATGTCACATATTTAATATGAGACTAATTTTACATATTCATAATAAAGTAAGCGCTAAATATGTCATACTCTTGTTGGATACTAAAAGGAGGTGAAGTTTGTGGTTACGGGTGGAAGAAACACAGGAGCAGTATGAGAGGCTAGATCTTCTTTCATAATGGAAAGTCAGCAGAAAATAGCTGACATTTAAAAATCAAGAACCAGCAATATATAAGGATGTTAGTTAGAAACACAGAGATAAATATGGCTCTGGTTCCAGCTTTCGATTTGAGCAAAAGACAAAGCATTTCCTTCTAGTATAAATAGGAATACTAAAGTGTAGGTGTTTCCAGTGAAATAATACCTTACCATAGGTTTGAAAAAGAAAACCACATGGTTTTTTATCAGACATGTTGTCTATTCAATATTTCTGAGTAGAATCACATCACAACACTTCCATATGCAAAACTTTAGCCGCTTAAAGATATTTTTGTACATTCACGAAATTTTTTTTTATAAGTCACTCAGAGTATAACAAAAGCTACTTTTATATCATGCCATCACTGGAGAGAAGGCTACTGAATTTACATTAAAAAATTCAAAGACCAGTTCGGGCAGTCATTCTCGGGTACATGACGCCACCTGGTGGTGAAATATATTCTTGGAGAATACAGAAAAAACGGATGGGGGAGAACTCTGCCCTTCAAACCCCTAATTGTACCACTGAGAAGTAACATCTGGATTATAAAATGAAGACTGTGGAAAGATACTGTGATTTACTAAGTGTTTATAATTGGTGAATTCTGGAAACTTATTTTTTGGTTTATTTTTCACTAGTGGAGAATAACACTGCGCTATTTTGCCATTTCTAAGGCCAAAATCAAAGACAAAAGTAAAAGGTGAAACATAACAATGACCTAGGCTGGGGTAGAGGGTAGTGCCTGTGAGAAAGAGAATTCTTCCCCGTAAACTGAACTGCAGAAAGGACTGATACCACAACCTCTCCCCATTTGATGCTGAGGATGAGGACATCGAGGCCCACTGAGGTTGACCTTGGCTCCAAGCCACAAGGGGGAGACCAGCAGAGCTGAGGTCAGACAGCCCCGGGGCCAGTCCCCACTCTTGGGGTGGTGGGTGCGATGGGAGGAGCCCTCCCCAGCCCGCCCATCAGCTGATCCCCAGGCTGCCCCTTGGCTCTGCTGTGAAGGGCCACATTGGGCCCCTTAGAAATGCAGTGCCAAGATGCCCACAGCACTCACCTGAAAGCCCCGGTGTAGCCATAGTACCTCTCCTTACTGTTGGGCACACACTTGTTCATGTTCCAGTCATCGCCAACACACAGGGCACAGAGGCTGGATTTCGGGTCAGCCCCAGGGGCACAGCTTTGATTAAAGAATTCATCTGCAGAGAAGAAGCACGGGGAGTCAGCTCTTCCTACCTGAGTCAAGATAAGCGGTCTTTACCTAACAGGTGATGTGGCTTGGTTTCCATTCATCATATTGCCCAAGGCAGATAGAACACAGTCATTATAACACACAGTAACATGTTACCACCAACCCGGGCCCCAGCAAGGTTCAGAAAAACTTGAGACTGTAGGTACTTGAGACAGGAAACCTGATTGGGGCTGGGGAAGAGAATGTGTAATTGTACAAAGGGTCCCATCATCACAGCCTCGAGCTGGGGACTCAACTTGATGAACCTGATGGCCATCTCAGCAGAAGCTGCAAAACATCCACTCCAGGATCTGATTTGCCCTTTTCCTCAGTAATAGGAACCCTGCTTTTTACCTGGGCACCTGGTCCCTTAGAACAGAGACAAGCCTTACTCTGTGGCTAGTAAGCCACATGGCTAAGCATCACCAGTGAAATATGAGCAGGAGCGTTGGGTGCCAGTGTCCTGACATCCTTAAAAGACAGTTGGCACACGTGTTTTGCCCCTTCTCCTTCCCTTCCTTCATTCTGCACATGGAATGCAGAAGCGGGGATTGGACCCCCAGATGTGACATGGGCCGTGAGCGACCTTGAGCACGGAAGCCACATATGTTTCAGGATAGCCAGATGTTTGAAACCTGGGCCCTTGACACCATGTAGTTGTCCTGCCAGCTCTGGACAATCCACCGCTGGACTCCACTCACGTGGGAGAGAAATAAACTTCTATTCACTTCTACTGGGGGTTTTCTGTCCTTGCAGCTGAACCTAATACGAACCAACCCACCATGTGATTTAACCCACAGTAAGGAGTTAACATGGATTAATACAGATTGAAAAGAGAGGAAATAAAGGTGACAAGAAAGCCCTGCCCCGACAAGCAAGTAGCACCCATCATCCAACTCGTGCAGCCCCTGCCACTGGAAGAGCCATGCCACGTGCCAAGCTCGGGCTAGGGCTGGGAGTGTCCCACTGTGGTCCTGGCAGCTTGCCCACAACCTGGAGGCTGCCGTGGGGTCACAGAGGGCGACACCAGTGTGCACTGCTAGTGAGGAACAGAGCCACACAAGAGCCCGCCAAGCCAGGATCACAGACCCATTCAAAATGCAGCAGGGCCCCACTTGAGCAGACGCCTGCCCGGGAGGGGGGCCATGAAAAGAGTGTGGCACACAGCCCCATGTCACCAGGCCCACGGCAGGTAGGGCGTGGCTCACGTGTGGGGTGTGAGCACGGCGTGCAGCCAGGAGGCGAGGCTGAGCCAAAAGCCTGGACGTCTTACTCAGTTTCCTCTACAGCGTGGAGTGAGACGTCAGTTCTGTTTAGTAACAGAAGTCACCTTTCATGAGGAAGGCAGATGGCTTTTCCCAAATTGAGAAGCCAGTGCCTGGGAGGAATTTAGATCCGGAGCTCCAGGAAGCAAAAAGTGACTTTTGTACTTCTCAGGACCTGCATCCATTCTTAGGGTGCAGAGAAACAGACCGATCCTCCAGTTTTGCGCCTTCGTGTGGGGTGGAGGGGGTGTGGGAAGTGCTGTGTGGAGAAGCTG
The DNA here is from genome assembly GCF_963924675.1 of Phocoena phocoena. NCBI lineage: Eukaryota > Metazoa > Chordata > Mammalia > Artiodactyla > Phocoenidae > Phocoena > Phocoena phocoena. The sequence continues at coordinate 41,130,520 of NC_089228.1, read as the reverse complement.
CAGAAGGAAGCCGCAGGGGGATCTTGCTTACACGGGAAAAGGTCTGTAAGCCACGGTCAGCCTGCAAGTCCCCACACCTCCCCTCCCTGAGTTCTACAGAGGAGCCCAGCCTGCCCCTCAGGATGGCCGACCCACGACTCCCTCGGGACTCCTACCAAATTTGCAGGAGCCTGTCTGGTCGGCGATCAGGCCCATGGGGATGTTCCAGCCTGCGGTCCTGTCCACGGCAGTGTGGCAGGACTTCTTGCCTTTCAGAGAATTCCATGTGAACTCAGCATTTGCCTTCTTGACAACTGCCACGGCAAGATACCCTTGGACAAGAGAAGAGCAGGTCTTAGCCTCCCAGGGCCCGGTCCATGGACTCTACTGCAGCTGTGTGCAACCCAAGCCAACGAAGGTCAAGAAGCATCACCAGGCAATGATTCCCCCGGATGACTGGCCACTGTCCGAGAGACCAACAAAGTTTAAGCTGCTGCTCTCTGTTAAGATGAGATTGATCTGGGTTATGAAATGAAATAGTATGCTGATCCTTGAAGTCCTTGACCAGCCAGATACTGCCCCTGAGTTATAAACCGGCAGTTCATTCTATTTTAGACGTGGGCTACTAAAGCCACGAACACTGACCAAGAAGCATGACCCCAAGAGTGCGTAAATCGCCAACTGCAACATGCAATGCACCAACTGCATCAGGCCAGAGCAATGATGGCCGCCGGAATAAGTGCTGTGTGGATGCAGGGGGTGTGTCCCCAAGGACCCCCCTGTGCTGAGAGAGGGTCAATGGGGTGCAGCCCTCCTCCTGAGAGCACGCACCGGGCAGACTCCGCTGCCGGCAAGTGCAGAGCTCTGCCAAAGTTGAGGAAGCACCAGCTCTGGCAGGCAGGTGGGCTGGTGCACAGGGCAAGGGATTTAGCACAAGGGACCTGGTTCCAGGCCAGGATCTGCCACAGTATTATCAATGGCTGTGAGTGACATCCGGGACACTTTCCACGTCCATATGAGATGGGGGTGTAACACCCCACCTTCACCGTGGTCAGGACAAAATGAGGAACTCTTATATTTCTCTGCCATGTATGAAGGTCCATAAAAACGTAATTATAGTTACTCATCTGTGAATGATTTGCATCTGCAAAAGAACTTACAGCTTCTATGGCTGCATCTCTGTGAGGTTTTTTTAAGTTCCCACTACCTCCTCCTCCAGATACAAAAACCTACCCTTGACTCTGAAAGTGATCGATTCTAACTCACCTTTCGTTGGTCTGTGCACACAATCTGAGCTGTTGCTTTTGGAGGATTCTGAAAGAATAAAAACAAGCAAAACATCATTAAACACATGTTTTATGGTGATCATATATTTTTCAAAGGTACACACATATCAAAGAACATATACTGGCATGGTTTTGTGTATATGTGTTTTTAATATAAATAAATGGCATTGTATTATAGACTTCACTAAGTTTCCTCCTTTTTTTTTTTATTTTTATTTTCAACCCAATACTGTGTTTTTAAGCTCTTTTTTTTTTTTTTTTTTTTTTTGGCCGTGCCATGTGGCTTGCAGGATCTTAGTTCCCCGACCAGGGATCGAACCTGGGCCCCGACAGTAAAAGCACCCAGTCCTAACCCCACTGGACCGCCAGGGAATGCCCTAATTGAAGTATAGATGATTTACAGTGTTGTGCCAGTCTCTGCTGTACAGCAAAGTGACTCAGTTATACACAGACACATTTTTTAAAATATTCTTTTCCATTATCATTTATCCCAGGAGACTGGATATAGTTTCCTGTGCTATACAGTAGGGCCTTGTTGTTTATCCATCCTATATATAATAGTTTACATCTACCAACCCCAAACTCCCAGTCCCTCCCTCTCCCTCTCCCTCTCCCTCTCCCCCTTGGCAACCACATGTTTGATCTCTATGTCTGTGAGTCTGTTTTGTAGATAGGTTTATTTGTGCCATATTTTAGATTCCACATATAAGTGATATCATATGGTATTTGTCCCAATACTGTGTTTTTAAGTTCAAACCGCCTTACTGTCTGTAACTTATTGAGCTGAGTTAGGGCCCCTAAGTTCACCGCTTCCAATATTGTCACTGACATCTTCATACACGTCTGGGGATGTACCCAGGGGTGGAACTGCTGAAACTAACGTCTGGACAGTTCAATCACCACATAAACCAATCAAGTATCTTTTTTATTTAAGCCACTTGGCAATGGGATTGTGTCATTTGCAACCAAAGCACTCCTACCTAATCCTCGCCCGTTGGAGGTGAGGGGCACCTTGTCTCACCTGCCTGACCTCCTCTAGTTCCCTCTGGAGAGGCTAAGGATAAAGTAGCATTTCTTATGTCCCTTCAGCATGGGGAGATCCATGCTTTCAGAATCAGTAACTGGCTTCTCCTTGGGAAAAAGTCGCATCACTCCTGTTTCATGTGATGGATAATGTGAATCTGTAGGTGTTGTTTTATTGGAAAAGTATATTTAATTGGTTTATAACATTATTTAAGTTTCACGCATATAGCATTATATTTTGACTTCTATATACCTACCAAAAGTTTAGTTTCTATCCATCACCTACAGCTGACGCCCTTTACCCCTTTCCCTCTCCCCCCACTCCCCCTTTCCCTCTTGTATCCACTACTCTATTCCCTGAATCTGTGTGTTTGTTTTTGTTTGATTTGGTTTGGTTTGTTCACTTTTTTTTTTTTTAATATTCCACATAGGAGTGAAATCAGAAGGTATCTGTCTTTGCAGAATCAAGTCCAAAGAGACTGTCCCAGCAGTTCCATGCAGCAGAAATGCATATATGTGCTCACCAAACGACACAGACACAGATGCTCATACCAATGCTATCCACAGCAGCCAACTGGAAATTACCCAAATGCTCATCCATAGTAGAATAAATAACCGCAGTGGAGTCACAAGATAGAATACTACAAAACGAGGTATAATGCTGAGAAAAAGACATTTCTAAAAGCACATGCTGTGCAACTCCTTTTACATAGAGTTCAAAAACGGGCAGAACTGATCTGTGCCATTTGAAGTCAGGAGTCATTACCCTTGCTGGAGTAAGGGGGCTGGTGACAGGAGGACACAAGGAGACTTGTGGAACCTGCTGTCCTGCTCTGGGCCCTAGCGCTTGGGGATGTACCACTTTGTGAAATGTCCTTGAGTTGTACACTTGTGTGCACTTTTCTGCATATATATTATACTTTACTAAAATCTTTTTAAAAATTAAAAAGAGGAAACCAGTCTGGGCTTTGTCAGTTCTCACTACAATAGGCTGTGTGGGTAACACGGCCCCTGTCATCTATTCTTTCCCCTGATTCTCCTGTTTGAACGTATCTGTCCATTTTAATGTCTCCACTTGGACCCACAGAGTGGGGTTACTCCTCTCTTTACCCCACCCCCGAAGCCCTGAGGGAATAAACCAGAGAGGACTCTTCTCCACTTACTTTGGTTCTCTGCCAGGACAGGCACCAAACCACACTTGCCCGCAGTGTAGACATATCCTCCATCTAAGCTCAGGGCATCAGCTTCTCCTTTCTGCCAAGACAAAGCATATCTCCAGCACCACAGTGAGGCTGTTTCCTGTCCCGCCTGCCTTTACAGCTCTAAGAGAATGGCTGTCAGGTGCCCCAGTAAAGCAGCAAGGGTTGAACTGAGGACCCCAAGGAAACGCCATGTGCACTATTAATTCTCTACCAGACCTACATGTCTTTCATGCTGTCGCTTCCATTGGAAAGACCGGGTACAGGTAGCCCGGTCCTCTGAACGAAATCCCTTTCTGCACTTGGAGTACTGTTGGGAGGCCCTCCTGGACCAGCCTCCCTCACTGAGGAGACAGATGGGAAGAGCTGGTCTTGTCTAGTCTCTGCCCGTTAGCACTACACTCAAAGTGCTACACAGAAGCTATTCAACAAGTGGGCAGAAACAATGAAATTCGCTCACCATCGGAATGAACGAGCCCACGCTCCAGAATCGGAACACGGATTCATCAAGATTGTAAAACTCCCTAAGTAATCATTTTTTTACAACATTATTAAAGCTAATAGGAGATGTGGATAAAGATTTCTATTCAAGGCTGCACAGCACAGGGTTATTGTTAACAACAAAATAAGGAGACAAAGAAGAACAGGGTCATGGCTAAACTGTGCCACACCATATAAAAGATACCCTGAAGTCACTTTTGAAAGTGTTTCCAAAGAATATGTCACGTGGGAAAATGGCCATGATACACTGTTAAGTGAAAAGGACTCAAACTACGTAACTGGAACGACCCAGTACTGTTCCGAGCCTAAACTGAGATGAACCGAGAAATCCTGGAGTGGGAAGTTAGCAAAACTCTAACTGTGGTATCTCTGCATGGGGTCCCAGTATTTTGTTTGTTTTTACATCACATCTTTCTATATTTTCCAAATTACCTGCATTCATCGCAACTCGTTCTTAAAATCAGATTGGAAAGCCCACAGTAAACAGATTGCAGACGGAAAGCTGTGTCTGTTCCCACACTGCGTAGGAGCGAGCAGACCCCGCCCCCGGGGCCGTAGCGCTTCTAAGGTCCGCCTCACTTCAGACCAGATGCCCGTGACTTCGGTCTCCTAGGAGCGCTGCCCCGCCCGCACCGCCCGCAGGCCCGCCGCCGGCCACCTACCAGCACCAGGGCGATGCAGTCCTCGGTGGTGGAGGCCGTGGCGCAGGCCACGCTCTGGTTGCTCTGGAGGCTCCACTTACGGCACTTGCACTCCTCTTCGGGTCCCACCGCGCACCACACGACCCGCGCGCGCCGCGCCTCCACCTCCGCTAAAGCTGCCCGGGGACATGGCGGTCGGCAGGTGCCCTGAGCCCAGCGAGGGACACCCAGGCCCGCCGACCTCCCTGGAGTGCCGGCTCCACTCTGAGCCCCCTTCCTACCCCGACGCTCGCTGGGCGGCAGCTACTTCCTCCAGGGAAGAGTGGAATCAGACACCTGCGCCTCTTCCCTTCCACGTGCTCCTCTCCCCCCTCCACTCTCAGCTCCCCAAACCCTTCTTCAGGCGTAGCCCTCCTTGTGTCTCATTTCTGTTCCTTTGGAGGCTTCCCCGGCCTCTAATCCACCCTTCAAGCTTTAGTGTAATGAAAGAGATACCAAGATATTGCCTAATATCTCTGTCCTACTGGATGAAAGCTCCAGGACACAGAAACAGTGGCAGCCCCAAGAGATGGCCTAGGGGAACTTGAGCCCTGTCCTGACTTCCCCTAAGGCAGGCAGTCACCACCACTGACAACAGCGCAGCTTCCCAGTTCACCCAGACCCCATCTGAAGCCTCCAGTGGAGAAGGAGCCATGGCTGAGCTGGCCCAATGTGGTATCCCAGCCAAGTTCAGGGCCCAGGCACTGGGCCATGTCCCACCAGGCCTCTGGATTTATCCCATGAGGGGCCCTGGCTCTCTTGGTTCATGTTCATACTTCTCACTTCCTGGGAGGCAAACTGACTCTTTCGTCAGGGCTGGGGAGCCTGACGCACACAGGGACCTGTGGCAGTATTATCAGGAGGTGACACGTTCCTTTGGAGACACTTTTCACCTGACTTGGTGCACAGAAGATGCTCACACTCACATCAAACCTACCATGGTGAAGACCTCCAGTGGCTTGGAGATGGCCAAGTGACCACTACAGAGCAGGGCCAAGCTTCCCATGGGGTGGGGGTGAGGTGCTCCCCGAAGGCCTCACCCATGGCTTACCACCCACACCAGCCTGCCCTTGGGGCCTGCCTGGCCCTCACTCACTTTCTCTCAGGCCCTGCAATGCAGTGAGGTAGCGGAAGCCCAGGTACAGCCCAGAATCTATCTTTGAGGGGATCCTCAAAAACCCAAGGGCAGAGTCTTTGAATAGCAGGTTCTTCTGCCCACGAGGAGAGCCAAAGAGCTGGAACCCCTGTAGAGTGCTTTTTCCACACTTCTCCTAATTAAGGGAAAAGAGAATTATGATGTCAGTGGTAAATAGGAAACAAAAACACAATGTTGAAAAAGAACATCTGGAACTTAGGGATGACTCTGAGAGGAGGAACCTTGGTTGACTTCCTCCCATAGAGGGACTCAAGCCATCCCTGTGACATAGCTCAGTTATGACTTCATCTTTAAAAAGCTGCTGGGTTCCAAGCACCTTAGAGTCCTGAGAATATTGCATTGTCCTCCCCCTGCTTCTACTCCAGCCCATGAGACACCACCAGTCCGTAATGCTAGAAGGGGCTTCATTGTTCCTGCTGTGTGGAATATGGCCTAGAGACAGGCAAGCCACTGCATCTGTGCAGTGAGGCTACAGAGGACTTCTATAGTGGCGGGTAGTTAGGGAAAGAAGGAAGGAACCCCCACCACCACCAAATCCAAGCAGGTTAGGGGTACTCTGAGTGGGGATACCTGTGCCTTGAGGAGAAGCTTCCAGATCAAGTCCTCCTTGCCATCCACACTTCGGGCCACAACAGCATGAGAAGGGATCTGGGCTAGGTGGCACTCCTTGAATGCATCCACTGGCTTCCGAGTGTTGTTTGGGCAGAGCAGCTCATACTGGTCCCTGTCAGCCTTCTCTGGCAGGTTCTCTAGGGAAAGAGGGAGGTGGAGGGGAGCCCAGATGAGGCAACCCCAGACGGTAGCCGTGAGCTGTAGTCCCCCTTCCCCCATAGAATTTGAGCTGGAGGAGACATCTTACACAGTTGACAAAACTGGGGGTCAGAAAGGCAGTGGATTGCTCCAGAATGTCCAGAAAGGTAAAGACAGTGCCCAGAAAGCCTTAGGGGCAAAGCCCACGTTCCTCTGATTGCATCATACAGGCCCTGGGGTTGCTGCAACTCCTGCCTGGCAAGCCAAGGAGGCTGAACCAGACCCATCTGTTTCCACGGCAACTCCACCTAGAAAAGGGTCACATGACGGAGACAAGCCCAGGGTTACCCACATCTCCTGCAAGAATAAAAACAAGAAAAATTTTAAAGCAAGAAATACGGTTGAGCCACTTCTCAACACTTGGGTGTATCAAAAGAAAAGATTATTTTTATGAGTGAGTTCATCCCAATTTGGAACTGTTCATCTATATCACATGTAAACTGCTTCAGAATACATAAAGTGACGGAAACTGACCCAAGTTGTTTTATGAGCTTAGTGTAATCTTGATCTCAAAATCAGAGAAAGAAGTACAGGAGGGAATAATTACAGACCTATTTTACTTATGCATATAAACACAAAAATCTAAAATAATTAGCGAACTCAATATAACAGAGTATTTTAAAACTAATAGATCGGGATTAAGGTTTATCAGTTTATTCCATTCACAAAAGAATGGCTGAATGTCAAAGAAGCTAAAGTAATTCATGACAAGAATGGGTTAAAGGAAAACCATGAGATCATCTTAATCCTAATAGGTGCAGAAAAAGCATTTATATGTTCAACATCTATATGTGCTTTTTTTTTTTTTAGTTTTAGAAAACAAGTAACATAGAGAACTTGGCAAAGGTATTAAACTTGATAAATGCCACTTATCAAAATATCTACAGCAAAATCATTCTAAAAGAAGAAAATTTAAACAGTCACTTCAAAATCAGGAACAAGGCAAAGCTGTCACGTTGTCAACACAGTATCAGATGACCTGGATTTCACAGTTTACTAAAGAAATAAGAGATGTAAGCACTGGGAAAAAGACAAACTCTAATTTTTTAAAGATGAGGTACTCACCTACATAGAAAAGCCAATGAAACCAAGAAAAAACTAATAAAACTAACAAGAGAGCCCAGCAAGGCAACACTACAAAAATCAAGTGTTACTCTCATTAGCAATAATAAAACAGAAACTAATACAGAATATGATACTATAATAGCAACTAAAACCATTGAATAGCTGGTAATTAGCCTCATTAAACAATGCAGGAAGGAGTTCCCTGGGGGCCTAGGGGTTAGGACTCGGTGCTTTCACTGCCGTGGCCTGGGTTCAATCCCTGGTTGGAGAACTGAGATCCTGCAAGCCATGCTGCGCAGCCAAAATAAAACAAAAACAAACAATGCAGGAGACCAAGAGAAAAATGTTAAGTTCTGTAAGTTCTATTAAGGGACATAAAAAGAGGTGTGATCAAAAGGGAGAGATTGGGCTTCCCTGGTGGCGCAGTGGTTGGGAATCCGCCTGCCAATGCAGGGGACACGGGTTCGATCCCTGGTCCGGGAAGAGCCCATATGCCGCAGAGCAACTAAGCCCATATGCCATAACTACTGAGCCTGTGCTCTAGAGCCCATAAACCACAACTACTGAAGCCAGCGAGCCACAACTACTGAAGCCCACGCGCCTAGAGCCCGTGCTCCGCAACAAGCGAAGCCACCACAAGGAGGAACCTGTGCGCAACACAAAGACCCAACGCAGCCAAAAATAAATAAATTTATTTAAAAAAAAAAAAAAAAAAGAAGGGAGAGATTTATCATGGTCAGGGATTGGACAGTTTGACATAAATATGTCAATTTTTCATGAATCAATTTAAATTCAATACAATTCTACTTAAAGTATGATGTTTTTAGAAATTCAACAAAATAATTCTAAAATTTTAGTTAGAAAATAAATAGCAAAGTGTTGGAGGAAGGTGCTTGCGTGCACTCTCTCTCTCCCCAGACCCCCACAAGCTATTAAGAACCATTACAAGCCAGAGTAATAAATGCAGAAAAATACAAATAGACCAATGAAACAAAATAGCTCAGAAACTGATCCATGATTATAAACAAGCTTGATGTATAGGAGGCTCCACATATCAGTAGGAAAAGGGTGGAATTTTTTACAGTCGTTACTGTAAGGAAAATGATCTCACTCTAAAGGGGGGAAATGCTGAAGCTAAATCCATACCTGATTTCCTAGGTAGAGTACGTATGAACAAACAAGTGTGTGTGTTAGGGAGGGGAGTCTATAAATCTTATTGTAGAAAATATTTATGATCTAGAGGGAAGAGGGCATCTTTAAAAGTCCCCAAAACACAAACCAGCAGGGCAAAAGTGACCAATTTGACCTTATCAATATCAAGGGCTTCTGTTCAACAAAGGTGCTACTGACTGATTTTTTGACTGAGAAAAGACGTTCCTAAAGTCTAGAACCAACAATGGCTGGATATCTAGAGAGAAGGAATGCCTAGCCTTGAATCAAAATCATGAAGAAACAGACATGAAAATCAAGAGGAAAACAGTCAAAGATCATAAAAGAAGAAAGGGAAGCCCAAACTACTAGCAAATATATTGAGATGATCAAACTCACTAGACGTCAGAGAAATGCAAAATAAACCAACAATGACATATCTATTGCTTTACAACCATAGATAATGTGATGTGTGTGGACTTCCCTGGTGGCACAGTGGGTAAGAACCCGCTTGCCAGTGCAGGGGACACGGGTGTGATCCCTGGTCCGGGAAGATCCCATATGCTGCAGAGCAACTAAGCCCGTGCGCTTAGTTGCAACAACTACTGAGTCTGCGAGCCACAACTACTCAGCCCACACACTGCAACTACTGAAGCCCACGCGCGTAGAGCCCGTGCTCCACAACAAGAGAAGCCACCACAATGAGAAGCCCAGGCACCGCAACGAAGAGTAGCTCCCGCTTGCTGCAACTAGAGAACGCCCGCACGCAGCAACGAAGACCCAATGCAGCCAAAAAAAAAAAAAAAAAAAGTGATGTGTGCTTTCCATGGAGCATTTCTCATCTATTAGAACCACTGAACTAGACAAGTACAACAACACGGATAAATCTCCAAAACAAAATGCTGAGTGGAAAACCTAGATCACATCATGATCGATAATGATCAGTAAAGCTTCTGTGAGCTTAGAATCCAGAAACACAAACCAGCACTACACATTTTGCAAGACCACCTATCTATCTCGGAGGACACGTGTCAAATACGTTGGCATGGGCGTCTTTGAGGGGGAAGAGAAAGACAGCGGGCATAGGAGATTTGAAGAAAACTGATCGTTTAAAATATGAAATAACATAAAATAAGAGCTATGCTCTGTAGGGAACCTTGATGATCGTGGGCCAGGAAGTGAGCAGTCAAATTAGCTCACTACTTGGAATTACAATAAAATGAAATGAAATAAAATAAGGAAAGAAAAGGAAAGGAGGCAGTACCCGTGGCTCTTCCTCTCTTACCAAACACTGTACTGCCTTTCACGAAAGCCACATCTCCAGCCCCGTCCTGCAGACACCTGTGGGATGAGAAAGCACCAGAAGGGTCAGCACAGAGCGGCCCTCCCCGACTTCTTCCTCGTGCCTCCCTGTGGAACAGGGTCCTGCGGCTTGTCTTCTGTGGGCTCCTGATCTGTGGAGGGCAGGGCCCTCAGGCTTTGGGGCATCCCCACTGGGAAGGCTTCAGGGGTCACCTCCAGGTGAATTCTAAGGAAGAAGGGCTCAGGTGCTGGCAGGAGACCCCTGCTTTCTGCTTTAAGGGCTGAGAGGGCCAAACTTTGTCCTTCTATGTAAAAGAGTTTCGAAGCCTCTACACCAGAGGGTAAAAGTAGTGTCCTTGGCCATGTAGCTTTTTTCTCCCAGGACTAAGTGGCAGATGTGCCCTGGCCAGTGGAGAAGCAAGGACGCCTCCCTGCGCAAAATGCCTGAGTCCGAGAGGCAGATGGGGGAACAGGGGCAGCATCAGTTGGGTGGGGGGTTTGCAGAGAGGAGCTGGGGCCAGTCAGTCAGGAGGAGCCCACCGCCTCCTGGCTCCGGGACAGGCCAGGCTGCCCTGCCTGGCCAGGAGACTGGGACTGGTCTTCTCATGACAAGACTCCTTCAGTCCCTCTGTGGTTATGGAGGGGACAGAGTCAGCAGGAGGAACCCAGGACAACAGAGGGACAAAGCCCGATTCAGGGTTCTCTGGGGGGACAGAAGGGGCCACTGGCCAGGTGGCTGCTCATGGGGCTGGTGCAGAGGTAAGAGGGCACATGTCGGGCCTGGGGGACTAGAGGGGAAAGTGCACTGGGAAGGTGCACTGGGCACCCTCTTCGGACTCAGTTTTTCTGTCTGCACGGCAGTAGGACTGGACCTCCTCGATGGTCCCCACTAGCTGACTGAGCTCTATTTGGGACCAGAGACACGAGCGCTTCCTAGCCGGAGGACATGTGGGCCACTGGGGAGAAGAGGACAGTCTCACTCACTTGAAGGCACCGGAATAGCCAAAATATGGTTCCTGGGAGGAGCAGGCACATTTATTTCCCCCTGTCCCTGTGCACAGCTGACAGAGGTTAGGGTACTCATTTCCATCCACGCAGGGAACACAGCTGGCAGAGAAGAATTTGGCCACAGCTGTTGAACAGAGAGAAATGAACCAGAGTGTGAGCCCACCGGGCCACAGCCAGTGGCACCCCCCAGTGTGCACTCCCTCCACCCCTGCCTGTCAGCCTTTGCAAAGCTAGCAGCTCAGAGAGATGTACTTTGGCTGAGAACAGACTCAGCTGCCACCTCGCAGGGCTGCTGATGCGGGTAGACCCTGCCCCTGCAGGCTTCACATCAGTTAACTTCACCCCTGCCTTGGAGTCATCCCACATGTCCACCTGGGCCATCCCAAAGTGGCTTGTGTATGTGCCACTGGAGTAGAGACCCCAGCCTGAGATCACCCCCAACACCCCTCCCCCAGCCATCTTACCTTTCTGGAGGGGCTCAGGTGGCCCTGTCCAGTTCAAGAACGGGCGAAGTATCCCCATAGGTACGTTCCACCCGGCGGACCTGCCAAAGCCCGTGTGGCAGGACTTCCGGCCTTGTAGCTGGTTCAGCTGAAAGTTGCTGTCCTTCTTCACTACAGCCACGGCATAATACTGGGTTTGGGGCTCTGCAAAAGAGCAGAAAGAATCGAGAGCTCTTAGCCTGGACCGGAGGGAGAGAAGCAGCCCACGCTGGCCGAGCCCCCAGTGGGAAGGGGAATGTGTGCTGCCGTTTCACCCGGTCACCGCAGCCCAGAGCCTGCTCTGTTTCCCCGGTGGGTCAGTGACCGGCCCAAAGAGCCCAGGGACTCCGTTCCCTGTAAGTGTGATGCTGCCCGAGACACCACCTCTGTGGCTCATCCACTCTGACTCCACAGAGCCCAGGGCCCAGGCCACCCCACCTTCTGGGTCCCCAGGGGCAACTCACGCTTTTCCGTCCCGTAGACCTCTGCCGCTACCGGCCGCAGTCTGTAGGGGTCCAGGCCTGCCTCAAACACCAAACCACCATCCAGGGTCACAGCATCTGCCTCTTTTGCCTGAAAGCAGAGACCAGACCGGCTGAGGAGAAATCCCACCCTAAGCCACGCAAGTGAACTTCAGAAGGTCAGAAACCTCCATGGCTGGAAGGATCTTCCAAAGGGTCAGCTTTCAGTCATGTCCTCGCACGTGCCATGAGAGGTGGCACAAGCCCAAGGCCCCTCTTTTTGGGTAATGAGCCCCAGCGGAACTGCTTTGACTCCTGAGGCTGGCGGGTGGCCGCTTTTTCACGTGGCTTAGATCTCTCCGCGGATTGCAACCTTCGCGGTCATTTATATTAAAAGTTGTTCTAGATGCTTTCTCCCCTGCTTTTGCTCTATATTTCTTTAAAGTTCTTGTTTATTAAATAGAAATTTTAACTCTTCATATATCTTAAACTTATCATAATAATAGACCACGTTCATTCCCTTTGGCATATTACCCCTCATATGCTTACCTATTTCTCATATTTGCAACCTGGTATAGATAATGTTTTGCGGACTGTTTTATTCATCTAAAACTGACTACATTTTCTTACTTCTGTAGTGCCTTTATTGATTTTATTGACTTCATGATATTTCATTATAAATGTGGCTGTTCCATAATTTATTAAGCTAAATTTTTAAAATTCCCTCCAATGTTCACCACTTGGGTTCCTTCTAACTCTTTGCTGTTAAAACTGTACTTTTATGGACAGCTTTGTCCTCATAGATTGTTTTTCCTTCTGATGACCTGTTGCCTCTGGATAGGCATCTGAGGGTGGGATCGCCCAGACAATAGGCATTTTATCTTCAAGGCCTTGGCTGTCATTGCCATTCTGCTTTCCAGCTGACTCGTTTCTAACTTGGAATGCCACTCGCTATGAGGATCAATTTCACTATAGACTCACCAGTGGGCCAGGGTTTCATTTTATTAAGGGTTATTATTTAGGAAATGCAGGTGCTAACAAATTGCTTAGATTTGTATTTCTCTTGATTATGAAGGGGAACATTTTCATCAGTATTTTTATTTATTACGAACTCCATCTCCTCACGTTGTTTTTCTTATATGATCCTACGTTTCTTGCCAATTAGAGTTCTTTATAGAGTGTAAACGGCAGTCACTTGTCAGAGCTGTTGCATATTCACTCTGGAGCTTTCAAATTGTTGGCTTATTCACAATTTCTGTGGCCATCCCAGTTTCCCTACACGTGGTTCTCCACTTCAGAATGTTAATTTCTGCTTTCAAAATAGCATCGTGTCCTATGAGAGAGGACAGCTCCCAGCTTACAGGTGTCCAGGAAGAAGGACAGAGGGAGCAGGGAGAACACATATTCTATTGCGCTCGGATCCTGTCCCTTTCAGTCTGGTCCCACCCAACCTATGGCATGGACTTACTGCAATGGCCTGGATACATTCAAAGTGAGAGGTCCTCCTCACACAGGTGACAGAGGGAGTACTACCCAGTATATTCATCCTCCATTGCCATCGGTAGCATTTTAACCACTCTGGTTGTGATATGGTGCACCATCGAACATTTTTCTTAGGGACAGCCAGACACAGTCCTGGGAGAAAGAAGCCGAGGAGTGAGGGCTCCACCACTGCCCATGGAAGAGACTGCCTCACCCTCTCATGGAGTTGTCCTCCCCTTCCCTCTCCATTCTGTGGCTAAGTCAGGCCACTCTCCTCAAATGGAGGTGTCTTGCTAGCCTAATGCCAACACCATGCTGGCCAGAGGGCTGTAATTCTCAACAAATTAGAGGAGACAATCTGGATTGTCTCTCTGGATTCTTTACCCTCCTATGACTGACATACTTCCTATCCCCTGAAAAAAACAATGATGCTGCCTTCTATCAGTTTATGGAGTTCTTCCACCTGCTTTCTCTCCCTGGAACCTGGGAGGCAGGCAGGGAAGGGATTATTACTCCTGTGTTTCTGGTGTGGAATCTGACTCTTGAGGACACTGAGTGATGGCTGCTCAGCAGTGGCAACGTCCCACCTGGAATCTGGGTCTCTCTAGATGGTTGTGGCTACGAGCATCTCCCAGAGGATGCCAAAGGAACAAAGGAAAATACACCGCACCCCTTGTCAGTAGCTACAGTAGGTGTTGTCAGTTTGGGTGGGTTTGCCTGAGTTACCACCATTCACCACTGTATCAGAGAGAGGACTCTTATGGGGTGATGGAAATGTTCTAAAACTGATTTACCATGATGGTTGCACCACTTGGTAAAGTTCCTAAAAATCGTTAAATTGTACACTTTAAATAGGTGAATTTTACGATATGTAAAATATACCTCAGTAAAGCCGTTACCAAAAACAAAAAACAAAAAACTCTTGGTTGCAAAAGCCACCTCCCCTTTAGGATGTGCTTTGGGGTGGACCATTCAGCCCTCTGCCACCTCCTATTCATGAGTCATCCCCTGCGCAGTCAGACCCACCAGGGTATTGAGACACCCGCCAAGGGTATGGCTGCCACACCCTTCCTCCACCAGCCATCATCCCAGGGACATCTCTGGGGGTGTAATCTGTCCTTGGAAACCTTCCTGGAACTGTCCTGAAGTGAGAATTAGCCTTATCAGATTCAGCCATTTGTGACCCAATGGCATGTCCTGGATGCTCTCTGCATACACAGCACTGAGTGATATACAGAGGAACATGCGAGCAGACAGCACCAGCTCTCACCTCCCACCTGGAGAGGCAAAGACCCAAAAAGAGGACGCCAAGTATGATGAATGCTCTAGAAGAGAACAAATACCAAGCCAGGAGTGATGTCCCCATGACCTCAGCCAATAATGGGGGGTGGGGGCATTCCAAGAGGTGGGAACAATGGGCCACGTGCACGACAACGGCTGCAAGCACATTCTACGCAGGTCTTTACTCAGCCCTTCATGTGTTCTGCCTCCTTCAACCCTCCCAGCCCCTCTTTATTGTGAGTTTTGCCGATATCCGCATTTTCCAGGTGATGAAACTGTGGCTTCAACTAGTTATGTGGCTTGCCCAAGGTTTCACAACTAATAAGTTAGGATCTAGGATTTGAACCTAGGCAGTCAGACACCAAACCCCCTGCCTATTTAGGCTAACTGGGTTAGAGACGGGCTGCCATGGAGATGGGGCTGGTAAAGTGTTTGGGGTCAGATCATGGAGAGCCTCCAATGCTGGCCCAAGAAGTTCTTATTGGGAAGCAGTGGAGCAGTGACTCATTGGGAGGGCAGGGACAGGTGGACTGAAACCTGGGAACCAGGCAGAAAGGCATCGAGAATGGAGAACAGGGCACAAATAAGGAGTTGGTGTCCAAAGTTAGCTTAGTAATAGATAGGACCTGAAGGGAGAGAGCAAAATGAAGACCATGTCTCAAGCTGGGGGGAGGGCGTGAGCAGGGGCAGGAATGGGAACATGGGGAAGAGCTCGTTTGCTCCCCTGGGAGGGGATGAACCAAGAAACTAAAGCGTCACTGAGAGGTTTTCTGAGATCCACAGTCCCCAGCCCCCCCCCCAAACACCAGGGCTGGGTGCAGAACACAGCATTCTGCTCGCCCCCTCCACAGCTCCCACCAGCCAGCTCTGAAGCTGTGTGTCCCTCTCAAGACAAAACGCTCCCTGAAGCAGGTCTGGGCCTGGCCCCTCCTGTATCCCTAGCCTTGCTCCTGATCTGTCTCAGTCACTCAGATGCTGCCCACCTGAGCCTCGAGGAAATCTTCCTGAAAGTACGAATCCTCAGATTCCTTCTGTGCAGACATGTAGTGCCCCTGTCTCAAGGGCAGGGGCTGGGATGGAGTTACTCTTCCCACCCCACCCAGCCTTTGCCAGCCAGGACACCCATGAGAAGCAGGGCAGGAATCCCCTAGGGCAGCTGCCACTCCTTCCGCTGGGTAGGACAAGGGATTCCGTGACACTTTGGGACATTGGCCACCATCCCGTGGACTGCAGGATTTAAACTGCAGACCTCTGTGGGGGCCAAGACAACCAAAGATTCAAGTGAAAATGGAACCCAGTGGTGCAACTCTGAGCCAGAATCCAGACCACCGCCCGTAACCACCTCTAGGAAAGCAAGGCTTCCTACCCCTCGGGCCTCTCCCAGGTGGCCCTGACCCTGTGCTGTGGGCCCAAGCAGGCCACGTGTCAGGGAGCAGAAGGGAAGTTGGTCCTGAGCAGTTGGTCCTGGCTAGGCCAATCCTGCCTTAGAGAAGAGAGAAATAACCAATACCCATGGGAAGGAATTTGGAGAAGGGGACCAGAAAAGACAGGGACAGGTTTGGGGGCATAAGCTCATTGCTATCCTTTAGCCACCCCTTTTCATCCAGGAAGCTCCCAGCCCAGAGTAGATGCTCTAGGACAGGAGGAGGCTGCACTGGGCTGCCGCTGGGGGAAGGGGGTGACACCTGGGCTTTCACTCTGAGCCCCATGCACACACACTGCCTAGGTGCTGACGCCCTCGAGCCCTTACCGCTGCTGCCCTGGACCCTCCCCCTCCACTGCAGGAAGCCCTGCCCTCACATTTACATCACTAATGTCCATCATAGGTGAGTGTCCTGGGAGCATCCCAGAAATTATTTCAGATACTTGGGTACAGAACTAACAATTGTTTAGTCCCTTCTGTTTAGTCCCCTTCTAGTCCTGGCACATTAAAAACCAGAAACCGATCACTTCTCTCACACCCTCTGGCAGAAGGGTCCCATCAGCAGGGTCTGTGCCACCACCCCTGACCTTCTGCAGTGAGAGGCTTGTGTACACCTTTGCCTACCACAGAGCAGGTGGACCCTGCCCCCTCCTCACAGCTGTGTGGGAAGAGGATTGGACCATTTTTAAATGAAACTAAGGTTCAGAAAGACTCTCTCTTGCCCAAGTTACATAGTCCTTGCAGGAGCTGGGATCCCATCTCCAGTCTCCTGTGTATCTTGGGCAAGTCGCTCACCCTCTCTGAGTCTCATTGTCCCCCCCATGTATATGCATGTAACAGTACTATGGGTAGGACAAAATGGGACAGGGACCCGAAGACGCTTCGGGGAGCTCTGCCAGCTCTAGGGAAAAGACCCAACCTGCTTCGCGGAGCCCTGCTCCAGCCCCTCCCCAGGCGAGTGGGCGGGAGCCGGCCCACTCCCGGGCTCCTCCCCCGCTGCAGGCGCTGGTGCCCACCTGGCGGTGCGCGGGACCGGGATGCCCGCACTGAGGGGCCAGGGGACCCGGACGCCCGCCCGGAGGGGCGTGCCCCCAAGTACCCGCACTCACCAAGGGCCCCAAGGGACAGCAGGGCGAGCAAGAAGAGCTTCATGTCTGGGCTCTTGAGGCGACTCCGGGAACGAAGGCTCTGCCACCTGCGCTTGCTCTGCACCCATTTATCCAGCGCTTGGTGACCTCACGAGGTTAGCCACGCCCTGCGGCCCAATAAGCGCCCCACCCCGCCTCCCCCTCCCCCTCCCCCTCCCCAGGTCTACTAGTTCCTTGAAGGGAAGCAGCAGCGGGGAGAGGACAGAGGAAGCCGGAATGGTGCCTGGGCTGGGCTTGGCACACCCGAGAGGATACCCAGCCCACACCCACCTCTCAAGTCTGCCCTGGTGCTGCCTGGATTGGGGATGTTTTTCCTCTCCCACTAGTCTGCAGCCCCTGGGGAGTGGCAGCCCCTAAGTTTTGCCCTCCCTCTGGTCTCACTGCTTCCTAGGGAGTGGGACACAGAGGAGCGGTCCTAAGGTGAATCTTTGTGGATCATCTTGACTGTACAGATGGTATCTAAAGTGCTTGGGAGCCAGTTAGGACAGAAGGATACCCCTCCACCTGCACACAGCAGCCAGCCCAGCGTTCGAAAGAGGACTCGCTGCCTGGACCGAGGTCCGCAGCAGGCTGGCACAGTTAGCGGAGGTAACAGAGGCTGCCCATTGTCTGACCCAGGCTGCCCGTGGGGCCCTCCTGGCCCTATTGAGACCACAACACGACTCCCAGAAAACAGAGCCAGAGGCCTCAGTGACCAACAGCTGTCTCCCGGTTCCCTCATTTACCAATGTAAAGGATAGCCTACCACTTGTTTTGTTTTTGTTTTGTTTTGTGGCAGTATGAGATGGGAGATGGGAATCTCATTTTGATAAATGTCCTATTTTGTCCTCAGTACACAAGCCGACCCTATTTCAGGAAGCTGGTTTTAAATTCTAAAACTAGAATTCTGCTTCTACATCTTTTAAATACACTCCCTTGATGCACAATGGCTCACATACAGGGGTCTCCAGTGCAGCCCTGCTTATCATTCACTGATTGCAAGCAAACTAAATGTCCATCACGGTGTGTGTGTGTGTGGGGGGGGGTCACACAGAGCAGGGGTCCCTGACCCCCGGGCCACGGACAAGTACTAGTCTGCATGGCAGGAGGTGATCGGCAGCCAGCGAGCAAAGCTTCACCTGCCGCTCCCCATCGCTCCCCATTGCTCGCGTTACCGCCTGAACAGCATTCCTTCACCAGCCCCTCCCCGCCCCGTTCCATGAAAAAATTGTCTTCCACGAAACTGGTCCCTGGTGCCAAAAAGGTTGGGGACCTCTGACATACAGCATGGTTCTGTGCCTACAGGGGGACACACTGGAGGCCCCAGAAAGAGCAGGCCACCCTGCATGTATTGATGTGAACTTAGTTCCAGGAGATGCTAAGTGAAGAAGTCAGGTACTAACGATGAGGGAAATCGCAGGTCGTCTAAACATTCCCTCTACTGTTTAGTCTGGACAATATGTTATTCTGAAATCTGCTTGTCCTGAAAAGCTGGTCTTGATTCTTTGCTTAGACTACCTGGTACAAAAAGCATTTCTTGGAGCAGAGGGGCAAGACCTAGGGAGACAGCACTGTTGAGAGTGGGCATGTAGCGAGCAGCACTTGGCCATGGAGAAGCAGAGCCAGCCCAAGTCTTTGAGGCCCTCAAGGAGGCTGTGGGGCCCTTCTGTCTGGGTGTGGATGCTGCCAAGGCACGACAGTGGTGTCTGACCAGGGATCCTGCTTGATGGGCACAAGAGTGGGGTCCAAGGTTCAGCACCAGAATCACCAGCCAGGCTTTGGGGTGACAGACCCAGGGTCTCTCATTGTTTGGAAATACAGTGTCGCAACATTAAAAGTTGCTTTCATCAATAATTGCAATAAGCTGTTTCAAAAATAATGAAGTAATACAAAACTGGCTAGTTCTCAGGAGCACTGAAACATCTTTTTATGTAAATTAGCAATTTGGCTTTGCCTTTCCATGATTATAAAAGAATTAAGAAATGTCACAACCCACGTCTGTATCTCCAAGTGCAAATTAGAAAAGGGATGTGTTGGGAGGTCAGAGGCCTCTAGATCCTCTTATGTCTGCTGGCAGGAACACAGAGAACCTGGGGCCAAAACAGAGAGGCTGAGCTTAAGGGCCGCCCTGGAGGCAGGACTGCGGCAGGCAACAGGGCAGACTGTTTGCATGCTGTGTCTTCGGGAAGGCCCAGCCTCAGGCCAGGGATGTGCTCAGCCAAACACCTGCAGAGCAGCCCCCAGACCATCTGCAGGGGAAGCTGATGAAGGGGGTGGGCCTGCCCAGAAGACAAAGTTCAACTGATCTGTTATCAACGTTCATTCATTCACTCTTTCATGCCAGAACTGGTGGGTGCCATGAGGGACACAGAGAAGAGGGGTCCGTCCTTGCCCTCAGGAGCTCATGGCACAATGGGGGACAGGGGTAGGCACAGGCCACCTGGAAAGAGGCAAGGCAGCATAAACAGAGTGAGGGTGAGGGTGGAAGCCAAAGGAGGCCTGACTGACCGGTTCCCATCATGAGGGTCCCAGAAGACTTTGAAAAAGAGCGTCTGACCTGGGTACCTGAAGGAAAGATAGGGTTTCTACAAAGAGAATTTCAGGTAGAGGAAATAGCCAAGTCAAGTCTCTGGAGCGTGGATTCGGTGACCTGGAGGAACAACAAAAAGTCACTCCGGGCTTTCTGGCCTGGAACGCTTATTGAAGAAGGATGAACAAAGTCACCTCCTCCATCCTCAGCTCCACACAGGTGTCTCTGTGCCCCTGGACAGCTCTTCCTGCAGGTCCAGCAAGCACTACAGTCAGTGCATCTAAAATGGAACTCCTCTGCTCCCTCCAGCCCTGCATCTCCTCTCATATTTCCTACCATTTTCCACCAAACCCACCAGACAAAGAGCCTCGGAGTCATCCTCAAATCCTCTGGCCAGGTAGCCCTACATGTGTGCCGGGCACTTAATGATTAATATTGGTTGAATGGATGGGTGAATGAGTGAGGAGGAAGGACAGAGCAGGGCAAAAGATCCTGCTTGCAGTGTGTCAAATCTGAAAGACAGAGCCTGGTCTGGCTATGCCGGTTGCCCCAGAGCCTGTGTGCCTGGAGTCATCAATTTACCTGTTAATTCAACATCCATCTATGGGGCGCCTCTGATGTGCCAGGAGCTGGGCCAGATCTTGAAAAGCCTGCAGGGAAGTAGGACGCAGGTTTCTAGATGCTGAGACGGTAGCATGGCATGAATATAAGGAATACAAAGAAGGTGGATGTGGTACAAACCCGAGTGTAATGGCAGGAGCTGGTGTTTCACAGGCAGGTGAGGGAGGCTCTTCCCCAAAGACCCCACCCTCTCTCCACTCCCGAGATTCACACAGCAACCCTTTGCTGGCCAAAGCTAAGCCCTCCCGACAAATGGGCAGCAAACCCCACACCCTGCCCTCTCTGGAGTCCTCCAGCTTCAACCCCCAAGAGAAGTGTTGGAAGGAAATGTGGCATCTGGGCAGAATCGGCTCCAGATGGAGTAAAGGAAAAAAGGAGTTCCCAATGGGCTTCCCTGGTGGCGCAGTGGTTGAGAGTCCGCCTGCCGATGCAGGGGACACGGATTCGTGCCCCGGTCTGGGAGGATCCCACATGCCGCAGAGCGGCTGGGCATGTGAGCCACGGCCGCTGAGCCTGCGCGTCCGGAGCCTGTGCTCCGCTACGGGAGAGGCCACAACGGTGAGAGGCCCACGTACCACAAAAAAAAAAAGAGGAGTTCCCAAGACATCCACTCCCATGGGGGCTTCCAGGCTGGCTGACAGGAGACGAAGGCCTTGTTTCCTGCCCCTGCCAATGGTGTGAGGTTACTGGCTTGGTAGAAAGCCACTTGTTAAATATTTAGGGATGTCTTGGTGGTTTGTTAAACCATTGGTAGCTTGGAATCAGTCATGGTGGGAATATTTACACCATGGAAATTAGCGAATTCTATAAATCATGTCATTTTTCCCTCTAAGAAAGCCAGTTTACAGCACACCTCTGCCTATGTCTGTCATTATTTGGAGGCATGCAGTGCCCGTGTGTGTGTGTGAGGGGGTGGGGGGCATCCCAGGAGAGAGAAGATAATAATCCTCAATGTTTAGATGGCACTTTCAACTCCGAACAGAGCTGTCAGTCACTTTGTCTCCTGTGACTCTAACAATAGCTCTCTGAGGTAAGAAAGTCACTGTTTCCGCTCTAAAAAGAGGGAAACTGAGGATTGCCTGTGGTCCCGCAGTGAGTGAGATACGGAGACCAAATGACTAACCCCGAGTCTCCCATTAGGCCCGCAGCCAGGTGCGCTCTTTTCCACCAGGCCCAGAACTCTCTGAGAGCGCCGGATATAGAGACTGGGGCCCAGGGATGGCCTCCGTTCTTGATCTCAGCGGCAGTATTGGACCCTCCTGTGGATCAGGCACTGTCCAGCCCCTTCACACATCAGCCATGGCTTCACAGAAGCACCGTGATGGCCTCATTAGACCTCATTCCAGACGAGGGGATTCAGGCAAAGTAGCTCGTCCACCATCATGCAGCTAGAAATCTGTCACTGACCCCTGACTCCTGTCCCATGACCTCTTATTGGTCTGGTCAATCCTGTGTTGACCACCCTGAAGGGAGATCAGGAACTAAGCAAGAATGAGCAAGAGATGGATGGAGAGCTCCCTGCCTTCCAGCCAGTGTGATGACCGTGATTTCTGGAGCATCCCAGAAGGAATGAGGCCCCTTGCCCAGGGAAATGCCCAGGCGGGAGCTGGGCCCTTGCATAGAGCCGAAGGTCCCCGAGAGTCTTCGGACACGCCTGTGGGGTTTAGGGTGCCGTCACGAGGGAGCTCAGCTGAAGCGCCGTGGCAGGAAAACCGTGCTTTTGTGAACTAACAGGTCTTATTGCCAATTGTTGCCCAATTTACAAAGAACCCACAGAGACAAAGCATTTCCATCTCCATGCACAGACTTCTTCCTCTTCCTCCTCCTCACTACCCCTCCTCAGAGTCAGGACCCTTGTCCCGCGGGGACCCTCTCCTCCCAGGGCCGGGCCCTCCCGGGGCCAGCACCCGCAGACCTGCCGAGGGACACTCTCCCCAGCAGTCGAAGGGGCAGTGGAAACACCCCAGGTTGGCCCAATTGCAAGATTTCAGTCTTGCAGGTCAGGGTGGCACCCCATGTCCCTGGCAGAAATCGGATTCCATGAGCACCTAGTCATCACACCACTGAGATGAGAATGGGCAGTACGCCAGGCCTAGGGAGAGCTTTCCAGGAAGGTGTCAACGAAGGGCAGCCTGGACGATGGTGGAGGCTGGCCCAGGGCCAGCCATGCAAATTTCTTCCCAGAAGGAATGAGGCCCCTTGCCCAGGGAAATGCCCAGGCAGGAAGCACCTGAGCCCTGGGGGTCCTTTTGCTGCCCCTCTTCTGGGGCCACATTCTGGGAGGGAAGGGTCCTGCCCAGTGACATTCAGCATCTCAGCTCAGCTGGCCGGAGGCCTCCATGTCTGCTGCCTCCATGTCTGCTGCCTGCACCCCACGAGGGAAGGTCAGATGGGCTTTCGCTGAGAAGGAGCTTGAGATGGGTACTTAGCGGAACAAGGAACCACCGTTTTCCTCCACTTCCCTGGGTGAGGCCGTTGCTCCGTCTCTCCAGCTCCTCTGGGCCAGGAGTGCTCAGTCCCCAGACCACTGCTCCAGGTGGGCTTCCCCTCCTCAGCCCCTATTCACTTCTTCCCTGGACAATCTGGCAGGCTGGAGGGCCCAGGGGAGATGTGGTTAGAAGCTCAGGAGGTGGGTTTGGACAACTGGGTTTCAACCTGCTCCGCCCTAAACAGCCACCTGGACGTGGGCCAGACTCTCAACTTTTCTAAGCCTCAGTTTCCCCAGGTGTAAAAAAGGGACACAAATAATACCCACCTTGTGAAGTGGGCAGAGTTCAAACCTGATGTTTGAGATGCATACACAGGCTCAGTACAGGCAAGCTATTGTCCATATTTGCAGACACTCATGAGCCCTCGCCGTGTGGGGCTCAGCTGGGCACAAGGGTACAAGGGGAGCAGAAATGGCCTCTGGGGGCACCTGGTCCAGCGGGAAGGGCTGTGTGTGCTGAGAGCTGCCTTCCAGTGTGTAGATTTACAGACAGAAGTGTCGCAGGGAGCTTTGACAGCGAAGGGAACAGCGCACCTGGGGTGGAGACAATGGCAGAGGTAGTTTTCCCACATGCCCCTCCTTATCACAGAACACATGGTTGCCCCAGGTGCCCCCATGTTCTAAAGTGTTCAGTCTTACCCTGTCCTGCTCTCCGGCCCCTTCTCCGTATGTCTGTCTCTAATCCCGGCCTCCTCCCCTCTCCTTCTCACTTTCTGTCTCTCTCCTTGGCTTCTTTCTCCATCTCTAGCTCTGTCTCTCCCTCCCTCCTTCTTAAACATGTGTCTGCAGTTGTCCTGGGTGACCCTCCTCTGGGAGCCTGCACTGAGCCTGACTCAGCCTCCTTCTACCACAGTCATTGCAATTACTGGCCCATCTCCGGCACCCACAGCCCCCAGCGCTGAGCTCCAGGGGGAAGGGTCTGTGGCTGACCCATCTCTGGCCCAGGAAGAGCCTCACTGAGGGCTTGTTGACTGAGTGAGTGTGGAGAAAGCTGGGGTGAGAAGCCAAGCAACGCCACGCACCAAATCCTTTGGTTACAATTCTAATTGATGGCACCCTTCTCATCCCCCTGGAGGTGGGAAGAAGCCCCAGCACAGTGTGGTGGGGAGTGGCTGCACCCATCCTTCCTCCTCCCTACCCTGTGCCCTGCAGAGGCCTCCCAGCAGGGGGGACATTCTGGTCCTGCCTCGGACCTCGGGAGGGAGCAGGAACATCAGAGCTGAGAGAACCCAAGGCCTCATCTGATGGAACAGAGGAGGAGGGGCCCTGCACAAAAGCGCAGGAGAGTTGAGAAGTGCCCCCACCCTGTGCTGTACAGCACCTGCCTGCCTGGTGTCCTGAGGAGGGTCGGTAAGAGCATGGCAGCAGGGAGCGGATGGGAAAGGCTGAAGAGGAGATTCCTCCATCAACCCCGGCACCCAGCACTCTCCTACAGGGAAGCTAGGACCTACTTCTAGCAAAAGGCCTCTTTCCTCCCCACATCAGCTTCCAAAGACAAAATGAGAGGGCAGCAGGAGAGCACCACGGAAATGCCAGTGATGAGCTGGGAGAACCGTGGAGGCAGGGTTCCAGACACCCCCAAACCCTCATGTGCCTCCCTTTCAAGGCCAGAGGTGCTTTCAACTTAGTGGGTTAGTTTGCAGTCAAAGGCTTGTTGGAATCTCCAGAGGGGTCCTTGGCAGCCTAGGGCCTCTCACTAGCACCTGCCAGGTGGGTCTTCCGTGGGGACACACCCTTTCCATTCTCTTCCCTTCCTTCCCTCCCAGCTCTAGATTCTAGCCTCCTCGGTCCTCCTTCTATTCCTATGCATCTTCTATTCAGCTGCAACCAGAAGTAAAAATAGCACAGACCCAGGGCCCTTCAGGAGGTGCTTGCCCGTGAGCTGTGGCATTTATCCTACAAGTGTGTCTTATCCCAGAAATGACACTCTCCCAAGGCTGCTCAGCAGGCACTAGCCCAGGGCTCCCTCCGGGCATCCTGCCCACTCATCCTTAACCTCCTGTGTGTTCATACTGGGAGTGAGAGGAGGGGTATGGGGGTAGCAGGATGCCTCCTTTTCTTGATCCACCAAGCCAATCTTGACCCCGAGCAGAATCTTCCTGCAGCGAGAATTAATTTCCAGAAATCCATTCAGGAAAAGACTCTTAAAGCTCAGCCACCTGGTTGTCCCTCTTGAAAAGAGAGCTGACCCCCTGGAGCTGTGGTGTTTGTGGGGGACTCTGAGGAATCTGAGGGGAGGGGGCTCGGGGACAGGAGAGCAAGGGCTCTGAACCAATAGCAGTGTTGCCCAATGTTGCCCCATTTGTAAAGGAAATCCAGCAATCAAGAGCTTCTCTGCTTGTCCTTCCTGCCCTTTCTCCTTCCTGCCCTTCCTCCTTGCGCCCCGGAACCCCTGCCCTTCCTTGTGGTCTTCTCTTCACTCCAGTCTCGTAGGGCTGGGCCCATGTTCTCAGTCTCTCCGGGTTGATCCTTGTGTGTCTTTCTGATTCCCTTTCTCCTTCACCCACTATGTGTGATCCAGGGCCCAAATGCACCGAGTCCTTCTTCATCCTGCCCTTATGTCCACATGTTCCTTTCTCTTCCATGGTCACAAGATGGCCCTGGGCTCCTGCCTGGGCTCCTGACCACTCCCTTGCCTCTCGGCTCCCCCACTGCAGTCCGTCCCCGAGGGAATCTTTCAGAACCACAGAGCTAACAGTGGTTCCAAGTCATCTCCCCTTGTCCGCCCCCCCCACCACTACACCCTGTCCCTAAGGAATCTCATCCCCCTTCCCCCTTTGGATTAAACCCACTCTGTGCCGAAAACCCCCAGAACTGTATTGCCCACCCAGATCTCATGCCTACTTGGAGGTGCGCTCAGCCGTGAACCGGACAACTCATCCTGAAATCCCACCAGCACCCCAAAGCAGCACACCCAACTTCCAGTGCTGGACAAAGATTGAGTAGGCTCATCTCTCCCTGTTCCTTCTGCTAAGTACAGCCTAAACCCTGGAGATGATAGATATAGTGGTTTAAACAATATGAATGAATCATCTTAAAGTTGTAAAGCTAGAGGTTCAAGTTATCCTCAGTGGGCTAAAGAACACCAGGCTGTGCTCCTTCTGGAGACTCCAGAGGAGCCCACTTCCTGGCCTTTTCCATCTTCTAGAGGCCCACCATATTCCTTGCATCTTGGCCCCACCTCACTCCCACTTCTGTTTCCATCATCGTATCTCAGTCTCTCACACTGACTCTCCTGCCTCCTTCTTATAAAAACCCTTGTGGTTACATTGGGCCCACCAGGATAATCTCCCCATCTCAAGATCTGTAATTCAATCATATCTGCCAAGTCCCTTTTGCCACGTGAGGTAACATACTTATAGGTTCCAGGAGTCTGGACATGTACATCTCTGGGGTCCATATTCAACCTAACAGGCCAGTATATTGTGATAAATTGTGTGTGCGAAGTAATACCTAGAGCAACCACTACGTAAACTATACAAAGAGATACGCTCAAAAACACTATAGATAGGGCCTTCTCTGGTGGCCCAGTGGTTAAGACTTTGCCTTACAATGCAGGGGATGAGGGTTTGATCCCCAGTTTGGGAGCTAAGATCACGCATCCTTGCAGCCAAAAAACCAAAACATAAAACAGAAGCAATAATGTAACAAATTCCATAAAGACTTTAAAAATGGTCCACATCAAAAAAAAAAAAAAACCAAAAAACACTATAGATAAATCAAAATGGAATTCTAAAAAATGTTTAAGTAACCCACAAGACAGCAGGTAAAAGAAAACAGTGAAAATGTAAAAATAGGGAAAACAAATGAAAATTAAAATGACAGACTTAACCCTAATATATCAATAATTATATCAACTATAAATAGTCTAACTATTCCAATTAAAAGACTGGGATTAGCAGACTGTTTTAAAAAAAACAACCCTGCATTGGCTGTCTACAAGAAACTCACTAAAATATGTAACAACATATCTAGGTTGAAAGTAAAAGAATGGAAATATATATACCATGTAAATGTTAATTAAAAAGCAAGTAGGAGTGGCTGTATTAATATCAGATAAAGTCAAATTCAGAGCAAAGAAAATTATTAGGGGCAGCTTGGAATATTACATAATGGTAAGAGTCAACACACCAAGAGATCATAACAATCCTAAATGGGTATGAACCAAAAAACAGAGCTGATAGAACTAAAAGGAGAAATAGATAAATTTGTAATTATAGTTGGAAGCATCAAACTCCTCTCTCAACAACTGATAGAACAGGGAGACAGCAAATCAGCAAGGGTAAGGACCAATCCAACAACACCACCAACGAAGATCTAATCAACATTTATGGAACACTGCCCAACAACAGGAGAATACACATTGTCCTCAAGTGTCCACAGAACATTTACCAAGATAGACCACATCCTGGGACATAAAACAAACTTCAACAAATTTAAAAGAATTTAAATCATACAAAATGAGTTTGATCACAATTAAATCAAACTAGAAATCAAGAACAGAGATAGGAACACCTCCAAACACTCAGAAACTAAGCTTCACACTTCTAAATAATCAATGGGTCAAAGAGTCAGAAATGGGGAGCTTGAGTTCCTCCCAAAAGACAACGAAGTCATAACTTTGAATAAGAACCTAGGTAGTTTTAAAACAAGCAGCCAAGCCAACATTTTGAGAAACGCAGGTGTGAATGTTCAGATATGGGGGAGACACACACACAGAGACAGAGACGTAGAGAGAGAATGAGAACCCATTATTCTTTGCAGAAGCCCTCTGTGAAATGTGACCACTTTCTTCTGGCTCTCTCCTCCCCCACATCTCCCTTTTCCCCTCCCATACTGTCCCGCAAAGGACTATTCTTGAATCCCATGGCTCTTTTGATCTGGCTATAGCCAACTGGCTTAAATTGTGGATCACCTACTCAAGCTGGCCAAGGAGTCTTTTTTGAACTTTTTAAAAAACGGCTGTCATACAGAAAAGTGTAAAAATGTAAGTGTACAGCTCAATAAATTATCCTGAAAAGAACACTTAATGTAACCACCTCTCAGGTCTAAAAAGAAAACATTGCCAATTTTCAGAAGCCTCTTTATATCTCCACTCAAACCAACACCCCTCTCTGTCCCCAAAGTTAACTACTATTCTAATTTTTAACACTATAGTTTACTTTTGCCTCTGTTTGAACTTTATGTAAATTGAATCATACAATATGTATTTTCTTGTATCTGGTTCCTTTCACTGAACATTATGTTAGTGAGATCATCCTTTTTTTTTTTTTCATTTTCTGATTTTTATTTTGTTTCCTAATAATTGCTAGTATTACAAATACAATCTATTTTTGGATATTATCCTTATATCTGGCAACCTCATTAAATTCACTTATTAATTCTAAGGCCCCTCTTAGCAGCCTCACTGGCTTATCTTGGCATTTTCTAATCCATCTTCCAGTCAGCTGCCTCCTGACTCTTAGGTCTTACCTCTGCTCCTACCTCCAAAATGCTCTGGGCCACAAGGAAAGATTTCCCAGAGCCCATGTGGTCACTTGGCCACTTCCTCAGGAGCTGAGGGTCACTATGTTGGTGACTAAGGACAGGTGATATGCTTTGCAGGGGCCGCGGAGAGTGCCACGGACTGAGGGGTGAGTCCAGGACTAGCTTGTTCTGAACCCATCATTCCCTAGTCATCGGGAATGGTTCACCTTGTTGAGGAAGCAGCAGCAGGATGCAACTTGGATGCCAGATGGCCAAGATGAGGGTTTAAAGGCAGAAGATGACTCATGGAATGAGGAACTGGTAGCAAAGCCTAGGGACGTGCTAGATGAAGCAGAGCCCGATGACTATTTGCAAATGGAGGAAAGAGTCAGAGAAGTGAGCAATTTCCAGGATATTTGGAAACATTCTGGCTTGAGGTCGTTCCTATGAAATAACTTGAACAAAAAAAAAATCAGACACTCTCCGAGTTGAATGTTTCCTTTGATGCTATTTTACAAGTAGGGTCTCTAAGCCCAGAGGTGGGCATGTGGCCTGCCCAGACTCGCCCAGGGAGGGCTAGGTAGAATCTGGCTTCCTGACTCCTTGCACTAGGGGAGGAGTGGGGTTCCTTTCAGTTGAAAACATCCTCATTGAGCATTTATTCTGGTCCAGGCGCTTGTCAAGAGCTGTGTCACCAAAATGAACCAGACCTGGTCCCTGCCCCCAACAGCAACAAACAAGTGAGCAGGCAGTTACCATGATGGGAGATGAGAATGTCCAGGAGAAGGCATGGAAGACCATGCCTGTGCTCAGTGCCCTATAAATGGGAGAGAGAGTCTGCCTCCCACCTGTGGCAGCTCTGAAAGGGGCAGGGAAAGTCCCCACACACCCTCACTCTGGGATCTTCCAGCAACCTCCACAAGGTGGCCTTGCTGGAACCAAGTGACTGAGAGAGAGTATAGGGACGAGGAATTGTGGGGCCTTGTGCGTAACTGGAGGAACTCCCTCTTTTACTCTGGGAAGGTAGGAGCCACTGCGGGGTGGGGGCTAAAAATAGACTGAGAGGGAGCAGAGGGGCAATTGCGGAGGTTCGGCAATAATCAGGGACAGAGATGAGACAGCTTCGCCTGGGGTGCAGCAGCGGGGAAGTGGAAAGACAGGTTGAATTCTAGGCACATTTGATAGGTAGACACCATGGGATTTGCTTACATTACCAGGGGATACGGGGTGTGAAGGTCAGGAGTGGAAGACGACTCCAAGGTGCTTGGCCTGAGAAGCTAACGGATGGGCTTCCCTTAACTGAGATTTGGAAGACTGTGGATGGAACAGGTTGGGAGGGGGTGGACCAGAAGTTCCATTCTGGACACCATCGGATTGACAGACCCCTGGACCTCCAGACGGATTGTGAGAGAGGAAGCTCCCTGACTCACCACCACTCAGAATGCACTGGTACTGCAGAAGTCAAATGCAGAGGTCTGGAGCTTTATTTAAAATTATTTTTGGGGCCATGGATCCATTTTCTCCCCAGGATAATGCTGATGTCTAATTACCCAAAACACTGTCCAACTCCAGGGCCTCATGAAACACTCTGTATCATGCTGATGGATCATTCTTACATGTTAGGAGCCTGGGACAACTTTCCTAATGGCCCCCTCAAGTCCCACTCTGACCCTTCCGCCCCTGCCCTACCCATGCCTGCAGCAGTGGAGTGCAGACAATCTCCCATTCAAGCCTTCAGCTTATCGGCACTGTTCCATGCATGTCGGTTCCTTCCTTGCACAGGGACCCAGAAGGGCTGGAGTGTTTCTCTGTATGGTCCACATCTAGCACAGAGCCTGCCTCTGTGAGTTTCATGACTAAGAGTGCTTTGTGATTGATTGTTGACCACTGCTTTGTGATTGATTGTTGGCTTACCCCTGAGCGAAAGAGAAGGAAACATCTACCCTGGCTGCAGGGAGAACAATGGGTGCATTCACAAGCTTCAGAAGGCCTTGTGTGCATTTTTGGACAATGTTTATTCATCATTTTATGGGCCACTTTCTGTTGGCCACAGATTTCAGTGCACTGAAGAATTTACTGAGATCAGAGCTGAGCAGTGATCCATAAGATGTGAGAATTAAACCCATGAGAGAAGCCTTGAGAAGGAGAAGAGCTTTCTCACACTGGGCTTCTGCCCCAGGGACAGCCTAGTTCAGGCTTCCTTCCAGGTGGGCCATGGGGCTGGTACATAAAGGACAGGAGACCCGGACAGTAGGGATACAGCTACCAGTGGAGTTGCCCCCAGCTCTGTGCCCTCTGCCATTGTTTAAAGGAAGATACTCCAGCCATACTCCTTGCCCTGCAATGCTCACAGGCTGTTCCCACCCTGATACCTGGTGCCTCCCCTCATCACTCAAATTCTCAGAGCCAGCAAAGGGCAGCCCCCTCGAGGAAGCCGAGTAGCTGCACCTGCGTGAACTCTTCCTTCCTGCAGCCCACCTCCCTGCCCAGCTCACACGTCAGCAAGTGGCCCTACGGAACTAGCGTTTGCTTATGGAATCTTTTGCGGATAATTATCACCCAGCCTGTGTCAGCTAGTTTGCTCCGCCATGGCCTCAGTTTCTAGGAAACTGCTGGTCCTGAGATAGGACTACAAAGTACAACTGAATCTTGTTTAAAACCCCACAAACAGACATATGAATGGGTACAACCCATTTGGAGAACCATTTGGCAGGATCAGCTAAAGCACAATAAGCCCCATGGCCAGGGCTGGGCTGCTAAGAGCTTAATAACAGGTTCTGGGAGTGTAATTCCAGCATGACTATTGTTTGATGTATTTTTTCATGTTAAAGAGCAAGATGAAAGAGAAACGACTAGATGCATGTCAGAACTTCACTTATTTGTCGGTGATGTGAGCAATGTCTTTCCTGAATCAGATACATAATGGTTTTCCAGTACCATACAACTGAAAAATATTTTCTCAATTGTTTGTGCTATTTACGATGTTATAGCTACAGAGATGACACACTTATTAGTTTAATCTGCATTGTGGACATTTTCTCTATCACTTTCTTAAGTCTAACTCTAGACAATCCATAAAAAACAACAATCTATTAAGCCCTGATTTGTAGCATTTGCTAATTTCCAAGGTGACTGATTTCGTATTGCCAACGTGGATGGACATCACTGAATCTGGAGCTGGGAAGAGATGAGTAATATCATGTTACACAGTGTTCCTGCCAAACAGGTAACAATAGACATAAATAACCTCGAGAATAACGGGAATGCAAGGGAAAAAGGTCAGAGTGGGGCAAAATTCTGCAAGCTCCTGGCAATCTAACAGCGGGTTTTCATGAGCCTAGATGAGCCAGCTCCCGTGCAGCCCTGCCTAAGTGGACACCTAACAGAACTGTGTGCACGCACACACCAAAAGCACAGACAGGAATGTTCACAGGACCATTACCCCTAACATTCAAAATGTCTCTTAGTGGTAGACAGGAAAAATAAATTATAAAGCAACAAGAATTGCTGCTACCCACTATAACAGGGCTGAATCTCAAAAATACAATGCTGAGTGAAAGAGATCGGACACAAAGTTGTGTCTACCTTTGTGCATAGCTCTGACTGTGTTTATATAGAGCTCAAGAACAGGTCAGATGAGCCTATGACGTCACAAGATAGGAGAGTGGAAACTTTAGGCAGAAGGGGTGGGAAAGTGATCGGTGGGGCAGGAGTGGGGCTTCAGGGTGCTGGTAATGTGGGGTTTTTTCTTGATTTGGGTCGTGATTACAGGAGGGTGTTCATCTTGTGATAACTCACCTAGCTGTACATATATTAACCGTGCACTTTTCTACACGTAGGTTGTACATCAATTAAACGTTTATTTTTAAATGCCACCAGCATGAAGGCAAACGACTGCATCCCCCAAAGGGGATGTGTCAAAAATGCTGCGCTGGGAGGCCCTCTGGAACCTGCAGGGCAAATCTTTCCTTGATAAGCAAACTCCTCCCTCAAATGTCAACCCTTGACAGTGGCTGAAGAGAGTAAGGGGAGGGGAGAGGAAGGGGACGAAAGTTGTGGTTACCCAAGTCACAGTGGGATGGTGTTTGAGCTGGGCCTGGGTTCAGGAGAAGGACGGAAGGGAGAGAAGGAGGGAAGGAGGGACAGGAAAAGAAACGAGCATACCTGGCAGACTCTGCCCAACACCTGAGCACAGTGACAGGTGCCGTTTTGGACGCTGTGTGTGTACAACACATTGGATCCTGAGCCACCCCTGTGAGGTAGGTCCTGCCATCACTCTGCCCATTTCACAGATGAGGACACCAAGGCTCAGGGGCGAGGTGACACCAAAGCGCCCTCTAGGCAGCCTCAGGCCCTGGGAGCTGTGCTCTCCTCACCCCGCCCCACGCCCATTACTCCCCTAGGAAACTTTGTGTCTCTGCTGGGAAGGCAGTGCCGAGAAGGGGCTGAACGTTCTGCCAATGTTCACCTCCCTCGCACACTGGCACTGAGACTTCACAATCTGGGGGCCCCAGCATATTGCTGTTAAATCAAAATTAGCTGTGGCTGATGAAGCAGGGACATCAAAGGGGTCCAGAGGGGAAATAAGGAAACAAATGAAAAATCCAGTCAAATATTCCCAGCAAATGCTGATACCTCGAGTTCCACAATCTGTCTCATCTCTCGCCCCCAGCCCCACCCACCTCGAGTCAAGCAGGGCAAGAACCTGCCGCCTTGGGGCAGAGAGGCCAACTCTTCCATGCTCTTGGGGGCTGCTGAGCTAGCTCCAGACTGGGAAGAGTCTCCATGACCTCTGGGTCCGGCTCCAAGGCCGTGCTTCCTCCCTGGCCAGCCTCCTGCTCTCCCAAGCCCCTGCCAGCCCCAGGAGGAGCAAGCCTTCTTCCTTTCCTTCTGTGGATTAAATTCACGATCGAGTCAGACCTCAGTCCAGCACTCAGCTGGATCGGGGACCAGGGAAGCTGGGAGAAGAAAGCTCAGGGGGGCAAGCTGGCTGCCAGAGGCAGGCAGCCTGGAAGGTGACGACAAGGTCGGCTGGCTGGGCTCCAGGCTTTGTTCTCCTGGGTTCCGGTTGTGCTCTGGGCCCAGACCAGCCATGAGGCCTGCAAGACACTGTCCACTGGGGCGGGAAGTAGAGCTCTCTGCTGGGGAGAAAGAGAGAGCAGGAATGGCGTGTGGGGCAAAGAAGGAGAACTGGTGGCAAGCAGGGAGCCCTGCAGGGCAGGATGTCCCCACAGTTCCTGTGACAGCTGCTGGTGGCAATGGAGGACCACCCACTTGCTTAATGTCAATCACCAAGCAGGGATGCCAAGGTCACAGGCTGAGACTGGTGGGAGTGAGGTGGGGTTCTGAGGACCCACGCGGCTCCTAAGGAGAGTAGGGGGCCTCCTCAGAGGAAAGAGGCTGCAGGAGGTACCCGCCCCCTAGGAAGCCCTCAAGCCACACCCTTCCTGTGCCCAGCCCCTCCTTCTTTAGAGAACCCACTTATGCCGACTGGCTCCTTTGCTCCCGTGGGTGTTGGCCGTCACACCTGTGAAGTGGTTCTTCCTACGTCATCTCCCTCAAACTTTTGGGTCAGGGTTCGTTGCTGTGATGCTGGCCATTCGTGGTGCATTAATTGTCGCTGCCATTGGCTAGATGGGAGCCAAGGCATCCCGGGCTCTCTTCCCCAGGGAGGCTGGGGCTGAGGCAGCGGTCTGAATTGAAGCTGGGAGGACTTCAGTGAGATAGAACCAGAACTGCCACCCGCCACGCAAAGGGCTCAGGAAGGAACTTAGAAGAGAAAACGTCCTGGGGAACCTTCCTCGGAATCTTTTAAGGCCTGTCACAGCCAAGGAAGAGGGCTGGCCTGTCCTCTAGAAGTGAGAGAAGGAGTGAGCACAGGTGTTTGGGTTTTGTGAAGAGAGCCTGCTGCTACAAGGAGCAGCTGTGCTTCACCTCGGGGGAGTTCCTCTGCAGGGAAAGCCCACCCTCCTGTGGCCCCTCTGACAGACCCCCATCCCCACCCTCAGGCTGGGCAGGAACAAGGAAGCAGCCTGGTTCCCTGCTTTCTTACCCACAGCAGTGCCCTTTCACGCTGCGGGGGAAGGAAAGGCCCGAGGGAGAAATGATGCCAAGGTTGGGAAGGGATGGCCTCAGACGGGCCAGGCACCTGGAACGTGGGGACGACATAGACCAGCCACAAGATGAATGGCAGCCTTCAGCTTCCAACAGTGCACCTGGGCTACAGGAGAGGCATTTCTAATTCACCTCTTCGAACCTCAGTTTTCTCATCTCTAAAATGGGAGTAAAAATCTCCCAGGGCTGTAGCAAGGATTCGATATTTATATTTTTTAAAAACCTTGGCACTGTGTCTGGCCCATTAGGGAAATGTTGGTTACAGCTTTGGCTGTTGGGATCTGTTTCAGGTTGGTTCCCGCAACCTTCTGGCACGCCCCCATCCTTTTGTTTTTTTGAGAACCTCCTTATTTTCTGGCACCACAAAATGCTACAGGCTCATCTTGTATGTTCCCCACCCACGGCCTAGAATCAGCCATTTTACCAAGGCTGCCTTCCTTCCTTTCACTGGACAATGATAGTCAGAAATCAAAGCCTTAACACCGGGTATACTTGTTACTGGGCTGTCTCAGCAGAGTGAGGTAATATAAGTAAAAGTCATACACGTAAAGTACACAGATGTACTCACATTGTTTCTGATTCTAGCCAGCTGTGCACGTACTGAGCTGCATACTGATGTCTCCAGTCTAACCGGTCCTCGGGATTCACTCCAGCCTTCCTTCCTTGTGTGTCTGTAACTGCCCTCTCCTGCGGTATACACAACGTTCTATCATCCATTTACTTCTTTGTTCTACCCCAGCACACCTGTGAAGCAATTTCGGCATTGCAGCCCTCTGGGAAACAAATCTACCAATTACAGTATGCTCTTTACAGCTCCTTTCATCTTTAGTCTTACAATTTCCAGGCAAAACACTGTTTTCTAAAGTGATTCAGATCAGCCCCTTTTCCCGCCAGCCGCTTCAATGAGGTCATGTCATGCATTTGTATAATGTTTGTGTCAATCATCAACTTACCACCTCCCAGCTCTGAATGCACCCTTCAGCATATGCACTGAGCTGGAATTCCAGAGTGAGCGCGATGGTGAGCTTTCTCAGTAGAGGGCGCCGGAGGGACATTGCCGGAGAAAGGCGTCCTCCTGCCAGTTCCAGTGAGGGCCAGGGGAGGGCAAGGTGGGCGTGAAGACAGGCAGTCTGGGCTGCGCATTTGCAGCCTGGGTCTGGTGATGACCTTTTCCAGAGCCCTCTCCATACAGAGCCGGGAGCCCCGCGCAGCCTTCGTGTCCTCCTCTAGCGCTGGCACCCAGACTTCCTCTCCAAGCCCGGGGTCACACGTTGAGCTGCAGCCCCTGTGCAAGCCTCCACGTGGCTCAGGCACTCAGAAGGCCTCCTGGCCTCAAGGCCCCCAGTGAACCTCTCTGCTATCCCTGGGCTAACCGCACCGTCTCCAAGGAGACCCGAAGCCCTTCCAAGTTTGTCCTCCCTTAAGGATTCTCCCTCAGCCCTAAGTTTCCTTATACCTTAGAGTTACTCTTGGATTATTTTAGTTTTTTATTGACTCTTCTGCTGCCCTAGGAGCACTGCCTCTGGGAGAGGTGGTTAGCCTCGGCCCCAGAGGAATGTGTCCTAATTTAATAAAGCAGCCCAATTATGACACCTTGGGACCAAGGCCAGTGGGATGAGAAATGCAGGCTCAGGTTGGTGGCCCTACCCCTGGGCTGGTGGCAGGACAATTCCAAGTGCTGGTGAGAATTAGAGCAATTGAAACACTCATAAACTTTCAAAGAACTGGCTTATCTACCCAACTGTTGGGCTGTGCCTCACAGACCTACAAGGCCTGTCTGTGCCTGCCCCACTTCAAGACCAAAGAAAGAGCCCGGAGTCAGCAACAGAGACGTCAGTGGTGTAATGGATGGGGGAGCTTACACGTCTGAAGCAAGGTCCTGGAGCGACACCCGACTGTGTGCAGTGGACGGAGAAAATGAACATGGTGGCAGTCTTCGCTCTGGGGCAGGGGGGAAGGGGAGATTACCAGTTACAGGGGAATTGATGTCAGGTGGGCTCATTAGTTACCAGGGGAACCAGCGGAGGGGCATGCCCCTCACCACCCCTTTGATAAGAACAATCACCAGCTGGGGCGGGGGCAGGAGTTTAGGAAAGTCAGTCGTGTGTAAGATATAGGTGAAACAGACACTGGTAGGGCAGGGGAGGTACAGAGAGCCATCTTGAGTGGCCCGACCATACACCAAAAAAAAGGCATATAGGGCTTCCCTGGTGGCGCAGTGGTTGAGAGTCCGCCTGCCGATGCAGGGGACACGGGTTCGTGCCCCGGTCCGGGAAGATCCCACATGCCGCCGAGTGGCTGGGCCCGTGAGCCATAGCCGCTGAGACTGTGCGTCCGGAGCCTGTGCTCTGCAACGGGAGAGGCCACAACAGCGAGAGGCCCTCGTACAGCAAAAAAAAAGGTATACAAAGGTGCCTGAGAAGACATGTCTTAAGAATATGCATAGTCCCATTTTTTGTAATAAGCAAACATTGGTGTGGATAAATACATTGTGATTTTCATTCAATGGAATATACACGATTAGGAATCAATAAATGACGGCGGCATGGCACAACATGGATACATCTCACATACGTACTATTGGGGAAAAGAAATGTTAAAAGATAAACTGAGGTACATTAAAATTTCCAAGAGTTTGAGCATATATCAACTGGAATCAGGCAGCACCAGACTGAAGGTTGGCTGGCTATGCTTCACCGACAGGGGCTGGGGGAGGCTTTTTTAGAGAAGACACAGAAGCTAAACAAGGAGACTATCTGCTTGGCTATAGCTTACGTGGTTGCCTAATTTGGGAAAGCCTAGTTGGCTATTTGTGATAGGTTGTTCTTTTTTTTTTTTGCGGTACGGGGGCCTCTCCCTGTTGCGGTCTCTTCCGCTGCGGAGCACAGGCTCCGGACGCGCAGGCCCAGCGGCCATGGCTCACGGGCCCAGCCGCTCCGCGGCACGCGGGATCCTCCCGGACCGGGGCACAAACCCGCGTCCCCCGCATCGGTAGGCGGACTCCCAACCACTGCGCCACCAGGGAAGCCCTGAGGTTGTTTAGTTTTCTCAGATTCCAGTGCATTGATTCTGGCTGAGGTTTCAGTTTGCTTACAAAGACTACCAAGGCAGAAAAACCACCTCAGTCTAACGGACTCCTTCTTTAATTACCTTAACAGAAACAGGGGGCTGTGTTAAACATTTTAATAATAATTTTTATTTTTAAAAAAAATGGTCATTTAAGTTTTCACTTTTTTTTTTGCACCATTAACAACAGAATTATGAAAAACTAAAACTCAAAACACAAATAAACATGCTCCAAGAGAAGACAAAGGGGCTGAGCAGAGAGGGTCCCTGCCCGCTATGGGGGTCTCCATTTTCATGGCCAGAGGAGGCTGGGAGCTCTGCAGTCAGGTACCTCAGGCCTCAGAGCACTCCTGAGTACCGCACCGGCCTGTACATCTCATCCAGATATCAGTAGAGCCCACTGAGCTGCCTCAACTGCTGTGCTCAGGAAGGCATTCATACGGCCAGTCCCTTGGTCTCACATTCATTCTGGATTGTTCATTACGTTAGCCCTGGCCCAGGCTCTGAATTTTAACTCACAGGGATGGTGAATTTCAGTCAATAAACAGATACTCAGTAATGAGAACTTTTATAATATAGAGAGCAAGTTGTCTTCATGAGAAGTAAAAAATTCTCAGTTGAATGATAATAAAAACGGAAGTTCAAATGGAACTTTTAAAAAGTCCCAAAGATGGAAAATTCTGTTCTTAGGAATTAATTACCGATTAGAAGACTGGTTAGGCTTTTATCAGTCTGAAGGAGGAACTAAATTGGTTTACAAAGCTTTTTTTTCTTCTTCTTCTTGCACTCAGCACAGGACAGGGACAGAGCAAAATGAAAGAAAAACCGTGGAAGACATTTGTATTAAAGTTGACTTAAAGAGCAATTTCCTTGGGGAGTAAGATCCTAGAGGCTAAGGTGGCCAGATTTGAAAAAGAGACCCGTCCTGACCCAAATGCTCTTAAAGCTGGGACTCTGAAAGAGGGCATTATTTTGGGATGGATAGATCAGGGATGATGACACGTCCCAGCAAAACCCAACAGAAAAAGAGGCAAATTATTAGAGAGAAAATGGAAATTATCCCGCAGATTGGGAAGCTGTGGACAGTTGCCCTGGAAAAACCGACAGGAGCAATTGCAGGACCATGCCCATTCCTCCCCCACCCCGCCCCCAGGCCCCGGATTGGGATTGTTCTACAGAGCGGCAACAGAATTTGGACAGAATTCATTTAACAATCATTCAAGTCATTCTTGAGCACCCAGGCACTGTATGGGTGGATAAAAATTCCCTGCTCTCGTATTTCAAATTGGTTGTTTCCTAGAAACTAAGGCTATGTCAGGACGTGATTTAAAAACAAACCCCCAAAAAGATAAATATAGAATGGTGAGAGGGAAAGAGTGTGGGAGGGGAGGTGAAGGGTGTTACTGTATCTAGGGATTGAGGAAGGCCTCCCTACGGGGGTGACATTTGAGGGGAGACATGGAGGAAGTAACTGAGCAAGCCCCGCTCCAGCTTATCACGTTCACGGAGGAGTGAGGAGGCCGGCCTGGCCAGGGTGTGGCATCCGGATTGATTGATTGATTGATTGATTGATTATTTATGTATTTTAATTTGGTTGCACCGGGTCTTAGTAGTGGCAGGCGGGCTCCCTAGTTGCGGCTCGGGCATCTGGATTTTTTTTGTGGTACTGGCCCCTCACCGTTGTGGCCTCTCCCGCTGCAGAGCACAGGCTCCGGACGCGCAGGCTCAGCGGCCATGGCTCACGGGCCC
This sequence comes from Phocoena phocoena, assembly GCF_963924675.1. NCBI lineage: Eukaryota > Metazoa > Chordata > Mammalia > Artiodactyla > Phocoenidae > Phocoena > Phocoena phocoena. The sequence goes on along the minus strand of NC_089228.1, from coordinate 41,091,072 downwards.
AGCTGCTCCGCGGCATGTGGGATCCTCCCGGACCGGGGCATGAACCCGTGTCCCCTGCACCGGCAGGCGGACTCTCAACCACTGCGCCACCAGGGAAGCCCAGGACATCTGGATTTTAAAAAGAGCTCTCTGGCGACTCTGTAAAGGCTGATTTTTCAGAGGGAACACTATGGGAAGAATATGGATCAAGGGGCTATCAAAATTGTCCGGCCAACAAATAATGAGAATCTTTTCTCATTATTCCAACAAATAACGAGGACGTGATGGTAGGTGGGGAAAAGAAGGAATGCACTATATGCTGAAGTTGCTTCCTGCTCCTTGCACCTGTTGGAAAAGCAGGCAGGTGGCCCCAGCCCTCAGGACTGCTGGGAAACGCCAGGAGGCTTTAAACCCTTCTGTATTCGTTTCTTCACTTACTACCACAAGCTGGGTGGCTTAAAACAATGAAAATTTATTATCGTACAGTCCTGGAGGCTGGAAATCTGAAATCAAGTTGTCAGCATTATGATTCATGTCTGAATGAAGCTCATCGAGCACACATGTTTTCTCCATAGGGCACATCACAGCCTTTGTGCTCTTAGAAACTCAGGACACTACTTCAGCACTACACTTGGGGCCACTTTAAACAACAGAGTCACCAACAAAAAGCACAAAAATTCGAAAAACATGGCACAAACAGACCATGAAAAGGACACCTGTTTACAGCATGAGAGCTGATTCACGACGGCAGAGTGCTATCTTGTTCTCTTTCAGCTGGGAGCATGTGCATTGGGTAACTCAAACTTTTCCCACTCTGTGCATGTCCCAAGCTTTCAGAGATGGCCTCCTCAGAGCAGCTGACCCAGGGCCCAGCCCAGGGTTCAGAAAGAGTGTCAGTGAGTGTCTAGGCTGAGTCCTGACCCTCTTTGAAAGAGAATGGCCCCTGGCTTAGAAGCTGAGATGAATGTCCAGAGGGACCAGCCACAGCCATTCCCCATGAGGAAGGGACAGAACCCTGCTGTGCCCTGGTCAGCAAAGAGGCAGTGATGCAAGCTCCTATTTATACACATAAATTTCCATTTCCGGAGTGGATGGGTCCCTGTGAGAGTTGAGGGTGTTCCAAATAAGGTCCTGGAAATTGTGTTTGTCAAGCTCTCCACATAAGACACCAGCATCTAAGGGCTCTCTTCTCTGTACCAGGCACACTTAGAATCCTTCCACATAAAAGGCACATTTTGGGCTTCCCTGGTGGCACAGTGGTTGAGAATCTGCCTGCCAATGCAGGGGACACAGGTTCGAGCCGTGGCCTGGGAGGATCCCACATGCCGCGGAGCAACTAGCCCCGTGAGCCACAATTACTGAGCCTGCGCGTCTGGAGCCTGTGCTCTGCAACAAGAGAGGCCACGATAGTGAGAGGTTGGCGCACCGCGATGAAGAGTGGCCCCCGCTTGCCGCAACTAGAGAAAGCCCTCGCACAGAAATGAAGAGCCAACACAGCCATAAATAAATAAATAAATAAAATTTAAAAATAAAAAAGGCAAAATTCCTTTAAAAAAAAAAAAAGGCACATTTCATCCTCCAAAAGCCTGAACCCACTTGTTCACTGCCACACAGACCAAAGACCCCTGACTTCCAGTCCAGACTCTCCCCTGTACCCTCACCCTCTTCCTAAATCTTCTCCTAATCTGCCCTGAGGTTGAGAGTATGTGGGAGGAGTACAGAAAAAGAATTTGAAAGAGAGAAATTGATTAAGCGGGCTCCCCAAATCTGGTTAATTTGTGACCCAAGCCAAGTAATATAGAGAAACAAAACTGGAGGGTGAGGAGGGCAGACTCGGATGGCCCAGGGTGGGCCTGCTGTTGAAGGAGCTGAACTCTGGTGCAGCAGCAGAGGGCGGCAAAGAGGTGCCTGTGAGGTTGCCAAATGCTGCCATGGCCAGCCCCTCCCCCTCCCCCCTCTTCCTTTTCCTCCCCACCCACCCCCATTGCCTCCCTCCCTCCCGCCCGCTTCTAGCCCTTCCTTTTCCATCTACAGCCCACTGCTCAGACTGCCAGTGCCTGACCCAGCTGGTGGATGCCACCAGGCAGCCCTAGGACTGGTTCCCCCAAAAGCAGGCTCTGTAAACCTTGCGGGAAGGAGGGACACCTCCGTCTCCCTCTCGTGTGATTGCTACCAGGATATCTCCAGGTTTCCCTTCCCTTCCGCTTCCTTGTGGTCTCCACCGTAACCGTAACCGAGCATCAGAAGAACTTGGGGAGCTGTTTAGAAATGCTGATGCCCAGATCAACTCAATGAGAACTTCTGGGGCTGGGACTAGTAGTGTCCCTGTGAGACACGAATATGAATATCCCGCTATCTTCTCTTCAGCCCCACGGAGCTTTCCCAGGCCTTGGCATACCCCACCCCTACCCCAGAAACCCAGAATTCTCTGGGAAAACGGGTAAGTGATGTTACTCATGGTAGTTAGAGAGAAGACGTTCAGCCTATGTTAATTTAATTGCGACAAACACTCTCACACTCTTTAATACTTGTGTTCAAATAGTTATATCATTTAAGCGCACAGAGTTTTCAAATTAGAATATTCTCACCAGAGCAAGAGGCTAAAGGTAATCTTTACGTGACCCAGAAACACTATCTGTGTAGCTTTCAAGATCTCCTTACATAATTATTTTCAAAGGTGGTTTTAATGAAACAGAACAGGATATGACATTTTCACACAATATTTCACACCAGCTACAAAGTCAGACCGACCCTTTGTTTAAATATTCTCTGGTCACCACCTTGCTATCTGAATGAGCTTTACGCTGCAGAAGAGTATCTGCATTTGTTCAACTGCAGGGGAAAAGGAGGAGTCCATTCTCCACTTCAGGAGATCTCTTTCTTCAGCAGCAGTTAGGAGGCGGGCACAGGAATTTCTTTAGTTAACACCAGGCAGGACCAGGGAGTGGACAGTGGAACATGTACTGAGTGGGCCCTACAACCTGAAGGTGGGAGAGAAGGTGGGTGAGGGAGGGAGGGAAGATGGGTGCTCTGGGTGGGGTGGATCTGCGCACAAGGCAGGAGGGCAGGGAGGGCAGGAGTGTTCAGAGGATGGCCCGGAGTGCAGGGCTGGGGTTTAGTGTGGAGGCACGGATATGGCCTTGGGGGAGCACGAGCCTGGCAGGGCTAACTAAGGCTGGTAGAAAGGCAGGGCTGGCCTGTGAGGGGTCTGAATGCCATGCTACAGCCCCATGTAGGTGGGGGTTTCCGCCTCTGGAAAGACCCACAGCTGCAGTGTGGAAAGTGGCTCAAGCAGCCCTGGAGGCGCCGGCAGGCCAGGACAGAGGCTGTTCTGCGGGCCTGAGCTGAGGTAGGAGCTGCCAGCCTGGAGGACTCGCTGAGGGCAGGGCTTTCCTCTCCTGCTTTAGCACCCACCCTGGCGTCAGCCCCGCTCCTCTCTCCTTCCTCCTTCCCTAGCCTGTCCTGGAGGAAGTAGGGGATGATGAAGCACCTCGGAGTGTGGTCATGGCCTCCCACCCACGTGGGGACTTTGTAGCCTCATCTCCGGGGCAAAGGAACTACAACAGCTTTGGTCTCCAATGGGTGGAAGAGTGGGCTTGGGAGTTGCCTTGGACAGCTTAGTGTCTGTGAAACACGGTCCCACAGAGACTTGGCACAAGCAAGGAAGTAAAGAGCAAGGGCGAGGATGCAGGGATGCAGGAATTTGAGCAAGGTCCCAGGATGGCCGTGTCCTTCTTTGCATCTCTCCTCCCGGATCGTGAGCACAGCAGCCCAACGGACAAGGATTTTCAAATGTTACTTCGAGAAAGGGAAACTGCAGCCTGTCTCCACCATCTATAGGGCTTCAGAGGTAAAAAGGTGTGTTCCCAGTTAAAGGTGGGCAAATAGCAGAGCCAGGCTGAGACCCACCCGTCCTGACCTGGAGTCCGGGGCCCTCCTTTGGTAATATTTTGCTGGATGAAGCCATGCATTCCGTGTCTTTCGAAATTCCCTGTGGAGCCTAGTGCTGTCCTCAGAACTTGGAGCCAGCATCAACTGACCTTTGGTCCTTGGGGCAAAGACCTGGTCCATGAGCCCAGTCCAGGGACATAAAGGGAGAGTGGGTCTGAACCCTTGCTCTCTAAAGCAGGAAACCTCATGTCCTGCTCCAGATCCGTCAGAGCCCGGGAGACACTGTCGTACCCAGCTCACGGGGACAGCAGCGATGCGTCAGGACAGGGAGGTGTGGAAGCAGGTGTTCCAGGAATTAATCCGGGAGGTGAAACCATGGCACACATGGAAACTGACACTAGACAAAAGCCTTCTTCCTAACATCCTGAAACCAGGGTGGACACAATACCAGCAGTGGACCTGTGCCAGGTGAGTAGGGAATGCGATAGCAATATTCCAGAAAATTCTTGCTTATTTCTTATGGTGTACACTCGTTACTTGTCTTGTTGTGCTCACGCTTGTAAATTGAAGATTACAGGAAGCAAGGTGCCCTTGATCCAAGACGTTTTGGCTTCATTAAAAATTTTTCCCTTTTACACTGAACCGCAAAACCATAGCAGGACTGGGCTAATGCCCAGATACAGAGAAAACAGGCTGCGAGGGGTGAGGGTGAGAAGCAGTGAGGAAAAGAGAAGGGGAGGAGTGGAGGCTATTTCCCTCAACCACAGGAGAGTTGGACGAGCAGGACCCAGGGCTCATGCTCCCTGCAGTGGGAGACCTAGGGTCCAACACAGAGTCCGTGGGGAGAGGCCCTGTGTGCTGAGGAGAAGCGTCAGGGAGGGGGCAGAGGACGGGGAGAGCTGAGCAACACTCAGCAACCTTACCCCTCTCTACTCCAAGCTGATGGAGTCTTGTTAAAATAGGACCCTCAGAAGTCATCCAGAGTCTCACCCTCTCTTTTCCAGTTGGGAAAGCAGAGCCGCAAGGATTGGGGGTGGGAGGCTGGGACTCTAGCTCGGGACTGGGGCCGTGCTCATTGCCTGCCCACCAACCCCTCGCCAGGAGAGGGTCCGGGCAGAGGAAGCAGAGCTCTCTTCTCCTGGTGGCGCATGGTTTTCCCAGGCCAAGAGCATGGGAGCAGAGTCTCAGCTCATTTCTCCCAGTTCTGGAGGCTGGAAGTCCAAGATCAAGGTGCCAGCTGCTCTTCTGAGCCACAGGCTTCTCCTTGTGTCCTCACATGGCAGAAGGAGCTAGGGCGCTCTGTGGGGTAGCTATTATAAGGGGACTAATCCCATTCCCAAGGGCTCCACCCTCACAACCTAATCACCTCCCCAAGGCTCCACTTTCTAACACCATCACCTTCAGCGTTAGGATCCCAACATGGGAATTTGCGGGGGGACACAAACATTCAGACTATAGCACTTATCCACACCCACTTGTATCTATTTTTGGATTTCAGTTCAGGGTTCTCGGGGCTGTTGCACTTGTAGCCTTTGACCCACTTAAATCTACATTTGAAGAAGCCTTGATTTGGGGTCAAGAGACTGGAGTTCCAGTCCTGCCTCTTCCACTCACTGGGTCTCTGGGCATGACAAGTTCCCAGCGTGCGCTTCATTTCTAAAATGATCACATCGGACTTCGAATTTGCCCAAGATTCCTTCCAGCTCTGATGGCTTGTGATTTGCTGTTTTCATGGCAGACACATCTGTGGGTCACAGAGCATGCTGGTGGCACAATGGAGATAGGAACAAGGGGCTCGGGATTTCTTCCCCACTAATCCATGACCCGGATCAAATCATGTTTCTGTGTGTCCCTCCGGCACAGCCCACAACTGGGCCATAGTGGGCCATACTGGGCCAAGCTGAGGGTCTTGTCTTCTTTCTCCACAGGTTCCAGTGCTCCTCATGCTCTCGAAATTGGGCCTCTGCCCAAGTTCAGGTCCTTTTCCACATGCACTGGAGTGAGGGGGAATCCAGGGGCCAGGTGAAGATGAGGGTCTTTGCCCAGAGATGTCAAAAGTGCTCCCAGCCTTCGTTTGAGGTCCCCAAGTTCACAGAAGAGAACATCTCAAGGATCCTGACCAACCTGGTGTTGCAAATTCTGAAGAAATGCTATAGAGAAGGATTTACGTTCGTGGAGATTCCTATGATCAAGGAAATCTCTCTTGAAGGGCCACATGACAGTGACAATTGCGAGGCATGTCTGCAGGGCTTTTGCGTGCAGAATGAGTTAGGTCTGGCCATGTGGTCACCAATATCCCCATCACCTCCCACAATAAGCTCACCCATCCTCGGGATCACCACCGAAATACCTTCTCCCACGAGGAGTAGCACCGGAGGGGATGCAGTGAAGAAAAAGAAGGTATTACCCAGACAGTCGTTTCCTGAGACCACACAAGCTGAGAGCCTCCCCATTTCCTGGAGCCCGAGAGCAAACACCAACTTCCAGGCAGAGAGAAGAGACCAGAACTCCTTAAACAACTGCACTTTCTATTCCCACACAGCCCAGCATACCAGGAGCTTAGGCATGAGCTGCTGCTGCTGTCTCATGCTAATAATCATCATTGTAATTGTGGTAAAAACCACTATCTGAGCCTGGAAAGCGTGATGTTGAGTTTAAAAATACCAGACACACAGTCATCTATTGTATAATCCCATTGATGCAAAATATTCAGAATAGGTAAATCTAGAGATGGCAAGTGGATTTGTGGCTGCCAAACAAGGGACTGGGGGGAGAGGGGAAGTGGGGAGCAACGAGTTAATCTGTATGGGTTTTTTGAGGGGGTGATGAAAGTATTTTAGAGGTGATGGTTGCACAACACTGTGAATGCACCAAATGCCATTTATTTGTTCATTTTAAGATGGTTAATTTAATATAAATTTCACCTCAATTAAAAAAAAAAGAATGCTGCAATTTCATTCATTCTCTAGAGAACTGAGACTGAGGCGTTTATGGCTCACAGAACAGTTTGGAAATCTTAGGAAACCCGGGGGCCCTCTCCCCAGACGATTTTGCACAGACCTTCTGATGTCAATCTGTGGAGGCGTTTGCCGTCCAAAGCATTAGTCTGAAAAGCCGGGTTCTAGAGCAGTGGTCTCCACCGAGGAGCTACATGCAGCTGAGGGCTGAGGCAGGACCATCTGCCAAGGTGGGGAGATATCCTTAAAACTCCATTTAATTTTTGTTTGTACTTAACTATTTCTTGTCACATGTTTTATCATGTATGTTAATATATTAGTAGAATGGTATAGTGATATGATAAATAAATACACACCCATTTGGAGTGGGTGTTCAGTTTCTCATTGACAGGGTTGCAAAATCAGAAACATCGTTACGGGGGACCCTGTTCTGAAGGACCAAGGGTGGAAGTCTGTCCATGGATTCTCACCAGGATTCTGAAACCAAGTTGCTTTCTATAAAAGTTTTCTATTCTGATTAATGAGAATAATTTTAAGACTCATTCTCACATCTTTTTTATCTAGAAATAGGAATCCTTCTGTATATGTAGCTTAAATGAAAGCAGTAGTCATTTACAGCAAATGCTCCTTTTCACTCGCCCTTGTCTCCTGCCTCTCTCATCAACGACAGTGGTTCCTGAAAGCACAGGCTGCTCCTGCTGGGACAGTCTCTAGAACTTTTTCATTTTGCAAAACTGAAACTCTGTAGCCATTAAACAACTCCCCTTTTCTCCCTCCCCCTAGGCCCTGCTAACTATCATTCTTCTTCCTGTTTGTATGAACCTGGCTACTTTAGATACCTCATACATGTGGAATTATATAGTATTCGTCTTCTGGTAACTGGCTTATTTCACTTAGCATAATGTCCTCAAGGTTCATCCATGTTGTAGCATATGACAGGATTTCCTTCCTTTTGGGGGCTGAATAATATTCCACTGTATGTATGTACCACACTTTGTTTATCCAGCCATCCACTGATAGACGCTTGGGTTGCTTCCACCTTTTGGCTGTTGTGAGTAGTGCTGCTGTGAACATGGGTGTACAAATACCTCTCTGAGACTCTGCTTGCAACTCTTTTGGCTATATACTCAGAAGTGGAACTGCAAGATCATATGGTAATTCTACTTTAATTTTTTGAGGAACTGCCATGATGTTTTCTACAGCAGCTGCACCATTTTACAGTCCCACCATAAGGATTCCAATTTCCTCACATTCTAACCAGCACTTATTTTCTGTTTTTTTTTATATAATAGTCATATCAATGGGTGTAAGGTGATATCTCATAGTGCCTTCGATTTGCATTTCTAGAAAATGCAATTTTTTATGATGTAAGTTTACACTTTCAAGGCAATATCAGAAATAATATTTGTACAACTCAGCACAGAGATAACTATTGGGAACACAACAGAAATGTGTAGCTAAATTCTTCACAGACTTGCTATTCACGTTCAAACGTTGAAGCATAGTCTACATATCTGTATTAGGCAAACTCCAGGAACTTAAAATATAATAGTGGGACACGACAGAACAAACACATGCCTAAGAAACAAACATCTAAGAGAAAAGAGGGTGCCCCAGCAGCCCATAAATAGCTGGAAGCTCAGTGACCAGTGAGGTGGGGAAGGCATGCTGGGTCATTAATATAAAAAGGGGTTCTTAGTGGAAAGCAAATCATAAAATATTAAAGTGGGGATCAGCCTTAGAAATTGTCTTCTCCAACTCTACTTTTTTCAGGTGGGGAAAATAAGGCTCACCCAAAGTGAAGTGATTTTTCCCAGGATTATACAGTGCATTTGTGAAAGCGCTGGCCTTGCAATCCTGGCTCCCTGAGTTCCAATGTTGACTATCGGCCCCTTCAGGAGCTTACAAAATATGTTCAGAAAGTTACAAAAATAAACATGCTCTAAGTGAGAACCAGGGACTTCCCCGGTGGCCCAGTGGCTAAGGCTCTGCACTCCCAATGCAGGCGGCCCAGGTTCGACCCCTGGTTAGGGAACTAGATCCCACATGCCGCAACCAAGAGTTCGCATGCTGCAACTAAAGACCTCACATGTCACAATGAAGATCGAAGATCCTGCGTGCTGCAACTAAGACCTGGTGCAGTTAAATAAATAAACAAATAAATAATTTTTTTTTAAAAATCAGTGATGGAGTTAAAAAAATAAAAGTGAGAACCAGATCTTGTTTTGGACCACTTCATCGCCCATACCTGGGGTTACAGGAGCTACCTGGGGTTGACCAGTCACAACTGAAATTAGACTCTAGTGTAGCAGCTGATTACTAAAGACTGAAGTCCTAGCCCCAGACAGTGTCCATCCTTCCCTCAAAGCCACAGCTCTACTGGTGCAAGCTCAGCCTTGGGTCCTCTTTGTCTCCCTGGTGAATTTTACAATCAAGGCAAGTTCATCTATTTAACATCATATCTTCTTTGGTCCCATTACCAGTGTTTAGCTGCTTTCTTTCCTAAGAATTATGAGTGGTGCTAAGGCCCAATACTCAACTATAATTTGCTTCCTCTGTAATTTATATTATGCTGCAATAAAACGACATAAGCATCTCAATTTTTCATTCTGATGAAACAGCTGGAGACTCTAAGCAGAGATGTTTGAGCTGCCTATTAACACTGCAGTTTGGCATCATTTCAAGTTTTAAAGCTTAGATTTAATTTCCTAATTTTTAGAAATAAATCCAATATACATACCATAAAATAAGGATTTACACCTACATACACCACAGAACGATAACTAAGAAAACATACAGATGACCAAAAGCACATGAAAAGATACTCAACATCACTAATCATTAGAGAAATACAAATCAAAACTACAATGAGGTATCACCTCATACCGGTCAGAATGACCATCACCAAAAAGTCTACAAACAATAAATGCTGGAGAGGGCATGGAGAAAAGGGAACCATCCTACACTGTTGGGGAGAATGTAAATTGGTACAACCACTATGGAGAATAGTACGGAGGTTCCTTGAAAAACTAAAAATAGAACTACCATATGACCCAGGAATCCCACTCCTGGGCGTATATCTGGAGTAAACCATACTTCAAAAAGATACATGCACCCCAATGTTCATTGCAGCACTGTTTACAATAGCCAAGACATGGAAGCAACCTAAATGTCCATTGACAGAGGGATGGATAAAGATGTGGTACATATATACAATGGAATATTACTCAGTCATAAAAAAGAATGAAATAATGCCATTTGCAGCAACATGGATGGACCTAGAGATGATCATACTAAGAGTAGTAAGTCAGACAGAAAGATAAATATCACATGATATCACTCATGTGTGGAATCTAATTTTTAAAAATGATACAAATGAACTTATTTACAAAACAGAAACTCACAGATTTCAAAAACAAACTTATGGTTACCAAAGGGGAAACGTTGTGGGAAGGGATAAATTAGGATCTTGAGATTAACATACACACACTATAAAATAGATAACCAACAAGGACCGACCATACAGCACAGGGAACTCTACTCAATACTCTGTAATAACCTATATGGGTAAAGAATCTGAAAAAGAATGAATATATGTATATGTATAACTGAATCACTTTCCTGTACACCTGAAACTAAAACAACATTGTGAATTGACTATACTCCAATAAAAAAAAAAAAAGATAACTAAAAGTATCTAAGTTTCCTTCCCACTCAGAAAGGGAAAGACAGTAATTGACAGAAAGGGAAAGACAGTAACTGATTTCTGGAGATTACTGCTCACAATCATCATGAGTTACCCTAAACTGGTGTTTGGCAAGCATGCCAAATGGTCATTCCAGAAAGCTAGAGTCAAGAAATCTGGTGTAGGTCATGCTATTAATTAAAATGCTCTACTCAATGATTTCACCTAAGTGTCTTTGCCCCTTAACTTCCAGCATATGAAAAATGGGTATAATAATAAGCTTTTGGAACCAGAACATTTTCCTCCTAAGAATTATATTTTCTTTCATTCATATTGCTTTAATGTTCATACATATATTCTACTATGCAAATTACTTTTCCAAATTATGAATCAGTCCATATGCATCATGCAAAATGTTCAAATCTCTATTATCTCCACTAAGATGCTTATTCTACTTTAGAGTCTTTCTGCATTTTTACATTAATATGAATAAAGTAAATAGTATTTCTACAAGCCTCATATTTAAAAAATATATTTCTTTGGGGATGTTATGTAACATAAAATAATTATATATCAATGTAGTACTTTTTCAGTTATTTTTATGTAACATCGAGATAAGGTTTTTGCACAAAAGACTGGTTTTATTGAAATAAATTTTACATGAGCTATGGACAGTCAATTTATGCGAAAGCCCTCATTTCCCCCCTTTTCAGATATATTTTCCATTTGGCTGTATGTAACATATACTGTAGCATGAAATAAAATTCCAAAATCATTTACGTAGTACAACTAATAAATTTGCATTATATTTGTAAAGTGTTATAAAGAAAAATACAATTGTTTGAGGTTCAGTTAAAGTGATTTCTCATTTTCCTACTCGTTCCATCTCTTAACCTACTTCTCAGAGTTTGTCTTTAACTTGAAGCAGTACTCTACTGAAGCATTACTATGTGACTTTAGACTGTTCTGCCTGCTTTATGTCTGTTGAGGATAAAATATTTAGAGTTATGATTAAACCCATTAAGACAAAATATTGGGTGTCTATTAACCCCTCTGGGGGTAGACTGGTTCTTCAGATAAGAAAATAAAAATCACTCTTCATTTCTAGCCCAGATTAACTTCTGAAAAACCCAAATGGCTCGACCATGTTGTACAATACGGTAGCTACACTTGGCTATTTAAATTTAAATGTAATTAAAAATTTAGTTCTTCAGTCACACCAAACACTGTTCAAGAGCTCAAGAAGCACATGCATCTGGTGGTTACTAAATTAGACAGTACAGGTGCAGAACATTTCCTTCACTGCATAACGTTCTACTGGACACCACTGGGCTAGACCATATAGCAGTCGATTCATATATAAATATATGTGAAGATATGCATTTTTTCCATTTTAGTCACAAAACTTACTTGTTTAAACTTAGCTTCAACACATTCACAATCCTGTTTATTTTAGTCCAAGATAATAGAATAAAAATCGATATTTGTACAATTTCTCCAAATCCTACAATGTGATATCAAAGTTCAAAGCCCTGTAACGAATACCTTCTTTGCCAGTGTAAACCCAGTCTCCTGAGCTCCCTCTGGACTGCAGCATCTTGGCCACAGGCAGAGTTCTCCTGTGGTACCTGCAGAGAAGCCTTGCTAGGGACTCCTCATCAGTGTGGACTAGTCACTCCCACTACTTATATGGCCACCTTGGAGGACAGGTCCCTGGAGGCAAGGCCTCTGCTCTGTGCTCTGGCAGGCGCCCCAGGACCCCCAAGGGGCCCACTCAAGGCAGGTTGACCACCCACGCAGGCCACGCAACACTTCCCAGGACCCCCAAGGGGCCCACTCAAGGCAGGCTGACCACCCACGCAGGCCACGCAAGGCTTCCCAGGACCCCCAAGGGGTCCACTTAAGGCAGGCTGACCACCCACGCAGGCCAGGCAAGGCTTCCCAGGACCCCCAAGGGGCCCACTCAAGGCAGGCTGACCACCCACGCAGGCCACGCAACGCTTCCCAGGGCCCCCAAGGGGCCCACTCAAGGAAGGCTGACCACCCATGCAGGCCACGCAACGCTTCCCACGACCCCCAAGGGGCCCACTCAAGGAAGGCTGACCACCCACACAGGCCACGCAAGGCTTCCCAGGACCCCCAAGGGGCCCACTCAAGGCAGGCTGACCATCCATGCGGGCCATGCAACTCTTCCCAGGACCCCCAAGGGGCCCACTCAAGGAAGGCTAACCATCCATGCAAGCCACGCAAGGCTTCCCAGGACCCCCAAGGGGCCCACTCAAGGAAGGCTGACCACCCATGCAGGCCACGCAACGCTTCCCAGGACCAGCCAGGCCCACACTTGCTCCACTAGGGACACCAGCACACCATCTAAGCCCCATGCCTGGGCAGACAATCCAGCCCTTCTTTCTGCCCTCAAGGTCCAGATTATACCTAAAGTCTTTCCTGAAAGCCTACACTTGTAAAATATAACTTAAAACATGAAAATAGCCATTTGTATAAACCCAAGGAAAACTGTCCTCAGTAAAAGAAATAATGCATTAAAACTCTTTCAAAATAACAAAATAAAATAAAGTCTCATCTGACTAGTCCAGTATAAATACTCTTCTCACCATCCCTTTATCTCCAGATTCCTGAAAACAATGCAATCAACTTCAAATTTTGGTCTTTAAGTGATAATTTTTAAAAAATAACACATTTTCTAAAATATTAAATGTGCATTATTTGGAAACAAGTGTATACAAATGAACCTTTAAATATCAATATATAAACCCATTTATCAATTCTCCAGTCCACAGAGAGAGGTACTCACGTATTTGAAATTTGAAAATCATCTTTCCTAACAACTATGACCATGGTTTCTAGAATTAGTCTTTAAGCACAAGCCATTATTCCTCTATGACATGACCCACAACAGGAAGATTTACAGCTCCACAAGTCAGGAAAATTCTGTAGTCTTCTGATGGATGGCATCAAAGCTGAAGGCTGAAAGATACTTTAGTGGCATAGCTGGGAACAGATTCTGTAACAAAAAGAAAATATATACTCAACCATTCCCCATTTTATTATGAAGTGCAACTATGTCAAAACACAAATTATTGCCACTTCATACTTCAAGTATAGAGATAAATGCATTTATTACCACTAAGTCAACCACCGCAAATGTATAGTCTGGCGTTAGAGATATTTAGATCTAAGAAGAATACATTATTATTAACTCTCATTCTTTTGCAATCTTTCCAACCAACTCACACAGCTACATCAATATCTTGGAAACTGTATGATCCTAAAATAATAAAAGTTGACAAAACAGAAATAGATGGCCAAGGATTTGGGACTAGGGATGCCAGGTGGAAGGGAATAAGGTTTACAAGAGAAGTTTGGGCTATTCCTAAATGAAGCACCATCTTATTAATAACCCTTTTATCATACTTACTCTTCCAACTGGTTACTCCCCACTCTCTCTCTCTCTTCACAGCCAATTTTTGTCAAGGTATGGTCTATACCAATGGTTCTCAAGGTGTGTTTCTCAGACTCAAGGTATCAGTATCACCTGGGAACTTGTTAGAAATGTACTTTCTCAGGCCCCACCCAAACCTGATGACTCAAAAACTCTGAGAGTGGGGCCTGCCGCTGATTCTCATGTGTACTAAAGTTTGAGAACCAGCGAGGGGCTTCACTTCCCCATCATTCTTGAATCATATCAGGTTGGATGTCCATGTAGACTCCCTAAATCTACTTTTTTTCCTTAGAGTGATGAACTCTCTAACTCAGACATTAGTCTTATGGGGAAGGAGGAAAAAGAGAGAAGACAACATGATGAAGAAAAAAGAAACAAACTTAAAAAAATTCAAAGCATATGTCCAGCATAGGTTGAACTATTAAGAAATCACCATTTTCGCAGGTCAAAACCAGCTGAATATTGGCAATATCATTTAGTTCAACCTACTATGAATATGTGAAGTATAGAATTATGATAATTATTTAGAAATAAATGAATGGAATCAAAATCTATCATTACTAAAGTTAACTTTGAAAATCAAATTATTTTATTGCTGGCCACATCAAAAGACTAATACTTATTTTCTCTAATGTGTTCTTGCATTTTTATATAATAGCACTATAATACAATTATGAAGAAATGAATAAAATACAAGAAGGTTTTTCACAAGAGGAAAGTTATATGACCCAAAGATAAATTTTGATAAATAAATGGTTCTTTCAGTTTCATGTTTAACATAAATTTCTAATTTATTTCATAATATTTCAGCATGCAAAATTAGGGACGGACAAACAGATTAGAGGTAACTATATAGAAATTTTCTTAATCTAATTGAAAAACTTTTAATTTGCCAATAAATGGTATTTTTCATTAATGTGATGAGACATGCATGTTTTCTGAGTGTGACTGATGGAACCTGCCCCCAGGTGCCTGTCTTCAAAGTCTTGGGGGCCAGGGCTACCTCCTCCCTAAACCCAGATGCGTGACATCTTTCTTTCAGGTCTGCACCTGGCTTCTCAGAAAAAGAGACCTGAAAAATTAAGGGGTAACTTGCAGGCATCCACACCCAGAAAAGAGGTGGGGATTAGAAGAACAAAGGCTGATTTATGCCTTTTCCTGTGTCTACATGTGACAGAAGGAAGGGGTTCTAAGAATTCTGAAACACTTCGGAAATAGCCACTGGGGAAAACTCTTCTTTCTCAGCCCTTTCCTGAGGTACTGTGACTGCCCTGTATCTTCACCACCCTATGGGAAACCAAAACTAAATGCATCTACTTACTAATCTGCCATCTTGTTTCTTCCTTTTGTGATTTTTACGTAGGTGTACCTTGATTTATACGAGATGACTTTTTTTAAAGTTGAATTTAAATGGATTTTGACATGGAATCTTCTTTTCCCATTAACTAGAATACTGTTTTATCAATATCATTTCACTGAAAAGCCATGTAAAGTTAGTAACACAATCTTCACATTTTAAGTGCTTGTTTCCCAGCCTCTCTGTCACATGGTTGTAGATGTATTAAGCATGCTAATGCACTAGGAAAATTTCATTATTTAAGGAAAGGCAATGTATCTTTTTTTTTTTTTTTGGTAAATAGAAAAATAATTTACAAATTATTTTTATTTATTGGTTATTGCCCCTAACCAATTAACTTTTTTTTTTTTTTTTTTTTTGCGGTACGCGGGCCTTTCACTGTTGTGGCTTCTCCCGTTGTGGAGCACAGGCTCCGGAGGTGCAGCCTCAGCGGCCATGGCTCACGGGCCCAGCCGCTCTGCGGCATGTGGGATCTTCCCGGACCGGGGCACGAACCCGTGTCCCCTGCATCGGCAGGCAGACTCTCAACCACTGCGCCACCAGGGAAGCCCCCAATTAACTTTTTGTCAGTTTGACTTATAGCAATAAACGTGTTGCATGAGTGAATAGAATACTATACACTCATTTTAAATAATTTTGAATATGAGTAACCTACCTCTTTCTTTAAGATCTTCAATATAGGCTTTCATAAATTCTTTATCAAAATGTTGGCGATCTTGTTCACTTTCCATCGTTTCATCTTGACACTGGGTATTCTCAATAGGATTGTCTATAAGACTTACAAATCTATTCAAGAGAGTATGGAAGATATCACATTTTCACCTATGTATTTGTATTGTGCAAAAATCCTCTCAGAAGAAGTCAAACTTTGTGGCGTTAAATCCCAAGTCCTCACTTCTTAGAAGTCACAGTTAACCACATAATATGTGTCACCAGTGGAATTCTACTGCACAATAATCCAACAGGATTATGGAGTCAGTTTACAGCAGAGACTGTACAGAGGCTTGATGGGGAAATGACAGTTACTTAGCCACAGACAGAGGACAGCGGGCAGGAAGCCATGAGGTGAACAATAACATTTAGTGTCCCCGTCATATATGAGTCTTACTATGTTTGTTTGATATTACTCCCAATTAGTGACATCAAACTCTAAAATGATGTGGCTACATTGAAAAGGACTCATAAAATCACCACCAAGAAGGTATTTAAAAGATGGACTACTGTGACAAAAAAAGAAGCTAAAGGAGACAGTCCAAAATGGCATTTGATCTAATTTCTTCACAATTTTGAAAGATTCAACAGCCACTGACCCATCCAGGCCAGCGGTGATGGGAGTGCTGAGTATCCGACCAGGGAGCCCTGGTGCCTTCAACCAGCAGGTAGCATTTGTCCAGAAATCCTCTGAGCTCTACCTCCCCATGCCATTGGCCAAAAACTACAAAATCCTGTAAGAAGGCACCAGAACTTCTTGTTCTCAGCGTACGAGAACCATCTAATCTGGTTCCTGAGATGGGCACACAGGCTCCAGGTGCTTCTTGCTCTTCCCTTGTGTCTGAATGGGTCTCTACTGGGCTCTCTGTCTACTCACTTTAAAGGTGTGGATGAGTCACTAAGGGCTGTCGGGATCTCCACCAAGTGGTCCCCGCTGACGACTAACAAGGTGAGCTTCTTTAAGTTAAGCAAGGCAAAGGGAAGATAGGTCAGCTTGTTCTTATACAGGAGAAAGGTCTGCAGTTCTCGTAGCCTAAGAAGATGTAAAAGGGATTAGAACACAAAGACTTAGCCTCATAGCAAGAAAACCAAAGTGAATTATAAATAAATTCTAGTAGGAAATCCCTATTTAGTTTATTTTTTAAGTGACTCATAAGAATAAACTAACTTTACAATTTAAATGAATAAAGTCATGCCGGGTGACATGATTTGGGTTTCTTTTTTAAGTTTTTACTGACTTAATTGACAGTTAAAGGCAGAGATATAGCAGCAGGATAAGCAAATTACACAATATAAAGTAGGTAAAGAGGGAACTTAAAAAATCAATATATTCAAGTGTCTACTGCATTCCCAAGGGTTAACAGGTCATGGGAAAGAAATCATATTAGAGTTGGAGTGAGAATAAACAAATTCTGGCAACATATTTCCTTTTGTATGTCTTAAAAACACAGTTACTCTTCTCTCATCATATTTTGACTTTAAAACAGGAGTAAACCTGCAAAGTGAAAAGGAAATGAGAAAAATATGCTCCAAATATGTTTTACTCTGTTTTCCATTTTGTTCTAACTCAGTGTCCCTCTCTCTAGTTTTTTCTTTCATTCATTTGCAAAATTTTGACTGATCCCACAAAATATTTCACAAAGTTCCCCTTGTGTTTCAAACTAAAACAATTCCTACTTAGCCTCATAAACCAGGAAAGTATCCATACACATCATATGTACCAGGAGTAGAGAAAGGTCATATGAGACAGCATTTGGGACCAAGCCATTTTCGGTTCCTATGTCCCAATAGCTTACTTATGCTACTTTATAACGAAGACTGTGGATTCCAGGAGGCCAGACAGTTTGTTTCATTTACCACTTTGAACCCAGCCCACTCTCTGGGCCTGCCTAGTAATATTGGTAGAATGAATGAATGAAGGAATCGTATATGATTTAGTATAACAGTTACTTTTTAAACAAGAAATAGCTGTAAGGATATAATTTGAAGACGTTACTAAGCATATCAATCAAAGCAGTAAATGAAAAAAAAAGAGCAGTAAATGAAACTAATAAAAATTATCCTGATATCCCAAATAGAATAATATGTTTTGATTCTGTACATAATAAATTTACTTTTCTACTTCTGGGGAGGAAAGGAAAGTTAATGTTCCATTCTATTGAGAACTAAAGTAAATTAAAGATGTGTTCAAACTATATATATACATATATATATATATATATACACACACACATACATATACACACACACACATACACACACATATATATACAGTTGACCCTTGACCAACACAGGTCTGAACTGTGCGGGTCCACACATTACAGTACTGCATGGGTCCATGGTTGGTTGAGTTCACAGATGCAGAGGAGCCCCAGGTACGGAGGCTGACTACAAATTACATGCAGGTTAACCACCTTGTTGTTCAAGGGTCAACTGTACATGTATATGTATGGTGCAGACTGGGAATTGTCTTATTCTATAAAGAATCAAACTGATTTCCTGGAAACAAGAAACTCTGGAAAATTAGTTGATCTCACAGAACATTCACGTGTTATGCATGTTTAAAATGTTAGTGACTAATTCATATACCTCACCTTCAGAATGCAAGTAGCTACCTGTCTATGTCTTGTGGCAGGTCACTCAGGTTATTGTTGCTGATATCCAACCACTGCAAATTAGACATCCGCAGGACACAGATCGGGACACTGGAAAACTTGTTTGCTGAGATATCTACGAATGAAACTTGCTTCAAATTACTTAACTAGGAAGGAATAACAAAATATTCTAATTACTTTTTAAGAGTGGGAATTAAGTTCAACTAATAATTTTGAGATTGATGTCTCTTCCCAAAGGCATTTCTATGAACATATGCAAACCAGATCAATATAGTATGTACGTTGAGCATCTACTAGGTGTCATTCACTGTGCTACACGCTGGGGGTGCTAGGATGAAAAGCACACAGTGGCTGCCCTTGAGGAGTTTATATTTTCATAAACAAGCAATGCAATTTTATGTAGTAAGAACTAGTGTGAAGTTTCCAATTTGCAATGTTCAGTAACACAAAGAAAGAAGTGATTAATCTGCCCAGCATCACAGTGAGGTGAGGGTCAGGGGTCAGGAAAGATTTCACAGAGAATGGAGTATTTGAATTGGGTCCTGAGGTTCCCTGACAGATGGCAAGGTAGGGGAGGAAACTCCAGGTGGGGAACAGCATGTGCAAAGTCAGAGAAGACAGAAAGTGCAAGCCTCAAAGAGTAGGATGACCTGGGGAAGACTGTCTTAATGGGTTTTGGCAAATCTTCAGAAGACTCACACGTGAACTGGTAAAGTGATGTAGCAAATGATCAGAAATCTCCCCTGTTACTCTGAAGGGCGTGCCCAACAGGACTTACTCATGGAGTGGACATGGGGCATGGGAGCAAGAGAGGTCAAGGGTGAGTTGGCTTGCTTCCAGCCTGCACATCTGAGAGAGGACTGGGTCCCTCTCTCAGATGGGGAGGACTGGGGAACGAGCAGCTTGTGTGGGGAATCCTGAGCCCTGGCTGTGCACCCTCACCGGGACCACTGCCCAGCATTTCCTGGGTGACATGGGTGCTAAGAGCGGAAGTGGCCTCTTCCTCCCACCCGGAAGTTTTCAGGAAAGGAAAAGAATACGCCTTCTAGGACTAGATAGAATCTGTGGCCACCGCCTTGTCAGAGCCTCACTAGTGATACCACTTTTAGCCCATTCATTACCAGCAGAATTTGTGAGATCCATCTCTCTCTTCAAGCACAAGAACCTTGTTTAGTTTTATCTGGCAATAAAAACTGTTCACTTTCATATGTTCTGTTTTATCAGAAAAGTAATTTAAAATCATTTCCCCAATGAATACAGACAAAAAGAAACTAATGGATATTTTTAAATTAATGGAGTTCTCAAATCCTATCTGTAGAACTGCTTTAGTTATCTATAAGTTTTGTTACGAGTATATACATTTTTAAATTTTATTCCCTTTATTTATTTCCAACTGTTTTCAATTTATTCCTCCATTATGGATAAATAAATCAGGATCTGCATTACAGACAACAGGCATCGTATATTAAATAGGCATTAAATAAAAATATATTGCATGAAAATAGGATTTTTTGCCTAGTTTTCCTTTGATAGCTTTTTTGAACTTAAATTCAGGTTGTGGCCGAGTGTAAGAACATTTTTAAAGACTTGATAATAGCTGCTTTAGGGTGATTAAAATGTCAGGAAAAGTCATATAAATAAAAATGAATTTCATCTTTTAAAATTCGTCCCCATGTTACAGACCATTCCATGTCATAAACCAAATAAAAGTAAAAGTGCAAACATTTTCTTTCTTACTTCAAAGGGGAGCTCAGTTAATTCTAGATTTCCAGAACAATCCAGTTTCTCTAGATTTTCACAGTCTCCCAGTTCTGGAGGAATGCTCTTCAGATGGTTGAAACGCACATTGAGTTCCTTCAGGTTCTTCAAACGACCTGTCATCAGAAAAAAACAACATGCATGGTGTAGGCCCATTAAGGTCTTTTAAGGACAAAAAGCAAAACGAAGATGTAAAACATTTGTAT
Source organism: Phocoena phocoena (assembly GCF_963924675.1). Taxonomy (NCBI): domain Eukaryota; kingdom Metazoa; phylum Chordata; class Mammalia; order Artiodactyla; family Phocoenidae; genus Phocoena; species Phocoena phocoena. Next base: position 41,070,453 of record NC_089228.1, on the reverse strand, counting down.
AAATGATGGTGGGAAAGGCATTAAACATAATTCTGTGTTTGTTTGTTTGGTTTTTTTTTTTGTGGTACACGGACCTCTCACTGTTGTGGCCTCTCCCATTGCGGAGCACAGGCTCTGGACGCGCAGGCTCAGCGGCCATGGCTCACGGGCCCAGCCGCTCCGCCGGCATGTGGGATCTTCCCGGACCGGGGCAGGAACCCGTGTCCCCTGCATCGGCAGGCGGACTCTCAACCACTGCGCCACCAGGGAAGCCCCTCTGTGTTTGTTTTTTAAGCACTCTGATTGAATGTCTGCTCATCTTTTATCCTGAGCATTTTGGTCCTTGCAGAGCATTTTTTCCTTTTTCTTTATCTGTTTAACCCTTTGTGAAACTACAGGCTAGGTGAGTGTGGGGGATTTGTCCCCTATGTAGACTGGGTCAGGGGCCAGCACCCACAGAGCGCAAACCCCTTTGAAATCACATGATGAATGAAGTAACAGGCAATGGCTTTGAAATGGTCCAGTTCCTAGGAAGCACAGTGACAAGCTATGGCCTATCGGTGGACTCTAATGGGAAGTGAGCTAGGTACTGAAATACACACAAACCTCTACGTACGTGCTAAATGACTCAAACAAGGAGTCACTGTTTATAGGCTGCATGTAATTCATTTATCTTTGGCTTCAGATTTGCATTTACTAATTATGATGTATCGTGCTTCCTAAAGAATATGCTTTAAAAAAGCCTAAGTCCATTTCACAGGCAGGAAGTGAACACACTAAGAATATCAGGCAATAAATGGATTGATGGAGAAACACTGAATCCCAATTCTGTCTTGATTGAATAAATACATGACCAATTCCAAACCAGAAACTAGCACAAGAGTAAATATATTTAATATTCCAAAAATCATGTCACGCATGTTCTAAGGCATTGAATACCTTAACATTCTTAACCTAATTTTAAAAATTAGAAAACCAAAATTATTGTTTCCTTTTGCAGAGCAGGCACTCAAAATACAAATTTCCTGACATTTTATAAATGAGAAAGGGAAACATACAAAGACAGTATATTGGAGGCAGGGCCACTTCTGAGTCAACTTTGGTGGTCTCACTGTTAGAAGATAATGGTGATGCTGTGGAAATCAGTGGCCCCTCTAACTTACCCAGCTGGTATACACTGCAACCTTACAGTCAACTATTGGTGTCAAAATAGCAGGATGGATATGGAGGCTGATAAAAAAATAAGGAAAGACTGCTTTTCTGGGGAGGACTGGAGAGCATGTGATCAGACTAATGATCGCCACAGCCCCAGCTTCTGTAAGACAGTATATTGTACAATCCTTCTTTAACTAAGGAAAGTAGAAGATTGGCATAGATGGTGTGAATGTTCTAAGCTGTCTAGTTTCCAGACACAGGAGAGTAAACTTATCTATTAAAGAGTTACCTGATCTAGCTGATGGAGGCATTTGCATTAGGGACACATTTATACCAACTGTATGTGCATTTATCATGAGGGGATGCAAAGAGAAGATGAGGTAACTGGAGAGAAAGCTGTATATGAGCTCCTTCTAGCTAGCTCAAAGAAAAAGTAACTTTCCTAGCTCAAAGGAAAAGCAATAGCTTTAGAGAGTCTGTCTCAAATATAACATTTTAATGATGTATAGACACTAAGAAATAATATATGTTTGTATTCAAATTGTTGTTCTCCATGCCACTTATTTCCACAATGCCTGATCTCATTATAGAAACACTACTTTTTCTTTCTCAACATTCTGGTAAGAACTTGGCATTATTCATCTGAGATGGGCTCAATTGTCTCCATCAGACGTGGTGAACAGCATTATCTTCAAGCACCATGAGCTTGAGGTTCTTGAGAAAACAGTCTTTCGGTGTGACAAGGGTCCCACGACACAAAAACTAAAATAAAACGTTTAAGGCACTGCTATGGTCTGAAAATTTGTATGTTGAAATCCTAATGCCCAAAGGTGATGTTGTTAGTAGGTGGGGTCTCTGGGAGGTAATCAGGTTTGGATAAAGTCATGAGGATGGAGTCCCCACGATCGGATTCATGCTCTTGTAAAAAGATCCCACAGAGCTCCCCAGCCCCTTCCACCATGTGAGGATTCACCGAGAAGTCTGCAACCCAGAAAAAGGCCCTCAGGCCACCATGCTGGCACCCTGATCTCATACTCCAGAACTGCGAGCAATAAATTAATTTTGTTTATGAACCACCCAGCCTGTGGTATTTTTTTTAAAGCAGACTGAACAGACTAAGACAGGTGTCATAGCTCCAGCACGTTATATTTCTAAATAGCTAATGAGTCCATCCCTTCCTAGAATGTTCCAGGATCTTTTCCAACTGAAATGAAATCTCCCTACTTATAGCCCATTCTCCCAAGGCCCTCAGACCTAATTTCCAGAGAGGGGAATATAACCCAACTGAGGCACAATTTGTTGTCCAGAGGCTTCTTGTTCCTAGAGCCCAAGGAATACCTTAAGGAATTTACATACTTTAAATTATTTGAGTAAACATTATTAAATGATTTCAATAATTAGCTATTTTAAACCCATTTAACAATACTTTCTCAGGAGTTCCACAAAGGAGTTAAGAGGACCACCCACTGCCATGCTTAATTCCTTGATGTCAAATGTCAGAAATAATTGTCCTGATAATGAGAAAAAGAACACCCCATTTGGTGACCACTTTCCCCGCACCCCCTCTGCTCAGCCAATGCTCTGTAGTTCTCTAAGACAGCACTGTAAGAGATCCAACTCCACCTCCTTTACGAAATACAGCCATTCAACAGAAAACAGCTCAAAACTCTTCATTCCCATGGTCCTCTTTCTTGACTATCTCATCCTGTAGCTGAGTTTTTTTAAAGTATTTGCCCAAGTTACTCAAAGTCAGACTAGAATCATACCTTCAGAGTCTCAGACCTAGTATCCAATTACTTAGTTTAAATTTAAACTGTTTGAAGAACAAGTTAAATAAATCATCACTTAGCCATTAGGGAGAATGACAAAAGTTTGAATATTCTAATATTGAAAAATAACATTTATGTAAAGACAACAATAGAGTGGTGGTGGGATGAACTGGGAGATTGGGATTGACATATATACACTCATATGTATAAAACAGATAACTAATCAGAACCTGCTGTATAAATAAATTAATTAAGTAAAATTTTTAAAAAAACATAAGAAAAAGACAATGATGATGATGGTGGTGGCTAGCAAGTGTTGGGGGTTTATCTGTTCTAAATGCTTTCTTTGTATTAACTATTTAATCCTTACAATAACCTTGTGAAGTAGGTACGATTATTATCCCCATCTTATAGACAGGGAGACTGAAAACCAGTGACCTGCCTAAGGTGACCTGCCAGTAAGTGAAAGACCCAGGCAGCCTGACCCTAGAGTCCACCCCCACCTTCATGGTATGATAAGGGGAAACAAGGCTTAGACTGGAGAACATGCTGTAAGCCCTTGTATGTAAATATGTTTAGCATGCATATATTTTAACATATGTATATATAAATATTTTTAACATGCATATATATTTTAACACATATTTATAAATAGATATGGCTACAATGTAGATATCTAGAAGAACATGGGTTGTGTGTACAATTTTTTTTTTTTTTTTTTTTTGCGGTACGCGGGCCTCTCACTGCCGTGGCCTCTCCCGTTGCGGAGCACAGGCTCCGGACGCACAGGCTCAGCGGCCACGGCTCACGGGCCCAGCCGTTCCGTGGCATGTGGGATCTTCCCGGACCGGGGCACGAACCCGTGTCCCCTGCACCGGCAGGCGGACTCTCAACCACTGCGCCACCAGGGAAGCCCTGTGTGTACAATTTTGATCCCCAGGAAACTGTTAACAATCCTTACTGAGAGAGTTGACTTTACATTTTATTCCTTTCTAGAATGTTTAATTATTTTGCCCTGCTCATGACTGAGGTTTATGGGGATGATCTGTCTCCAAGAAGACTTGAGTGTCTTAGAAGAATCATAACAACTATATGTGCCTCACACACAAGACAAAGAGAAACAGTGACGATGATCGCGTGGACTTCACTCCCAGCGCAGCAAGTGAACAACAGAATGACTGAAAATAATAGAACCTTGATCAAATTAGTACAATAAACTAAACTAATCAATGGACTAATATGTGGGAACAATATACTGTTATCTTATGTTTACAATAAATATATTATTGCATGTTTATTTCTAAAACTAATATGTGGGAACAATATACTGTGTCTCATGTTTACAATAAATATATTATTGCATGTTTGCATTTCTAAAACTAAAAGGAAGAAAAAACAAAAAGTTTCTAAACACAGCACCACTCACTCATGAGACTTGATGTCAGTACTGCTGAGTTACACAGGTGAGACCCTGGCACCAACATCCAGAGGGGACGCCACGAACCAGCAGCTCTGGGAACACCCAAAACAGCCCGGCCCAGCGACTTCCTGCGGCAGCAGGAGGAGGAAGAATTCTCAGTATTGCCTGCTTCCCAGACAAGGGGCCGGAAGGCTCCAACTAAGCAACATACCAATTTCAGCTGGAAGACAGGAGATTTGGTTTTTTGGCAGATCCAGAATCCTCATGGCTTGAAACAGCTCGATATACTTAGGAATGATCTGAATCAGGGTATTGCTTATGTGCCATTCTTTCAGGTGCGTCTGCTCCTTCAAGGAATCTGGGAGCTCCTGGAATAGAATGGATCCCGTCGATCAGAACTAGCTCCTCCATATGTCGGAGTTCAGAGGCAGAGCACACAGAGCCAAGGAAAACGTGCATTTATTTCAGAAACGAGAGGGGAGAGAGCATGGGTGAGAGCCTACCTGCCAGCTCTATAGCCATTCCAAAAAAGAAAGCAAGATGCTGCCGATGTCATTCATCTCACACTAGCGGATTAGCCAAATTTCAAAAGGGCCATGAATTCATGATTCTATTAAAGTCAAATGCCGAGTGAACACTGACAACCAGGCTCCCACCCAAAGCTACACATGTATTATTTATTTACAACACATGGATTTAACATTTTCTAAAAATAAAATCTGGCCACGTCTTAGATTTTAAAATGTGTGCTGCATTTCCCTTCCTCTGTACTAATCGCTTTTTTTTTTTCAGCAGACATCTTTTTTTTTTTTGAAGTGTAGTTAATCTACAATGTTGTGTTAGTTTCAGGTGTATGGCAAAGTGATTCAGTTATACATATATACATAAAAGAATATATATATTCCTTTTCATATTCCTTTCCATTATAGTTTATTATAAGATATTTAATATAGTTCCCTGTGCTATACAGTAGGACCTTGTTGTTTATCTATTTTACATATAGTAGTTTGTATCCGGCCGACATCTTTTGAGCCATGTTATGTCCAGGCAGACTCATGTTTGGCACTAGAGATACAAGAAGGAATCAAGTAGCTCTGAAACTAATCGCTTTTTAAAATATTTGATAAACACCCAATACTTGCTGTGCCAAATTTCTAAATGTTTTTATGAGTCTTTAACAGGGAAAGAGCCCAGAAGGACAGTGTAGAGACCTGGATGCCGAGCCATGTTCTAGGGGCACCCCCTCCCTGGGCCCTCACTTCTGAAGTGACAGAGAGGAACTCAGCCGTATCCAGGGCCTCCCCTGGCTCTAGTGTTCTGGGATAAAATTGTAAAGGTGTTGAGAAGTGCTTACGGCTTTAGAGGGGGCTATTTGTCCAGCTGAAGAAATTCAGTTCACAGGATTACGAGCCCCCACTGCAATGAGGTATGCTGAGCACTGAGGGACATGCATGTCCCCTGACCTCATGGAGCTGACCACAGCACATCAGCTGCAAAGTGGGGTAGGAATGTACAGGGGAGAGGTCGGGTGGGGTGGAGGTAGCAATCAGAAGGTCCACAGTGACCCTTGCTTGGTACCTGGTGCTTATAATGGGCTTTATGATCATTGCTATTGGATATGTGGATTAAGCTTTTAACTTGCAAAAGTACTTTCACCTTCAATATGCTTTCACGTAACAGTACCATAAGATAGGCAGAGTGGGCATGATGAAGGCCCACTTAAAAGAGGGACACTGAAACCCAAAGACATTTAAATGGGTCACTTAGAGTAAGGACAGGCTACATAGTTTCAGGAACTAGTACAAAATGAAAATGCAGGCCCCTTCTAAAAATTAAGAATTTCAAGATGGTGACAGCAGAGCATTACATCAAGCACAGGGCCCCTCCCAGCATAGGGCCCTGTGTGACTGCCCCCAGCGCCCGGGCCTGGCAAACCCATCTCGGCACCTCCTCATCCTGATCTGAATGCAGCCCACACCAGATCAGAGGGTTTCCTCCTGCCGCTGAGACAAGATGACGAGCTGGGGCATCAGGGAGCTGACCCTAGGTCATAAAAACACTCTCTCTTTTTTTTTTTTTGTGGTACGTGGGCCTCTCACTGTCGTGGCGTCTCCCGTTGCGGAGCACAGACTCCGGACGCGCACGCTCAGCGGCCATGGCTCACAGGCCCAGCCACTCCACAGCATGAAAACACTCTCTCTTCTGAAGCTTCAATTATCAAGTGTCTCATAAATAACTTCTCTCATATTGCTCTTCCAATAATGGCACACTTGGAAAGGTTATTATGCCTTCCAAAATTATATCCATAACTATTGTTAATAACATGGGAAAATCTTAAGATAGAGTGTTAAATAAAAATAAAAGGAACGGGGTAAAGATGGCAAATTGAACACAACACAGACACTTTTGCTCCTCTCTAAAATTCCATGAAAGATGACAGTAAAGGGATTCTTTTTTGAAGATATAAACCTTACAGAGGGCAAAGAGAAAGAGAAGGGAGGCAGCAGCAGGAAAATGCTGGTAGCTGGAAAACTGGAAGATGGTAACCTACCTCCCTTGATCTGCTCAACCTTAGACCAGCAGCAGCAGGAACAATAAGACACAACCTGAACTTCTCACCAGAGGCTCCCGAGGCTCAGGAAGTGGAAGAGCCGGGCATGTCTGGAGGTGAGAGTGGAAGGCAGGGCTAAAAGGAGGAGGTCAAGTTCAAAGTCTGCCCCCCCTCCATGTCACAGAACTACTGCCCCTGTAGAAGACTGAGGCTTATCCACTGGAGGGATTAAACAGAGTGTCTGGATTGGGGACCATCAGGCACATCTAGGGAGGGAGGCAGCAACCACAGGATGAGTGATGGAAGCTGAGACTTCCCCACCCAGCCCTCCTCTCTGTCCAGAGCACTGGCTGCCAGGCCTGTCCCTGCCTGCAGGATGTGAGAGGATCCTCTCTGTAGGCACTCACCAGCTGCAGACAAATCATAAATATGCACTCCTGGGGCGGGGGGTGGGGGGAACGTGCTGGAGACATGGGGCTCCATAGCAACGCCCTCCAAAAACAGAAGCCTTCACCTGACACACACTTGGAGCTTCCAGTTTCTCAGTGCTCCCGACACCCTGTGTCTCCAGACCTCCCAGAGAGTCCCAACATGCCAGACCAACAGAAACACCCCAAAAAGAAAAAGGAGACTCTGAAAGATGGAAACTTCCTCCAAAAAAAGCTATCAATCCCAAGATAAGTAAGAACAGCCCCCATGAAATGAAAACAGGACAAAATTTTTAAAGGAAAATTTAAGACTCATCCATAAAAGCAGAAATATAAAGCCACATTACAGGACTCATTCATTCACAAAACAGACAGCTCTTGGAAATTAAAAACTTGACAGTAGAAGTGAAATTTTCTATTGAAAAGTTGTTCAGTAAAATTAGAGAAATCTCCCTGAAAGAGCAGGGCCCAGGGCCTGGGGTCTTCCAGCTCACAAAGAATGCCTGATCCCTGACACCCCCATCCTAATCAGGTACCCAAGTCATAGGTCACAGCCCCACAGCCGCTCCAAGGAACCCCAGGGGAGCTCTCCCCACCCAGTTCTCAAGTCCCCAGAAGCTCCACCGCCCTGTCCACCTCTTGCTGACCTCCTGCAGAGGCCAGACCTGCTGCCTGGTGTGATGTTAGAGGCCAGAACTCCCTCGCCGCCGTGAGCGCTCTAAGACGGCGAACATCCTTTAATGGAGCTTTTCACTCCTTAAGCAGAGGCAAGACTGAAACACAAATCTCTCTGGGGAAGGAATACAGCAACTGAAATTCATAGTAATGAATGCCTGAGGCCCCAGAGTCTTGCCTTCGGTGGGTACCCATGAGGATAAGGTACCAGCTCTGGGAACCGAATGCAGGGGACAAGAAGGCTGTAAGTAATGAAGACAACATCCACATAGTTCACCCTGGGGTCTCCCTAGCCTGCTGACTCATAACCCTCTTCCTATCCCCCGACCACACTAGGCACTCACTAAATGCCCTTTAAAGTGGTTTTCCAAAGGTGCTGTGAGCCGAGAGGACTCAACAGGTTCCCCAAGCGGGCTGGGATCGTGTTTGACCACGGCACACGAGAATGATTTACCAGCGGTATTTAATTAGAAATCCAGACAGGCCCTCCTTCTTGCCCCAGAAAAGGCAGCATCCATGTATCCACTGATCTCAATGATGTGGATGCAGGAGAAAGACCACCAAAGAGGTGTCAGTCACAGTCTCTCCCAGTCTTACAGGGCTGTGTCGCTAACAAGACAGTGTCACAGAATATCCGCTCATTTAATCCTCACAACAGCCCTCTGAGGGGGTCAAGGCAAGCATTAGCACCACTGAACAGGGAAGGAGATAAAATGTATACAAATGGAGCAAACAGCCTCAGGTCACAGGGCCAATAAAGGGTCACCCAAAATATATGGTCTCCCAGTCCAGAGTCCTTTCAGCCACAAAACGGTGGGATAAAAAGAGATGGAGCGCAGGTCCCAGACAACTCTGTCGCACTGAACGGAAGACAGCCCGAGCTCATTTGTGCCGCCACCCAGCGCACACACACCATGGGCTGCTTCAACCAAGAAACATCAGAGCACAAGCAACCCTGAGATGCCTCTCCAAGCCAGCAGCAACCTGGGGGAGTGCGAGCAGGAAGCACCTGTACACACCTGAGGCAAGAAAGAGGGCACATCTTTGTCCTGGCCTCAGAAACTCAGAGGAAAACTGGCTGAAGGGTCTGCGAAATTCCTTTGCGGCTCTACACTCTGTGACAAGTCAGCAAAGTCACCGCCCACAGAGGGATGTTAGGCAAGTCAAGTGCTCAGAGCATTAAAAAAAAAAAAAAAAAAAAAAAAAAGAAGGCAAGAAGTTCTTTTTAATGGGCGGGGAGGGGTGGCGAGGAGGCGGCAGAATCGAACTTTTTTTTTTTTTTTGGCCGCACCCCGCGGTTTGGCGGAATCTTAGCTCCCCTACCAGGGATTGAACCCGTGTTCTCGGCAATGGAAGCGCGGAGTCCCAACCCCTGGACCGCCAGGGAATTCCCAGAATCAAGCATTGTAAAGGCTGTGCCATCCTGAGGAGCCGCTGGGGTCCCAGTCCCTCGCAGCGTCGTAAGGATCCAAGGGGATCCCGCTGCTCTTTTCAAGACTGCACAGTCCTTCACCGCGGAAAAGACGCGAGAACCCGGTTCAGAGCCGGCAATGGCTCCTCCGCATCCATGGGAAAGCTCTCTAAAGACAACAGCAACAGCGCGCACTGGGCCAAGGTCAACAGCCTGAGCTCAGCCTAGCAGCAGATGTCGGCCGCAGCGCTGCAAAGAGCCTCGGCGTGCTGTAGGGACCGAAACGCATGGACTCACCTTCCAGTGCTGCCCCGTAAGTTCAAACACAAACTCACTGCTCCGTTTGTCTCTCTCCTTGGAAATTGCACTCTGCCTTGCGAGGGAGTTCCTTTCAATCTTGTCCAGAAGCCTCACGCTGGTGTCTATGAAGCCATTCTTGCAGTACGCAGCCTGGGGGATGCCCTTCCTTCTGCACTCGGCCACGAAGTTCCACTCCTCCTTTATCCTAAAACGGGCAGCAGAGGTCTCGGTTATCTCCTGGGGAATCGCCATCACCTGCCTGGAGAAGTCAGGCGGGCCACCTGGGCGCAAGCGCAAGCGCAAGCGCAGTCCTTCTCATCACCTGCAGTTTCCCAGCAGGAGACAAGCCCTCCCCTCCACTTCCGCCCCCTCTCCCGCCCCTCCTTTCTTGTTTCCTCTGCTGTGGTGGATATGGGGTGTGGGGGAATCTTAAACCCTCAGAGTTGTGAAGTATTAGCAAATCTGACTTTAAAAGTAGAGGAGGTGAGTTAACATGGCTAAAATTTCTACCAAAATTACCTATGCCTTTGATTAATTACAATATCCCTTGATATTATGAGGTGACACCCAAATTTTTCAAAAATGCAAGGTCAGGGCTTCCCTGGTGGCGCAGTGGTTGAGAGTCCGCCTGCCGATGCAGGGGACGCTGGTTCGTGCCCCGGTCCGGGAGGATCCCACATGCCGCGGAGCGGCTGGGCCCGTGAGCCATGGCCGCTGAGCCTGCGCGTCCGGGACCTGTGCTCCGCAATGGGAGACGCCACGACAGTGAGAGGCCCGCGTACCGCAAAAAAAAAAAAAAAAAAAAAAAGCAAGGCCACAGGAATCTGATGATCTTTCAGGAGCATATGGATAGAAATAAACAGGCAGCCCCAGTTTATAAAATTCGACTTTAGAAGGTCATCCATCAGCCACCTTGGGAAACTTCACTCCTGCAGATGAACCTGTTATTCATAAACTCCAGTTCCAATCTGACACTGGAGCTGGCCCAGGACTCCTCAGCCTCCCCATCACTCCCAGCACCTTCTTGTTGCTACTTCTCTGACATATTATTTTATAGTTGTCTTATCCCCCCAGCTTGGTCATAAGCTGCATCATGATAGACTACGTCTTGCTGCCCTCCAGATGCTCACGCCACCATTAGAACAGCGTTTTGCACCTGGGGGCCTTTCTCCATGTAGAGATTTGATATCTGCTTGGAGCCTTTAACAGGTTAACATTCTATGTGGTACAAAAACAAGGTTTGTTGTGGTTTTCCTTCAAATCTATCACACAGAGACATTGTCTCAAAATGAGGTAGCCTGCCTTGGATAGGAACTTGGTGCATTCCACACTCAGGAAGGCATCTGGACCCTACTCAGCCCAACTCAGGGACTTGGTGACAGGCAGTATCCCAGGCTTCTAAAAGAGGGCTCTTTTAGAAACAGGCTGCTGATGCAGCCCTGGTCTCTACAGGGCCTGAAGCAATACAAATGCTGAATAAAACAAAACAAAACAAAAAACCCTGTAGTAGAGGGTCAGTCCTAGTATGGAAACTCTCAGGTGGTACCCGAAGGAAAAGTGCACTAGAATCACAGTGGCTCTGTTGTCGCAGGAAAGCCCAGGAGCCAAGTGGTCAGGAGGGGCAGGAACAGAGGAAAGAGTCTGAGGCAGAAACATCTTTGAGGACTGGGCATGTGGAAAGTCCTGGCCTGGACTACCAGGCACTGTCAATTGTAAGAAGAAATGTAAGGCTGATAAAAGCAAGAGACTGGTGGATATCCTTTTTCTGGAATACTGGAGACTTGGTGGATTTTATCTGATCCTGTAGGGGTATGCACCTTTGTCATTGACTAAGCTATTTTACAACTCGGCAGAGATTGAAGTTAACTTGTAGAAAATTGATAGCAATACAAATCATTCTTGTCTACAGACATTCTTTTCTCTTGGTGTTAAATACATCTATATGCTGATGACGCGCAATTATATATCTCCAGCCAAGACGTCCTCAGTGAATCCAGCCTCCTTGCCTCCCAGCATCTCCACCTGAATATCTAAAAGGCATCCCCCGAATTTACATGTTCCAACCCAAACTCCTGATCTTCACCTGTAAAACTTGCTTTTTCCTCCATCTTAGAAAAAGCCTGCCAGTTGCTCTGGTCAAAAACCTCAGGGTCATCTTTGACTCTGTGCTTTCTTTCATATCTCACATCAAATCCATCAACAAATAGGGTCATTTCTACCAGAATCTGACCATTTCTCACCACCTTCACTGCTCCCATCCTGATCCAAGTCACCAGCATCTTCATGTAGGCACCACTCTTGCCTCCCTACAGTCTAAACTCATCCAGCATTTTGAGTGAGCTTGTGACAGTGTCAGTCACACCATGTCATGCCTCTGCGCATACCTCTCATTGGTTTCTCATTTCACCCAATAAAAGCAAATGTCTCACTATGGCCTACAAGGCCCTGCGGATCTGTGCGCTCCCCTTGCCTGTCTGACCTCATCCACTACTGCACCCTCACTTACTTTTTCTGGCCCAGTCACTCTAGCCTCCTGGTTCTTCCCTGAACCACCCAGGCAAACCCCTGCCTCAGGGTATTTGCACTTGCTGTTATGTCTACCTGGAGTTCTTGATCCCAGATTTCTGCAGGGCTGGTTCCCCAGGACTATGTGCAAATGTTTCCCCCTTAATCAGACTTTTTGCTCTTCAGACACCACTTCAGGTATCAGTGGAGTTTCGTGCTTGCTATTAATCTAGGAGAACAGGAGGGCTTGAAAAAAACTATCTTGCTGACGGCATTGGCTAGCACAGCTACTACCCTACCCAGGTCCTAGTCACAGGTTGCTGAGCTGGGGAAAAGCACTGGGTAATCAACTACCTGGGGCTTCAGGATCTACACATGAAATCTACAAATAATGTAATAAAACAGATAAATTTTAAAATACCAGCACATGGAGAAATAGGAATTTAATACCAGAAGAAAGTGCTGGAAGAGTTAGAAGTGAGCTCCTCTGGGAAATACTAGCAGGGGCTTGGGGTGATTTGCTTTTCATTATTAGCTCTTCTGTGTAATTTAAATATTTTTAATACCATATGATAAAAATAAGTTTAAATATCTACCTGTAGCTCTAGTTCTGACTGTAGCAGTCAGGGATACAGGGCAGACCCTAGATCCAAGGCACTGATTGAAATAATAAAAGAAATTCTTCCAGAATTTTCACAGCCAGCAGCATAGCCGCAGCGAGTTCTTGTATTCAGTGAGCACTTTTCAGATTAATGTCTCTAAATTTTCTTTCTTCATTTCTTAGACTGAACCTGAAGGTAGAGTCTAGCAAGGTAATGAAATGATACCGGTTAAGCCCTACTCAACCATCTTTCCTATATCACAAATTACAAATTGATGTAACTATTTCACATATCTTGGTACAGCCAACGTAAGTGGAGGGAAAAAGGAAATTAGATGCGCTACTTAAAAAATAGTTAAATACCAAATCTTTTTTGGATTTCTGTTTTAAATGTTTGATGTCTTAGTCCCTTTGAAACCTAGAGAAAGTCACAATGAGAATATAAACTATTTTTACAAATCCATTCTCTTCCTTGAGAGTAATTAACATAAATAAAATGTCACTGTCTTTATATTTTATCGCCCATATAATTGAATAATTGTCCCCTTAAGTCAATTTTAGTAGTATTTCAAATACAAGATAAACATACAAAACAATGCCATTAGAGCTCTATTCATTAAATCAGTAAGTGTGCAAATAAAATACTCTTTCCTTAGGAAATGAGCCCACAATCTTAGTCTAGATGGCAAATAGGCTCACTGGATGAAAAATTCCTCACTTAGAGCCTAACAAAAGCATCTCTATCTCTCCATCTAAATGACTGAGTTTCATTCAAGTAGAGTGATGTTCCGTACTCATAACTTTTAAGTGTTGGTATATACCTCATGGAACAAATACAGTATTACAAAATGAAACACCATGAAGTGAGGTAACAGAACAAGCTAAACAGTTTTGCCTGGTTTAGTACATTTAAATTAACCAGATAACTGCCTCTTATACAAAGCATTTATCAGTACATTAACTTTCAGGACTTCCCTGGTGGTCCAGTGGTTAAGACTCCGTGGTCCCAATGCAGGGGGCCCAGTTTCGATCCCTGGTCAGGGAACTTGATCCCACATGCATGCTTCAACTAAGAGTTCACATGCCACAACTAAGGAACCCACCTGCCACGACTAAGACCTGGTACAACCGAATGAATTAATTAATTAAAAAAAAAAAATATATATATATGTATATATTAACTTTCCCACAGGAAACAAATTTTGAGAAACTAAAGGGTAACCTTCAAATAGTCCTAACAACAACAGTATAAATTATATTATGAAACTTCAAAAATACCTGCCAGAAAAAGGTAAATTCACTACGTTCATGTTTGCAGGTCCTGGGAAATTAATGCTTCTTCCTGAACATCACATTCCTCCAGCCACCCTCCCAGTTCCTCCTCACCACCCAGCCAGTTTGGTGGCTGTTTTTCTTATCTTGAGCTAGAAAATCCTAACAAATTCCCAAGAAGTTTTCTGTCTTAGGTTAAGATAAGGCACAGCACAAGCCCTATGGCACTGAGCCTAATGCAGGACCAACCCTGTGTACATGAGACGTGTGAATGTGGACACAAAGCCATTTGGCACCACGATGGAAGACAGAGATCAAGAGTCAAACGTGACTGCAAAGTGGCTTCCAGGGCACGGTTCTCAGAGCGAAGCTCCTGCAGGTGGCTGCTGTTCCCAGAACCCACAGGCGGTTACCTCAGCTACAGACACCTCCATAAACCTCCCAGGGCTTGGGTCCCCATTCAGCAAGTTGTCCCACCCTAGAGTAACCCCAGATGCTGGGGGTGGGAGGAAGCTGGAGCAGGGCTGAGAACCACTTTGGGCTCATAGGGCGCTGGGACCTTGTGTAATTCGTGCTCATGTAGATCCCTAAGATCCTCTGCCATGGGTGTTGCCTGGTCTGAGGGTTCCAATTCTTAAATTTAAGATTCATGTCATAGTGGATAATCTCATATTAGTGGCAAGTGAAAAGACAGTCCAGCTATCTGTGATTACAGCATTATATAGGGGGAAAGGTTTGGCCAAATCCTGCATTTACCAGCCCTGTCAATTTGGGCAAGTTACTTAGGTCCTAACTTCGTCTTCAGACTGGGGATAATTATAACCACCTGGAACAGCTGTGATGCTTACAGTAGCAGCTTAATTATCAAGCATGCTCAGAATAGGTATTTGTTTGATCGAAATAGTTTATAGAAGTGAAGAACCAAGAATAAAGAGACATTCATATCCTACACATTTTGTTTTTAACCTAAAGCATAGACATGTCACAATTTGCCAATTTGATGTAGGGTCATGGACCGCCTTTGAGAATGGGTCTGCCAATTAGAATCCCACTCTGCCTTTCTTATATAAACCACACCCATAACACATGATCCAAGACTTCCAGTTTGGGTTTCCTCACAGGGCGTAAAAATTACAGACCTGCAAAGCCACCTGAATGTGCAACCTTTCTAGCTCATGGTACTTTTATCCGTCTTGTACAGTGTTAATTCAATTGGGTGGTTCATGCTGATCACACACATAGTTGTTCCGAAGCCCTCAACTTAGTTTTCATACACACAATAACTCTCTTTTACTCATACTTCATGAGTGTATGACAGTAGTCAAACCACATCATTCCAATCCAAGTAAAAACTGCATCAACACAATGAACCTTATCTAACATTCAGCTCAACGGGTGAGAGGTGAGCGCAGGACATAGAGCAGCCTCATGTTGTCACGTGGGTGGACAGCATCAGCCTGCTGAAGGCAGCTAGGTGGTCTTTCAGAATTTCCTGTAGAGGGATTTGTCGTGTCATTGCTGTCTTTTCCATGCCTAGCACAGTACCTGGAAGGTATGTGTGTCCTTATAGCTATGAGTGTTACTGTTACAGGAATCGAATGTTCATTGTAGGCAACAGCGTGAAGATTCTGAAGTCCATTGAGCAAGTGTTACGGACAGGAAGAAATCTCGGAGGAAAGGCATCCCCCTCCACAACACAAATGCAGCCTGTCTTATTCGCTAGAGAGCTACAGAGCAAGTACAGAGAACACATACTTTTCCAATGCGCTTTTCTCGAGCCTTTCTGCCTCCTGCTTCTGCCAGGCTTTGTGCTTCTTGACACGAGTTTCCCACAAGGCTCTGATGACAGAGATGTCGAATACGACCACTTTATGCCCCATTTTAAGAGCATGAAGTTACCTATTTAAAAAAAAAATTATATATATATGTCAGCTTCATACACACACAGAAGAAAAGTTTTAACTTGAACTTTAAAATAAAATATGAGTGAATCAATTTCATCAATAATGATGAAATGCCTTGTTTCTTCCAGGATGGCAGTTGCTAATGTTCTTAGGGTCTGAGAGTACTCTTGTTTGTAAGTCAGAGTTCAGCACTCAACTGGGGTCCTCTCCTCTACAATGTCACACTTGTCTCTCTACCCCTCAGCTGACACGTGGGTTCCCAAAGCCCCCTGGGCATTCCTCAAGCTTTGTGGTTCCACATTCTATCGAATTTACTGGCATCTGATCTTCTCAGTAGGTTGTAACATACTCAGAGGTAAGTTTGATTAGTTATTTAGAAGATACACACACACACACACACACACACACACACCAGTTATCTGAGGCTAAACACCAGCCACCATTAAGCGCACCAAGCATTGTACCAAACCCCACCGAGCACTTTTCCTCCTGGGACTGACCACACAGCCTGGGCACTTGTCCTGTAGGTTTCCCCTGCGACATGAACCCTCACAGCTGCTGATCTCTGTTTATGTGGTCTCTCAAACACAAGGAAAGTCAGACTCAGGTACATCTTGGTCATCACCTCTTAGTGAGAACTAGCACAATGTGTGGCATATAGTGGACCCT
Organism: Phocoena phocoena; assembly: GCF_963924675.1. Lineage (NCBI taxonomy): Eukaryota > Metazoa > Chordata > Mammalia > Artiodactyla > Phocoenidae > Phocoena > Phocoena phocoena. The sequence goes on along the minus strand of NC_089228.1, from coordinate 41,053,814 downwards.
CCATAAATATTTGTTGAAAGACTAAGTGAGTAAATGAATGAATGAAAGTGAGTAAAAGATTTGCATCCAGGTTGCTTCACTCTCAGCCCACTCAGTGAACTTTCTCTCTTCATTTTCCCACCTCATATTTACTATTTGTAAGTCATTATTTGCTCACCGCAAAAAAAAAAAATTATCAGGACATAAAAGTGCATTTCAACATTCATTCCACTAAGCTATACTTATCTCCCTTATCGAAGTAAAATAAGTTTCTATATATTGTTTTAAACTTCCCCTACCTACAGCATCAAAATCTGGCTAAAGCCATTTCCTGATGTGCACAGATACACGGAGTGTCAGTTGGCAAACAGTAAGGCTGTTGAATATTCTCTGTTCCAATTCCAGACACTTCTAAATAGCAGTCAGTGGGGATACAAAAGCAAATATTTAAATCTTCTGATTCAAGGTTGTGCTCTCCACAAATGGCTCGCCAATGTGAGTGGCAGAACTGCCTTATGTTTATGCAGCTGAACATTTGAGGTCAATAAGTTTAGTCTGAAGAGCTGAAAACACTGACACCAGTTGATTTCCCTCTTTCCTTTAATTTCTGACATCTGGGACTGTCTTTTGTCTCCCTTAAAACTCTTTTACCTAAAGGAGATTTTTGACAAAGATGCAAGTGGTGCAAGTTTTGTGTGGACATAAGTTTTTGATTCTCTTGGGTAAATACATATGAGTAGAATTGGAGGGTCATATGTTAACTCTATGTTTAACCTTTTCAGGAACTGCCAGACTTTTACAAAGCAGCTGCACCATTTTACATTCTCACCTACAGCGTATGAGGGTTCCAGTAACTCCACATCCCCGCTGACACTCGTTATCATCTCTCTTTGTATTGTAGCCATCCCAGTGAGTGTGAAGGTTGTCTTTTGTTAGCATTTCCCTGATAGCTAATGATGTTGAGCATCTTTTTATGTGCTTTATGTGTTGAGCACCTTTTTATGTGTATACCTTCTTGGGAGAAATGTCTATTCAGATTCTTTGCCCATTTTTTATTGGGCTATTTGTCTTTTTAGTGTTGAGTTGTAATAGTTCTTTATATAGTCTAGATACTGGTCCTTTGCCAGATATATGATTTGCAAAAATTTCTTCCCATCTTTTCCCATCTTTTCACTTTCTTGATTCCATCCTTTTACTTTTAACCTAAATATATGGTTATAATCTATATGAGATTTTATAGACAGAATCTTGTTGATTCGCTTAGTTAACTCATTTGGACGATTTCTGTCTTTTAATTGGTATGGTTAGGCAATTTACATTTAGTACAATTAAGGATATATTTATATTCAGGTCTATCATTTTATTATTCATTTTCTGTTTGAGCCCTCTTTTGTTTTCCTCTTTTATATTTTCCTGCCTTCTTTTCCATTATCTGAACATTTTTTACTATTCCATCTTATTTTCTCTATTGTGTTTTTGACTATGCTTCTTCGTCTTCTCTTTTTCACGGTTGCCCTAGGGAGTATAAGATACATGCTTAACTTATCGTGGTCTACTTAGAAACAGTATTTTAACCACTTCAAGTGAGATATAGAAAGCTTATTACCTGGGCTTCCCTGGTGGCGCAGTGGTTGAGAGCCCGCCTACCAATACAGGGGACGTGGGTTCGAGCCCTGGTCCAGGAAGATCCCACATGCCGCGGAGCAACTAAGCCCGTGCGCCACAACTACTGAGCCTGTGCTCTAGAGCCCGTGAGCCGCAACTACTGAGCCCGAGTGCTGCAGTTACTGAAGCCCGCGTGTCTAGAGCCCGTACTCCGCAACAAGAGCAGCCACTGCAGTGAGAGGCCCACGCAACGCAAGGAAGAGTAGCTCCCACTCGCCGTAACTAGAGAAAGCCCACGAGCAGCAACAAAGACCCAAGTCAGCCAAAAATAAATAAATAAAATAAATAAATTTATTAAAATAAAAAAGAAACCTTATTGCCATATAGATCCCCTTATGCTCTCACCTTTATGTTGTAGTTGTGCTATGTATTATATCAGTCAGGGTTAGATTTCTTGGCTTCAGATCATCAAACTTATTTCAAAGAACTCATGAGGAGGAAGCTAGCCTGTCATATCTACCCTGATATTTACCGTATCTGTTGTTCTTCCTTCATTCTTATTGTTCCAAGTTCCCCTCTGGTATCATTTGCTTTCTGCCTAAAAAACTTCCCTTAACATATGGGAACATATGTATATGTATAGCTGATTCACTTTGTTATAAAGCAGAAACTAACACACCATTGTAAAGCAATTATACCCCAATAAAGATGTTTTAAAAAAAAAAAAAAAAAAAAAAAAAAAAAAAAAAACTTCCCTTAACAATTCTTTTAAAGGAGGTCTGCTGGCAAATTCTCCATTTTCCTTCTGAAGGAGGGCAGGAGGCCCACAGAGCAAATGGACCACACAGGGCTCTGTTTTCTGTGTCAAGAGAGCTGCAGAAAGTTATTGCTAGCCCAGGCTGCCAGGTTGCAAAGGGACCATATTCTGTGCCCATGACTGGGGCAGGCTCCAGCAGATGTCCCACAATGCTGATCCTCCCCTGGGAAACGCAGGAAACCTCTTCCTACTACATTGTCACTCCAGCGTCCTTTACTGAGAAAGGTTAACAATGGTGTTCACTTCAAAGGACGAATACTTAAAGGAATTCCATTATATATCACAGAATACACACACTGAAGAGTGCATTCCAGGTTGAGAGGCAATAAGTTGATAACTAACACACTAAGTGATCAGTTTGGTTGGGTTCAGACCTCACATTCCAACCTGCCCTCTGAGGTTGTGATTCCCACGTCAGATCAGTCTTCTGACTTTGCAGTGCTCTTCAGCTGTTCTGTGGGCGCCACCCAGTGGCCATCTGGGACAGGGGTTCTAACAGACTGCCAACGCTGCTTAGGGTCAGATCCATGCAGGTGCAGCTTGGGAAAAGAGCCCAGGAGCTCATAAGCAACCTTTTGGGGTTGTTCTCCAGAGCTTCTCCCTCTTGGTGATCTCTCTGGTCCTTCTAGATTCCCGGGGCTTGCATTTCAGTCCTTTGGCCAGAGACCTGGTGCTTTAGCTACCCTGCTTTGCTGTGCATGTCCTACAACTGCACTGTGCTGGGCCACACAGTGGGAGGACAGTGCAAGGAAAAAAGCAATGAGAGTTTCCTCCACCCTCTGGGGACCACAGCTCCTCTGCTCAGAAAGGAAGGATCCCTTATCCCAAAGGATGGGTGACTGAGGTCCTCCATTACCAACCTTCTCTCCGTCGCCCCTCACTGCTGCTACTACTACACAATCCCACGGGGGCCTAAGGCATTAGAGGGTGGAGCAAAGAAAAAGAAAAAAGACAGGGATTTACCCCCACGCTCTGAGCTTTAGGAGCCTGTTTCTCACTCCTGGAACAAAATTAGGTGCTTTGTGCTCAATTCTGGGTTTCAGGCTGCCTTGAGTCCAGGCTGGGGAATACTGGAGGGGAAAAATGGGAAACAGACCACAGGTTCTGTTCTACTTTGAATTAGGGTGTCCTTCCCTTCTTCTCTTGCAACTGCTTACTTTTCAGGGTCTTCACATTGCTGTTCTGTGTAATAAGTCCAGGTTTTATAGCTACATTTAGTGGGAGAGACAAGGTGAAGTGTGCCTACTCCATCTTACCCCAAACCATAAATCTCTGCATTTATTTTTTCTTTTACCACTTTCCTTACTCTGTTACCTTCAGCTCAGGAGCACCTAAGCTGCAAAGGTCTTAAGGTCTAAATTTTTTTAAAGAGAAAGAATTAAGCAGCCTAGCTCCTTTGAGGAAATCTCTGCACCTAATCCAAGTCTACACATAAAAGCAAACCAAAAAGCCAAAGTAAAATGAACTGCTTTTGAGCAGTGTGGACAGTCAGTCATCCAAGGGTACCTGAAGCTGGAAGACCCACCTGCTGTCCAGGGTGTGTGTGTTCTAGATCAGCCAGTCACGGCTCTGATTCTTTTGTGGAGTTTCCTTTATTTTCTCAGGCCAATAAACCCTTGAAGAGTAACCAGATCTGTACATTAATATGTACGATAATTTCTATGCATTAATTTAGAGAAATATAATTCAAGTCCCTATATTAGAGAAATGGTTTATTCTTGATGCCTTTGTGTTCTATTTTTAAATATTTGTAAACCAACATTAGTCTCAGTATTTTGGTGGAAAAGAGTCTATCCTGTCTGTCATCTAACCACGTTCACTATTTTCTCTGTGTTTTTGCCAAGCAGAGAAAGAGGTACTATCCTTCAACTAAGGGGGTTTTGAAAGTGCTAGGATTTAAATCAGGGTTTTGCCTATCAGATGTTCTATTTACAAATGTGTGTAATGAAAACTAGAGACTCTAAGAATGGTAAGTGATGACCATGTATGCTGGGGATCTACATTGTAACCTCCAGAGATCCTGCGAAGGTAAGAAATACCAGCTCCTAAATCCCGGGTCCAGCCCAGCTGCTGGCATCCTGTGCAGGACAGGGCTGAGTCCAGGCCTCCCTAGACAACTGGACGGGATGGACCTTAACCCAGGAGGTAGTAGCCCCATGGGCGGGTGCTGAGATTGGGAGAGTGGTTTTATGACAAGAGCCCATGAGTCATTCCATCCAGGAAAAAATGCCCCTTTGGGGAGCAGAGAGGAGGCAGATTCAGGGACAGATGCAGATGCCAGTCACTTAGCAGCTTGGGGGAAGGAGATTCCCCTGGCAAATTCACAAAGCTAATCTCTTCTTCATAGCATGAACTCCATTCAACCCAGTCTTCAGGCAAGTACATATGATGTAATTTTCTAAGCATTAACTTTCTGCAGAGCTATAGAAATATCACATGGTATGCTATACCAAAGCAGAAGAGAGAAGAATTACCCTCTCCAGGATCCAGTCTGGGAGCCCTCAACACAAATAAAACAATAACCTCTCAGAGAAAACGTTTACAACCAAGGAGACTCTTCTGAGGCAGCATAAGAATGCAGAGCTTTAGCCTGGGCCTGCCCTGAACTTGACAGCAAATATGCATGGTTCCAGGACTCTCATTCCAGTTCTTTGCTAGAGATCTGGCTTCCCATGGTGAGTGCAGAATCACGAGAACAAGCCTCCCTAGATTTGGCTGTACTGCCCATAGCCACAGAGCATCTTCCAGAGAAGAAAACACTTGGGGCTATGAGAAAGGAGGGAACCGCGGTGTCCCTCACTGCAACAGAAAGGACACTGGCACAGAGTGTGGTCAGGTTCATTCCCCTCCAGTGCTGAGTGTTTCAGATTCTGAATGAAATGTCAACAGAGACTCTCAAAGGTTGGATTCACAGAGGAAAAAAAAAACTTTTTTCCTGGAAAAAGTGTTTGCTTTATTGCAAGGGTCAGCAAACTTTTTTAGTAAAGGGCAAGATAGTAAATATTTTATGTAAGTACAATACTTACATAACAAAAGAGAAAACTCTTGGCCTCTCTGCTTGCCTGGGGTGGGCCTGCCTGAGCACTGACCCTGCGTCCACGCTTCTGCCCAGTTGCCGCCTACTGGAGACACTCTCAGGACAAGAGCGACTGGCCCAAGAGGGAAAGGCCTGGCAGGCCATGAGCACGGAGCAGGCGAGGGGGGACCTGCTACAGTCAGCTTCGCTCTCTGTCCCAGTGACACCCAGGTGCCTGTGTGTCCTCTCCTCCCACTCACCTCAAGCTCTTGCACAGAGATTCGACTGCTTGGTGCCTGACAGCTGCCAACAGTAGAGTCTCCAATATGTGAATGGCAACCAGTGCGGGCCTTGGGCAGCAGTGAGATACAGCTGGCCAGGTAGACAGGTGCTGAGAGTCTGGGGGAATGGGGACGGAGGGGGTTACTCCAGTTTGGTCTCCATGGCTCACGGTGCTAGCCTGCTCTGGCAGTGCCAGGCCTGAGAGTGATCATTTGCTGATCCCAGCTTTCATGAACAATAAATGGCCGCAGCTTTCATTCCCCCAAGGTGCTAAGTGAGTGGCAACTGCATCTGTCCCTGAATCTGCCTCTCCTCTGCTCCCGAAAATGCCTTTTTTTTCCTGGAAAAAAAGCTTTGGTGGATGTGATGGCTTTAAATTATATGCACAAATTCTTTGACATTCTTCCCTCTAAAAAGGTAGAGCTTAAGTCCTTTCTCCTTGAGCTTGGGCTAGACTTAATGACTCACTTCTAATGAATATAATGTGGTGAAAGTGATGGTGTGTGACTTCTGAGACTCAATCCCATAAGGTATTGCTCTCTCTCTCTCTCGGATTACTCACTCTGGGGAAAGCCAGGCACCATGTCCTGAGGATGCTCAAGCAGCTCTATGGAGAAGCTTCCTGTGGAGAGAAACTGCGGCCTCCTGCCAACAGCCGGGTGGGTGGACGCTGTCTTAACAGCAGATCCTAAAGCCCCAGTCAAGCCTTCAGATGACTGTAGCCCTGGCCAAAATCTAGACCTCATGAAAGGCCCTGAGCCAGAACCTGAGCCAGAAACCAGGTTTCTGACCCTTAGAAGCTGTGGGATAACAAGTGTTTATCATTTGAAGATGTTAAGTGCTGGGGTAATTTTTATGCAGCAATAAATAACTAATAAAGTGAACAGTAAAATAAGAGGCACTTATAAAACTCAGTCTTAATTTACAGTGACATCTGGTGTCTATATCCAGCTGCTTCCTTGACATACCCACTTGGATATCTCACGCATATCTCAAAAGAAACACGATTCCCTCCAAACTTACTCATTTAGAATCTATCCATCCCTGTCTGCCTTAATTCCCCATCTCGACAATGACTCCGTATTTATCTGGAGGTCACTCCTTTATGCTTTCTGTTTCCTCCCCCTGACCACCCAATATATGGACATGCACACACACACACACACACACACACACACACACTCATTCACACATCTAATTTATTCTGTAGGGGCATGTGTTTCTCACCACCAATTTCTGCCACATCTGGCCTCAGTTGTGCAAAAGCCTCTGAGCTGCTCTCCTGACTCCCCACTCGCCCACGTCCAATCCATTTGCTACACGACGGTGAGCATCACCATCACCAAAGAGAACTGGATCATGCTGCCACCTGGCCCAAGTCCTCCAGAGACTTCCCTTTGGAATGAGAGGGAGATCCCAGCCCCTCACAGGGCCCAGTAAGACCCTGGCACGACCTGCCCTCAGACAGCCCCTCCCACTCACCCCCACTGCTCTCCTCCTCCGAGCCCGTCCACCACCTGCTTCTTCCCACCTCAGACCCTGCAAACGCTGCTCCCTCTGCCTAGACGTTCCCCCCATTCACACGGCTCTCCCCACCCTGACACCCCTGAATTCAACTTCTGCGTTCCCTCCTCAGCGCGGCCTCCCCTGCCTCTTCATCTAAGGTAGAGCCTCCTGCTACCCTCTCTCTCAGACTGTTGCTTACTTACTTCACAGCACATAATACAAGTTGAATCATTTGACCGTTTGCTTAATTATACTTTATCTGTGTATGGACGGAACCACGGTTTCCTGACGGAAGCAACCACCTGAGGGGCCCCTGACTTGGGCTCAGAGCCTGGCCCCTCAAGTCAGCCACTGACACTAGGTGACTCAGTAACAGACGCCAGGCTCCCACTTCTGAGTCTCAACCCAGAAATCCTGGGTATGGAGCCAGTTTACTTGGTATGTATTTCTGTTCTTTGATTCCCAGGAACCCTAAAGAACTGATATCTGGGGACACTCATTAAATGCAGAAAGATGAATGTCCTTGCCTCTGAGCTCTCAATCTGGAGGGGCGAACAGATGTTTAAAGGGATACATTTCAATGCAGCATGTGGACAACAGAGACTGAAGGAGCTGCTGTGCAAGCCAGAAGAGGAGAGATGCCCTCCAGTGCGTGATGGGGGGTGGGAGTAGGGGGTCAGGGAGAGTCCTGCAGGGACTGTGAGGAAGGCGAAAGGACCACTCTTCTGGGTTTGATGGAACAGTTTTCCATGCTCCCTCCCCAAGCCAGGTATATCAGAATCACTTTACAGAACCATCTGTGATCCCGAGCCAGAGGACATGACTGGAAAAACACATCCTTTGGCAGCAGAACACTAGTCTCCACTTAGAATCATATGCCAGGGTTCCAAGTGGGAGGGGGGACTCTCTGGTCACCTAGTCCTCTCACTTCTTGTCAAATGGCAGGCTGGGCTGGAAGAGGGCGGGGGTGGGGTACAGGGCTTCTATCTCAGAGAATTTGAGGTGTGAAGGCCCTGCAAGAGTCTGGGAGGAGACTCAACAAAGTCCACAATACAGGTGCCAAGCCATCCTTGGTTCTCCCTCTGCGAGGCTGGGAGGGGGACAGCAGCAGAGGGGGTGAGGGGAGAAGGGCATGGAGCTGGTGCCGGGGGGTCACCTGGACCAGCCATGGGGAGAGAGGCCTGGCTCCCCTCCTCCCCACCTGCCCCTTAGAGCCCCCCAGATCCGTCTTCCCTTTGGACTGACCAGCTCCAGGCCTTCCACAGCATTTTCCAGGTGTATCCGCCAGGTGCAGAAGACAACTATCACCAGCCTTGCTGGATCCAGGGGAATGACTGTAACCAATGGGAACTTCTGGTGACACCAAGGTACAGTGGAGGCAATAATATGACAGACCAGGGGCTTTAATGGCCCACAAATTCCTTTCTATCCTCACATAAGGCCACTGCCTGGACCCCAGAGTTGGAACAGAGTGAGATTTCTGATAGAAACAGTGGGGGAAATAGAGGGTAAATATTCAAGTGAGGTCAGTCACAGTAGTCACAATATTTCTGCCAAATTCTAAATTAAATTACATTTTATGTCACCTGATCAGTGTTCCCCTGGGGACACACATTATTTTACGGTAATTTGTTAAACTAGAAAATCTGGCCAAGGGAGGCAGAGGCTCCAGACAGGATTAAGAGGACAGTCTCAGGGTCAGGACAGTCTCAGGGCTGGAGTCCTGCCTCCCCCGCCTACTGCTGCATGTCCCTGAGACGGCTACCTAACCTCTCTGGACCTCGGTGTTCTCATCTGGACACGGTGTGACAGCAGCACTGAGCTCATAGGATTAGTGGAAGGATCACGCGTGATAATTTGTGTCACGTGCTTAAGACAGTACCTGGCACCTAGTAAACCTCAAAAAATGTCAGTTATTTAAAGAAAAAAAAGAAATTAAGACAGACATTGTTCCCAGTTATATATAAGATCAGAACAAAAGGTACATGAGCATCTGGGGATTTTTCTCTATCAGATATGGTTACAGAGGTTCTATGGGAGAACACCCAGCTCCTAAGTTATGGGAGAGGATTTGGTCCATCAGAAGAGCCGCCACACAGTCGTTAAGAATCCACCTGCCAATGCAGGGGACACGGATTCAAGCCCTGGTCCGGGAAGATCCCGCCTGCGGCAGAGCAACTAAGGCCGTGCGCCACAATTACTGAGCCTGCGCTCTAGAGCCCACGAACCACAACTACTGAAGCCCGCGTGTCTAGAGCCTGTGCTCTGCAACAAAGAGAAACCACCGCAATGAGAAGCCCGTGCACAGTAAAAAAGAGTAGCACCTGCTCATGGCAACTAGAGAAAGCCCGTGCGCAGCAACGAAGACCCAACGTAGCCCCACCCCCCCCAAAAAATATATATATGTATGTATGTATAAAAGAAGAGCCACCAGCACAGTCAAACTGCCTACAAAACCAGACAATTCTCTTCCGGGTTCTAATCACTTTCCCACCCTCACCCCCACGCCTCTCCTGGAGGACAGACTTCCCCGGCCAGATGTCAATCATCCCTTTCAGGGCACTGAAGAAGCACAAACAGAGTTGATTTATCACCCCTGGACAGCACTGTGGACCAGAAAGTTTTGAGCTCAGCCTTGGGAACAAGGGTGATGCTGAGAGTAACCCACTAACAAGAGCCGGAGTGTGGAGACCCGGCCACAGCAGCAGCCCGGCTACCTAGACCTGCCCGCTCACAGGCTCTCCTTCCGCATTCAGTTCCAGGCCCTGCATAATCCTCAATCCGTGTTCGTTTGGGAGGTTCACCCCTGTCAAGCCTCAGCACAGCAGGGACAGACATAAACAAGGAAGCACTGTCCCCCGCCCCCTCCACAGGTGCCCCATGCCCCTACCCTCGCCTTCCCCACAATCCCCCAGTTTCAGGAGCAGCCGCGCACTCACCCCCCACGCCCACCTACCCGTGAATGGGCTGCAGCCCTGAGCCCCTGCCGCTGCCTGCCGAGTGGAATCCGAGCCTGTTTACTCCGCAGCAGCGACACACTGGGGCCAGAAGCGCTCCAACTGCCCCAGCTTCCCGGCTTGTGCGCTAATGGGCTATGTTTGTAGGCTGATAATATGATCTGTAGGACATGTGCTGATAAACTATCTATCTATTCTACGTGACTCAGCCCAGCGTGAGACAAAACAGACTTGGGCGGGGACGGCTTGTCACAGCGTAAACGATGTGTCGGCCAATCTGAGCCGTGTAACCCGGGATTATCTGCACCTCCCTGCAGGTGGCGGGGGCCTTTCAACATTGGACATCCTGAAGTGCGCTAAAAAAAAAACAGGTCAGAGAAGGCAAAGGGTGACATATTCTTAGCCCGCTAAGCTGGAAACCAAACTGAAAGCAGGATGAGAAAGCCATATGACCAAGGAAATGTAATTTTTTTTTCAGTATTTGAAGCAGATGTCCAAGGTCTTGATTTCATCCTTACATTTTTTTCTTAATTTTATTTAATTTAAGAAATTAATTTCCTAAAACATATGTGAGTTTAGGTTCTCTTTAGAGATTTTACTATTTTGGCAAATGTGTTTTCCTGATATCCAACAGTGGGACAATATGCCAGTTAATAAGCAGCAATCGTGCCTACACAACCCCTTGGTGCCCCTTCACGGCAACAGTTCCTCATACACCTTCACCCTAAAACAGAAAAACACCTTTTGTCTAATATATACATAATAACTCTAATTACAAAATAGTTTGATTTCTGAAGGACTATTTCCATAATGGAACATTTTCTGTTTGTTGACATTTTAATTAAATTACCATTTTTAATTGTATACTAAGTTAGTGGGGCTCAAATTAATCTTTGTGACTATATTGAATCATACCTCTAAAATGTTAGATGTGCTTTTTATTACTTAGGATAGAATTTTCATATTATGTTTCTCTTTTGATAAATAATGTAAGTTACCTAGTTAGTAATTAATGTTTAGTTTGCATTTTGTTTTCTTTTTTTTTCTGGTATCCTCAACTAAAGAATATAAATTGAAAAAGCAGTTTCAGTTCACATTCTACTTGAATACCATTTCAATTTATAAGAGAGCTAAACATTCAAAAGCTTAATCATATTTAAGTGGAAAAAATTTTTTCCCACAAATGCATTCAGAATACAATGGGATTGGGCTTCCCTGGTGGTGCAGTGGTTAAGAATCCACCTGCCAATGCAGGGAACACAGGTTCGAGCCCTGGTTCGGGAAGATCCCACATGCCTTGGAGCAACTAAGCCCGTGCGCCACAACTACTGAGCCTGCGCTCTAGAGCCCGCAAGCCACAACTACTGAGCCCGTAAGCCACAACTACTGAAGCCCACGCGCCTAGAGCCCGTGCTCCGCAACAAGAGAAGCCAACGCAATGAGAAGCCCGCACAGCGCAACAAAGAGTGGCCCCCGCTCACTGCAACTAGAGAAAGCCCGTGCGCAGCAACGAAGACCCAACACAGCCAAAAATAAATAAATAAAAATAAAATTAAAAAAAAATACAATGGGATGCTTTATGATGCTGATTGGAGGAACAGGCCATAGTCATCAGACTATAATGATGTGCACTCAACAGGATCGAGAAATTTAGCAAATGAAAATAACTTTCAGTTACATTTGAATTTCAGATAAATAAAAAATAATTTTTTAATATGTGTCTCAAATACTACATGAGTCATACTAAAAAATTATTTGGTGTTTCTCTGAAATTTAAATATAAGTGAGTGGCCTGTATTTTACACGGCAACCCTCCACCCAAACCACCCAGGACCTTACTAAAATGTTGAGTCGGCTTCAAGAGGCCAGAGAAGGGCTGAGAGTCTGTATCTCTAACAAGTTCCAGGTGATGTGGAAGTTGCTGGTCCGGAGACCATATTGTGAGTGGCAAGGATCTAGAATTAGCATAGTCTGGTGCAGTGATACCCAGGACTGGCTTCTCACTGGCATGGCCTGGATAGACCCCTCTGCCCCTCAGAAGTTCTGACTCAGTAAGTCTGGGACAGGGGTCCAGGGGTCGATATTTTCAGCATGCTCCACAGGAGTTGTTGTTTCTGATTCACAGGCAGGGATGTGAACCAGGAAATATTTTAAAATACAAAAGGTACCATGTTCATGCAAGGAATTATTATTGCATTAAACTCACTCTGTGCAGATTGTTGTATCGCTGGGCTAAGTGTGTCCAGAAAGACCTTCCAGTTTCTGAGCTCCCAAGGGGCAGCAGATGGGATTGTGCCCTGCAGTCTTCACATCCCAGTGTCCCCTTACAGCTGGAAGCAGCCCAACTCCTAACAGCCTTATTATTACCAACCCTGGCCACTTTCTTAGAGCTCAACACTTTTTTATGCAATTCAGTTCCAGCTGGGCTTGTAAACTCATGAAACGCAGTCCAAAGACCACAGCTCCAGCTTCTCCAGGGGGAGGTGTATATGTTTGCCTCACATCCAAAGGGGTTCCACACACAAGCTCACCCAGATAACCACAGGGGACTGAATGCTTTCTCACAGCCACTCTGAGTCTAGGATTCCTGTTGGAACATTGAGTCACACGCACCACGAAGCTTTCTTCCAAGTAAATACCTGGTTTCCAGAGTTTCCAGAGTGGGGTGCACTTCAAAGGGCCCAGGGTCATTTGCACACAGGAAATCTTCTCCCTGGAGCACCTTAACCCATCTCTGACACAGCTTGGGTTTTGCACTTTGGCCTCCCTCATCCCTCCACTTGCATTTCATCCATTTCAAAACCATTAAGAGCTGTGAAGAATGCCTGAATGCACTCAGATACAAAATCCACTTAAGAAGCACTTTAAAATGAGATCCTCCAGGTCTTGTGAAACCAAGTGGGACCCCAGCTTGCCTTCCCAAGTCTCACTCCAAGAAGTCTGTCTGCCCATCCATTTGTCTGTCAGGGGCCACTGACCTTGACCTGGTCAGCAGGGATCAGGAAGTGACTGCTCCTTCCCCATCAACAGTTTTTTCATAACACTAAAATGGCACTTGGTATAGATTACTGGGCTCATCTTATCTAGGGGGAAGGGGAAAGGGAGCAGAAGCCCAATCTTGGAGATCACCGTCTCTCCCAATATGCTCAGCACATATAGCTGGTCAGTAAATATTTGTTGAATTAGATTGGAAGGAAAAAAATTTTGGTGAGAATTCTAAACTATCGTCATGTCTAAAAGTCTAAATCAGAATCCCCTACCCTACCACGGTTTCCAGTAAATACATCAGGACTATCTCATCTTGTATACGGTGAACTCTCTTGAATAAGTTGCCCAGAATTTGGCACTGCTTGGAGTACTTAGGATTGACTTTTTTTCCCCTTTACTGTTGCGGGGAGGGAGTATTCTTTGTTGTATTTCCTGGCTCAGGCTAGGAGGCGCAATTTGTTTTCCTTTGGAGCTTCTCAAAGACCTAGTCCACGCCCGCCTCACCTTCCCTTTTAGAAAGTGAGGCTGAAATGGAACGCTGAGTCAGCCACAAATGTGGCAGATGGTATAAGATTTAGCCAAAAGGAAACCAGCACAGGCAAACACTGCACTAGCGGCTGGGGAAGCGAGATTTCCAGAAGACCAGGTTTCTGGATCTCCTAGTCTGAGGGATAAGGCATGGGGGAGGGGCTGGTGAAAGACAAGAAAACCAGCAATTTACCACAGTGTTGACAAAATGAGGGAAACTCCAGTTCAAGTTCCCTCTAAGAACCACCTGCCAGTCCCTAGAAAAAGAAATACAAGCATACAATAAACATAAGTGCAAATCCAAACAACAACAGGATACTATCTTCACATATAGAATTGGCAAAAATTAAGATGCTTGCTGCAGCCAGCTGGTAAGGACCTGCAGGATCTGTGTGGAAGGGAGGGACAGGACACCGGTGCTGCCTTCTTGGAAAATAATTTGGAAATGTCCCCCCTTTAACCAAGCAGTTCCAGTGCCAGAAGTTTATCGGCTAGATATATTCCCAAGCAATCACCAGGATATACATATAAGGGAGTTCACTGCAGAACACAGAAACACACCAAGTGATTCCTGATAAGACAGTTTATGATACGTCTACATAGAAATTCATATGATACAGTCCCCATCCCCTGCACACACATACACAAATGAAGTCCCCTCTTAAGCCCTTCTCTGTCCCTCTTACCCAATTTCTGTAACAGTATAGCTCTAAAATGGCTCGTTTGAGCAGTCTTCCCTACTGAGTTTGAAGATTTTTGAGAGCAAGAATCTATTCTTCTAAACCCCACACAGAGGTCTGTAGCAAATATAGAATAGGTTTCCAGTGGCTGTTTGTTAAATGGTGAAAACAGAAAGCCATTTACTTGATGAACGGGCGAGGGCTCCACTTCTGACAGTGTTACTTGAGTTTTATCAGAAGCTGTTGGGCGCTGAGCTTGGTGGGATAAGAGGCCTCGCATTCCTCAGCTGGAGAAATTCCCCGGCCTGGCTTGCCGCTCTTCCCCATCTTCTGGCCTGAGGGGAAAATGACAGAAGTAAGACACAACGTGCCCCTAGGAATCCTACGATAAAAGTAGGGTTTGACCTTAAAACCTCCTCATTGTGCTGCAGAAATGGCTGCTGTTTATTAACTATTCAGTTGGGGTTTAATTCTAAATGGTCTCGACCACTGAAATGTTCGAATTGGCTTTTTAAAACTATCCTACCTCCAAATGTGTTTTCTTCCTTGAATTTGAGACAGACACTGGAAGTTTCTCTTTTGATTACGATGTTTTTTTTTGTTTCGACTATTCTTGATTGGTTGGATGGTTTTAAGGCAAATTCTTACTTGTATATTTTAAACACACACAACTCTGTCTCCCTTGCCCCAGTGTTTAACACAGGACAGCTCAGAGTTGTCGAAGCCAAGTTCGTGTGCCCAATGCATGTTTCGGTCTGTTTGGCCCCTTTGTGCATTGGCACACAAACTTGGGTTTGACAACAAGAGGGCGATACTGAACCGTCCTGAGACCAAGACCATTTGTTTGTCAGTGCCCTCCATAAGGAAGGAGGTGGCCCCCATTCCAGGGTCTCCCATCCCCAGGCCCTCCATGGGTCTCTAACACAGTACTCACTGGCCAGATACTGGGTGGCATCTGTCAGTCAGCAGTGACCGAGCAGAGGTGTCCAGTGGCCGTCCTAGGGTCACCAATCAACTCCCCACCCAGACACAGCCACACAACTACAATCACTGATTATCGTCCTCTATCCCCCACACTACGCAGTGGGGTCACCTCTCACCACTGTGTCCCCAGAGCCTAGCCCCTGACCGGTAACGTAATAGACTCATTAAATACTTGTTGAATGAACAGTCTGCGGGGCCGCCAGCCCGATAGCAAATGTCTGGCCACTCAGGCACCTCTGCCCTCCCCTCCCCCTCATTTCTTCCTAACTCAAAACTTTGCCCAGATTCTGTCTAGTGCATACACTTGACTTTCTTTGCCCTCTGTACCCGTGGGGAATGCAGATCTTTTCAGTGAGTTCCAGTCTTTGGGTACACAGAGATTCTGTGTGGGCTGCAGGCTGAACACACCAGCCATGCAGACTCGGGGCCTTGGTTCCCTCCTGAAAGTGGGGAGGTGATTTCCAGGGATCCTAATTCAAGTCCTGAAAGTTCCACAAGAGCCCCTTTAAATAAGGAAGTGTCAATGCAGGGGTGGTGTCCTGCTGCCAGTTCTGCCACAGACCTGCCCAGCCTCTGTGGAAAAAGACATTTAAGTCCACAGATGGGATTCTTTGGTTCATCCTTAACGTGAGACTAATATTGCCAATGCTGTTATCTACTTAGCACACCGGATTGTTGAGGGCTGTGAAGCACAACGTGTACTAAGAATGTACTGTACTTTCTTTAAGCCTCCGTGCAACTCCTGGGGTTGGGTGATTAGCTTTCTCCTCTGCACTGGCCTTCCCCATATCCAGCTTCTAGAGCTTCAGGCCAAGTTCCCCATTCTCTCTGAATCTCAGCGTGACACTTGAAGCTTTTTAACAAGTTGAAAGGCCACACAGGGAGTTGAAGCACAGCAGGAATTAGTGAGCTGCTGTGGAGTAAAAATGCTACCAGCTATAAGTAAATGGGCTGCATCGCATCCCACCATTGCTTTGATGGGGACCTACCTCCCACTAAAAATAATTTAAAGTTTAATTCTCCCAAGATGCAGGTGTAGAAGCAAATAACAGCTCTTCTTTAGCACCTGTGGACCTGTTGCCTTCACAGAGGTAGACACAGATGCTGAAATGGCTTCAGATGCTGCTGCCAATTCATTTTGCCACGGTGTAAATCCAATGGACAGAGATGGGTGACAAGAGAACTGAAACAGGAGGGACGGGGGCAGGGCACAACCTTTCAAGAATAACACAGTGGTTGAGAAAAACTGGAGACGACAAACACTGGTTAGAGAAAGACGCAGATGTAGAGAATGGACTTGAGGTCACGGGGAGGGGGAAGGGTAAGCTGGGACGAAGTGAGAGAGTAGCATGGACTCTCTCTATATACACTACCAAATGTAAAATAGATAGCCAGTGGGAAGCAGCTGCAGAGCACAGAGAGATCAGCTCAGTGCTTGGTGACCAACTAGAGGGGTGGGAGGGAGATGCAAGAGGGAGGGGATATGGGGATATATGTATATGTAGAGCCGATTCACTTTGTTATACAGCAGAAACTAACACAACATTGTAAAGCAATTATAATCCAGTAAAGATGTTAAAAAAAAAACTGGTTAGAGCTGACCAGGCCCAAGATGGCGGAAGATTTGACTCCCGGTAGACCTTGAGCTCATTATGCACTCATTGTAATATATTAGCATATGCTAAATGACACACCCACAGGCGCCATGACAGTTCCAAGGCTGACCATAAAAGGTCAAAATGTGGGCGGTGGCCCAACTCCTGGAAGTCCCTGCCTCTTCCCCAAGAGTCTCTTTCCCAAGGGACTCTTTGCTCAAGAGTCCAGCACTGAAAGACAAGTGTTGGGTAAAAGGAAAGCTAGCCTTACTGAGGAAGCCAGCAACCCTGGGGAGATGGTAGACTCATGTCACAAAGACCCAAACCCCCAGGTTTTGCTTGGGAAAAGAGGGAAAAGGGTTACGTGCAGGGGAGGGGTCAGTCTTCTATTTTCAGAGATGATTGTCTCCATCACGCGGTTCCAAGTAGCCGTCAGGTCTCGATTGTGGTTGGAACGTTATCTGACCCATAAATCTTTGGTCACTTAGTCCTGGAGAATAAGGAACAAGGGTGAAGTCTATAGAAAAACTAATCCTCAATCTCGATACACATCAAGCAGCAAGCAGTTTCTCCATCAGCAGCAAGCTAAGCTAAGCTAATGGTAGAAGTCAGGCATAGTAATAATTAAGAAATATATTGGGGGGAATTCCCTGTCAGTCCAGTGGTTAGGACTACATGGTCCCACTGTCGGGGTCATGGGTTTGATCCCTGGTCGGGGAACTAAGATCCCACCAGCCTTGTGGTGTGGCAAAAAAATGAGAAAGAAATAGATTTGGAACAATGCTGAGTTGCTGACAGTCCCTAGTAACAGTCTCATTTCCTCAGTTACAATCCCCACTGCCGGATTTTCCTTCCATGTCTAGGGAAAAGGGGTGAAGACGTCTTTTGTAACTTCAAGCTGAGCATGGGCAACGAAGGATTCTTAGAGTGGAAGGATCTGACATGGTGTAAGAAATATTCTTTGGTTCCCTTACGTGCCTGTTGAGATTCCAAAAGAGGCATCTCATTACTAACGTTTTAAGTAACTGTTTTGCAAAGAGCTGGCGTGCCAATTATGATCCCTTGACTAGAAGATAAAATCCCAACTTAAGGATTCCTTCAAGCATTGACCTAATCCCAGAGGGAATCCAAGAAAATAGGTTCATAAACCAATCCCATTCACCTTGAAATAGGGGAGTATGGTGGGCTAAGATCTGTTGGAGCCAGGTTGTGTCACCGTCATCTTGATTGTTTTAAGCACAGTTAATCTTCAACTCCAGGGTCAGTTTTTTCCCATTCTCTTGAGGCCAGTTCTTGGAATTGTGCTAGCCATAGATTCAGTGCTGCTCAAGACAGAGCAGCTCATGTCATGGCTACAGTCTGGTCATCATGCAGTTAGCTTTTTCCCTCTGGTGGCAGTTATAGTATCTGCAACACAGCTCAGGAATGTGCATCAGACACTGTGTCCTTCAGGGAGGAACTGAAGATTCTGTGACTCTATTGTCCTAATCATTAACTGCTTGAGCCTGCTCCTTTGTGACTCAACAGGAGACAAGGGACATGGAGGGGCTTTTTGTACCTGGGAGGGCCCCTCAGGGTCCTGCTTGGTTTCTAGAGGCCATGGGCTAAGTGACATGCCTCTCCAGCAGCAGCGTCTGGGGCTTCAGGGAACCACCAAATAAATGCTTACAGGGTTAACAGGGGACACAGCTGAATCTGGGGTTAATTCCCGTGTTGTTGGGGGCAGGGCGGAGAAGGGATGGAAGAGGCCACACTGCGGGCGCTGGGAGACTGTTAAAATGCAGTGAAACCCAGTGGCAAGGCTGAAATGGCCTCCCAGGCCGGACTGCCATGTTTCCAGAACATTTTCCTAGAGCAGGCCTGGCACCCCGATGCGCAGGCCACCAAGAAGGCGCAGGCCCTGGACGCGCACTCGCACCTCGCTGCCCGCCTCCCCTTGCCCCACACCCCACCCCTGGCGCCGGCTCCGCTTCCTTCCAGTCTCGCTTGCAAATTCAGGTGCGCCTGGTATTTACACCCACTCACTCCTGCGAGGGCAGGAACCCCCTCCCGACCCTGAACTTCTGTTTGGACTACCTGCTTCCTCGCCTTTCCCTCCCGCCCGCTGAGACACACTCTTCTCGACCACCTGAGTCTGCCTGGGGCGGAGCACGGGCTCAACACACCTTTCTTGGAAAACCAAAGATGAAAGCAAATTTCGGGAAATAAAACTTTTCAATAAAATATCAAACGCCTTGGGAGACCCATACATGGGGTTCAGGTTTTCCCGATTACAGCAATACTTTCCACCACTCCTCCAACTTGGAATCACCACCCCGTTAAGAGTAATTGGTTTGCTTTTTTTTTTCTTCTTTCTTTCAAAGAGTAAATGTGATCTTTTTAACTCGAAACTAATGATAGAGACATTAGGGCTGATTAACAACAGTTTTACAAGAATGGCCTTTTCCATTCTCTCTTTGTTTGGCTTCACCGCCTCTCACCTCCACCCCCAAGTGTTTCAGCATTGTAATGCGCACGGGTCTCCGCCTCCCCGCCCACCGGAGGGCAGTCCCCGCCACCCAGGGGCTTGTGGCTGAGGAAGGAGAATCTCCCTGAAGGTTTTTTTTTTTTTTTTTTTTTCCCCTGAAGGTTTTATTCAAAGCATTTATTAGGACCGACCTGTCTGAGAAACCCCCCAGTTTCTTCCGGCATCCTGGCTCCTGCTTCTGAGACCTTCTGGGGAGACCATATTTCTCATCTGGGATATTTTTCTCCTTAAATGCCCATTTTCGCTTCAAGAAATTAACATTTTCCTTTGGGTGTTTTGGCAATGACTGTGAATTAAAGCCAGCCTAATATCTTTTTCTTTCTAAATTGTTAGGAGCCATGGACCAAAGAAAGATGGAGCGCTTTTCTTACAGGTATGAACCAATCTTGAGTGTGAGCTTTTGATTACTAGTTTCCCAGCTTAGGAAACATGTCCTACACCTCTCTGTTGTTTGATTTCCTCTCATTCAAACCTTAAAGAGCTGCCAACAGTGCTGCTGTTTTCCCAAAAGACCTGGAACTTAAAGTTGCATCCACCTTTGCTATTGGCTTTTAACATCTTCAAACAGGTCACTGGCTCTGCCTCTGAAATGACTAGTGTTTTCCTACTCTCTTGTTAGAAAAGGTCAATATTACAACGAAATTAAGAATCTGCTTCTGAGAAGGTTAAAGGTATAGGCAGGTTTTCAATATTTGGGAACCGTTAAGAATAATGGGAATTTTTTTTAAACCTTGAACATCTTTTAAATGACTGGTTTAAATGAAATAGTTTGTAAAATGGAATTCATAAATTACATAGAATGTCATCCAGGCATTTAAAATTCCTATATGAAAACTATATGCAGGAGAAAAAAACATGTGAAATAGAAGATAAAAGATTTATACCTACTTAAAATTATGTGCATATGAGGACACAGCCTAAGAAGTAATAACACGTATTGGAAAGAGTTGGAGATTAGGTGGACTTTATTTTCATCATCTTTCTTTGTGTTGTTACGTGAATTAGTCAGCCATTTTAAAAGAAAGGAAAAAGGAAAAAAAGGAAAGTGGTGCTCTACAATTTCTCCCTAGTGGTCTGTAGTCCTGTGATGAGAAGACTCAGGTGTTAATTCAAAGGGATTTTATCTGCTTTGTTTTGCTAATGGAGGTCTGATTTCCTCTTCCTAGTATGATTTTGATCCTGGCCTTTTCCAGAGCATTTGAACTGGGATTAGTCACTGGTAAGAGACTTTGCTTTTTTGATCACTAGCAATTTTCACGTGGCCTGAAATACAGACGCAAGGAGTTAATTTTGTCATTCAGGATTGGGCCACTGTGAACTTGCCCGTCCATCACAGGGAGACCTGGCCTTCAGAGACGACGGCCTTCAGTCCCGGGAGGAGCCTGCAATTCGTCATCGGCCTTCCCAGTTTGTACCATCCATGGGAATCCAGAACAGTAAGACGTACCTGCCTTAGATCTACAGTGCGGTATTGCTATCCTGGTCCTTCACATGTTTCCTGAGTATCTTTTTAGACCCTCTTTCACCTAAGACAGTGGGCACCTGATTCTGGAGCTGGGCAGATGAATAGTTGGACTGGTTTTGATTCTGGGGGCCAGACAGGCATTGTGTACTTCACCTCCGCAGAATGCAGTTTCCCTCACCTGATCCCACTTCATGCTGGGGACTCCAGGTACCACCACTGGCTTATGCATGAAAAAAGATTTCTCTGATCAAAAGCACAGGTAGCCAAAGGAACACTAAAAAGGAGAGTCTTAGTCTGTTAGGTTTACAATGTTTATAGGCATCTGTCAACACTTGGAGAGATTAAGCCCTTACTGCCATATTAACCTTGGCTAACGGGAACTCAGTTTTTCAATCCTTCCACCCTCTCAGCCACTTTTCTTACATTTCAGGTAAGGAGCTAAACAGAACCTGCTGTCTGAATGGGGGAACCTGCATGCTGGGGTCCTTTTGTGCCTGCCCCCCCTCTTTCTATGGACGGAACTGTGAGCATGACATGCGCAAAGAGTAAGCCACTGAAACGGACTGGGGGTGGAGAGGAGAAGGAAGGAGAGGTGGGGATTTTAACTCCGCATGTCCGTTCATCCTCAGGAACTGTGGATCTGTGCCCCATGACACCTGGCTGCCCAGAAAGTGTTCCATGTGTAAATGCTGGCACGGCCAGTTCCGCTGCTTTCCTCAGCCGTTCCTACCCGGTTGTGGTAAGCAAAGGGTTGCCTCTTTTGCCCTCTCAGGTTAGTTAGTTGCCTGTGGACACTTAATTAACAGGGTCTCTCCTCTTACCTCATGGCTTGCTGAAGACTGGCAGCCAGAGCTCTCCCTGTAAAAGCATCAAGGACTCCAGATGGGTTGGTTGCCCTGGTGTCCTTGATATTTACTTCCTCAATATGTGGCCAGTCGTGCTGCCTTTCAGGTGGAGAGTTATTTCAAGTCTATTTGACGTTCTACAGTATGTGAAATTCTATAGAGGCAAATAAACAAGAAAAGACTTGGCCTCTTAAACACGAAGAGACACTCTCTGGCGTTCCTTTCTTTGGGCAGGGAGACCCAGACAGGCTCCAGGGGGGCAGCTCAGTGCCCACCCCACAGCAGGGTTGGGGGCACCCAACTCCAATTATTGCCCTTAAATTCCACCAGAGGAACTGACCCCACTCTCCTTTCTTAGGAACTTCTTCAGGGATCCTAAAAGGCCCCTCTAGGGCACCCCCTGGTGATTGGTCTCATAACCCTTTCACCTCATTGATTTTTACTGATTTGAGGAAAGCAATGACAAGGGCAGGCACCTAGAAGAGAACAAGAGGAGAGGGTTTGCTCCCTACCCCAACCTGAGCCAGATTTCTAGGGCCACCTTAGTTCAGAGACCTCTCCTACTTCTGACCCTGCATGTGTCAGAAATTGAAAATGTTCCATAAATTGAAAATGAAAACAAATGCTTCCTTGAGTACAACATGGGACCCCAATCCAGACAGGGATTGTCTTTTCCTTTTGCATTGGGTATCAGGCCCAGGATAGGTGACTGGAAGGTGTGGGTGGAATGGCTGGATAGGTGGGGACCATATTTTCTCCCTGGAACTGGGGACGCAAAATGTGCTGTCTCCTTAGCATCAGAGCCTAACCAAGTTCTGCCACACGCCAGCAATTATAGGCGTCACCGGCTGGGGTAGGTTACCAGGTGTGAGAGCATGTATCCAGGGAAGATCAAGTTAACAGTTTGTCGCAATATTTTCTCAGGGGAGTCTAATTGCACATAATCGGTACTGTTGATCCCATAAGCACATTGTACTCATCAAATCTTGGGCCCTAACTGCTTTTGGGTTCGTGTAGATGTGCCACGTGTTTGCCAACAGGATAAAGTGTCAGAGGGATTTCCTTTAATGACCAAGTGTCTCTACCTTCCAGATGGCCATGTGATGGATGAGCACCTCACAGCTTCCGGGACTCCAGAATTAGCGCTGTCTGCATGTGCTTTTATGCTACCTGGCATCTGCCTTGCTATACAAAGTTATTATTAACCCACATTTGTGTGCAGCATTTGCCATGCAGCTTTCATGACCTTTAAAGACTGTCTCTCCAATGTCCCAACTGAGAGATGATCATTTGTTAGTAGTCTTGAAATGGTGAATAGATTTCCCTATGGTCCCTAACATTTCCTTAAAGTACCACCTACTTTCCTCTTCCCTGCCCTCTCCAAAAAACTACTTAAAAAAAAAAGCCATATCTTGTTCCCAAGTCCTGTGTTTCTTGATACATGTAACTCTACCAAGGGCTTATTAATAGTTTCTTTTAAACAATTGAATTCTATCTTCAGATTATTGAAGGTTACTCCCAATGTGGAACTGAGCATAAAGCATCGAATAGAGTTGTGATCAGAATCAATTAAGATAGTATCTTAAGGGTTTCCCTGGTGGCGCAGTGGTTAAGAATCCACCTGCCAATGCAGGCGACACAGGTTCAAGCCCTGGTACTGGAAGATCCCACGTGCCGCAGAGCAACTAAGCCTGTGTGCCACAAGTACTGAGCCCAGGTGCCACAAGTACTGAAGCCCGCACGCCTAGTACCCAGGCTCCGCAACAAGAGAAGCCACCGCAGTGAGAGGCCCGCGCACCACAACAAAGACCCAATGCAGCCAAAAATAAACAAAATAAATTAATTTTTTAAAAAGTATCTTGAAAATGAAAGGAAAAGAAGCATTTGTAAGGGGAGCAAAGGAGAAGGGAGGGGGCAGACATCAGAGGTGAGAGACAGGATGCTGGAGTAATGGAAATGTGTGTGCATCCCTGGGAGACTAGGTAGAAAAGTGGGAGCAAATGAGAAATTTGAGAAAATAAAATGCATTACTTGATTGATCAGATGGTACAGAGAAGCAGATTAAAAAGCTAAGTTGGGCAAGTTTCTATCATCAGTAGGAAGCTGTATAAGATGAGGACACCTGTTTTCTCAAGGATTTGGAAAGAGAAAGTCCTTGAAAAAAAATTATATCTAAATTCCCTCAATGTATTAAGAGTGCTTAATACATTATGATTTCTCCATACTATGCAATTATTTTAACAGTGGTAAAAGAGAAAATGTTCACAATATATTTAGTTGTAAGCCAGGTGATAAAAGTATACATTGTAAAGCCCATTTTGAAAATATGTATCTGGTCTGCCCAGTAAAAGTGGGAAGTACGTTGACCAATGTGTGAACTGTGGTTATTTCCAGGTGGTGGGATTTTTTCCTCTGCACTTCTGTTTTCCACGGTGAGGGCATATATTTGTTTTCATATGGAATGAGATGACTACAACAGGCTTAAAACTGAGGAATCTGGAAGCGCCAAGAGCTCAGAGTGGTGCCCAGTTTTGTTTCTGGCTTTAGTGTGTGTGTTCTGCTGTGAGGGACAAGATTTGCTTCCGTTATTTATGTACTGCTGGATCCACAATTCATGTTTTTCCAAATTAATGCCCTGCAGATGGAAAATTCCAAATGAGTGGAATTTTTTTTTCAATGTCCTATGACAGAAGGTGAAAATGGGATAGGCAGGGAAGCAGTGAGGGATACCCCAGAGAGCTCAGAGCGTGAGGGTGGGCCGCCCAGTGGGGAGGGCTGTTCTGTCCACTTACTGGCAGTGGGGCCCAGTTTCCCAGTTTGAACCGGGTTAGTCCCTACACCGCAGTGTTGTTAGAATGAAGTGAACAAAATAAAACACTAGCACAAAAAGTTTCTCAACAAATGTCACATTTCTTCTCTTTCTACCTTCCTATTGACCACAAAGTAGTGTAAAACATTTTTTAGCCCAGAAATGGAAAAAATTTTTTAAACAAAAAAAACAAGAGTATTGAAAGAAGGCTTCTCATTTGCAAGCAACTCCTGTAATCCCTAACCACAGTGTGGGCAAGGCTGGACCGTGTTTTCCAAAGTTGGGCATTCACACTCTACCTTATAAGGGCCACATCACCTGTGCCTAATTGTTTTCTTTACATCAACTCATTTGTGTATTGCAAAATATACATAACATAAAACTTATCGTTTCAACCAGTTTTAAGTATAAAGTTCAGTGGCATTACGTACATTCACATTGTTGGGCAACCATCACCACCATCCATTTCCACAACTTTTTCATCTTTTCGAACTGAAACTCATTAAACACTAACTCCCCATTCCTCCTCCCCACAACCCCTGGCAACCACTAGTCTACTTTCTGGGTCCATGAATTTATTCTAGACACTTCACATAAGTAGAGTCGTGTATATCCTTTTGCGACTGGTCTATTTCACTTAGCATACTGTTTTCAGGTTCATCCATGTTGTAGCATGTGTCAGAACTTCATTCCTTTTTTTTTTTTTTTTTTTTTGCGGTACGCGGGCCTCTCACTGTTGTGGCCTCTCCCGTTGCGGAGCACAGGCTCCGGACGCGCAGGCTCAGCGGCCATGGCTCACGGGCCCAGCCGCTCCGCGGTATGTGGGATCTTCCCCGACCGGGGCATGAACTGGTGTCCCCTGCATCGGCAGGCGGACTCCCAACCACTGTGCCACCAGGGAAGCCCCTCTTACGTGGTTTTGATTTGCATTTCCCTAATGACTGGTGATGTTGAACATCTATCCACTTAAGTGCTTTTTACTCATCCCAAACAATAGCATTTGTGAAGCCCTGGATAATTTATACAAGTCTTGAAATTTAAAAAAAAAATAATAATAACGTTCACCCGTATGCCATCTAAAATCATGAACCAGAGGTACATTTTGGGAAATGGTGTGCAAGGGGATGCAAAAGACTCTAGATTCCACTCTCAAAAGCCTTATAGGGGCTTCCCTGGTGGCGCAGTGGTTGGGAGTCCGCCTGCCGATGCAGGGGACACCAGTTCATGCCCCGGTCGGGGAAGATCCCACATACCGCGGAGCGGCTGGGCCCGTGAGCCATGGCCGCTGAGCCTGCGCGTCCGGAGCCTGTGCTCCGCAACGGGAGAGGCCACAACAGTGAGAGGCCGCGTACC
Source organism: Phocoena phocoena (assembly GCF_963924675.1). Taxonomy (NCBI): domain Eukaryota; kingdom Metazoa; phylum Chordata; class Mammalia; order Artiodactyla; family Phocoenidae; genus Phocoena; species Phocoena phocoena. The sequence continues at coordinate 41,027,878 of NC_089228.1, read as the reverse complement.
ACAAAAAAAAAAAAAAAAAAAAGAAGAAGACAAGGGAGAGATTATCTATTGTAATTCCAAATCACTCCAGTTTGTTTTTATTTGGAAAAAGAAAAAAAAGCCATGATAAATCATGTAATCAATGTCAATCAGAAAAACTGACATTATTATAGGATTTACCAGACTAGCCCATCAAAATAAAACCCATGTGTATGAAAAGAAAATCAAATCTTGTTTGGTATTGTGAAAAGTAAGATGTTCATTTTTCTATAGTACTTGGATATTTGGATAAAGGGTGTTTCCCCCTCTAAAGTGTGTCCCGGTTGTACAAATGCATCAGTTATAAACAGAAATGTCAACAGTCCCACCAGACAAAAGATGGTTAGATCCTTTGCATAAGACCCTTGCCTTGAAGCTTCGGCTCTCTCTCCACTCACAGCTGCTGAGTCTTGGCTCCATCTCTGCCAGCACAGGCACAGCCTAGCCAAAGGTCAGTGTCACCCCCACGTCCAAGAATCCTCCGTCTCTGGGCAGGGGAAGGAGGAGGGAAGTCCACAAAGGGAGATAAGACTAACTGCTTTGTAACTCCATGAGCCCCTAAAAGCCCCAAGTGAGAAGCATCAGGCGATTGCAACTGGTGATGTGCCCTCCAGCCTGGGACATGCATGCAAGCTTATTCTTTGCTCTGCAAGAGTCACTCAGAGGAGCTCTTTGGAGCTAGTTCTGAATTCAGCTGTGCCTCATCTCCCTTCTTAGGAGAGGGAATAACAGCTTCCCGGTGTGCGCTGGTCTGCAGGGCAAGCAAGCACACCTAGTGTGCAGAGCTGGAAAGACTGCACCTTCTCCCCATATGGCCATGTTACCAGTCCCCAGCCTCCTTCCAACTTGAAGCTGCTAGGTGGGCAGACCTGACTGATGTTCTCTGAGATGGATGTGGCCCTTCCCTTGGCGTCTGTCAATCACTGGGGCAGGTGCTCTCACTGGGAAGCAAGTTGTTCCAACAGCCCATTGAAAAATGGCCAAAAGGAGGTTCAGAGCCAAAGGTAGCTCAATAGATACATACATACACCCATTCAAGTGTGTTCCTGGAGATCATGTAGCGGCTCGGATAATTTTTTTGAAGGTCCAGTTTCCCCTTTGGACCTGGAAGAAATCAAGTGAGCCCTTTCCTGGCACACAGGGAGAAAAGCCTCCTTCTTGGGTGGGGCCTCTGCTGGGAAGAGGAGGAGTGGTGAGAAAGAAGGGCCTTTAAACAGGATGGAGAAGAGCAGGAAACCGCAGACACACCTTTTCAGGCTGCCAAGAGCTAGCCATCCAAACCTTGGTCTTTTTCCCAACACAGTGGGTTTGGACTCTGACAGCCTAGGAGCAAGTCTCAGCCCCGCCCATTGCTAGCAAGTCGCCTTAAAGGCCTGTGCCTCCACGTGCTGTGGGCAGAATGAGGGCCCGGGCAGTCTGTTCGTCGTTGTCCCCGTGGTACTTGTGCCAGCATGTAAGTGGTGCTCAAGACATGTTTTGGAAGGGAGTGGGGGAGGTCCTACCACCATGCTTCCCATTAATCACCTCTTTTCCTATAAGTCTCTTCCAGATATGTCCCCTGGGCTGCCTTGCTGCAGCGTGTGCTGAACACTCCTCACCAAACCACAGGGCAGTGCTGAGCACGTGGCCTGGTTCTAAAGCAATGGCTTTAGAAAGTAGGCAGATTAAAGGGGGGAAAGTGGCGGGGGGGGGGGGATGAAATGGGAGATTGGGATTGACATATATACACTAATATGTATAAAATGGATAACTAGTAAGAACCCGCTATATAAAAATAAATTTTAAAAAATTCAAAAAAAAAGAAAATAGGCAGATTAGGTTCTCATTTTAATTGGATTATTAAGAGGGTTGTATCCCTTTCTACTCTCCTTCCTTTTGTTTATTCTTCTGCAGTTGTTTTGGCAAAACATTTGAGTTCAACCCCCACAGAGCAGTGCTGAGTAACTTGAGTTCACACCTCAGGGCAACTCATTCAGCTCCCAGCGCCCTTCTGCTCCACTCCTGAGCCGGACACATGGCATGGCAGGAAGTGGCCAGGCTCACCCAAGCCTTTCTGTGTCCCGCCTCCACCTCCGGAGATATTTGGATTAAAATCCAATAGCTGATTTCCCTGAATATGTCAGGGGTAGCTCACTCTTTGTTGCTCTTGTCTGAAAACAATGTTTGCACCTGCCCAAGGTGGTGGCCCCAGCAGGTAGAGCGGTTCATCCTTCCCCAAGGTGAGGGCAAAGACCAGGCCCACCTCCTGGCTCCCAGGCTGGAGGCAGGAGGAACAGCAGCTGCCTGGGACTCCACTCTCTGTCCCAGCTGCCCTCTTCTGACCCACCAGGATAGCAGCCCTGTGTCCCGGCGTCTGAAAGCCCAGGCATTTCCTCCCTGAACTCAGCACCCCAACTGTGGGCTCCCCCATTTTGACGTGAATGGGGGTCCCCTCAATGAGGGCTCACCCTCACCATTTGGGGCCCCACTGAGAGGTTTTCTTTTCAGAGACCCCTGGCCTCTCTAAGGTCACCCCTCCCAACACCTTCCATCACAAGGTCTTTCTCATCCTAGTGTGGGTTCATTGTCATCATACTTCCTTGTGTGTTGTCTGTGTCACTCCACAAGGACAGGGATTTGAGCTCCATGAGGCTGAGGTCTCTTGTGCTTTGTTCACTGCTGTGTCTAGAAAAATGCTTAGTACATAGTAATGTAACCAAGCAGTACCCTATGGGGCCTTCCCAGTACACACCCCCCATGTCCTCCACCTGCCTCTTGTTTGCAGTAAAACTTTAGGCTCCCAGGCGCTCCCCGAGTTCCAAAGAATAAACTTAATCAGAGAAGTGAGAAAATGCAGAAACAAAGGAAAACAGTCAAGCAAGACAAAATAATAATAGTTTAGCCATTAAACAGTCAGGGAACTTTAGTTCCTTCTCAAGGGCTATATATAGTATTCTGAGCCATGTCCTTTGAGCTGTTTTGCAGACACTGAAAATCTCACCAGGAGGAAGAAGTTAACTCTATGCTGACCACCAGCACATAGACCCTAGACCCGTAGGAACCAGAAGGTTGATGATGTTGACTCCCAATTACCTCACCACCAACCAACCAGAAGAATGTCCATGAGCTGACCACACACCCCTCAACCCTCTCCCTCACCCTATCTTTAAAAACCTTTCCCTGAAAGCCTTTGGAGAGTTTGGGTTTTTTAAGCACTAGCTGCCTAGACTCCTTGTTTGGCACCCTGCAATAAACGCTGCACTTTCCTTCATCACAGTCCAGTGTCAGTAGATTGGCTTTACCGTGCAAGGGCAAGTGGACCCAAGTTTGGTTCAGTAACAGTAGGTGACAAACAAATCTTTAAAAGAGTAAGTGAAGGAGCCCTGTCCTATATTGTTATCTTGGAAGGTTTTGTGTTTGGGGCTCTTACTTCTTTAATCAGGGTTTCAGCTGTTTATTCAGCTACCTTATAAAACAGTGTTAGGCCCCACTAGAGCCCTCAGCCAGCTGAAGGGGCAAGGCAGGTGGCCTAAGGTCATACTCAGAGTCACATGCTACCTTTCCTCCAGCTGCTGTCATGACAACGGTACAGCAGTGACTGAGCATCCACCAAGTCCCCTGGGACCCAGGAGAGGCCTGGACCAGACACAGGTGAGGAGTAAAGAAGTTGGCCAGATCCTGAGCCCGCCTGGCCTCCAGGGCTCGGTACTGCCTGCTGCTTCTGAGCTGAGTGGATCAAGGTAACTGCCAGAGCTGCTGCTGTCACCTGCAGAGGGAAGACAAGATGTGCCCAGCAGGGAAAGTGCCTGGGGTTGCCATCGGTCATCGGTAAACCAGCTGTCCTTGTCTTTATCTTCATTGCACATAAAACCAGTCTTTATTAGGCAAATGTCATGGATAAAATGTGTGGTATCACAAATATATAACCAGGCGTACAGCCAAGGAGGCATTCGGTCACCAAGGGGACAGGCAGTGGTGACTGATCAGGGTTTCGAGTCTGTACTGCCTTGTATGGAAACTTTCTTAACAAGGCAAACCACCTCTAGAAACTCTGAACAGTGATGGGTTCGCTGTGGAGAAAACCCAGTGGCTCCATGACCGTGGGCAGACATTAATTCTCTAGATCTCACTTTCCTTGTGTCTATACTGGAGATGATACCAATATCCACGATCGAAGGATTATTGTGAGGATGACGTGAGAGCGAGAGCAGGCAGGGGCCCCACTAGACTGAGTCCTGCACCCAGTAAGGACACAATGCCTCATTCAGAGTCAGGACTCGGGACCGTGCAGGGCAGGGACTTCATGCCCAGCAATGACCAGGATCCACCTCCAATGCAAGAAACATGGGGGTGGGAGGAAGTGACTCAAAACCAAAAACCAGTTCACGACCCCTCTGTCCTTCCCTGGCCATGAGGCCCCGGGGCACATCACATCACTTCTCAATTTCTTACCAGTGAGTTGAGACCAGCTGACACAGGGGCTCCAAAATCTCTGACTTTTTGCATTTCTCAAAGTGTTTGAAACTAAGTGCAAGATGGTTTCTGACTTGTCACTCAAGAGCCCAAAGCTAACGCCAAGTGACCCCAAGTGACCTTCACAGACCCCCTTTCTGCCTTCTCCCCAAGTTCTTGAACCTGACAAGCTTTCTCACTGCTTCCCAAGGCTTTTTCTTTTCTTTCTGTTTCCTTCCTGACTTCTTTGGCTGCTCACTTTTCCTACTTGATGTGCTTTTCCCAAACTCTCATGTTAGCACCTTCGTGGCCCCAACTCCTCTCATTGGAGTTTTCCATCCACATTACACGTTTCCCCCCTCTTTTTCAGAGTGAGATCGAGATGCTGTTCTTACCCTCGAGATTCTGTTTCAGCTCTCTGACTGCTCCTCACTTGAAGCACCTGGTGTTTAAACCACATTCTAGGAGTCTCTGGTTCACGCCGACTCCTTTAAGATGTGCCGTAAAATATGAACTAGAAGGGGATCAGCTGGCAAGTGGGTTTTGCGGTTTCCTTTTCCTTCTGTGGTCTGTAGTTCTCCCAGTCAGTTTCCTGTAGGTTTGCTGAACATGGCCTGGCAAACTGGGACCTCTGCCGGAGGACCAGAAGGAGCACCCTGGGGGTGAGGACCAGGGGCTGCTGTCCTAGCAGTGAGGTCCTGGAGCAAGTCAGTCCAGCCCCGCAAGTCCCTCCAGGTCCCCCAGGGTCACCAAGGCCCCTCTGGGCAGCAGATAGTTTGTCTCCTGTCAGGGAGAGACAGCGTCTGACCAGCTTGGACTTTGCCCCACACCTAGAGGAGAGGCAAGCCCACCCCCCATGGCTTCTGGTCAACTGCCTTCACCTGGAAGTTTAGAGAATGAAGCCCAGATCCACTCCTTTCCCTGTGCATCTCAGGAGAACATGACGCTCAGATAGCCTTCGAGGTAGCGGTGTTACCCAAGAAAAGTGCAGAGAGGACAAGGAAGGCAGGACAAACGTGTGTCACCATCTTCCCAGAATCCAGGGCTGCTGTCTGTATTCTTCAGGGCAAACTGACCACCCACCTACCTTACCACCCTGGTGTCTTGCCCAGACTGCACGGTGAGACTGCTCTCTTCATTCTCTGGGGCAGGTGAGGCCCAGGTACCTGAGGAAGTCCTGGTTTGCTCCTCTTCTAGGCCTTGCAATGTGATGGGAGATAAAGACAAATTATTTAAGTTCCTAACACCCTCTCTCCCCAGATATTTTAAGGTAGAACTTCAGAGACTAACTAATGAGAGTGTTCTTCATTTATTTATTCTTAGGGTCAGGGCTTTCTTTAGGTGCCTGCTGCATTTTTCCTACTTCCCTTCTTTTTTAAAATTACAAAAAAACTTGTGCCTGCCCAACACTATTTGCAGTGCATGGTTGTACGCGAGGCAGGACGTGTAAGGCAGAGTGGGGAGGCTTCCGCAAGCTGCAGGGACTCTACTCCTAGTGGATTTGGGTTTGCAGAGTGCTTTCACCACTTCCCCTGCCGTGTTGCTGCAGCAAATCCCGAGGGAGGGACCGTGGAAATAGGACAGGTGGTGCTCCTACCGCAGGTGAGCCTGACCCTCTGTTTGTTTACACACCACAGGGGCCTCTGCAGCTCTGCGAATCCACAGTTCCCAGAGCTGGTTTGAACCCCTGCCCAGGCTTCATCTGCCCAGTCCTGAGCCCACCCAACAAGTCACCAAACTGTGGCCCCTGATGGCTGGTGTGGGATCTACAATGGGTTGGCCCCCTGCCCCTATCTCAGCATAGAGGGTGCTGGGTGTGTTCAGGGAGAGACCCAGAGGCGCTGGGATTCTGTGAAGCTGAGTGCAGCGAGGGTAAGGTGCATGGGCTTAAACACCCCCTCCCTAACCTGGGGCTCTCCTGACACATTTAACCATCCTTACCCTGCACACAGGACAGAGGCTCCCAGAATTTTTATCTTTTGTGGGGTGTTTTGTTGGTTTCCAGCTCTTCACTGTCTCTGCAAAGATCATCCTTATGCCCGTATATTTGTACACCCGTGTAATTGCTTTAGTGGAATTGTAAAAGTTGGACACGAACTACGAAATTATCCTTAAAAATATTTTTTTGCTTATAAAAAATAAGGCCTATTTGCTTATAAAAATAATAAGGCCTTCTTATAAGTCTGTGGTGAAAATAAGTTCCTAGAGCCTTTGTTAGGACAACCTGGCGGGATTGCCCCCAATTTACATGGGCTACACTTTGAATTTATCCCCCCCAAAAGAATTGCACATGTACGTATAAAATTCTAGGAATAACCTAAATGCTTATAAATAAGGGAACGATTAAACAGGTATTGTGTATCCATAACAACGTATATGGTACATCTTAACATGTACTGGTTAAAAAGAGAGCATGAATCTATATGTATAGACTTGGAAAGAACTTGAGGGTAAAACATGCGTGTATAACATTGCACTTATATTTAAAAAGCCACATGTCTTATTTCTACATATATTTGTACATATACCTAGAAAAAGGATCAGGAGACACATCAAATTCAGGAGTGGTTGTACCTGAAAAGGAAAGCGGGATTGAGTTGGGGCAAAAGGATGTGGTGGTGAAGGGGGGCATTCATGTCTAATTCTAGGTATCTCTGTGTTCTTTCAACATTTTATACCAACACAACAAAACAAAAAACAAACAAAAAAAGCATGCATATATTACTTATTAAAAAAACAAAGCAACTCATTAACCCTAATAAATTGATGTAATAGTATGTTTTTAAGCTTACTTTTCCACCAAGTGACTCTGAAAGTGCTTGTTTTCCCACATCATCTCAACATTGGGCATCAGCCCTTTTAACCTTCAGCAAATACTTTAGCCTAATATTACATTATTACTGTCATCAGCATTGTTTGAAAATGAGGCTGAACGTCTTTTTGTGTGTTTATTGACTACCCGTATTTCTCCTTCATGTCCTTTGCCTAATTTTGTATTAGATTATCTCTTAAGGATTTACATTAACCTTCTGTCTGTGTATATATAGCCTCCAGGCCTGTGCTGCTTTTCTATTGGCTTTTTATCCCCACAATGTAGTGTAATAGAACAAATACTACTCACTGGGGCAATTCATTTAACCCCTCTGGTTCTTAATGTTCTCATAATTGCTTCTAATACTCATCCATCTATTGTGGGCTTACTCTGCCAGGAACTTTGCTAGAAAACTTGTACACATATGATCCTATTTGATGCTTTCAACGATAGTGTTGGGTAACTATTATTACCTCTATTTCACAGAAAAAGAAACTGAAACTCAGAGAGGGTGACTAACCTGCCCAAGACCACACAGCTGGTAGGTGAAGACAGATTCCAACACTGATTCCACATTCTAGGTCCTTATATCCCATACTACATTATAACTCTTCATCCCCAGCCCCATTCTCATCCCAAACATGTGGGCTTGGATCAAAGTAAATCTACTGTTACTGATTTTCTTTAAGCTAAAAACATTTAGTAGGGGGAAAAAAAAAACATGCTCACTATATGCAAAGCATTGTCCTAGGTGCCTGGGGCAAACACATCAGGACACACAGGACATAACCCCCACAGACCATGGTGCCCGTAGCCTGGGGTGTGAAGAGACAACTACACAAAGGGAAAAAGCACAGAGCAGGTGGTGCTGACTATGGAGCAACTGGAAATAGTCAAGTTCACCATTCAAATCTGAAACAATAGTATTATCGCTCTGTGGGGTATAAAGCCCCATTTTATGCAGCAGGTCACATCTCATCACTACAGTGAGCAGACCATTGACAGGAAATCCTGGAGAGCACAGGGTCCCGACTGTGGGTGGAGAGAGGTCCTCAGGTCCAACTGCTGGCATCACCACTGTGCAGAGGCAGCCCTGGCTGGGTGCTAGCTCACGGATCACCAGCTGCACTCCTGACAGAGGGCATCAGCATGCCGCTCCCCACACACATGTTCTCACTCACCCACATCCTGGGCGGGGATCGGAGGAGGAGTTCCATCACACTGTTACCAGCCCGACCCCCTCTCCATGCAGCCAGCCTAGGGGCTGGCCGGGGAGCTGCGGCTCTGCGGGCCGCCTCCCTTTCCCGAGCTGTACCCTTGCAACAGTAAGGACGTGCTTGGCCAGAGGTGCCTGGACTCAGCAGCCTAATTTTTAGTGTCTGGAAAGACCTCAGAAAGTCCTTGTCCAAAATAATCTTCCCCATGCCACTGCCAGAAAATCTTCCCCTACTCTCATTTTTCTTTAGAGGGTGACAGGGAAGACTGGCGAAAATGCTGGTGTAATCCAGGCAGCTCACTCACTGGCACCCCCTACCTGCCAAGTAAGAACAGCTTCTCCAAAGGTAATGGAATATGGATCAGATTCATAAAGGGATGGAAAAGGTCAGGCCAAGAGAGACACAAGCCCAGGCCCTGTCAATTTCACAACTCTTATCTTCTGCAAGGCATGTTTCTAAATGAGGTTCTTAAAGGTAAACCTCCAGGAGGACAGATAAATGCATCACAAAGCGGGCCTGTGGTCCTGACCACATGAAGGCATTTGAAGCCTCAGAGGGAAGCTTCTGTCAGCATTTGCCATGGATGTCTCTTAGAGAAATTCCAGTTCCCGGCTCTGTATCAGTTGGGGTCTGCTGTGGGCAAGGGTCTCGGAAAATCACTGACCTCTGGGTCAGTGATTGTCAAGTCCTGTTATGCTTCTGCCCAGGCTGTCTGGCACTCAGGGGCCGGCTCACAAACATTATCCTCCTTCACCAGAGGAGCGGCATCATTTAGGTCCCTTCCCAAGCTCATCTTACGCCTTTTGTCATCTTTGCCGCACTTATCACTTCTCCTCACCCTTGTCGATAGCTCATTAGACAATGTGATTGAAAGCATTTTGTGAATTTAAAAATGTCCTACAAAAATGTAGGACATTTTTAAATTCACAAAATGCTTTCAATCACATTGTCTAATGCTTAGCTATGCAGGATCACAGTCATGACTCAGGGCTCCTGACCGCTCCACTAAGTCAAGTGGAGCCTGGAAGTAAGGAATCAGGCCTGAGAAAGGAATTGCTGAGAGAAGAGAGAGGGAGATGAAAGATGTTCAGCTGCTTCCTATTTAACAACCCATGGGTCCTGGTGAAGGAGCACAGCTTTAAGGTTAAAGCCACCCAGAGATGGCAGAGTCAGGGACAGAGCCCTGCAGTAGACTCCTAACACAACCTCCAGACTTCTCTTGGATTTGGCCCAGCCATACAGAGACCTCTTTGCTTATGGTGACCATATTTCACAAACCGAAAAAAGACAGACCATAATCTTTAAGTAGCATCATATTTGCAGTCAGGACTTTCCTCAAGATGCTGTGTGGGAAAGTCATCATACCTTTGTAATCTTGGCCATGTGCATCCCTTTTAACTGTCTGTGCTTGGTGGTATGGTCTTTGGGCTGTACACTCATCTTGTTTCCCACTCAATGCTTGGCCATCTCCTAACAGAGATTGCACAGCTAATGAAGTCGAGCTGTCAGGAATCACTTGGAATAAACTGGATTCCAGAACCCACAGTGTTAGACTCCAAGTCCTCACTTTCTGTTGATCAAACCCCAACAATCCCACTCTATTTGGACATTTATTTGGTCATCTGTTTTTTTAACTGACCACATTGGATATAGTCATTTTCTATTTAAGTATCAAAGATTTAACTTTGAATCCCCTACCCTCCTCCCTGTGAAGATGACAAGGGATGTTGACATGTCTTAGTCAAGTATGGCTCAAATGACACAATGTTAATCGTGTTTTATAAGGCTAGTTACTATTTATATTCTGTGTGCCTACTATATGGGCCAATTTCAACCAGATACAAACATACCAGCTTTAAGAGCACCTGCAGGCTTTGAGGTCAGGCTGACATAGGTTTGAGCCTCAGCTCTGCCACTTACAGCTGTGGGATCATGGTCATGTTGTTCAGTCTTTCCCAGAATCAGTTTTCATGTCTATAAAACAGGGACAAGAACCTCATGTGAGGACAGTCAGTGAAGAACCACAATATAACATCAAATGCTTCACAATATAACATACATAAACATTAGTTTCATCTTCCCCTACCCTCTCTCATAGAAAATTAGTCTCCTCTACTTAAATTCAAACATTCTATCTTCTTACTAATTTTACATTCCTTCCAAATAGGAAACAACTGGATAACTAATATGTCATGTGTAAAGCATTGTGAGCTTTTGCAGGGAATGGAACTCACTCCATGGAGTATTAGGAAGAGAGACCATCATTACGTTAACAGGAAAGTTCGGGGCTACCAGCCCTGGGAAGGCCTTTCCTGGTCCAGTCAGCTTAGCCCAGAAAAGCAGCCAAATAAGGGCTAGGAACACCATGCAACCCACACAAATACTTCCAGTGTTGCAAAACCCAGGCTAGTAAGAGCTTGGGATCACCTAAAGCAATGTGTTGGCTCCCCAGTTTCTGCCTTATTGACCTTGAACTTGCCTGTAAAAGGCCTAACATTGTTGAGGGGCAGTACTTGCAGCTCAGCGTTGAACGAAAGCACCTTCCTCTAATGAGGGGCTTCTTAGAGCCCCATCACAAAGGACAGAGATGGCCCTTCCTGGGGGCTCTGCCACTTCCTCAGTCTGGGCTGCAAGTGTGTTTCCTGCCAGCCCTCTTCTGACCAATGACTCATAACTTCTTTGCTTCCACTCAGCCTCCAAGCTTAGTAAAGCAGCCCCTTTCTTATAAATGGGGTGTCTCACAAAGTCTCATTTGTGAACCTGATGGCTGGACCAGGTCCCTACTTGCTTGGAGCTGAATGACTCTTGATGGTTAGGGTTCCTGGCGGGCAGGCTGGTCTCTCTAACTGGGTTTCCCTTGGACTGTTTTGGGGGAGGGTTTTTTAAGCTGGGTTGTTATCTCCTGCAGGAGAGGCATGTTTTCATGCTATGTATTTCGCTCTCTCCCTGCCCATCCCCACCACATCTAATAACACAGTTCTCAGAGCCAAGAGTATATGCTGCGCTGAATGCAAACATCTCAAGATTCAGCTGGGCCCTGGCAAGCCCTGGAATTCTCCTTCACCATTTTGGGACAACCCATATCAAAAACTGAATCAGTACAAATCCCTTATTTCCAAGAAAGGAGAAAGACTGTGTACGATGACAACAGCAACAATAGCGGAAGCAAAAACATCTCCATCTATCAGGGTCTCCTCTGGGACAAGAGCTATGTGAGGAGCAAAGCAGCTGCATTTTCAAAATGCTCTGCCTGGTGGCAGTCTTCTCCTAGGACTGTGGCCCCTGCTTCTCTCCTGTCCTCCAAGGACTGCTTCAGCCACACGGCTCTTGCAGCTGCCCTACTAGGTCAGGCCAAGTTCAAGGAGGGAGTTGTTCAAACCCTCAACTCAGAAAATGTCCCATTTCCACTGTATTGGGCTGTCTTAGGAATAAATGTAACTAGAAACCAACCAGGCAGCATCAGGCTCTGCAGCGTCCCCATGACTCACTTCAGAAAGCCTGAAACCTGGGTGCTGAGAGGGCTCGGAAGCTGTGACTCTTCCACTGCAAGCACACCCAGCACCCAGGTCTTGGTGCATCAACACCTTCCTCCAGAAAAGTAGCCAGGTCTGCAAAGAGAAATGGCGGATTCCAGTGCAGGGGCAGGAAAGGTACAAGATGAGCCAAAAAGTAAGGAGGTCCTCAAAGAAGGATGGGGACATGTCAAAAGACACAGAAGCCAGCTTGAAGAGGCTCCCCCTGGCCAAATCTGCAACAATCTGGGCATCAAACTTTTAAATGGTAGTATGGATTATAATCCACTGAATAAAATAATAATCTATGAATCCATACTGACAATATATAGACAGACCAATAGACTGAGAGATAGTTGAGAAGGGCAAACTCTACTGTAGAATGCCAACTAATACATGTAGAAGTAAAGATGGTATTAGAAAATTACAGTTGCAACCATTATAACAAAAAATGTTTCAGGCAGGAGTCATCAGTGGGTGCTAAACGGGAGGCTGAAAGTTTGATGAGCAACAGGATATTTACAGTCTCCTACTTGTTCCCCACAAAATACTTATTAATTAAGGGAGAAATAATAACTTTACAGTGGATAAAACTGGCAGACACTACGTTAATCAATGATCAACAGAGACACCACCAACATAGAAACAAATGGCTATCTGTGCGTCCTGCTAGGGTGCCCTGAGCAGGAAACATCACTCCACTGATACTTATGCCAAAAACCCATAATCTGATTCTAGCGATGACAGGAGAGCAAACAAAACCAAGTTGAGGGATATTCTACAAAATACTGACCTATAGAATTAAAAACTGTCAGTGTGACGGAAGACCCAAATAAATAAATTCATTAAAAGGTTGAGGAAGTGTTCCAGATTAATGCAGATGTGACAAGTGAATGCAGTATACACACGATCTGGGATTGGATTCCAAACTGCTATCAGTTGCATTGAGAAAATCTGAAAACCATTTGTATGTAAGATAATAATTTAAAATTTCCTCATTTTGACCACTATATGGTGGTTATGTAAGTGAACATCCTTGTTCTTAGGAAATACACACTGAAGTATGAAGTACTTAAGAGTAAAGGGGCATGATGTCTGCGACTCACTTTTAAACAGTTCAGAAAGGAGATGATGTATGTATGGATGGATGGATGGATAGAGATGATAGGTATATAGAGAGAGACAGATGTAGGAAATGCTACAGCAAATGTGGCAAAATGAACATTTGGTTAATCTTGGTGATGATATGGAATTCTCTGTACTATTCTTACAAAGTTTCTGTTAAGTGTGAAATTATTTTAAAACAAAAAGTTAAAAAAAAAAACAAAGCAAAACATGACAAGTGAAAAGGAAGATACTAAAAAAATATATGCAGGATGGAAATATAAAGTGGTACAGCCACTCCACAAAGTAATTTGGCACTTTCCTAAAAACCTGAACATGTACTTACCATGTGACCCAGCAACTGAACTCTCATGTATTTATTCCAGAGAAAGAAAACTTCTGTTCATAAAAAGCCTGTACACAGATGTTCATAGAAGCTTTGTGTATAATAGCCCCAAACTGGAAAGCACCAAAACACCCTTCAATAGGTAAAAAATCAAAGAAGCTGATGCAGTCACATCATAGAGTACTACTCAGCAAAGGAACAAACTACTGATACACACAACAGTTTAAATGGATCTCAAGGAAATCAGGCTGAGTGCAGAAAGTCAATGTCAAAAATTTACACACTGCATGATTTCCATTTATATAGCATTATCAAAATGACAAAATTGTAGAGATGAAGAATAAATTAGTGGTTGCCAGAGGTTGTGGGTGGAGGGAAGGAAGGAAGTGGCTGTGAGTATAAAAGGACAACACAAGGGATCCTTACGGTGGAACAAGTCTGTATCTTGACTGCGATGGTGGACACATAATATGCACATATGATAAAACTGCACAGAGCTACACACACACACACACACACACACACTCAAGTGCGTGTGAAATGGGTGAAACTTTGAAGAAGCTGTGTGGGTGGTACCAATGACAGTTTCCTGGTTTTGCTATTGTACTATAGTCATGAAAGGTGCTAACTCTGGGGGAAACTGGGTGAAGGATGTGCAGTACCACCCCGTACATTTCTTTACAACTCTCTGTGAATCTATAATTATTCCAAAATAAAAAGTTCAAACCAAGAAAACAGCAAGCCCCGGACAGAGCTTGTATGGGCTGCCCTGCTGACACTGCCATGACCTCTGCTCCCAAGAGATGTCCCTTGGGGAGTCTGGCCTGAGTGGTGTCCTTTCTTCTCACTTTATCTGGCAGCCCCACAGCTTTGCATGAAGTCTCAACCCCCTTCACTATGTAACTTATCGCTGGGGAACAGAAGATGGAAGCACAGGGCAGAGACCTAGAGAAATCTGGGTATGACCTTTAACAATACTGGAGCTCACATTGGATTAAGGGCTTTGAAGTCAGGCTGCTTGGGTTCAAACCCCAATCTGTCTCTTACTATCCATAAGGCCTCAGATAAGATGCTTACCCTTTTGTGCCACAGTTTTCTTATCTATGAAGTGGGAGTGATGATAGTCCCTGATCATAGGTATATGATGTATATCATACTGTGTTTGTACCTATAAATCTTAGAACAGTACCAGACACCTAGAAAGAGTTAATAAATGTTAGTTGTTATTTATAATACAAATAAAAACAATTGTTTACCATCATTATATCTCTCTACAGGTTTAATCATTCCTATTTTACAATGAAGAAGCTGGGACTTAGCAAAACTAATTAGCTGGTGTGGATCGACTAGTGACAGAGCTGAGATCCAAATCCAGAGCCTCCAAGTGCATGCCCTGTCCAATACGTCTGTGTGAGTCAGTGTGTGTGGAAGCCTTACCAGAAAGAGGACGAGGGGGAAAATTCAGAAAGCAGAGAAAAGGAGAAAGAATAGATTATATTCTAGGAAGAAAGATGTGAAAGAACATCTCAACTGACTTAGACTATAAAGGAAATTTACATTCCCACTATTATGAGTTCCTAAGGTAGGGAGCCTCTAGTGTTGGTGAATTCAGTGGCTAAGCAATGTCATGGATCGTATGGGTCTATCTTTCGACTCTGTGTTGTCAATTCAAAATTCAGTCAAATTAGGAAAATCATAAATGTTTGTCCTTTGGAGTAAACAAATTATAGAGGCTGTGAAATTCCATGCCAGGGCATTAAGTAGGTTTTCAGATCACTTGTGAGCACAGAGGAAATAGCAACACTTCAGAAGCTTTGTTTGATAAGTTTTTTCTTAAAGTACTTGCTAATGGCCTCACTAAAATTTGAAGAAGCTCATGTAACCAAAAAGGTTTTCCCAGCATATAACATGTCTGTAAAAAAAAAAAAAACAGCAACAAAACTTTCAAGTTAATCTTTCACCTATTAAATATTGTTCCACTGTGGATTTCTTTTAAAGAGGAAAAGGGTATTAAAAACTTACAGTAGAAATATTTTACTAGCTTTTTTTATCCTATCCTCTCTGTTTGCATATAACATGTATCAAGAGAAAAACACTAAAAGCAAAATGGGTATTTTTACTTTGCATATAATCCAGTGATATCAGCATTGCTCTTGCTATCATTTTGAATAGGTGATGCTTTGAGGGGTTGCTTCCAAATCTACCTCCCTCTTTCCCCAATGAGAAAACCTCCACTGTACCATCTGGTTCTGCTGCTCCATTAGGCATTCATATTCGGAGAGAAAAGACTTATTAGAATACCTCTGCAGATTCAACATCAGCAATTCTACTTGCTTCACTGCCCTCAGATTTTGCAGTGGAGGTTTGAGCTTTGACACTGAAACTCATGTAACTAAGTTATAAGCATGCTTACTAGTAGCCTAGCAGGGTTTGATGATGACCTGACTGTTCTCAGACAGGGACCATCCCAGATGTTTAACCCAAGAACACAACAAGCTCCTTGAAATGGCTTGAAGGCCCCTTTCAACTGAGAAGCCCTTCTCGGTTTAATGTCTTTGCTGGAAGATGGTCATGGGTGTCCAGTTCTTGCTCCTGCTGGGGGACAACTAAGCAAACTGTGAAATGTCATCACCAAGCTCCCCGGGTGGATTAGCAGCTCCAAAGGGCAACACACATCTCTAAGTCGTCCTGTAAAGTGACCCCAAAGCGTGACTTGTCACACCATCCTGGGCTCGTTTACCCTCTGAAGGGCAGAGGGCCGCTTTGCCTGATGCACAGCAGGTTTAAGCTCACGGATAATCCAGAGCATGTTCTGAACAATAACTGGTTCCAGCCAAGTCATGGTCCCTGCAGGGCCTGCCAGGGCAGAAGCTCGCCTGCCCTTGGGTGGGTAGGGGGAACAGGCAATGGGAACTATTTTTCACCAGGAAGCACGTCACCATGTCCCTGGAATGAGACCTCTGTGATTCTGCTAATTTGGTGCCTGTAACCTTGAAAGGATGAGGCATTTCTGAAACACCTCCACTGGGCATATAAAGGGTTGAGGCCCTGAGGTTTCAGGACAGGCCGTGGACTTTGCAAACCCTAGAGCTGCAATACTCACCCTCCTTGACAGAAACTGTATCAAGACAGCAGCAGACTCATCTCAAAGGTAAAGGATTTTGAACTTGAGTGTGCCTGGGATGGAAGTTCATCTTGTATTTCTTGGGGGAAGCAAATGGATAGACTCCTTGTAACCCTGTCTTTTTCAGCCACTGGGGTTCATCTTTCCCTCTGAACGCTCACTTTGCATCTGCTTGGGAATGACTTAGAAATCTTAATGGGGCTTTTCCATATCTAATTTATATATTTAAGTGATACATTCAAAACAAGCTAAACTCTGTGAGAGCGCCAGAAATCAGTGCCAGTGTTCATTTAACACGGCACTGATAAGATGAAATCTTGTAAATGAAAACAGTGCATATGGAGGGAGAGTCTACTGAGACTGGCTTCTTCCACTCAGCATGAATGCCTTTGAGGTTCATCTAAGTTATTGAAAGTAGCAACAGTTTGTTCCTTTTTATTACTGAACAGTATTCCATTCTATGGATGTTCAACAGTTATTCACACATTCAATGACTATTGGTTGTCTCCACATTTTGGCAATGACAGATAGAACTGTGTGTGGGTGTACAGGTTTTTGCTAGAACGTTAAGTCTGCATTTCTCTAAGCTAAAAAACTAGCAATGGGATTGCTGGGTCATATGGTGAGAATATGTTTAACTTTATAAGTTATAACGTATGAGAGTTCCAATTGCTCCATACCTCTCCTCTCTAGCACTTGATATTGTCAATATATAAATTTTTATTTTGGCCATTCTTATAAGGATGTAGCAGTATCTCTGCACTTTTCATTTAATTTGTATTTCCCTAGTGGCTAATGATGTTCAACATCTTTTAACATGCTTAATTGATATCTGTGCATCCTCTTTGGTGAAGTGTCTGCTAAAGTGTTTTGTCCATCTTTTAACTGGGTTGCTTGCTTTCAAATTGTTGAGTTTTGGAAGTTCTTCATATATTCTGGACACAAATCCTTTATCATATACATAATTTGCAAATATTTTTTTCTCAGTTTGTATCTTGTCTTTCCATTCCTTTTGGAGAGCAAAATTTTCTAATTTTGGTGAAGCCCAATTTATTTATTTTTCTTTCATGAAGTGTGCTTTTTGTCATGTCTAAGAATTCTTTGCCTAGCCTCAAGCCACACAAAAAATTTCTCCTATATTTTCTCTTAAACGTTTTATAACTTTACATTTTATATTCGATCTATAATCCATTTGAGTTAATTTTTATATAAGGTGTGGGGTTTAGGGGGTTTTTGGTTTGGGTTTTTTTGCATATTGGTATCTTATTGTTCCAACACTATTTGTTGAGACGTATCTCTGATGTCTTTTTTTTTTTTTTTTTGGCCGATATCACACATCTTCATTATTGTAGCTTTGTAGTAAGACTTAAAATCAGGTAGTGTAATTCCTTCAACTTCACTCTTCATTTTCAAAAGGGCTTTAGTTACTCTAGTCCTTTGGCCTTTCCATAAGTTTTATAATCAGTTTGTCTTTATCTATTTTTAAAAATCCAATTTGGATTTTTATTAGAATTGCAATAAATCTACAGATTAATTTTGGGAGAACTGATATCTCTGCTATGTTGTCTTCCAATCCATTAACATGATATGTCTCTGCATTTATTTAAGTTTTCTTTTATTTCATTCATCAGCATTTTGCAGTTTTTAGCAACCATATTTTGCACACGTTTTGTTAGATTTATATCTAAGTATTTAATTTGGGGGGAGTTATTGTAAATGGTATTGTCTTTTTAATTTCAATTTCCAATTGTCCACTGGTAGCATATACTCATTTCTATGTATTAAACTCATATCCTGCATCTTTGCTAAACTCACTTACTAGTTCCAGGAATTTATTTTTTGTGATTTGCTTCATGGGCACTTGAATAGAATCTGTATTCTGTCGTCACTGGGTAGAGATCTATAAATTACATTTAGATCTAGCTGGCTGCTGCTGCTGCCCAATTTTTCTACATTGGTGATTTCCTCCCTACTAAGTTCTGCTCTTTGGGATCAGATCCACACACGTGCAGCCCACAGGCCAGCCTAGGCGCTCATGAGCAATTTTTAAGGATACCCACCTCTGTGGTATCCCTGGTAATTTCCAATTCCCTGGACTCCCCTTTTTCAATCCTCTGGCCAGAAACTTAGGGCTTTAGTTACCTGCTCTGCTGTCCACTTCTGGAGGCTGCACCCACAGCTGGGTCATATGCTGAGAGGACAGAGAGAGAGAGAGAGAGAGAGAGAGAGAAAAGCAGCGAGGGTCGGCTCCATCCAGTAGGACCACAGCTCCTCCTATCTGAGCAGGTGGGTTTTGCGTCTCTGCAGGCCCTGCTGCTGGTCAATTCCATTGCTGCTGCCAAGCTCCCTCGCCTTGGAATTTCCTGGAGACCCGCTAGAATAGGGAAAAGGAAAACTAGTGATTTCCCTCATTCTCTGAGCATCAGGAGTCTCCTTTCTTCCTAGAATCAGAGGATTGCTTGGAGCTCTCTCTGTCCACGTTCCCACTTCTGAGTTTACTGTTGACTTGAGTCTAAAGTGGGGATACCAGAATAAAAATAGAAAACTTAGCCCCATTCAATGGTAATTGGAATTCTGGCCTTCTTCTCCAATCCACCTGCTACTGTTTACTTCTTGGAGTCCACAAGCAGTTGCACTGAGTATTCTGTCCAGGCTTTGGAGCTACGTTCTTTGGAGAGACGGGTAGAGTGTGCTTCCTCCATTTTATCTGGAACTGGAACCCTATTTCAAACCATGATCTTTATGAAGCTTTTTGAAATGTTGTTAAAAAAAAGAAAAGAACCATGAAATAGTTGCTCTTATGAGGTGTTGGGTATGCAAGAAGTACGTTGGTGGCACACAGTCAGCTGGGATGCAGTGAGCCACACTAGCCGAGAGTCACAGGAATAACTGATACGTCAAAATTCTTCTTAAAATAACTCTCACATTCCTCAGTTTGGGTTTAATACTCTGAGTAACCAGAGACTTAGGAGATTAAATGGTTGGCACAGCAATTAGCGCTCACGATGGACAAATGTGCCTTTGTTTCAGCTGACTCACTAACATCGTTTGGCACTTGGTGCAGCACAAATGCCTCACAGATGGTGACAAGCTCAACACACTTTGTTTAACTGAATTCTGTGAAGGTGTTATACACTGTCGTTCTCTTTAAGCACTCATTAATTTTGTGAAGTAAAGTTCATAATTGTCATCGACGTTATGGCTTTTCTGGGTTGGTGGTGATTGACTGGAAGGAATACTATTGATTCTCTTGAGCTGAGGGCAGTCTGGTGGATGGTATTCTTAGCTGAACAGATACAGATGAATAGAGCCATTTATTTATCAAGGACGATCCCCTTTGTTTCCAAAGGGCTTTCCAACTATTGATATCTTCCTCATCACATTTCTGCAAGGTAGTTGTCCACATTTTAGAAGCCAGAAAACACAATGCTCCCAGAAACATGTATTACCCGTGAAGGAATGGGCTAAACCCTAACAATGAGATGCTGGGTCTCCCAGGAGGTTAGAGCTGGGGAGCTTGGATGAATCTCCAGTCCAAAGACAGAAGACAATTTTTCTCTACACTTATTTTATTTTATTTTTATAATATTTATTTATTTTATTTCTTTTATTTTTGCTGCACTGGGTCTTAGTTGCAGCACACGGGATCTTTTTGTTGCAGCATGAGGACTTCTTAGTTGCAGCACGCATGCAGGATCTAGTTCCCCGACCAGGTATCGAACCCAGGTCCCCTGCATTGGGAGCGTGGAGTCTTACCCACTGGACCACCAGGGAAGTCCCTTTCTACGTTTATTTAGGCATAACTTGTGTGTAATAAAATCCACCTGCTTTAGATGTACAGTTTGATAAGTTTTGGCAATTGTATACAGTTGTTTAACCATCATGAGAAGCAAGATACAGAACATTTCCACAACCTTAAAAGGTTCCCCAGGCCCCTTTGCAGTCATTCCCCTCCCTCACCTCGACCCCAGGCCACCCCAACTGCTTCCGTCACTCTGGTTCTGTGGGGCTCTCACCACAGGCCTCTGCACAGTCCACTTCCTGCATCCTGGGTGCTCCTACCCACCCACTCGTCCTGCATGTCCCTGCCCCTAGGAAGCACCCTGAAGCCCTCAGAACAGACCAGGTGACTCCAAGGTTCCCCTCACTGGCCCCAAAGACTTTCCCTCAATGCCTGAAGCACTACCACAGGGACCACTGCCACTTCCAGGCCAGCTCTTCAGGATAAAGATAACTTGGAGACGGGGGGGGGGGGGGGGGGGGGGGGGGGGGGGGGAGGTATTTATTCAATTCAATAAATATTTATTGAGCACCAGTACATGCTTTAATATATTTAAATAAAACATAGGATAATCACATTTCCTAAAAACTCTGAGGGCTTACTGCAAGGTCAGTTGGATCTCTGCTCTTTTGCCAGGAAAGTATGAGATCACTGAGTACTTCCAGGGGATAAGAAAGTCACTTTCCTCCTCCCTAGGGGACAGCTGGGGGCAGTGGGTGGGGCCTGGGCCCTGATTACGACAGCTGCCCCACTTACCAGCTGTATGACCTCGATAAAGCCCAATTGCTACTCAACTTTCTAACCTGCGGAATAGTGCTTACCTTGCAAGATGGCTGTTGCTGTGACATCCCTTTGCTCAGCCCTCACTACCTCAGCGTCCCTGGGGCCAGCTCTGACCCATGGCACAAGAGGACAGGATCAAAGACAGAGTTCTCACCTTGGCTGCACATTAGAATCACGGGGGGGCGCTTTTAGAAATCCTGACCCCCAGGCCACATCCCAGGCTGATGAAATCAGACTCCCTGGGGACTGGCATTTGTTTTTTGTAAAGCTCTCCAAGTGATTCCAAGGTCAGCCAAGGTCAATAGACACTGATCCAGAAAGAAAAGAGAAGAGAAGTAGAATTATTTCATGTCTATAGAAAGAAAGTTGGGGGAGGTTGTGATGATTACTTATTGTTAATTATTACACTATATCCTATACAGTTTGAGGTTTTAGAACTACAAAAGTTCTAACCTGTGAAACAATTGAATATTCATGATCAAATTTAATCTTCAGAGAAATTTTAAAGATGAGGAGTCTGAGGCCTGGAGAACTTATTGTCAAACAGAAGGTGCATCAAGTTAATGGACAAATAGGTCTGCAGTGAATGTCTGGCTTCAAACCCCTCTCTGCTTCCACCCTGCCCCACTGCCCTTGTCAGTCCCTCTGAGGGAGCTGTGATCCAGACCTTCATGCTGATTCCAGACCCAGGTGTCCAGATGCCCCTTCAGTACTTCCCCTTGGATGTTAACGCCCAGGCAACTCAAACTCTGTCCAGCACTGCTCAAGGTCACTCTGCATGGCCCTCCTCCTCTGGTTGCCCATCTTT